>NC_086446.1:505929481-506624481 GCF_028390025.1 Pseudophryne corroboree | reverse complement strand
TTTATGTAGGCCACCATTGTTACATTGTCCGACTGCACCTGAATGGCCTGATCTTGCAGAAGATGGGCCGCTTGTAGAAGATCTTTGTACACGGCTCTTAGTTCCAGAATGTTTATCGGAAAAATGGATTCCAGACTTGACCACCTTCCTTGGAAGGTTTCCCCTTGGGTGACTGCGCTCCAACATCTGAGAATTGCATCCGTGATTAGAAGGATCCAGTTCTGAATCCCGAACCTGTGGCCCTCGAGAAGGTAAGGTATTTGTAGCCACCATAGGAGTGAAATCCTGGCTTTCAGCCACAGACGTATTCTTTGGTGCATGTGCAGGTGAGATCCCGACCACTTGTCCAGGAGATCCAGTTGGAAAGACCGTGCATGAAATCTTCCGTACAGTAGAGCCTCGTAGGAGGCAACCATCTTCCCCAGAAGCCGAATACACTGATGAACCGATACCCGGGCAGGCTTCAAGAATCCCGGACCATTGATTGTATCACCAATGCTTTCTCCACTGGTAGAAACACCCTCTGCACATCCGTGTCGAGGATCATATCCAGGAAAGACAATCTCCTTGTCGGCTACAAATGTGACTTTGGAAGATTCAGAATCCATCCATGATCCCTGAGCAGTCGAGTTGTGAGAGCAATAGACTGCAACAACTTCTCCCTGGAAGATGCCTTTATCAGGAGATCGTCCAGATATGGAATTATGTTCACTCCCTGCATGCGGAGGAGTAGCATCATTTCTGCCATTACCTTGGTGAACACCTTCGGTGCCATGGATAGGCCGAATGGCAGTGCCTGGAACTGATAGTGACTGTCTAACAGTGCAAATCTGAGATAATCCTGGTGTGGCAGCCAAATTGGAATGTGGAGGTACGCATCCTTGATATCTAGGGATAGCAGGAATCCTGCCTCCTCCAGACCTGAGATCACCGCTCTCAGAGACTCCATTTTGAACTTGAATTCCCTCAAATAAGGGTTTCAGGTTCAAATTGGTCTGACCGAACCGTCTAGTTTCGGTACCACAAACAGGTTTGAATAGTAACCCTTGCTTTCCAGATGAGGTGGAACTGGAATAATGGCATTCGCCTTTTCCAATTTCTGAATGGCCTCCTGTAGAATAGACTTTACTGTCAGCAAAGCTGGTAAGCCTGATTTGAAGAATCTGTGAGATGGGAGTTATTGAAACTCCAGTCTGTAACCCTGGGACACAATATCCTGTACCCTAGGATCCAGGCCTGATGACGCCTAGACGTGACTGAAATTTTGGAGTCTCTATCCCACCTGCCCGATCTCCAGGCTCTGAGGTCAACCATCATGCTGAGGATTTTGAGGAAACTGAACCAGGTTTCTGTTTCCGGAAACCTGCAGGTGCAGGTTTTCTGGATATTCCCCGACCACCTGTGAAGAAAGTGGAAGGGGCTTGGACTTCTTAACCTTTGCTGTCCGAAAGGACTGCATTGTAGATGTAGAAAAGGATTTTTTCGGTGTCGGAGTGGCTGAGGGAAGAAAGGTAGACTTACCAGCGGTTGCTGTGGAGATTCACGCATCCAATGCTTCCCCAAATAGAGCATGACCTGTGAAGGGTAGGTTCTCAACACTTTTCTTGGATTCCGCATCCGCAGACCATTGGCGCAGCCAGAGTCCCCTGCGTGCCGAGACAGCCATGGAAGACGTCCTTGCAGTCAGATGACCCAGATCCTTCATGGCCGCATCGTGCGATCTGCCAGTTCTTTCAAAGCGGCAGACCCAGGGGCAGGTAAAACCACCTTCTTAGGCAATCTAGATACAGAAGCGTCTACTATAGGGGGGATTTCCCACTTTTTTCTAACCTCATCATGGAAAGGAAAAGCAATGAGAACCCTCTTTGGGATCTGGAATTTTTTCTCCGGGTTTTCCCAGGATTTTTCAAACAATGCGTTTAATTCCTTAGACGCAGGGAAGGTAAGGGGGGCTTCATGGCCTCCACCATGAAACCTGCAGAATCCTGTATGTGACGTAAAAACATTTCAATGTCACTTTTACCCATAGAATCTTAATCCTCTAGTAATTTACCTGACCACTTTACTATGGCTTTAGAAATCCAAGCACAGGCAATAGTGGGACTTACTTAACGCCACGCCTGAAACAGTGTATATGGATTTGAGCATAGTCTCAATCGTGCGGTCTGTCGGTTCTTTCAAAGCGGCAGACCCAGGGACAGGTAAAACCACCTTCTTAGGCAATTTAGATACAGAAGCGTCTACTATAGGGGGGATTTCCCACTTTTTTCTAACCTCATCAGGGAAAGGAAAAGCAATAAGAACCCTCTTTGGGATCTGGAATTTTTTCTCCGGGTTTTCACAGGATTTTTCAAACAATGCGTTTAGTTCCTTAGACGCAGGGAAGGTAAGGGGGGCTTTCTTGCTGTCAGTAAAGTAAGCCTCCTCAACCTGCTCAGGTACTTTGTCAGTAATGTGTAAAACGTCCATAATGGCCTCAATCATGAGCTGCACCCCCTTTGCAAGGGATACCTCACCCCCTCGTATATCCCCGTCACCGACTCCCGTATCAGAGTCGGTATCTGTTTCGACTTGCATTATCTAGGCAAGAGCATGCATGTTTGGGCATATACTAGGGGATTTTGAGGAGGCATTGGGAGTACCCAACAAAACCTCCACAGAGTTTCTCAAAACCTGTGTTTCTGTCTCATTATGAGCTATCCTAGATGAAATCTGGGATATCATTCCCTTAATTGAAGACACCCACATTGGTTCCGATTCAGAAGGCAGAGACATAATATTACATTCCTGAGTACATGGAATGGATTCCTCTGGAGAGGATACATACTCTGCAGCACAAGACACAGAGTCCCTGGACCATGGTAATGTGAGCACACACACACACACACACACACACACACACACACACACACACACACACACACACACACGAAAATGTCAGACACAGTTTCCCCCAAGTACCTTCGGAGAGACACAGAGTTAAGGAGCCAGCACACACAGCGCCCCAGTAGGCAGTTATATAATAAAAGCCTGGCGCTAGCTGAGTAACCTTAATAGACTACACAGCCCTTATATGTGACTAAACACTCCCCCCCCTCCCTTCTATAACCCACTGGTACCGCATGGGATAGCTGGAGTTATGTGGAGGGACAGCGCTCCCTGTCAGCGTCGCTGTAGTGTGATCTACACAGAGAAAATGGCACTGGTGAGTTCTGGGTCCGCTCTGAGGAGAAGCTCCGCCCCCTGTAATGGCGCATCTTCCCGCACTTCTGGAGATTATACTGGCCTGAGGTAATGGTGGCTAGCAGCAGTACAGATGTCCCTGGTAGCAGTAGTGACCAGTATGAAGGGTATTGCGCTGGCCCAGGCACCCCTCGCAGCTCCGCACACTTGTACAGCTGAGCCCTCCCTGTGCCTCCCTGTGCCTAACTCTAATAAAAATAAGAAAACTAGAAAAACTCCTATGGAGCTCCCCTAGCTGTGACCGACTCCTCCAGGCACATTTTCTAAACTGAGTCTGGTAGGAGGGACATAGAGGGAGGAGCCAGCCCACACTATTAAACTCTTAAAGTGCCCATGGCTCTCAGTGGACCCGTCTATACCCCATGGTACTAATGTGGACCCCAGCATCCTCTAGGATGTAAGAGAAAGTGTTTTATTACTTAGGATTTTATATGTACATTTGTCTCCGATATCTGAAAATCTGGATTTCTAAATATTTTGGAAATCAAAATTTTTTGAGTGCAACTTTTTTGAGGTGCATAGGAAACATAAATGCATTTCATGCTTAGATTTGGGTCCCACAACCAAGATATCTCATTATGGTATGAAAATTTTCCAAAATACGGAAAAATCAGAAATCCAACATACTTCTGGTCCCAAGCATTTTAGACCTAACCATTATACTAACCAGCACAGTAACGTACTGTACAGCCACTTTCCTTTTTAAAAAATTGTTTTTATTAAGTAAAATAGCACACACAGCATAAAAGAAAGCACCATATCATATACAACTATACAACATAAAGTATTACAATCCGGTAAGAGAAGAAATGATGAGAAGAGCGGAAACAGCATAATCTAAAAATACATCAATAACATCAAAAGTATATCAGGAGCCATAGTAAGTCATGAATTGGGAATATCATAGCGTGACCTAGAACGGGGAAGGGGGGGGGGGGTCCCATTGAAAAGTATCTCCATATTGTACCATGTGGTAAGCCTGACTGCCTTATGTACATTGGGGGTCATTCTGACCCGAACGCACACTGCAGTTTATCTCAGCAGTGCGATCGGGTCAGTACTGCGCATGCGCCAGCGCCGCAGTGTGCCAGCACATGCCAGCCGGCCGAAGCCCGTCGTTGCCTAGCGATTGCCTTGATTGCTGGGCGGGAGGGGGCTGGACGGTGGCGTTAAGCCCCCGTTTAGGGGGAGCGGTCCGGCCAATGCAGGCATGGCCAGACCGTTGGGGGGGCGGGCCGCGGCGGCCACGTGATGTCGCACGCAGCTGCTGTGACCCAGGCAGCAAAGAGGTTCTCCAGGCCAGCCGCAGGAGCTGCGCTGGCTGGGAGTTGCTCCTCAAATGCAAAAGCCCCGCCACTGTGCGATGCTTTTGCATTTCCTGCAGGGGGAAGCAGAGCCGGCCATAGGCATAGGCAAACTAGGCAATTGCCTAGGGCATTTGATATGCCCAAGGGGCATCAGCAGCTTCTGCTGATTAAAATGATATGCGGCATGCCTATATTCTGTGTGTAGCATTTCATATGCAGATACAGCCACAGTCTCACACAGTATATAGGCATGCTGCATATCATTTTAATCAGCAGAAGCTGCTTATGCATCCTAGCCACATAGCAATGCAAATAAGATGCATTTTCATCAAAAAAAGGTGCCAGATGTTAGCATTGAGGCAAGATTTATAAGGACACATCTGTATCTGTATCCAAGCAGAGGCAGAGGTCACAGTGTTAGTGGAAGTGTGAGTGCTGTGTGTGTGAGAGTGGGTTGGTTGTGCAGTAGTGTTCGGAATATGTGTAAGGAGCATTATGTGTGTCATGTAAAAATGCATTAATAATGTGCAACATATGTGTAAGGGGCACTATGTGTGTCATTATGTGTATAAGGGCATTAATAATGTGTGGCATATGTGTAACAGGGTACTACTGTATGTGTGTCATTATGTGTATAGGGGCACTAATAATGTGCAGCAAATGTGTAGGGTGCACAATGTGTGTCATTATGTGTATAAGGGCATTAATAATGTGCGGCATATGTGTAATTGACATTATGTGTAAAAGGGCATTAATAAAGGTTGTCATAATGTGTAAGGCGCATTATGTTTATAAGGACATTAATAATGTGTGTCATATGTGTAAGGGGCATTACGTGTGGAATCATGTGTATAAATGCATTACAAATGTGTGGCATTATGTGCATAAGGTGCTCTACTATGTGGCATTGCATATAGAAAGGGCACTACTGTGTCGTCTAATGTGAATAAAGAGCAATAGGGTGTGGTGTAATTTGAATATGGAGCAATTCAGTGTGATGTAATGTGAATAAGGGGCTCTACTGTGAGGAGTACCGTTTATAAGGTAAAGTGATACTACTGTGGGATGTAATGTGAGTTATGGACACTATCGCATGATCAAATGTGAATAATGTTGCAGTACTGTGTGGCGTAATTTGAATTGGGGTTACTATTGTGTGGCCATGCCCCTTCCCAGCAAAAACACACCCTTTTTGGGCTGTGCGCCGAATGTGTGAACTGGTCCTATTTAAAATATAAGGGGTACAAACACCAAAATAAGGACTGTTATGGGTGAGGGGTGATGGTGCTGGGAAAGAGGTGCAGGGTCAGAGGCGGAACCAGCGGTGGTGCTAGGGGGCACCAGCCAAAATCTTGCCTAGGGCATCATATTGGTTAGGGCCGGCTCTGGGGGGGAGCCGGCACTGACATGCTGGGCGTCCCCCCGCATGTCTGAGTGCCTGATCGTAGCTGTGCTGTGCTAAATTTAGCACAGCTACGATCAACTCGGAATGACCCACATAGTCCTTAGTGGAGGACAGCAATGTAACCAAATAAGGGAGCCACAGAGCAGAAGCATTTTCGCCCCTAGCCTCGACATCTAGTAAACATTCAACCGCATCCATTTGGTTTAGAAAAGACAAACAGGGCAGCATAAGTGTAAGAGGTATTCTATCCTTATGGATCCATTGGGGCAGGATGTTCTTTTTCGAGGCCGCCACAATGTGGACCAATAGTAGCTTGGTACTCCCAGACACACTGCGATCTTGAGGCGTATAATGAAGTCCATAAACAATTAATAATGTCTGCGTCTGGGGTAGAACATTTGAAAGAGAGGGAATTATCTGAAGCCCCTGTGAGATACCTAAATTTGGGAGAATGGGAGGTATTCATTTAGCTGGCTATCGGGATCCCAGCTGTTAGGATACCAACACCGGAATCCCGACACCTGGTGAAATAACGGCGTTCTAAATCCTGACCGCCGGCTGGAATCCCCACTCGGGTGGTGGTCCACGCCACCACCCGAGGTGGAATATAACCCGGTGACGACCTAAAGTCGCCATCGGGTCCGAAGAGTGGCGAGTGCAGCGAGGGGACAAGCTGTGCTCGCCGCCGCTAATCCGGCTGACGGGATCTCGGCGTCGGTCTCCTGACCGCCGGGATCCCGACAGCCGGGATATCATACTGAATCCGGGAGAATGATAAGTTCTGTGCAATATTTTAGAATGCATCTGAGAGTACGATGAGGAGACTAGTTGTTTATTGAGTGTAATACACCACCTAATCACAGTCTGCAAATCTATCCCTACAAAGGTATTTCGCCACTTAGCAAGGCCAGTTGTGATTGTGGACAAATCTCATTTTTGCCTAGTATGTAAGTATACAAGGGATATTGGACAAGGGGAAACAAAACGTGAACGCACTAAACTATCAAAAGGGAAGGCAGAATATGTTGACTTCAAATTAGGGAGAACACGCAATATATACTATAACTTTATACCTGGAAGTAAGCAAAAAAAGGGAAATGTACAGACGGATACTTTGACTTAAGTTGTGACAGGGTAAGTATTGTGGAGCAATTATCCAAATATACATATATCAACCTAAGACCACTAAAATGCCAGCTGCAAACTATTACATTAGCCTCGCCACCCTGATAATCTGGATTAGTAAGGGCTAAAACCAAGAAACCAGTGTGGGCAATCCCTGTTGTTTCCTAAGCAACTGCCAGGCTAAACATGGTTTATGGATAAGGGGATTCAAACATACCTCAGCTTCCAGAGAGCTACGAGGAGAGTGTAACAAAGTCACAAAATCAACATTCTGGAAAAACGATTGTTCCAGTTCCAAGTTTACAAAATTGTACCCCCAATCCAATCCAAAGCATACCTGTAATATAGCATAATCTTCAGCACAAGGCTAATAAACTCCACCTAACAGTAGAGGTTTTTGCAACTTGAACAGAAAGATGCGCAGGCGTTTATTTGGCCATATAAATTTAGTAAGAGCTTTGTTGAGTGTGTGAGCATCTCATTAATATATGACAAAAGGGAGCATTTGGATTGGATACAGAAGCCACGGGAAAGAGATCATTTTATAATGGTGACAATGACCTAAATAGCCACTGTACTTTTAATGCAGTAAAGAGGTTGGTCTTCAGGGGAGACCCACAGTTGTAAAAATATTTCTATTACCCGTTATGTCGTTGTTGCCCTACAATGGTCTGAATATTTTCCTCAGTAATACCCACCATTATCCATCAGTAGCCAGCATGATCAACAGAATATAAGTTCTACAGATATAACAGTCACAAAGAGTGATGGTAATGCAGAGTGCAAGACCTTATTAACACCATTTTAATGACCAGTGTGCATACGGGATGTGGACGTGTGCATACTACTGTCCCAACACAACACAGAATATTTTGAAAATCAAATAAATGGTCAATTTAGAGTCAATTTAGAGTCAGTGGGGACAGTGAGTCAGAAAATATTAATAGTCACAATTTTAGATCCAAAGAGAACAAAGAAAATGTATTTAATCATATAACAACCTCCAACCATAACCAGTTGTGTCACTAAATGAATGCTGCCTCATTTATAATTGATATAATAATCAATAGCAGTCAGCAGCTGAGCCATCCTACAAAAAGTGAACACTTTTTTCACTATGGTGGAGGGGACAGGGGAAAGGGTGGGGACTTTGACATTCACAAGGAAGAGTAGTATCTATATTTACAGTAGCACATACGCTAAATACTAGAGATGAGCTGGTTCGGTTCCTCGGAATCCGAACCCGCCCGAACTTCAGGTTTTTTTACACGGGTCCGAGCGACTCGGATCTTTTCGCCTTGCTCGGTTAACCCGAGCGCGCCCGAACGTCATCATCCCGCTGTCGGATTCTCGCGAGGCTCGGATTCTATCGCGAGACTCGGATTCTATATAAGGAGCCGCGCGTCGCCGCCATTTTCACACGTGCATTGAGATTGATAGGGAGAGGACGTGGCTGGCGTCCTCTCCGTTTATAGAGAAGAGAGTAAGACTAGAGTAGAGAGAGACACAGTATTTACTTTAGTAATTTTGGGGAGCATTAGGAGGAGTACTACTACTTGCTGAAGTGATAGTGTGACTGTATATCTGACTTGTGGGGGAGACAGTGGGGAGCAGTTAGAGTCTGAGAGCAGGAGTACATATTTTAACGTACAGTGCACACTTTTGCTGCCAGAGTGCCACACTGCCATTGTGACCACACTGACCACCAGTATATATTGTGATTGTCTGCTTAGGAGTACTACTTGCAAGTTGCTGATAGTGTGACCAGTGACCTGACCACCAGTTTAATTAATCACCACCAGTTTAATATATATATATAATTGTATATAATATATATATAATTGTATACCACCTACCCGTGTTTTTTTTTTTTCTTTCTTCTTGATACATACTACTATAGTAGCTTACTGTAGCAGTCTGCGGTGCTGCTGAGCTGACAGTGTCCAGCAGGTCCGTCATCAGTCATTACATAATAAATATATATACCTGTCCGGCTGCAGTACTAGTGATATTATATATATATATATATTAATTTCATCTCATTATCATCCAGTCTATATTAGCAGCAGACACAGTACGGTAGTCCACGGCTGTAGCTACCTCTGTGTCGGCAGTCGCTGGTCCATCCATAATTGTATACCACCTACCCGTGTTTTTTCTTTTTCTTTCTTCTTTATACATACTACTATAGTAGCTTACTGTAGCAGTCTGCGGTGCTGCTGAGCTGACAGTGTCCAGCAGATCCGTCATCAGTCATTACATAATAAATATATATACCTGTCCGGCTGCAGTACTAGTGATATTATATATATATATAAATTTCATCTCATTATCATCCAGTCTATATTAGCAGCAGACACAGTACGGTAGTCCACGGCTGTAGCTACCTCTGTGTCGGCAGTCGCTGGTCCATCCATAATTGTATACCACCTACCCGTGTTTTTTTTTTCTTTCTTCTTGATACATACTACTATAGTAGCTTACTGTAGCAGTCTGCGGTGCTGCTGAGCTGACAGTGTCCAGCAGGTCCGTCATCAGTCATTACATAATAAATATATATACCTGTCTGGCTGCAGTACTAGTGATATTATATATATATATATATTAATTTCATCTCATTATCATCCAGTCTATATTAGCAGCAGACACAGTACGGTAGTCCACGGCTGTAGCTACCTCTGTGTCGGCAGTCGCTGGTCCATCCATAATTGTATACCACCTACCCGTGTTTTTTTTCTTTTTCTTTCTTCTTGATACATACTACTATAGTAGCTTACTGTAGCAGTCTGCGGTGCTGCTGAGCTGACAGTGTCCAGCAGGTCCGTCATCAGTCATTACATAATAAATATATATACCTGTCCGGCTGCAGTACTAGTGATATTATATATATATATATATATTAATTTCATCTCATTATCATCCAGTCTATATTAGCAGCAGACACAGTACGGTAGTCCATGGCTGTAGCTACCTCTGTGTCGGCAGTCGCTGGTCCATCCATAATTGTATACCACCTACCCGTGGTTTTTTTTTTCTTTCTTCTTGATACATACTACTATAGTAGCTTACTGTAGCAGTCTGCGGTGCTGCTGAGCTGACAGTGTCCAGCAGGTCCGTCATCAGTCATTACATAATAAATATATATACCTGTCCGGCTGCAGTACTAGTGATATTATATATATATATATATTAATTTCATCTCATTATCATCCAGTCTATATTAGCAGCAGACACAGTACGGTAGTCCACGGCTGTAGCTACCTCTGTGTCGGCAGTCGCTGGTCCATCCATAAGTATACTAGTATCCATCCATCTCCATTGTTTACCTGAGGTGCCTTTTAGTTGTGCCTATTAAAATATGGAGAACAAAAATGTTGAGGTTCCAAAATTAGGGAAAGATCAAGATCCACTTCCACCTCGTGCTGAAGCTGCTGCCACTAGTCATGGCCGAGACGATGAAATGCCAGCAACGTCGTCTGCCAAGGCTGATGCCCAATGTCATAGTACAGAGCATGTAAAATCCAAAACACCAAATATCAGTAAAAAAAGGACTCCAAAATCTAAAATAAAATTGTCGGAGGAGAAGCGTAAACTTGCCAATATGCCATTTACCACACGGAGTGGCAAGGAACGGCTGAGGCCCTGGCCTATGTTCATGGCTAGTGGTTCAGCTTCACATGAGGATGGAAGCACTCAGCCTCTCGCTAGAAAAATGAAAAGACTCAAGCTGGCAAAAGCACCGCAAAGAACTGTGCGTTCTTCGAAATCCCAAATCCACAAGGAGAGTCCAATTGTGTCGTTTGCGATGCCTGACCTTCCCAACACTGGACGTGAAGAGCATGCGCCTTCCACCATTTGCACGCCCCCTGCAAGTGCTGGAAGGAGCACCCGCAGTCCAGTTCCTGATAGTCAGATTGAAGATGTCAGTGTTGAAGTACACCAGGATGAGGAGGATATGGGTGTTGCTGGCGCTGGGGAGGAAATTGACCAGGAGGATTCTGATGGTGAGGTGGTTTGTTTAAGTCAGGCACCCGGGGAGACACCTGTTGTCCGTGGGAGGAATAGGGCCGTTGACATGCCTGGTGAAAATACCCAAAAAATCAGCTCTTCGGTGTGGAAGTATTTCACCAGAAATGCGGACAACATTTGTCAAGCCGTGTGTTGCCTTTGTCAAGCTGTAATAAGTAGGGGTAAGGACGTTAACAACCTCGGAACATCCTCCCTTATACGTCACCTGCAGCGCATTCATAATAAGTCAGTGACAAGTTCAAAAACTTTGGGCGACAGCGGAAGCAGTCCACTGACCAGTAAATCCCTTCCTCTTGTAACCAAGCTCACGCAAACCACCCCACCAACTCCCTCAGTGTCAATTTCCTCCTTCCCCAGGAATGCCAATAGTCCTGCAGGCCATGTCACTGGCAATTCTGATGAGTCCTCTCCTGCCTGGGATTCCTCCGATGCATCCTTGCGTGTAACGCCTACTGCTGCTGGCGCTGCTGTTGTTGCTGCTGGGAGTCGATGGTCATCCCAGAGGGGAAGTCGTAAGCCCACTTTTACTACTTCCACCAAGCAATTGACTGTCCAGCAGTCCTTTGCGAGGAAGATGAAATATCACAGCAGTCATCCTGTTGCAAAGCGGATAACTGAGGCCTTGACAACTATGTTGGTGTTAGACGTGCGTCCGGTATCCGCCGTTAGTTCACAGGGAACTAGACAATTTCTTGAGGTAGTGTGCCCCCGTTACCAAATACCATCTAGGTTCCACTTCTCTAGGCAGGCGATACCGAGAATGTACACGGACGTCAGAAAAAGACTCACCAGTGTCCTAAAAAATGCAGTTGTACCCAATGTCCACTTAACCACGGACATGTGGACAAGTGGAGCAGGGCAGGGTCAGGACTATATGACTGTGACAGCCCACTGGGTAGATGTATGGACTCCCGCCGCAAGAACAGCAGCGGCGGCACCAGTAGCAGCATCTCGCAAACGCCAACTCTTTCCTAGGCAGGCTACGCTTTGTATCACCGGTTTCCAGAATACGCACACAGCTGAAAACCTCTTACGGCAACTGAGGAAGATCATCGCGGAATGGCTTACCCAATTGGACTCTCCTGTGGATTTGTGGCATCGGACAACGCCAGCAATATTGTGTGTGCATTAAATATGGGCAAATTCCAGCACGTCCCATGTTTTGCACATACCTTGAATTTGGTGGTGCAGAATTTTTTAAAAAACGACAGGGGCGTGCAAGAGATGCTGTCGGTGGCCAGAAGAATTGCGGGACACTTTCGGAGGACAGGCACCACGTACAGAAGACTGGAGCACCACCAAAAACGCCTGAACCTGCCCTGCCATCATCTGAAGCAAGAAGTGGTAACGAGGTGGAATTCAACCCTATATATGCTTCAGAGGTTGGAGGAGCAGCAAAAGGCCATTCAAGCCTATACAATTGAGCACGATATAGGAGGTGGAATGTACCTGTCTCAAGCGCAGTGGAGAATGATTTCAACGTTGTGCAAGGTTCTGCAACCTTTTGAACTTGCCACACGTGAAGTCAGTTCAGACACTGCCAGCCTGAGTCAGGTCATTCCCCTCATCAGGCTTTTGCAGAAGAAGCTGGAGGCATTGAAGGAGGAGCTAAAAGGGAGCGATTCCGCTAGGCATGTGGGACTTGTGGATGGAGCCCTTAATTCGCTTAACAAGGATTCACGGGTGGTCAATCTGTTGAAATCAGAGCACTACATTTTGGCCACCGTGCTCGATCCTAGATTTAAAACCTACCTTGGATCTCTCTTTCCGGCAGACACAAGTCTGCTGGGGTTCAAAGACCTGCTGGTGACAAAATTGTCAAGTCAAGCGGAACGCGACCTGTCAACATCTCCTCCTTCACATTCTCCCGCAACTGGGGGTGCGAGGAAAAGGCTCAGAATTCCGAGCCCACCCGCTGGCGGTGATGCAGGGCAGTCTGGAGCGACTGCTGATGCTGACATCTGGTCTACTGTCACTGCATATGATTCTCTCCCCATTGAAAGAATGGTGGAGGATTATATGAGTGACCGCATCCAAGTAGGCACGTCAGACAGTCCGTACTTATACTGGCAGGAAAAAGAGGCAATTTGGAGGCCCTTGCACAAACTGGCTTTATTCTACCTAAGTTGCTCTCCCACAAGTGTGTACTCCGAAAGAGTGTTTAGTGCCGCCGCTCACCTTGTCAGCAATCGGCGTACGAGGTTACTTCCAGAAAATGTGGAGAAGATGATGTTCATTAAAATGAATTATAATCAATTCCTCCGTGGAGACATTGACCAGCAGCAATTGCCTCCACAAAGTAGTACACAGGGAGCTGAGATGGTGGATTCCAGTGGGGACGAATTGATAATCTGTGAGGAGCGGGATGTACACGGTGATATATCGGAGGATAATGATGAGGTGGACATCTTGCCTCTGTAGAGCCAGTTTGTGCAAGGAGAGATTAATTGCTTCTTTTTCGGTGGGGGTCCAAACCAACCCGTCATTTCAGTCACAGTCGTGTGGCAGACCCTGTCACTGAAATGATGGGTTGGTTAAAGTGTGCATGTCCTGTTTATACAACATAAGGGTGGGTGGGAGGGCCCAAGGACAATTCCATCTTGCACCTCTTTTTTCTTTCATTTTTATTTGCGTCATGTGCTGTTTGGGGAGTGTGTTTTGGAAGGGCCATCCTGCGTGACACTGCAGTGCCACTCCTAGATGGGCCAGGTGTTTGTGTCGGCCACTAGGGTCGCTTAGCTTACTCACACAGCTACCTCATTGCGCCTCTTTTTTTCTTTGCGTCATGTGCTGTTTGGGGAGTGTTTTTTGGAAGGGCCATCCTGCGTGACACTGCAGTGCCACTCCTAGATGGGCCAGGTGTTTGTGTCGGCCACTAGGGTCGCTTATCTTACTCACACAGCTACCTCATTGCGCCTCTTTTTTTCTTTGCGTCATGTGCTGTTTGGGGAGTGTTTTTTGGAAGGGCCATCCTGCGTGACACTGCAGTGCCACTCCTAGATGGGCCAGGTGTTTGTGTCGGCCACTAGGGTCGCTTTGCTTACTCACACAGCTACCTCATTGCGCCTCTTTTTTTCTTCTTTGCGTCATGTGCTGTTTGGGGAGTGTTTTTTGGAAGGGCCATCCTGCGTGACACTGCAGTGCCACTCCTAGATGGGCCAGGTGTTTGTGTCGGCCACTAGGGTCGCTTAGCTTACTCACACAGCTACCTCATTGCGCCTCTTTTTTTCTTCTTTGCGTCATGTGCTGTTTGGGGAGTGTTTTTTGGAAGGGCCATCCTGCGTGACACTGCAGTGCCACTCCTAGATGGGCCAGGTGTTTGTGTCGGCCACTAGGGTCGCTTAGCTTACTCACACAGCTACCTCATTGCGCCTCTTTTTTTCTTCTTTGCGTCATGTGCTGTTTGGGGAGTGTTTTTTGGAAGGGCCATCCTGCGTGACACTGCAGTGCCACTCCTAGATGGGCCAGGTGTTTGTGTCGGCCACTAGGGTCGCTTAGCTTACTCACACAGCTACCTCATTGCGCCTCTTTTTTTCTTCTTTGCGTCATGTGCTGTTTGGGGAGTGTTTTTTGGAAGGGCCATCCTGCGTGACACTGCAGTGCCACTCCTAGATGGGCCAGGTGTTTGTGTCGGCCACTAGGGTCGCTTATCTTACTCACACAGCTACCTCATTGCGCCTCTTTTTTTCTTTGCGTCATGTGCTGTTTGGGGAGTGTTTTTTGGAAGGGCCATCCTGCGTGACACTGCAGTGCCACTCCTAGATGGGCCAGGTGTTTGTGTCGGCCACTAGGGTCGCTTATCTTACTCACACAGCTACCTCATTGCGCCTCTTTTTTTCTTTGCGTCATGTGCTGTTTGGGGAGTGTTTTTTGGAAGGGCCATCCTGCGTGACACTGCAGTGCCACTCCTAGATGGGCCAGGTGTTTGTGTCGGCCACTAGGGTCGCTTATCTTACTCACACAGCTACCTCATTGCGCCTCTTTTTTTCTTTGCGTCATGTGCTGTTTGGGGAGTGTTTTTTGGAAGGGCCATCCTGCGTGACACTGCAGTGCCACTCCTAGATGGGCCAGGTGTTTGTGTCGGCCACTAGGGTCGCTTAGCTTACTCACACAGCTACCTCATTGCGCCTCTTTTTTTCTTCTTTGCGTCATGTGCTGTTTGGGGAGTGTTTTTTGGAAGGGCCATCCTGCGTGACACTGCAGTGCCACTCCTAGATGGGCCAGGTGTTTGTGTCGGCCACTAGGGTCGCTTATCTTACTCACACAGCTACCTCATTGCGCCTCTTTTTTTCTTTGCGTCATGTGCTGTTTGGGGAGTGTTTTTTGGAAGGGCCATCCTGCGTGACACTGCAGTGCCACTCCTAGATGGGCCAGGTGTTTGTGTCGGCCACTAGGGTCGCTTATCTTACTCACACAGCTACCTCATTGCGCCTCTTTTTTTCTTTGCGTCATGTGCTGTTTGGGGAGTGTTTTTTGGAAGGGCCATCCTGCGTGACACTGCAGTGCCACTCCTAGATGGGCCAGGTGTTTGTGTCGGCCACTAGGGTCGCTTATCTTACTCACACAGCTACCTCATTGCGCCTCTTTTTTTCTTTGCGTCATGTGCTGTTTGGGGAGTGTTTTTTGGAAGGGCCATCCTGCGTGACACTGCAGTGCCACTCCTAGATGGGCCAGGTGTTTGTGTCGGCCACTAGGGTCGCTTAGCTTACTCACACAGCTACCTCATTGCGCCTCTTTTTTTCTTCTTTGCGTCATGTGCTGTTTGGGGAGTGTTTTTTGGAAGGGCCATCCTGCGTGACACTGCAGTGCCACTCCTAGATGGGCCAGGTGTTTGTGTCGGCCACTAGGGTCGCTTAGCTTAGTCATCCAGCGACCTCGGTGCAAATTTTACGACTAAAAATAATATTGTGAGGTGTGAAGTGTTCAGAATAGACTTAAAATGAGTGGAAATTATGGTTTTTGAGGTTAATAATACTTTGGGATCAAAATGACCCCCAAATTCTATGATTTAAGCTGTTTTTTAATGTTTTTTGAAAAAAACACCCGAATCCAAAACACACCCGAATCCGACAAAAAAAATTCGGTGAGGTTTTGCCAAAACGCGGTCGAACCCAAAACACGGCCGCGGAACCGAACCCAAAACCAAAACACAAAACCCGAAAAATTTCAAGTGCACATCTCTACTAAATACAAAAAACATTAATGCATACCAGTAAACAGAGCCGGCCATAGGTATAGGCAAACTAGGCAATTGCCTAGGGCATTTGATATGCCTAGGGGCATCAGCAGCTTCTGCTGATTAAAATGATATGCGGCACGCCTATATTCTGTGTGTAGCATTTCATATGCAGATACAGCCACAGTCTCACACAGTATATAGGCATGCTGCATATCAGTTTAATCAGCAGAAGCTGCTTGTGCATCCTAGCCCCATAGCAATGCAAATAATATGCATTTTCATAAAAAAAATGAGCCCGACATTAGCATTGAGGCAAGATTTATGAGGACACATCTGTATCCAAGCAGAGGCAGAGGTCACAGTGTTAGTGGCAGTGTGAGTGCTGTGTGCATGTGAGTAGGTTGGTTGTGCAGTAGTGTTCGGAATATGTGTAAGGAGTATTATGTGTGTCATGTAAAAATGCATTAATAATGTGCAACATATGTGTAAAGGAGCACTGTGTGTCATTATGTGTATAAGGGCATTAATAATGTGCAGCATACGTGTAAGGGACATTATGTGTAAAAGGGCATTAATAAAGGTTGTCATAATGTGTAAGGCGCATTATGTTTATATGGACATTAATAATGTGTCTCATGTGTGTAAGGGGCATTACTGTGTAGCATTATGTTTATAAGGTGCTCTACTATGTGGCATTGCGTATACAAGGGACACTACTGTGTCGTCTAATTTGAATAAAGAGCAATAGGGTGTGGTGTAATGTGAATAAAGACAATAGGGTATGGTGTAATGTGAATAAGGAGCAATTCAGTGTGATGTAATGTGAATAAGGGGCTCTACTGTGAGGAGTAACGTTTATAAGGTAAAGTGAGATACTACTGTGGGATGTAATATGAATTATGGACACTATCGCATGATCAAATGTGAATAAAGTTGCAGTACTGTGTGGCGTAATTGGAATTGGGGTTAGTATTGTGTGGCCATGCCCCTTGCCAGCAAAAACACACCCCTTTTTGGGCTGTGCGCCAAACATGCAAACTGTTCCTATTTAAAATATAGGGGGTACAAACACCAAAATAAGGACTGCTATGGATGAGGGGTGATGGTGCTGGGAAAGAAGTACAAGGTCAGAGGCGAAACCAGCGGTGGTGCTAGGGGGCACCAGCCAAAATCTTGCCTAGGGCATCATATTGGTTAGGGCCGACTCTGCCAGTAAACAATCTCCTAGTTAAATACAAATCTTATCATAGAAAGTAAAATAGTAACCCATAATGTATTCGCACACTATTAATAAGAGATCAGGAGCAAATACTAGATGGAGGAGGGTAGGATGATCTATGCATCTACCATGTCTCTAGAAGCCAGCACGCAGCTAAACCATAGGCCAAAATAGAATTGGGGAGGAGGGCTATTGAATTTCTGCCAGAAAATCTAACAGGAGAGTAATTGATAATACATGTAATAAGTTACATTTTGTGAATAAACCAGACACTCTCAATTATGGCAGACATTTAAAGCAGATCATTATTTATTTTTTACAACCTTGAGTAATCAGACATTTCAACACATTTAAGATATGCCAAATTAGCCTTTGTGTATGTTTGAAAACATCGGGAATGTATGAACAATATGTTTGAAATTAAAAATAAGAACATGAACCTCACTTCACACAGAACTAAGCATTGAACTGTTCCATCAAATATGGGGTCCATGGTGCCCTCGTTCTGTCCCCAACAAATATTTGAATCAATTGAGAGCACTGGATGCAATTTTTCTGGGTCCATTTACCATACTGTATGTACAGTAGTGCACTTTGGTGTTATTCTCCATTATCCGCACAGATATATAGTTTGTTGCTAATCTAGTAGTTCTCTACTCATCAGATTCCAGGGTCTGCCCCATGTCTCGTTTCCACTTCATTTCTTGTGGTCCAAACTGTTGGAAAATATATTTCTGTAGATAACTATACGTAACCTTCCAATAAGGTGTGGCAAAGAAGTGAGTGCTCACTATGGAAATTGCTATAAATATATTTCAATTAAATATAAAGACACTACCCATGTATGGTATGTGGGATCTGTTTTAAATATCCACATAGAACGGAGAGCTCTGCAAAGGAGCAATGTTTTCCAGGAAAAGTAAAGAAAGCATGCAGGTCCTTATTTAGTGGAAAGGATGGATTATGTCTAAGTGCAAATAAAGATGTGGTTGTGAGTAGCAACACAAAACTATATGCAACCTCACAACAGTGTAAGTTAGTTACAGTGTTGGACTAGGGCATGAAGGGCCCACCAGGGCAATGCAACTGCAGGGGGTCATGTTTAGGCATGTGGCCAGCCTCCACAGAGGTTAACCATTAGGGAATGCATGGTCTGGGTCCCTTGAGAGAGATATATATATATATATATATATATATATATAGTAAATATTGCTAGTGCATGCATGATAATGTACCAGATTAATAACAGCAATGTACTACAGAAGATACAACATAGTCCTGTGCAGCGTAAGGTAACATATGCATAATGTATACTTCAAGTGCACAGCCTGGAACCTGATCTCCAGATGAAGTGGGGGCCCAGGCAGTGGGGCCCACTGGGGGTTTCCCCTGTACCCCTGTGGGCCACTACAACCCTGGTTAGTTACAGTAACTGCGATAGGGGGAAAGGTAACATCCCAGATGGGCATGTCGGTTCAAGTTCAGAACATGGGGCCCCATGGATTATCATGACTAAACTGCTTCAAAACATCAGCAAACTTGTTCATACCATTAAGTTAATTAATTTAGCACTTAAACTGCTACTTCTTACTAATGCAATGCTTTAGTAAACTGTTACTTACTGATACTTTTCTGTATGTTCTCATTCCTTCCTAATTTAATAATAATAATAATAATAATTTTATTTATCCAGCGCTCTTTCTCCAATAGGACTCAAGGCGCTTAACAGATACATTGCATAATATAGTACAGAAAATAATGAAGTACATTTTCATAAAATACAGAAGCATGAAGATACTAAAAGGGACATTGTGGAAATGCTTGAGTAAACAGGAAAGTCTTGAGTCTACTTTTGAAGGATTCTATAGTTGGGGTCTCTCGCACTGTGCGGGGAAGTGAGTTCCATAGAGTCGGAGCCGCATTACTAAAAGCTTGACCCCCAGATGAGTTACGGGAGATTCTAGGTACTGCTAAAAGTCTTTCAAAGTCCAGGAAACATGTCTACTGAGGACCCGGAATGCAGACATGCTCCTATGGTATTACTAACAGCAGGCGGCCACCGCCTCCCGGAACATCCCCGTTGGTATTTCTGCCTTCTGCACAGATCCCGTTGATACTGGAGGAGTGACTGTCTGTGATCTCTCCTCCAGCAGCAGTAGAGACTGTGCGGCAGGTGGCGGTACTAACAAGGGGACTGTGCAGGAGGTGGTGGTACTAATAAGGACTGTGCAGAAGGCAGCGGCTGCTAGCATTACCATGGAAGCATGTCTGCGGACCAGGTCATCTGCAGGTGTGACTCCTTTCAAACATCAGTAGGGACTGTGCGGGAGGCGGCGCCACAACCGGCTGTTAGTATTACCATGGGAGCATGTCTGTAGTCCAGATCCTCTGCAGACATGAACTACTCTCCAGCTTCGACGGGGACTGTGCAGGACGCGGTGCTGGCTGTTAGCATTACCATGGGAGCATGTCTACAGTTCAGGTCCTCTGCAGACATGTCTCTACTCCAGCGGCAGTGTGGACTGTGCAGGAGATGGCACCCCAAGCTGGTAGCAATATTATGAAAGCATATCTGCAGTCTGCGTCCTCTCCTCTCCAGTGACAGCAGAGACTGTACGGGAGGGGGCCGCGCCAATTACTGCAAGCATTACCATGAGAGCATGTCTTCAGTCCATGTCCTCTGCAGACATGTTTCCTCTCCAGCCGCAGGGACTGTGCGGGATGCTCCATTCAGCTCAGCTCTTGTCTCACATAGCCCAGCTTCCAGCCACTCATAGCATAGCTTCCTGTCATACACAGGACGGCCTCCTGTCACCCATAGCATGGCTTCCTGTCACACATAGCACAGCTACTGTCACACATAGCATGGCTTACTGGTCACACATAGCATGGCTTACTGTCATCCATAGCACGGCTTCTTGTCACCCATAGCATGGCTTCCTGTGACACATATCCTCCACACAATGAAAACAGTGAAAAGTGTTTAATAACGAAGGAATGAGAAGATACAGAAGAAGTTTACATTAGTAAGTTACAGTTTACAAAAGCATTACATTAGTAAGTGGCAGTTTAAGTGTTAAATTAGTTTATTTAATGTTCTGAACAAGTTTACTGATGTTCTAAAGCAGTTTAGTTATGCTAACCCAGGGGGCTCCATGTTCTGAACTTGAACAGGGTTTGTCTATGCAAGGCATTAGTGAATGGACATACTGTACTTCCTTACTGTCCGACAATTGGAACAATTCAGTCTCGATCATGACTGCGAGACTCTCCCTCTGAAATTAGAAGGTTGGGAGGTATGCATGTGTTCATGTCCCAAACTCAAAGTGAGAAGGTGCTATAGGGATTAGCTTTGGTCTCAGAGTTTTTATGGTGAGGGGGAATCCAGGGGGCAGTGGAAATCGGAATATAATTGGAATATATGTAAGGGGTGTGCTGTAAGCGTTTGCCGGAACCTGAATATTTAATAAATGCCACTCAGGATTCTAAAACAAGCTAAGCTTTCAGTTACAAGCTTGAGATTCAGACTGAAATAAACCAGCCTGAGTCCAACCGGTTTGAGTGATGCCGAATAGACCTTAGTGTTGTGCAAGCTCAATTGCTTAAGTTTGTCATTCTGAAAGGCATT
This sequence comes from Pseudophryne corroboree, assembly GCF_028390025.1. Taxonomy (NCBI): domain Eukaryota; kingdom Metazoa; phylum Chordata; class Amphibia; order Anura; family Myobatrachidae; genus Pseudophryne; species Pseudophryne corroboree. The sequence continues at coordinate 506,603,346 of NC_086446.1, read as the reverse complement.
TGGGTTTGAGACTACACCTGCTAGAGTCCCAGGTATAGTACATAGTGAAGTGAAGCTGAAGGTATGTAGTTAAATGATAACGAGAGTGACAGCCCCACAATACAAAAGTGTCAGCTCCTACTGTATGTCACGTGAAACTATGACCTATATAACTAAGTAAACTGTTGCAGAGTATAGTTAATGATGTAAATATTGTAAAGATCTACTACACATGCAGTAACATCACTAAATGCACTTGCCATTATTATAAGGGACATCTCTTCACTGTTCACATAAGAGCTTAAAGTTAGAGAGACTGAGATACAGCCAGATGGCCGACCCACAAGTGCTACAGAGGTAAGTGTAATGGAGTAATACTACACCAGCGCCGGATCTACACTTGTACTGTTCTGCATACTACTCTCATAGAATGTCTGGGAGAGTCACAAATTAGAGTATTCCAGCTCTCCCCTTACCCAGTGAAGTGGGCAAACCAGTGGCTTGATTACATGTTTGAGGTTTGGTGGCCTCAAATCCCCTTCCACCACCACCTTCCCTAAACAATGCCTTAAGTTATGGCAATGGAAGGAGGTGGAAGGAGGTATGATGACCAGGGACGTATCCCTATTGGCCAGGATAGCACTCGCCAGGGGCACCTGCCAAGTTTGGGCGCTGCAGAGTTCGGAAAAAAAAAGATTTCTCTGAACATCTTTGTTTAAAGTGAGCTGGTGGTGGGTCTAATCAGCAGCAGCTATCTGTCCTGACAGCAGTGACTGACAGTCACCCCATCACCAGGCCTCAAACTGCAATGTTAGTAGATGTCCGTCTCAGCCGTGATGTCCGTCTCAGCCTTGACATGTGCGGTTGTCGGTGTATAAGCCCACCCGCCCCAGGTTGGCTCTTTCCTCCTCTTCCGTTGAACAAGTCACAGCTGCAGAGTGTACTGCTGGTATTAGCCCAGAGTCAGTAATCCCAGGTGATCACATTTTTTCATAGTTTATATTACCTGTTGCTATACATTCGCTGCCTGCTGGTGAGGTGATCCCATGAGCACAACAGCTCAAGAATCACTGTAAGGTCCACTTGTAGGCAAATTACAGTGTCTGTCTGCTGATAGTGAGACAAGCCCAGTGAAGCTGCACATGTATAGAGTGAGAAGACCACCAGACCACCTGTGTACCCAGGGCTGTACCGACCCTATTAGCAGTGGTAGACAGAAGTCACTGTTCCGTCCATGCGACCCGTCTCACTCACTGTCCTTTCCCCCCTCATCTCACTCTCTTTTCTGCCCCCCATGTCACTCTCTGTTCTGCCCCCACCTCCATCTCACTCACTGTTCCGTCCCATCCCCCATCTCACTCACTATTCTACCTCCTCATCTCACTTACTGTTATCCCGGTGGGGTGGGGGCTCTGGGGGTGCCAGTTCCTTATGTTGCGAGTGGCGCCCAGACCAGTTGATGCACCCGCTGTGATGACACAATTTGAGGTAACTTTGCACCCTTAGGAGTAAATTAAAGATAGAGAAACACTAGGCAATATAACGGCCGTTTGAGCCCGTCGGCAGGTGTGTACCCCCGATATGTACGTCAACGACGTAGATCACAGACATATTGCATCGGCTGTGTTTACAGTTGGTCCCTCCATATTGTCTGTTTTTCGTTTCAGTCTGATATTTATTTAGCAAACTAACATTACAAATTGTAAAAGTGTTGTTATCTATCAAAGCAGTGGTGTAATCTCTTCCCAGTTCCCCGGAAACAAGTTAGAGTTCAGTACCCCCTCCCTCCCCCCCCCCCCAAAAAAAGGGTAAATAAATATGGTGCACTCTATATGTTTCTATTGGGCCTTTTTACACAATACCGACCCCAGAAAGGAGCCGGAAAGAGGTGCCATATGGTGGACGGCTCTGATGGTACCCTCTGGGGCTGTTGTTACTGGATAGATCCGGCTAAAGACCCCACAGGGCCCTTGTCAATATACCGCCTCAGGGCCCCATATTAATATATATATAAATAAATACATATACATACAGCTGTCACCCCTAACTCAGATCGCTCCCTCACACAGACCCCCCTAATATAGCTCTCCCCTCCTTATAGAGACCCCTTATACACACACAGCTGTCCCCCTCCCACAGCTCCCTTCCCTCACACAGATCCCCACCCTCATATTGATGTCCTTCCTCAGACAGATCCCCCCCTTTCCCACAAACAGCACTTCTCCCTCCCTCAGTTCCCCTCAAACATACACAGTATACCACCCTCACTCAGATCCCCCTCACACAGATCCCCGGACACAACTCTCCATCCCCACCCCCTTTGCTAATGTTCCCCCCCATTCACCCCCCGTCCCCCCCGAGTCTTTACTGCTGCTGAACTCACTTCTGCCAGGGGAAAGATCACTTGATAAGCCTGAATAACACAGCAGAACCAGGAATCAGGTTTTCCATACTAGGGGCAGAGTGTGGGCATAGCGAGAGCAGCGAGCGCCACTCCACCTACACCACGCCTTCGTATGGATAAACTGACCTCTTAATGAGTTTCAGGCTCACAGGTGATTTGCCCCCTGCTTCCTCCCTCTGGACATGTACAGCTATACAGGTGTACTGTGGTCCTCATTCTGCCGTTAATCCATGATCCCTGACACCGGAGCAATGGAGGAGGTGCACCTTCAGGGCTGGCGCCCGGCGGCAACCGACTCCATTGTCTCCGGTTCTTCTGCCACTGTATCAAAGTGAATTGGTTGCTAGAAGCCTAATATAAAGCAGATGGAATGTATAGGGATAAAATGCACTGTAAATCCATAATTGAGCCATTGGTATTTTCCCATCTTACTTTCTCTGTCAAGTCACAAAGGCGACAAAAGTGGGGATAATGATACAAGGTTTCGGAAATAAATGATTTCTTGAAGAGAGGACTTTTTTTTAAAACAACCATTGGTGAGAAAGTAGCTAAAACAAAAACAAACTTTTTTTTCATCATTTAGAAACTTCTGTGTAGAACACAAATGTTTTCTAAGGGAAGCTACAAAGGTTCAGATCACTACTGAACTAATATTACCAATACTAGGGATGCAATTCTATTTTATCTACATTCGGAGGGTTAATATTGTTTAAAAAATATCATGTATCATCAGATTGAACGGTGCCAGTTGGACAGAGCTGGTCTAGATGAACAAATTATTACTTGTGGAGGATATTGCATGGAACTCTTCAAAGACAATCTATTATACAAAGCACCAGTTCTTTAGGTCAATGACTATTTATGAAATTGTGAAGCTTTTCACAGTAGTACTCATATGTGACTCCATACTGATTATAACATTCTGGTTAAAAGCCCCCGCTCAGTGCCGAGGATCTGCTAGAGATATAACATATGGTTTTACTAACCCCCAATTACCGACAATTAAAACAGACTTTCACACAATGGAGGGGAACTGGATGTGCAGTTTGTGTAAGTAGTAGGGTTGGGTTATGCTGCTCCCTTTGATAAATGATCTTCATTGTTCAGAACAGTTATCTTGTATTGTCTCTTCCAGATTGACGGTAGCAGATGTCAGTTTGTCTTTTGCCCTGAATACCTGGAGGATCCTTAATACCTCTGTAATTACAGGGCAATTAGCATATTGGGAAATATTATCCAATACAATGACTAATGAAGAGTGAGATAATTAACGTGTTTCTCTGAGGCTATGCTGTGAGGACAGCACTGAGATATGAGGTCCTGCTCACCATCTGCAGGAGATCAATAATTGTGGGGTCCACACCAACGTGAAATCTTTACTGCTTTTTATTTACTTAGTTTAAGACACGCAACAAAATAAAATTAATACACAGCAACTTTGTAATGCTTGACAAAACGTGTCGTCTTATTTTATATAGTCAGTGGCTAATTGACTGACTTCAATTGTAATTTTACTGCCCAGATTCATGCATATTAGATCAATCAACTATACAGTAGAGGCAGCCATTGTGTCAGATGAATTAATAGTTAGCTTATTAATTCACTGAGAATTACTAGTGGCATCAATGAGGCATGAAGCACAAAATGCCTACTGACTGGATAACCACAATTTCATGGCAATTAGTTCATTTCACAAAATGGCTGCCACTAACTTGTAGAGGAAATAGTTTCCTCTGATTATTAGGCTTTTTGCTATTCAGCCTGTAAGTATGCACCAGTCTAAGCCCTATCCGCTTGTTGAAAATTACGTGAGAAGGCCAGACCCAGTGCAAAAAATCATGGCATCAAAGTGTGTTTTTGCCTGGCTGTGTGATAAACTTCAGAGGTTACACATTTGCATGGAGATTGTGAAGATCAAATATTTTAACTTTTTAAAAGTGAGTTCTTCAACATTTGCAGAAAATCAATTTCTCCTTTCTAATAACTGAAAATTTATTGAAGTATTTGAACAAAAAAGTGTAAAAATAATATCTCTTCCTAACCGAAAAAAATCACATTTTGTAGTTTCTAGCTATCACAAGGTAACTTCACTTTACAATGATAGAATGAAAGAAAATTATACGTTTCATTCTGTATTCATTTCTGTCATTACTTAAGTGAATTATAATATTTCAAGAAATAAAGGTCAATCTAGGAGATTTGCTCTCATAGCAAAGTTAAAAATTCAGGAATTTGAGAAGCAAGCCAATGAGTACTATAAAGTAGATGTGAAGTAATGAAGCCAGTCTGACCACAACCTAATCCATCTAAGAGACAAAACACCCTATAATATACACTCTATTGCCAAGGAGGGAATTATAGCAATGCTCCTTTATAGACATCTGGACTAGAACCCAGTCTGACATCACAACTGATAAACTGTTCTAGAGTAGTCATTCAACCATAGAGTCTGTGTAAACCATGCCTCCCAACTTTTGCAAAACACGCGTTCCTGAAAAGGGGACGTGGCCTTGCTAGTCACGCCCCTTTTACCGTCACCGAGGGGGCATGCCCAGCACTCTCAAATTGTACTAGACACTTGGAGATACAAAAAGAACATACAGAGATACTACACAAAGCCGAGTCAATTCACTTAAAGGCAGGCTGCAGTTGAAATGGCGTATAAACACACTGGAAAATCTGTAGCAGAACTTGCCACCTAACAGCCCAATTTCAAAGCTTATTTTTGTATGCAGCCCTATTCTGGCGGTACCATAGGTGCGGCATATAACTGCACTTAGGCGCAGGGCCGAGAACATTGCCTGCAATTGAATTGACCCCCAAAAAAATCAAGAAAAGAAACAAAAGAAAAATATTGGATATAACTATAAGCGTTCCTAACTTACTGGTGCCTTATATAATATATTGCCATATATCAGGGAAATCTAGAAAAAAATCCTCGAAAACTTTTGCTTGGGAAATCTTGTTTTATTGTCTTTTAGCAAAAAAAAAAAAAAAAGCCCTATTACTGAAAGAGCGAATTCACACAAAGGGCCTAATTCAGTAAGGATGGCAAATTCTGCTAATTTCTGTGTTACGTTCACTGTACTTGGTACTCCTGGAACTGGGCGGATGAGCCCCAAGTACAGGAACGTAAAGCTGCAATAGATACAGAGCTCGGCAGCAACCCCTACGGAAACCTGACTCCGTTGTCTCACCCTCGTTGTCCGCTTACACCTGCGAGACTATGGTTTCTTGGGCCCACGGCAGCCGCGTTTGAAGGGCGGATTATGTCTGCCCAACTCCGATGCCCCCCGGTCTTAGTTGGAGACAAGGCGTAAACTGAGATGGGATGATGACAAGGGGAACCTCTAACTAAAGACAGAAATACAGAGTTAGGGGCGCTACAGAACTAAATGAAAGTATGCGCGGCTCAGCCGCCAAGACTAACAACAAAGGCAATGCTGTCCACACGCCTACACGACACTGTCGTATACCGGCGAGGACAGCCAACACAGAACCTCTGCAGAAACTCCAAAACAAATATAACAAGACGCTGCGGCCTAGGCCGAGGGATGCGGCAGAGCCACTACTCACGAAACCAGTACGAATACTGGCAAAAAGACAGGAACCCCCAAAGTAGTTGACACAGGCTGGAGGACAGGCAGAATCCCAAACGACAGACCGGTGGACACCAAGAAGCCGGATACTGGATCAGGCACAGACAAAGCCACAGGACTTCTCGACAGGAATGCTTCAAGGCAGGATACTGGACCAGACACTGGATCAGACACTGGATCAGACACTGGACTCCTGGACAAGAATGCTTCAAGGCTGGAAGCAGCTAGACAAAAGCTATCACCAGCATCTGTGTAATGTACTGAGACAGAATATAACAGGGAGCCCTAATTAATTATGTTGTGCAGCTGCCCTGCTGCATGACTCCAAACTGGCAGGTGCATTAACAGACAGGTGAGGCTAAACACATGGAAACAGGCTGCAATTACACAGACTCACCACCGGCGGCAAACAAGAGTCTTCTAAACCAGAGCAAAGGGAAATCCTGGCCTGCAAGAGAACTATAACATAAAATACATGAACAGGAATGAACCACTGCTTGTGGTTCATAACATTCTGCTTGTTAACAGAAATAGAGGAAGCCTCCTGCCTCCCACAGGAGACCGTCGCCATCTTCCCGATAGTGGTGGCTGCGTGTGATGTCACGCACCGCTGCGATCACACCCCCGACACCCCCCATTCACGCCGCCCACCCCCCATTCGTCCGTCTCTGCCCCCGCAACGCTCCGTCTCCTCCCTGGAAGCGAAGCGTTGCCCGCCCCCTCCCCCGTTCCGCGACCACCTCTGCCTGATTTACAGGAAGAGGCAACCGCATTTTCTGCGCCCCCCCCCCCACCCCGCAGAAAATGTGCGGGCGCAGGCGCCCACATCTTTTTCTCAAAAATTCCGGTTGGATCGCACACTGAGACCCATCCTGAATTAGGCCCAAAATATGGTATTTAAACTTACAAACATTCAACTATGCATCAGACCCATCTCTCATTACTATCTCCCAGAATACAAGATTTTATGGGCACTGTCCTCCCTACCCTATGTCTCATGTCTATGTATGTCTTTGACAATGTGATGTACTACATGAATTATTTGTGACCCCTATGTTACTGTAATTGTTTATTCATGCACATGGAATGTGTAACTGAGTTTTCTGACATGTGTAACTGCTCAAGCATAAATCCTACATGTGTTTTGTACCATACTTCTGCTTAATTCAATTTGTTATTGGTGACGGTAGGTACAACTTACATATATTATATTTACCGCTAAACTTTTATGTAGAGAAGCTTTTGATTTTTTTAGAAGTACTGTAGCTGAATTGGAAGCTCCAACCCAGCTCCAGGTGCCACACATGCACTAGCTCCCTGAACAGTTAAGCAGAAGTGGTGTCTATAGAGAGATAAGTAACCCCCATGGGTGGCTAACGATATTGCCTATCGTCCGAAGATGGAAGTCACACTAAATGAGTTTTTTTCAACAGTATTTACTAGAGAGGACCCAATTCAGGGACTAACACATAATCTCAATAATGAGAATATCCCACTGATGGGTACTTATTTAAGCGAGGAGGTAGTCTGTGAATGATTAAAACATTTAAAGATTAATAAGTCACTGGGTCCCGATGGAATTCACCCAAGGGTTCTAATGGAGCTTCACTCTGAACTTGCAAAACCGCTATTTTTGATCTTTAAGGATTCAGTAACATCAGGTATGGTTCCCAAAGACTGGCGTATAGCGGAAGTAGTGCCTATATTCAAAAAGGGAAGTAAAGCTGAACCAGGTAATTATAGACCAGTTAGTCTTACATCTATAGTGGGAAAAGTATTGGAAGGTATTCTAAGAGATAGTATTCAGAAGTTCCTTGAAGTCAATAAGGCCATTAAAAGGAATCAACATGGATTTGTGAAGGACAGATCCTTTCAGACCAACTTACTTGGCTTTTATGAAACAGTTAGTGCAAACTTAGATCAGGGTAAAGAGGTGGATGTAATCTTTTTAGACTTTGCGAAAACTTTTGACACTGTACCGCACATGAGACTTATCTACAAGCTACAAGAAATAGGGCTAGGAAGCACAATATGCACTTGGATCAAAAATTGGTTAGATAATAGGGAGCAGCGCGTTGTGGTTAATGGATCTTTTTCAATTTGGACTGAAGTGCTAAGTGGTGTGCCACAAGGCTCAGTATTAGGACCGCTATTGTTCAATATTATCATTAACGACCTAACAGAAGGTCTAGAGAGCATGGTGTAAATTTTTGCAGATGATACCAAATTTTGTAAAGTTATAAATACGGAGGGGGATGCTGAGTCGCTTCAGAACGACTTAGTTAAATTAGAAGCATGGGCAGCGAATGGAGAATGCGCTTCAATACAGACAAGTTTAAGGTAATACACTGGGGTGTAGTACGGCTGACCGGCGGTCTCCTGACCGCCGGTCAGCTTACCGACGCCGGGATCCTGGCAGCATACCGACGCCGGGATCCCGACGGGGAGGGGCGAGTGCAGCAAGCCCCTTGCGGGCTCGCTGCACTCGCCACGCTGCGGGCTCGGTGGCGACCTGCAGTCGCCACGTGTTCTATTCCCACTCTATGGGTGTCGTGGACACCCACGAGTGGAAATAGTCCCTGTTGATCGGCATGCCGACCATCGGGACAGTGACCCGTCGGGCTGGTGGAGGAGGTCATGTGACTGTCGGTCAGCTGACCGGCGGTCACATGAATACCACCCATACACTGTGGTAACAAAAACAAAAATAACACCTACATACTAAATGGGGTAAAATTAGGGGATTCTGTACTGGAAAATGACTTAGGTGTCCTCATAGATAGCAAACTAAGCAGTAGTACCCAAAGTAGGATTGCAGCAAAGAAGGCTAATAAGATATTAGCATGCATAAAACGGGGAATTGATGCTAGGGACGAGCGTGTTATACTCCCATTGTATAAATCACTAGTGAGGCCACACCTTGAATACTGTGTAAAATTCTGGGCACCATACTACAAAAAGGATATCCTGGAGCTAGAAAAGGTTCAGAGGCAGGCGACCAAACTGATTAAGGGCATGGAGACGCTGGAATACGAGGAAAGGCTTGCAAGGCTAGGCATGTTTACATTGGAAAAGAGGAGACTAAGAGGGGACATGATCAACATCTACAAATATATAAGGGGACAATACACAGATCTTGCGCATGACCTGTTTTTGGGTAGATCAACACAGAGAACTCGTGGACACTCGCTCAGGTTAGAGGAGAGGACATTCCGCACAATACGGCGTAAAGGCTCTTTCACGGTAAGGACGATACGTGTTTGGAATTCCCTGCCTGAGGGAGCTGTAATGGTGGACTCAGTCAACACCTTTAAGAATGGATTTAATTCCTAATGGATAAGGATATGCAGGGTTATGGCGCATAGTCACGCGCTATAGTTACTATAAAAAAGAGGGATAAAACGTAACGGCAGACATCAGCATCAGTCAAAATTTTATACCAAATAATCCTGCATAGGAGACCACAAATAGGTTGAACTCGATGGACAATTGTCTTTTTTCAACCTTAGATACTATGTTACTATATCGTCAGAAATGGCATGGTCGGGCTTGTTGCAGGATGATGTCACTGAACGATATTGTTAGCGATGTTGTTCAGTGTGTAATACTGTTGTCTGCCCAGGAGTTCAAGGGCAAACACTGACGATATTGCTCATGGAGCGTATCGTTTAGTGTGTACCCAGCTTTATTGCTCGGGATACCTGTATCAAAACTGGGAGATATTCCCAAACTATAGTGAAAAGTAATTTATATCACTGTGATAAGTGCCATTTTAATACATACTCCCCTTACAATATTCATCTCTCAGTTGATATAGTTGAAAGGATCATCCAGCCTGTTCACTGAATATCCAAGTAGCGTGTCCACAGCTATCTACAGTACTCATGCCTTGGCTTTTACTGCCATGATCTTTTCAACACCCCCTGAATCACTTTATTCTGGCTGTTCATTGGTGGTTTGCACTTCCATTAAATAGGCTATATTGTCCGATATATCGTTCAAACGCTGATCAGAATGATATGTATCGTAGACATTGTATTGTGTGCATGCCTGATGTGCTGCATGTCATATCGGACGATGCAATGAACAATGGTATGTAGTTACATGTATGCTGTAACAACACATCTCGCCATTGCACACCGGATCATGCAGCATGTATCATTACATCGCATTGCGCAGTCGGCCAGGTCACATATCAATAAGTGAGTACCCAGTTTTAGGCTTAGATCTCCTGAGAAGCCGGTTGATATAGAGTCTTAGCCTAATTAGTTTGCATAATTTAATTTAACCATGCCATTCTAATAACAACATTAAATAACAATAGTGGATAACATGTTAGATCTATGGACTTTTAACACACACGTGAATTTGACACCACAATCTTCCTCTATCAATGGGAGGAGCTTCATATCACTACTTATCTCTGTTGGGTTCTCCTAGATAATGGTGTAACTTCCATAGTTAGCAGGACATGCAGCTCTTAGGTCCCCAGCTGAGGAGACTCCCCTGTCAAAGCCCCATATTCATGTGTTTTTTACTCTTGGGGGACAAAAGAGTACCTTAAAAAATCTTGCTATGGGTCCTGCAAATTTCTAGTTCTGCATCTGCTGATATCAGTATTCTATGCCATTGGGAACTCCCTCCACAGACCAGGGTAAATGTACTAAAGGGTCTAAGAGGGGAATACAACTACCCACGAGGAATTCGCAGGTGCAAATAAGTACAGCATTTTGGGGGTAATTCCAAGTTGATCGCAGCAGGAAATTTTTTAGCAGTTGGGCAAAACCATGTGCACTGCAGGGGTGGCAGATATAACATGTGCAGAAAGAGTTAGATTTGGGTGGGTTATTTTATTTCTGTGCAGGGTAAATACTGGCTGCATTATTTTTACACTGCAAATTAGATTGCAGATTGAACACACCACATCCAAATCTAACTCTCTCTGCACATGTTATATCTGCCTCCCCTGCAGTGCACATGGTTTTGCTCAACTGCTAAAAAAAATCCTGCTGCGATCAACTTGGAATTACCCCCTTTGTTCACAACCCCATAGAGCTGCAAGCAAAAATGTGCAAGTCAACACTAGAAGGGGCCGCGAGGGGTGCAAGTTGGTTGCCGTTGCCAACATTTACATGCCCCTGCAATGCAACTCGCACCCTTCGTAGGTAATTGGATTCCCCCCTAAACATGAAAAGTAGAGGAGCAACATCTTTGCTTGTCTGTTCAGTAGCTTTAGTAAATCTACCCCTGTCTTTAGAAATACCCCATTCATTTATCCTAAAACAATGTTTGTTTAGCCTCATTCTCCATCTTTACCTCAGGGGTCAGATTTGTATGTGATGTATTTAATGACATTGCTTGGAGTGCACCGAAAATAATCTTTTCCACCAAAGTGCAACATGGAGACACAAAATGGGTCCCGTTAAACATATTGGACTACTGTATATGACCATCAACTCTGAGCTGGTGCAAACTATCATTTCCTTATATGTTAAGTGTTGTACACCCCTCTTTGATTGTAAACTAATTCGGTAGGGCCAGCTCTACCTTTGCTTCATGTCATATAATTTGTACAATTTGTGATTTGTACAGTACTGCATACTATGGGCCTGATTCATAGTACACTATTCCAGTGCTCATGCAATTAAGCAATTATCGTGGTCTGTACATGCATCACTGCCACAATGCACACGCACGGCAATTAAATTGCGATGAGGGTCACAGTGAGGATTCATTCACAACCGACTGACGTGGAGTGGATATCGATAAAGGTTTCGGGGGCCTGTATCAGCTGCTAACTGTGATCCTGTACGCAGAACACAAGTCTCCGGTGTCTTAGTTACATCGGTCATTCTGAGTGACCATAGACTCAAGTCGGCATTTTCCGGATCTGCGTCGATGCTGCAAATAACTATACAGTTGGTGGTAGTTGTGAAGACTCCGTGGGCCTCTCTATACAAATCCCAGCAGCTGTTACATTAGCATATTTGCACACATCCTCTGAATAATAAAATAACATCTGTGGCAGTATTAGTGTACTACTATGAATTAGGCTCTATGCTGGCACTTTGTAAATAAGAGATAATAAAAACTTTAAGTCAGTTTGCGGAGTAAAGACGACTGCAGGCCTCTTCGCATGGCAAGAAATGTCCCTCTTCACCCTTTGTTTTCATTTTACTAATCACACTTGGTAAATTGAAATTTCAATTCTGCACTGCTCCACTGGTGTGCCTACTCTGTACTTTGCTAGACATGACTTTGCTCTGTCCAACTTTTCGCTTTCATCTGTGCAAACTGCTGCTCCCCCATAACTTCAGCCATCTTTCTCCATAAACCTATGTGCCCTGCCAGAAAGCTAGGCAGTTTTTCAAATAGAGGCACTTTGCACTGCCGCCATTTTGTGCTTTATAAGTGATGCTCGCTATTTGTTAAATAAGCAATGCTTCAGTGTAGTGTCCTTTCTAGAAAGATTCAATAATGAATTCACATAAATTCAGCATTACTCATCCATCTTTGCACTAGAAAGTGCCTTTTGGGCTACTGGATGTTCGAGTTCTCGTCTGTAAGATCTTCCAAGTCGTTTGGGCGCCAGTACTGCCCCCACTCCACTACCTGTTTATTATCAAGTTAATGCCCATGGACAGCTGGATACAAAATATCTAAAGTTTCTCAGTATGATGTAAGAAGCCACAGCCACCAGGAATCTGGAAGTAACGACTGAAAACTTTCCGTGAAAAACATGATTGATGTAGCAGTCTCCTATTTTTGGCAGTAGAGAGCAGATTTAATTCAAATTATTTGGTTTCCGCCAACAGTTTTAAATACAGGTTTTCTCTTCTGCTAATGAAGCTAATCGTCTCAGCAAAGGAAAAAAATAATAATTTCATGATAGTGGACAACTTGCTTTACTCTGTTTCCCGTATCACAGTTTTACCTGAATATCAATACTGTCCAAGATCCTTCTCCAACCCTACCCACCAAATATCATTCTCCTTTATGCTGTGCTCTACTGAAGCGAGGACTGCCAACATGCTGCAAGCCAGAATATTTTATCCAAGAAGCCTGTATACATGAAAGGGGTTATTGCCGGTGATACTGCTCTAGGTCAGTATTGCCAGAGACGCTGATTAGCACTTAACTGTCTTGCAAGTATTTTTTTTCCTGAAATACCAATGATATTGTGAGTCTTTCTTACCACAGTGATAAGAAAGATCATGCTTATTGAGGAGATAGGAGGACTAATAATAAATATGACCCAATGTGACATTTCCCTCAGTGATATCACTGGTTCTCAGTGAATCATGGATATTGGTGCAGCATGCACTCACTACGCAACAAACATTAAAATGCAAACAATAATTGGATGTTCTTCAAGAGCATCTACAGATGTGCTCTCATACATTGCTGCTGCAGTTGTGGCAAACAGCACCTTTCGGCACGCCAGATCCACGTGAGACTCTGCTTGCGCTGAGTGTCTTTTTTTGCCCAAAAATAAGACTTAGATGCATCAAGAGACTCTGCTGATTAATTTGACATGCAACACTTGTATATCAGTGTGCAACTGAGTCTCTGTATATGCTTTTTTTCATGACAAAGTTCCATTGTGCTACATATACCAAACTTGCCTACTTTTGAATAAGCATTTCAGGGAGATTGTGAAAGTAACACCTATCAGCGCGGACGTGTACTGATACATCTGAGAGGCGTGTCATAAAAATGACTGACATCCAAATGTAAATGAGCCCCAAAGTTAGTAAGATCTACTTGTTAAAGAAAAAACACTGATATTTTGCAGGATTTGTTCATGTATTGTGTTTTACAAGAGGTTCCATATACGGTAAGTGGCCATGAGAAACCTTATTTAAAATGCATGTAGTCATAGGGATCATTATGCCTTATAACCAATACAGGGAAATGGCACTGATGATCCCATTTGAATGTCTATATCTCTGATTTCTTTTTCCCCCAAGAATGTAAAAGCTACATAATAGAGATAAGGTGCAATAAGGGAGATTGCTGGTCTATTCAGGGAGTCAGGGAGATTGCTGCTATTTCAGGGAGTCTCCTGCAGAATGAGGGAGGGTTGGCAACTATGACATATACAGACTCAGTCACACACAGATATACAAGTGTCGCATATCAAATTAATCAGCAGAGTCTGCTGGTGCATCTTAGTCACACTGCATTGCAACTAAGACACAATTTTGGGCCAAAAAGACTCTTGGCACTAGCAGAGTCACATGAAACCTGTCTGCTCACTCGCACCAGGCACCTCGTGACACATGGCGCATTGAGGCTAGAGGTATGAGGAAACATCTGTGTCTCCCTACACCTGGCTCAAAAACAATTGGAAACAAAAAGTCACCACTATGAATTGGGGGTGCTCAAGTTTAACTAATGCCTACCTATTGTTTCTAAACAGCAGGTAGTAAATATTATAAAAATTAGAGATGAGCGGGTTCGGTTCTCCGAGATCCGAACCCCCCCAAACTTCACCCATTTTACATGGTTCCGAGGCAGCCTCGGATCTTCCTGCCTTGCTCGGTTAACCCGAACGCACCCGAACGTCATCAACCCGCTGTCAGATTCTCGCGAGATTCGTATTCTATATAAAGAGCCGCGCATCACCGCCATTTTAACTCGTGCATTGGAGATTGAACGGAGAGGACGTGGCTGCGTTCTCTCCCTGAAAAGCTTTGTAATCTTTGCTCAGTGTGCTGCAAATATCTGTGCTCAGTGTGTTGAAAATATCTGTGCTCAGTGTGCTGAAAATATCTACGTTCTCTGCCTGAAAACACTCCATATCTGTGCTCAGTGTGCTGCAAATATCTGTGCTCAGTGCGCTTTATTGTGGGGACTGGTGACCACCAGTATATAATTATACTTATAGTAGTACAGTACAGTAGGCCATTGCTGTATCTTGCAGCTCTGTGTCACTGCAAGTATCCATTCCATATCTGTGCAGCATTTTTGTGAGCAGTATATATAGTATTACAGTGCAGCATTTTGGTGACCCAACAGTATATAGTTGTGTACAGTAGGCCATTGCTGTATCTTGCAGCTCTGTGTCACTGCAAGTATCCATTCCATATCTGTGCAGCATTTTTGTGAGCAGTATATATAGTATTACAGTGCAGCATTTTGGTGACCCAACAGTATATAGTTGTGTACAGTAGGCCATTGCTGTATCTTGCAGCTCTGTGTCACTGCAAGTATCCATTCCATATCTGTGCAGCATTTTTGTGAGCAGTATATATAGTATTACAGTGCAGCATTTTGGTGACCCAACAGTATATAGTTGTGTACAGTAGGTCATTGCTGTATCTTGCAGCTTTGTGTCACTGCAAATATCCATTCCATATCTGTGCTGCATTTTTGTGAGCAGTATATAGTAGGACAGTGCAGCATTTTGGTGACCAGCAGTATACATATATAGTACAGTGCAGTAGGCCATTGCTGTATCTTGCAGCTCTGTGTCACTTCTAGTATCCTGATCAGTGCTCAATATCTGCTGCATTGTTGTGACCAGTATATATACTGTACTGTGCGAAGTGTGTTATACACCTGGTGATTATACATCCTGTAATCTGTACTGAGTGATGTGTGAGATACACCTGGGGATTATACACCCTATATTATTATTATTATTATTATCCTTTATTTATATGGCGCCACAAGGGTTTTGTAGCGCCCAATTACAGAGTACATAAATAATCAAACAGGAAAACAGCAACTTACAGTTGATGACAGTATAGGACAAGTACAGGGTAAATACACATAGTTACATCAGCAGATGACACTGGAATAAGTATCAGGTGGCAGGAGACTGCTGGATGTGGTACAGTTGAAGATTATTAAAGTAAGACAAAGGATAAGCAAATGAGGGAAGAGGGCCCTGCTCATGAGAGCTTACAATCTAAAGGGGAGGGGTAGACAGACATGGGTGACACAGATGGGGTACATAGAGAATGTGGAACAGAGGGTTAGGATGAGATTTGGCTGGGTTTGGTGAAGAAGTGGACCCCCAGAAGGCACAAGTCAATACTTAACATTGCAACATTTTACTGGGCTATGCAGGAGAAAATTAAAAATAGGGGGGGGGGAAAATCGATAACTTCTACCGCTTTCAAAAAGGTCAATGGAAGCTGAAATAATGGACAACTACCTCATGGAAGCCAGATACAGTATACCAAACAGTACTTAGCAGAGTTAGGAATGAGTGCTTATGAAATACAGTAACATGTTGTCATAATATTTCAGAAACTGCATGGCTGGTCTCTTGCACTCTTTTGCTCTAATACACCGCCTGCTTTAGGATTTATATTCAAAAACATAATGTCTCCATAATCCCAAAAACGTCAGTCTTCTTGGAAAGTGGTTTGTTCCTTTGTAAGGGAAAGAGAACAAACGTTCTCAAACAACGGTTTCTCAATTTCTTTTTCCTCTGGGAAGGGATTGTGGATTCGCAGGAATATCTGAGCATTTCTGTAATCAGAAAGCAGCGACTTTCTACAAATGTTTACGAATAATTCCAGTGATTTTGTCATTTTCTTCCAGTGATTTGGACCAATAATACCATTGATTAGAACAAATAATTCCTGTGATATTGAGGTGTTTGTGTCGCTTAGCTTAGCCGTCCAGCGATTACAGTGCACCTCTTTTTCTTTTATCTTTGCATCATGTGCTGTTTGGGGCCAATTTTTTGAAGTGCCATCCTGTCTGACACTGCAGTGCCACTCCTAGATGGGCCAGGTGTTTGTGCCGCCCTCTTGGGTCGCTTTGCTTAGTCATCCAGCGACCTCGGTGCAAATTTTAGGACTAAAAATAGTATTGTGAGGTGTGAGGTGTTCAGAATAGACTGGAAATGAATGGAAATTGTGGTTATTGAGGTTAATAATACTATAGGATCAAAACTACCCCCAAATTTTATGATTTAAGCTGTTTTTGAGGGGTTTTTGAAAAAAAAACACCCAAATCCAAAACACATCCGAATCCGACAAAAAATTTTCAGGGAGGTTTTGCCAAAATGCGTCCGAATCCAAAACACGGCCGCGGAACCGAATCCAAAACCAAAACACAAAACCCGAAAAATTTCCGGTGCACATCTCTAATTACAGTGCAGCATTTTGGTGACCCAACAGTATATAGTTGTGTACAGTAGGCCATTGCTGTATCTTGCAGCTCTGTGTCACTGAAAGTATCCATTCCATATCTGTGCTGCATTTTTGTGAGCAGTATATATAGTATTACAGTGCAGCATTTTGGTGACCCAACAGTATATAGTTGTGTACAGTAGACCATTGCTGTATCTTGCAGCTCTGTGTCACTGCAAGTATCCATTCCATATCTGTGCTGCATTTTTGTGAGCAGTATAATAAGAATTTACTTACCAATAATTCTATTTCTCGTAGTCCGTAGTGGATGCTGGGAACTCCGTAAGGACCATGGGGAATAGCGGCTCCGCAGGAGACTGGGCACAAAAAGTAAAAGCTTTAGACTAGCTGGTGTGCACTGGCTCCTCCCCCTATGACCCTCCTCCAAGCCTCAGTTAAGATACTGTGCCCGGACGAGCGTACATAATAAGGAAGGATCTTGAATCCCGGGTAAGACTCATACCAGCCACACCAATCACACCGTACAACTCGTGATCTGAACCCAGTTAACAGTATGATAACCGTAGGAGCCTCTGAAAAGATGGCTTCCAACAATAAACAACCCGATTTGTTTGTAACAATAACTATATACAAGTATTGCAGACAATCCGCACTTGGGATGGGCGCCCAGCATCCACTACGGACTACGAGAAATAGAATTATCGGTAAGTAAATTCTTATTTTCTCTGACGTCCTAGTGGATGCTGGGAACTCCGTAAGGACCATGGGGATTATACCAAAGCTCCCAAACGGGCGGGAGAGTGCGGATGACTCTGCAGCACCGAATGAGAGAACTCCAGGTCCTCCTCAGCCAGGGTATCAAATTTGTAGAACTTAGCAAACGTGTTTGCCCCTGACCAAGTAGCTGCTCGGCAAAATTGTAAAGCCGAGACCCCTCGGGCAGCCGCCCAAGATGAGCCCACCTTCCTTGTAGAATGGGCTTTTACAGATTTTGGCTGTGGCAGGCCTGCCACAGAATGTGCAAGTTGAATTGTACTACAAATTCAACGAGCAATCGTCTGCTTAGAAGCAGGAGCACCCAGCTTGTTGGGTGCATACAGTATAAACAGCGAGTCAGATTTTCTGACTCCAGCCGTCCTGGAAACATATATTTTCAGGGCCCTGACTACGTCCAGCAACTTGGAGTCCTCCAAGTCCCTAGTAGCCACAGGTACCACAATAGGTTGATTCATGTGAAACGCTGAAACCACCTTAGGGAGAAATTGAGGACGAGTCCTCAATTCCGCCCTATCCGAATGAAATATCAGGTAAGGGCTTTTATAGGATAAAGCCGCCAATTCTGATACGCGCCTGGCTGAAGCCAGAGCCAACAGCATTACCACTTTCCATGTGAGATATTTCAAATCCACTGTGGCAAGTGGTTCAAACCAATGTGATTTTAGGAACCCTAAAACTACATTGAGATCCCAAGGTGCCACTGGGGGCACAAAAGGAGGCTGTATATGCAGTACCCCTTTGACAAACGTCTGAACTTCAGGCAGTGAAGCCAGTTCTTTCTGGAAGAAGATCGACAGGGCCGAAATTTGAACCTTAATGGATCCTAATTTTAGGTCCATAGACAATCCTGCTTGCAGGAAATGTAGGAAACGACCCAGTTGAAATTCCTCCGTAGGGGCCTTCTTGGCCTCACACCACGCAACATATTTTCGCCAAATGCGATGATAGTGTTTTGCAGTTACATCCTTCCTGGCCTTGATCAGGGTAGGGATGACTTCATCTGGAATGCCTTTTTCCTTCAGGATCCGGCGTTCAACCGCCATGCCGTCAAACGCAGCCGCGGTAAGTCTTGGAACAGACAAGGTCCCTGCTGGAGCAGGTCCTTCCTGAGAGGTAGAGGCCACGGGTCCTCCGTGAGCATCTCTTGCAGTTCAGGTTACCAAGTTCTTCTTGGCCAATCCGGAGCCACGAGTATCGTTCTTACTCCTCTCCTTCTTATGATTCTCAGTACTTTTGGTATGAGAGGAAGAGGAGGGAACACATATATCTGCTGAGGAAGTCTGCTTCCCAGTTGTCTACCCCCGGAATGAACACTGCTGACAGTGCTATCACATGATTTTCCGCCCAGCGGAGAATCCTTGCAGCTTCTGCCATTGCCCTCCTGCTTCTTGTGCCGCCCTGTCTGTTTACGTGGGCGACAGCCGTGATGTTGTCCGACTGGATCAATACCGGTTGACCCTGAAGCAGAGGCCTTGCTTGACTTAGGGCATTGTAAATGGCCCTTAGCTCTAGGAAATTTATGTGAAGAGACGTTTCCATGCTTGACCACAAGCCCTGGAAATTTCTTCCCTGTGTGACTGCTCCCCAGCCTCTCAGGCTGGCATCCGTGGTTACCAGCATCCAATCCTGAATGCCGAATCTGCGGCCCTCGAGAAGATGAGCTTTCTGTAACCACCACAGGAGAGATACCCTTGTCCTTGGAGATAGGGTTATCCGCTGATGCATCTGAAGATGCGATCCGGACCATTTGTCCAGCAGATCCCACTGAAAAGTTCTTGCATGGAATCTTCCGAATGGAATCGCTTCGTAAGAAGACACCATTTTTCCCAGGACTCTCGTGCACTGATGCACTGACACTTGTCCTGGTTTTAGGAGGTTCCTGACTAGCTCGGATAACTCCCTGGCCTTCTCCTCCGGGAGAAACTCCTTTTTCTGGACTGTGTCCAGAATCATCCCTAGGAACAGTAGACGTGTTGTTGGAATCAGCTGTGATTTTGGGATATTTAGAATCCACCCGTGCTGACGTAGCACTACCTGAGATAGTGCTACTCCGACCTCTAACTGTTCCCTGGACCTTGCCCTTATCAGGAGATCGTCCAAGTAAGGGATAATTAATACGCCTTTTCTTCGAAGAAGAATCATCATTTCTGCCATTACCTTGGTAAAGACCCGTGGTGCCGTGGACAATCCAAACGGCAGCGTCTGAAACTGATAATGACAGTTTTATATCACAAACCTGAGGTACCCTTGGTGAGAAGGGTAAATTGGGACATGGAGATAAGCATCCTTGATGTCTAGAGATACCATATAGTCCCCTTCTTCCAGGTTCGCTATCACTGCTCTGAGTGACTCCATCTTGAATTTGAACCTTTTTATGTAAGTGTTCAAGGATTTTAGATTTAAAATTGGTCTCACCGAGCCGTCCGGCTTCGGTACCACAAACAGCGTGGAATAATACCCCTGTCCCTGTTGTAGGAGGGGTACCTTGATTATCACCTGCTGGGATTACAGCTTGTGAATAGCTTCCAATACTGCCTCCCTGTCGGAGGGAGACGTTGGTAGAGCAGACTTCAGGAACCGGCGAGGGGGAGACGTCTCGAATTCCAATTTGTACCCCTGTGATACTACCTGCAGGATCCAGGGGTCCACTTGCGAGTGAGCCCACTGCGCGCTGAAATTCTTGAGACGGCCCCCCACCGTGCCCGAGTCTGCTTGCAGAGCCCCAGCGTCATGCTGAGGACTTGGCAGAAGCGGGGGAGGGCTTCTGCTCTTGGGAAGAGGCTGCATGGTGCAGTCTTTTTCCCCTTCCTCTGCCCCGAGGCAGGAATGAGCGGCCTTTTTCCCTCTTGCCCTTATAGGGACGAAAGGACTGGGTTTGAAAAGACGGTGTCTTTTTCTGCTGAGAGGTGACCTGGGGTAAAAAGGTGGATTTTCCAGCCGTTGCCGTGGCCACCAGGTCCGATAGACCGACCCCAAATAACTCCTCCCCTTTATACGGCAATACTTCCATATGCCGTTTGGAATCCGCATCACCTGACCACTGTCGCGTCCATAACGTTCTTCTGGCAGAAATGGACATCGCACTTACTCTAGATGCCAGGGTGCAAATATCCCTCTGTGCATCTCGCATATATAGTAATGCATCCTTTAAATGCTCTATAGTTAATAATATACTGTCCCTATCCAGGGTATCAATATTTTCAGTCAGGGAATCCGACCAAGCCACTCCAGCGCTGCACATCCAGGCTGAGGCGATCGCTGGTCGCAGTATAACACCGGTATGTGTGTATATACCTTTTAAGATATTTTCCAGCCTTCTATCAGCTGGTTCCTTGAGAGCGGCCGTATCAGGAGACGGTAACGCCACTTGTTTTGATAAGCGTGTGAGCGCCTTATCCACTCTAGGGGGTGTTTCCCAACGTGCCCTAACCTCTGGCGGGAAAGGGTATAGTGCCAATAATTTATTAGAAATCAGCAGTTTTTTATCGGGGGAAACCCACGCTTTATCACACACCTCATTTAATTCATCTGACTCAGGAAAAACCACTGGTAGTTTTTTCACACCCCACATAATACCCTTTTTTGTGGTACTTGTAGTGTCAGAAATGTTCAATGCCTCCTTCATTGCCGTGATCATGTAACGTGTGGCCCTACTGGACATTACGTTTGTCTCGTCACCGTCGAAACTGGATTCAGTATCCGTGTCAGGGTCTGTGTCGACCATCTGAGGTAACGGGCGTTTTAGCGCCCCTGACGGTGTCTGAGACGCCTGAACAGGCACTAATTGATTTGTCGGCTGTCTCATGTCGTCAACAGTTTTTTGCAAAGTGCTGACATTGTCACGTAATTCTTTAATTACTACCATCCAGTCAGGTGTCGACTCCCTAGGGGGTGACATCACTAACACAGGCAATTGCTCTGCTTCCACATCATTTTCCTCCTCATACATGTCGACACAATCGTACCGACACCCAGCACACACACAGGGAATGCTCTGATAGAGGACAGGACCCCACTAGCCCTTTGGGGAGACAGAGGGAGAGTTTGCCAGCACACACCAGAGCGCTATATATATATACAGGGATAACCTTATATAAGTGTTACTCCCTGTTATAGCTGCTGTATTTATATATTAGCTGCCAATAGTGCCCCCCTCTCTGTTTTACCCTGTTTCTGTAGTGCAGGACTGCAGGGGAGAGTCAGGGAGCCGTCCTTCCAGCGAAGCTGTGAAAGAAAATGGCGCTTGTGTGCTGAGGAGAAAGGCTCCGCCCCCTTCACGGCGGCCTTTTCTCCCGCTTTTTTCAGGAAACTGGCAGGGGATAAATGCATCCATATAGCCCAGGAGCTATATGTGCTGCATTTTTTTTGCCATATAAGGTTTTTATATCGTTTTTATTGCGTCTCAGGGCGCTCCCCCCCAGCGCCCTGCACCCTCAGTGACCGGAGTGTGAAGTGTGCTGAGAGCAATGGCGCACAGCTGCAGTGCTGTGCGCTACCTTATTTAAAGACAGGAACGTCTTCTGCCGCCGCTTTCTCCGGACCTCTTCGCTCTTCTGGCTCTGTAAGGGGGCCGGCGGCGCGGCTCCGGGACCCATCCAGGCTGAACCTGTGATCGTCCCTCTGGAGCTAATGTCCAGTAGCCAAGAAGCCCAATCCACTCTGCAGTCAGGTGAGTTCGCTTCTTCTCCCCTTAGTCCCACGATGCAGTGAGCCTGTTGCCAGCAAGACTCACTGAAAATAAAAAACCTATTTAAACTTTTACTTCTAAGCAGCTCAGGAGAGCCACCTAGCTTGCACCCTTCTTGTTCGGGCACAAAAATCTAACTGAGGCTTGGAGGAGGGTCATAGGGGGAGGAGCCAGTGCACACCAGCTAGTCTAAAGCTTTTACTTTTTGTGCCCAGTCTCCTGCGGAGCCGCTATTCCCCATGGTCCTTACGGAGTTCCCAGCATCCACTAGGACGTCAGAGAAATATAGTATTACAGTGCAGCATTTTGGTGACCAACAGTATACATATATAGTACAGTACAGTAGGCCATTGCTATCGATATATTACTGGCATATAATTCCACACATTAAAAAATTGAGAACAAAAATGTGGAGGGTAAAATAGGGAAAGATCAAGATCCACTTCCACCTCGTGCTGAAGCTGCTGCCACTAGTCATGGCCGAGACGATGAAATGCCATCAACGTCGCCTGCCAAGGCCGATGCCCAATGTCATAGTAGAGAGCATGTAAAATCCAAAAAACTAAAGTTCAGTAAAATGACCCAAAAATCTAAATTAAAAGCGTCTGAGGAGAAGCGAAAACTTGCCAATATGCCATTTACGACACGGAGTGGCAAGGAACAGCTGAGGCCCTGGCCTATGCTCATGGCTAGTGGTTCAGCTTCACATGAGGATGGAAGCACTCATCCTCTCGCTAGAAAACTGAAAAGAGTTAAGAATTAAGATGGCAAAAGCACAGCAAAGAACTGTACGTTCTTCTAAATCACAAATCCCCAAGGAGAGTCCAATTGTGTCGGTTGCGATGCCTGACCTTCCCAACACTGGACGGGAAGAGGTGGCGCCTTCCACCATTTGCACGCCCCCTGCAAGTGCTGGAAGGAGCACCCGCAGTCCAGTTCCTGATAGTCAAATTGAAGATGTCACTGTTGAAGTACACCAGGATGAGGATATGGGTGTTGCTGGCGCTGAGGAGAAAATTGACAAGGAGCATTCTGATGGTGAGGTGGTTTGTTTAAGTCAGGCACCCGGGGAGACACCTGTTGTCCGTGGGATGAATATGGCCATTGACATGCCTGGTCAAATTACAAAAAAAATCACCTCTTTCCTTTTAACAGAAATGCGGACAACAGGTGTCAAGCCGTGTGTTGCCTTTGTCAAGCTGTAATAAGTAGGGGTAAGGACGTTAACCATCTTGGAGCATCCTCCCAAAACCATGTGCACTGCAGGGGAGGCAGATGTAACATGTGCAGAGAGAGTTAGATTTGGGTGGGTTATTTTGTTTCTGTGCAGGGTAAATACTGGCTGCTTTATTTTTACACTGCAATTTAGATTGCAGATTGAACACACCACACTCAAATCTAACTCTCTCTGCACATGTTATATCTGCCTCCCCTGCAGTGCACATGGTTTTGGTATTACCCCCTTAGTTGTCAGTGGACTGCTTCCGCTGTCACCCAAAGTTTTTGAACTTGTCAATGACTTCTGATGAATGCGCTCCAGGTGACGTATAAGGGAGGATGACCGAAAGTAACCTCACCGCTGACCACAAAGTTCCCACCATTGGTTACAATGGAGCGCAGAGGCGCTACATTGTATCACTGCCGTGTGCTACCTGACATACACTACAGGAGCACACAGCCAATCAGGAGGGTGCCACAACGTGGCGCTCCCTGATTGGCTGAAGGAACCCTCTTAGACAGAAGTCAGGGGGGGTTCCTGGCAGTCAGGGAAAGGGGTCCCATGTGAAAGCATGGGGCCCCTTTCAGTGCGTGGTCGTGTATCCATTTTTTATTTTGCAAAGTACGTGGATTACAAATAGAACAGAAGAGGACCGAACTACACTGGATTATGTGAGTATAATTTATCCAACAGGTAACCCATGGATTCTACATGGAGAAGAGGACCGACCCTCGTGTGAACATAGGTAAGTATGTATGTTTGGAGGTGTGGATGTATGTATTAAACTTTTACTTTCAAGGTGTGTGTCTTCTGTTTTTATTGGGGTATTTTTTTAGTAGTAGTACTACAGGTACCAGCGGGCCCGATTTTCCACCGCATGCTGGTACTTGTGGTTCTCCAAGTACCAGCTTGCGGGGGAGGCTTGCTGGGACTTGTAGTACTGCTACTAAAAACAATATTCATATTTTGACAAAAAGGCTATCAGCCCCCCATCCGCCACCCTTGGATGGGGAGGACAGCCTCAGGCTTCACCCCTGGCCCTTGGGTGGCTGGAGGGGGGGACCCTTGATTGAAGGGGTCCCCACTCCTCCAGGGTACCCCGGCCAGGGGTGACTAGTCACTGACTAGTTGGGTATGTAATGCCAGGGCCGCAGGGACCAATATAAAAGTGGCCCCCGGCTGTGGCATTATGTATCTGGCTAGTGGAGCCCGGTGCTGGTTTCAGAAATACGGGGGACCCCTACGCCTTTTGTCCCCCGTATTTTTGGAACCAGGACCAGGCGCAGAGCCCGGTGCTGGTTGATTAAATATGGGGGAACCCCGGTCACTTTTTCCCCCATATTTTTTCAACCAGGACCGGCTCAAAAAGCCCGAGGCAGGTTTTGCTTAGGAGGGGGGACCCCACGCATTTTTTTTTTTAATTTTAACAATGTATTATTTTTTACGAAAGGTGCACAATGAAGCCCAGCACGGATCTCACAGATCCGGCCGAGATTCATTGTGTTAAAGTCGGCAGTGTTTTACAATTCACTCACGTAAAACACTGCCAAAAAATACGAATGACATCGACATCGGTAAATACGAAAATGCAGAATACGACAGTTTAGTAAATTAGTCGTAATAAATTCAAAAAGTTGCAATTTTACACTTTCGATGTCATTCGTGATTGAACTTTAACCTCATTCGGAAAAATACGAATTTTAGTAAATATACCCCATTGTTGGCTGCCTGTTCTGCTTTGCAAAAAGCAAGTAGTAAAAAATTCCAAGCTGGTAGTGGAACCACACTGTTCTGTCAGCCATTATTACACTGACAAAAATAATGGACCAGCTTTCTCATCCAGCTGATCAACAAAACCAGTCTGCAATTGACCTCATTATTTATACTATCATAAAAGAAGTGAAAAAACACATTTATTAATATGCACAAACTTAAGACAGGACAACTCCCCAGTGTTGGGACAAATTGCTGCATAGGTTTCAGTGAGCTGATCAGTCCCTACATCTCTCGCAGGATGCCTGAGGGCCTCAATTAGCTCTTGGCAATTCAGAATAAAAACAATTCACCACTTTTCTCATTAAAACATGAAAAGATTCTTTTAACACCAGCAGCAATTTAATTGCTGTGAAGAAGCTGCTTGGCTTTTATGGACACTGATTAGAAAAGACAATGGAGTTAGTTCAGAGTGAGCTGTTAGGCCTTTGAAACCCCCTTTGGTTGTTAAATTGCAGGGCAAGAGTGCATAATGGGAGATTGATTAGGGTTAATAGACTTATTTTTACAGGTCACACCGCACAGCACTATGGGTTGCAAGTCTCACAATACATTATCACTAGCCATAAATCAGGATGCCCTGGACCAATTCAGACCTCCTTTCCCTCCAAAGACTGGCAACAATCTGCTTTTGTCTCTCATTTCCCCTGCTGACCAGCGGCCTGTACACTGCTTTACAAAACCAAATAACGAGGCAACAGGATATTGGTCCAAGCTCGGAATTATTATTAGTTTGCTGGGATTTTCTGAGTTTGTTTGTTCTTCATTTACAAGCCCTCTCAGCTTTTCCAGTAACTGGGGTCTACCAGTATGTTTTATGATAAGGTGGGGGATCTAGAAAAATCAGTTTGTGGAATTCACAAATGTGTTTTACTATAATAATTCTACAATTTCTTCTTAAAATACTCTAATTAACTCACATACATCTTCTCTATGTGGACTGCCAAGCTCACCATCTCCATCCCTACTACTTAGTAGTTAAAAATACAGTATCTATAGTGATAGGCTTATAATTTGTATTTCTTGATTTTTTTTAATCATAGATATCCATTATTATGTGTATGAGTATGTGATTTCCTGACTATGGGGGTAATTCCAAGTTGATCGCAGCAGGACATTTTTTAGCAGTTGGGCAAAACCATGTGCACTGCAGGGGAGGCAGATTTAACATGTGCAGAGAGAGTTAGATTTGGGTGTGGTGTGTTCAATCTGTAATCTAAATTGCAGTGTAAAAATAAAGCAGCCAGTACTATTTACCCTGCACAGAAACAAAATAACCCACCCAAATCTAACTCTCTCTGCAAATGTTATATCTGCCCCCCTTGCAGTGCACATGGTTTTGCCCAACTGCTATAAAATTTCCTGCTGCGATCAACTTGGAATTACCCCCTATGTGATTGTGAGTTGGAAAAAAAAAATCAAGCAACTTTGCACCTTGGGAAAACCATATTGTACTACAGACGTGGGAGATATAAAATGTATAATAATAAAAGTTAGAATAAGCAATACCCAACCTTAAACATAAATCAAATTTAAAAGAGATGAGAGCATTCAAGGCACTACCAATTAAACAATGATTGCTATGATTCACAAAAAAAACTTTTTCAGAGAATCCCTGTGTACGTCCAAATAGCTCAGTCCACCAAATCCATATGCTTTCACGCGATCCGTATTATAAACATCGGGCTGCTCTTTGCAGCCGATTATATGATGGTATTCTCCAACATGCAACAGCTTCTTATAGAAGGAGCAAAGAAGTCAGCTTTATGGTGGGAAACTCTAGAAACTACCCTCCTCATCCTCTGCCCGATATTAGAACATGTTGGAAATCCTCGGTTTGCCGATTCCAACAAAAAAATTATCAGCGTTGTTGTGAGTCCTGGATTTTTAACAAGCTGTTTTTTTTTTACGATTACCAGATGATTCGACGATAATCAGTGTCTGCTGACTGGAGCATCGGATCGCCAAAAAGGGGAATCGGACTGTAGATGTATGGCCTACATCAGAAAACTGTAATATACTGTAAATTGTAGTGGAAAAAAATTAATGATTTACAGCAAAAGCAGCGAGTATATTTACCCTGCATGCAAAATCAGTAAATATATTTGCACCCTTTGCATTGCAACATGGTTTGTTCCAGGTGCAAAGTTACTTGCTCTTCATTTGTTTTTAGTCCCAACTGAGAATCAGGCCCACTCCTTTGTGTTTGCCATTCTCTTCGTCAGAGGCGTAACTAAGGCAGGGTGAGTGGGGCATGTGCCCTGGGCGCTGTGGAGACCCGGTGGTGTGTGTGTGCTGGGGGTGGGGGGCGCCGTCGTCCAAGTAGTGTATGCGCAGTGCTACCCGGCGGCAGTGGTACGCCATCCCTGCTTCCCGAATTGCACAGGGGACTTGGACTGGGAGGGGAACGCAGACCCCGCCGGACGAATGCCAGCTTCTTCCAAGGAGGCAGTAGTTAAAGCCGCCCAGCCAATAGCAGTGGGATTGGGCGGTATTTCCTCCGAGGCAGCGTCAGTGGGTGGGCGGGGTGTTGGGAGGCCATCATGGGCTACCTATAGCCTACTGGAAACCTGTGATAACCTCCCAACACCCCGCCCACCCAATGACGCTGCCTTGGAGGAAACTTCGCCCAAAAAAGGGGACACCCGTCTCGGGCCCCAACATTATGAGGAGGCCCCAAGTCCTGCTGTGTGGTGGGGCCCGAACAGGAGACATGCACAGCAGTCACTCAGTCAGTGTAATTAACGCTGATGTCCGGAACCGTACATCAGTGAAGCAGCTCTAAAACTACAGTTCCCATCAGCCATTGCTGCCAGGAGCTCCCGACAGAATGGGCTTCTGAGAGCTGTTGTTTTATTTACTGCTGTTTCACTAAAGTGCGGTGCCGGACATCAGCACTAATTATTACACATGACTATTGCTGGGCATGTCACACATTACACCCCCCTGCCTCCCTCTCCACACATTACACCCCCCTGCCTCCCTCCACACATTACACCCCCCATGCCGGTGGTTGCAGCATGTATATGAATTGAACTACTGTATATACTGTAGATTGCGCCGGCCGCCCGCCTGCCCGCATTAAATGAAAAGCTATTACTACTAACTCATACACGCTGCCCCCCACCCCTACCCCAGGTCAACGTCACTGTGTCCTCTCCGACCGCCTTGTCTGTGCTGTGGCGAAGACGGTCCGGGTCTCCACCTTAGAGGAGTGGGGAGTGGGACTGCTACTTGTGACTGCCCAGTATGCCGACTTCGGAAGAAAACAGCCTTAGGCAGGCTGGCAGCTTTTGCGGAGCCTGGATAGGGGCAGCGGCTATGTGTAAGTAAGTAAGAGCGCTCTCCAGGAGATGTTTGGGGC
This sequence comes from Pseudophryne corroboree, assembly GCF_028390025.1. Classification (NCBI taxonomy): domain Eukaryota; kingdom Metazoa; phylum Chordata; class Amphibia; order Anura; family Myobatrachidae; genus Pseudophryne; species Pseudophryne corroboree. Next base: position 506,574,430 of record NC_086446.1, on the reverse strand, counting down.
TAAGTTTGGGCACATGTATCAGATGCATGTCAGCAGTATACAGATCACATAATGGCTGGAGAAGGGGGATGTGGTTAAGATATCGGCGTTCGGCATCCTGGCAGTCAGGATGCCAACACCGGATTCCCGACGCTGGCATCCCAACACCAATTGAAATGCCAGCGCCGGGTTGCTGAACGCTGGACTTCACTACTGGCAAGCTGCAGATGGGGGTTTAGGTTGTGGGGGGGAGGATTAGTGTTAGGCTGCGGGTAGGGGGGGTTAGGCACCCCAGGGAGGGTTAGGGTTAGGCTGCGGGTAGGGGGTTAGGCACCCCAGGGAGGGTTAGGGTTAAGGCCCGTACACACTGGTCGATATATCGTCCGTTCTCTTGAACGGCCGATATATCACGGGACCGTCGGCCAGTGTGTACGGCCGATACGTCTGTGAACTCCGTCGTTCACAGACGTATTGCGTCGGCCACGCAGCACAGCCGACGGCCAATATATCTACCGATATATTGGCGCGTCGCTGTGTGTGTACGGAGCGGTCGGCCGACCACCCGTACACATGCTGCGGCGGCCGGCGGTGATTGACAGGTGCACTGGGCGGGCGTGTGTACATGCCCGCCCAGTTCATGACGTCAGTCCCCGACGGATCGGGCAGTGTGTATGCTCAACACACTGCCCGATCTGTCCATAGATATATCTGCAGATCAATTGATTTGCAGATATATCTACTAGTGTGTACCCACCTTTAGGCTGTGGGGAGGTGGGGTTAAGGTTAGGCACCACTGGGGAGGGTTAGGTTTAAGCTGCGGGGGGAGGGGGGGAGGGGGGTTAGGTTCAGGCTGCGGCAAAGGTGGGTTAGGGGGAGGGGGAGGTGGGATCAGGGTTAGCTTAGGTTTTGGGGGACTGTCAGGATCTTCACCTCCGGGATGCCGCTGTCTGTATTGTGACAGCCGGCATCCCGGGCTCAGGGATATTGTATGTATTCTGATGCTGGCAGCTCAGCACAGACAATATAAGACTGGCCACAGGTATGGAGGGAATTACACTGGGAAATGAAGGCTAGTGCTACTGACCTCAGACTCCTCTTCCTTGCACCGTTGCCGCCCCTGCCTCCTCCGCTGCACCGCCACTGCCCTCAGTCCTTCTCTGCACCTCCGCACCATGCCGACCACAGCCTCCTCATCCACCACAGACCACAGCATCCTCAGCACCGCCGCTGCTAAATAGGTAATCTTACCCTGCTTCCTTTCTCTCTTCCTAGTCCCTACTGTATGCCCTTGCTGTCCCTCTCTCTGTCACTCTCCCTATGTCCCTGCTGTCCCTTTCCCTGAATTTTGTCTCATACCATGTGGCATAATGTGAATTTCGGCTCATACCGTGTGCTATAATGTGAATTTTGGCTCATACCATGTGCTATAATGTGAATTTCGGCTCATACCGTGTGCTATAATGTGAATTTTCGGTTCATTCTATGTGCTATAATGTAAATTTCGGCTCATTCTGTGTGCTATAATGTGAATTTCGGCTCATTCTGTGTGCTATAATGTGAATTTCGGCTCATTCTGTGTGCTATAATGTGAATTTTGGCTCATACCATGTGCTATAATGTGAATTTCGGCTCATTCTGTGTACTATAATGTGAATTTCGGCTCATACCGTGTGCTATAATGTGTATTTTCGGTTCATTCTATGTGCTATAATGTAAATTTCTGCTCATTCTGTGTGCTATAATGTGAATTTCGGCTCATTCTGTGTGCTATAATGTGAATTTCGGCTCATTCTGTGTGCTATAATGTGAATTTTGGCTCATACCATGTGCTATAATGTGAATTTCGGCTCATTCTATGTACTATAATGTGAATTTCGGCTTATACAATGTGCTATAATGTGAATTTTCGGCTCATACCGTGTGCTATAATGTGAATTTCGGCTCAAACCGTGTTCTATAATGTGAATTTTTGGCTCATACTGTGTGCTATAATGTGAATTTCGGCTCATTCTGTGTGCTATAATTTGAATTTTGGACTGATTCTGTGTGCTATAATGTGAATTTCGGCTCATACCGTGTGTTATAATGTGAATTTTCGGCTCATACTGTGTGCTATAATGTGAATTTGGGCTAATTCTTTGTGCTGTAATGTGAATTTTCGGTTCATTTTATGTGCTATAATGTAAATTTCTACTCATTCTGTGTGCTATAATGTGAATTTCGGCTCATTCTGTGTGCTACTGTATAATGTGAATTTCGGCTCATTCTGTGTGCTATAATGTGAATTTCGGCTTATTCTGTGTGCTATAATGTGAAAGGGGCACCAGTACTAGATAGTATAAGGGGTCCTACTACACTGAAGGACACGCCCCCTTTTGAGTGGCCATGCCCCCTTTTCCAGAGCGCGCATGCCTTCGGTGTACGCATAATTGCACCCTTCACTTTTACATACCCCCACTTAAAAAAATCCACTTCAACCACTGCACCTACATCTATACATACACACCCTGACATCTTTATATACAGTGACACCTATTTGTACAGGAGATGATGATGGTAAGGTGCATGTGGAATTGAAAAGAATGTTCCCAGTATGACATGAAACAGCTGGCGTGTCATCCCATTTTCAGTGTCCACGCCCCCTTCTGATGTGTGAAAATGGCCATTTTGTTCAGTGCGCGCCGGTGGCGTGCGCACATACTTTCCTTTGTAGGTTTTTTTTTTTGGGGGGGGGGGGGCATTATTAATCTTGCCCTGGGCTCCAAAAACCCTAGTTACGCCTCTGCTCTTCGTGTCTTGCAGATCAGCCTGCTTTTGTAGTTGTTGTTCTAAAGTTTTAAAAACAGCTTATTAACATCATAATGAGTAATAAAGCAGTGTTATTCCCGGGTTGAATACCGGGTCAGTGGCAGTGTGAATGAGTTGCAGGTCGATGCGACCCGAGACCTGTTCACTACATAGGGAGAAGCGGTGCGGAGATGAGCTCATCTTCCAGCGCCGCCTCCGCCACCGGCTCCGCCCCTTGATGCTATGGCAACGGGTCGGGAAGCCTGCTGTTAGGGTCCAATGCTGGATCCCACCCGGGAAGGACTCGTTTCCAAATCCCAGGTGGGATCCGGCATAGGAGATGTAAAAGGTGTATTACACTGAAAACCTTTTAGGCTCATTATCAATTAGTAGTTTCATAACGTGAAGATTAAAACAACTGTCTGCTTTTAATGATTGTAAACTAATAGAAGTGGCACACACAAAAAATTCAGGTCATAATTATGAATTTACTTTTAAAAATAAAAGGAAATTAAATTGGACAATTCTAGATAATACAGTTTAAATAACTATAATGGCAATTTGGACAATTTTTTTTAACATGTATAAACTGTCTTTCATGGCCAAAATATAATCTTTGTTTTTTTTTGTTAATACCTTGTTCAAGGAGAAATAATTAAAATATATATCAAATCCCATGTAATAGCTGTGCATGTTCCACTCAAGAGAGGTCATTTACATAGTCACACAACAACTTATTTATTGCTTAAATTTACTGTAAAGAGCCAGGGGACATTCAAGCTTTTTTTATTTTTTTTATTACATCTGGTGCTTTTGTAAACATGAAGTTTTATTTTACATTGCTTGAAGTGCAACTGCCAATGTGTTTCTCTGCTCAACTGCAACAGGAAGTTACAAATTTCATCCCTTCAGCGGTGCAGTATTGGATCTGAAAACTGCCATCACTGGTGCAAAATTCACCCCCTCTTGCAGAGTGAAAATGGCCATGACTCTGGAAGTACAGCAAGGACCGCCCATAACAATGTACCCTCTCCATCTCTGTGCCTACTCAGGAAACATTTCCATATTTACATCAAAAATGAATTCACTTTGGAACAAATATATGTCCACTTGCACAAATCAACTGACCAATGATAATCACTACTGTGCCTGTTGACCGCCAATATACACCATATAGACAAAAGTATTCGGGCGCCTGACCATTACATCCACAGTAGTGATGAGCGGGTTAGGTTCCTCGGAAACCGAACCCCCCCGAACTTCACCCATTTTACACGGGTCCGAGGCATACTCGGATTCTCCCGTATGGCTCGGTTAACCCGAGCGCGCCCGAACGTCATCATCCCGCTGTCGGATTCTTGCGAGATTCGGATTCTATATAAGCAGCCGCGCGTCGCCGCCATTTTCACTCGTGCATTGGAAATGTTAGGGAGAGGACGTGGCTGGCGTCCTCTCCGTGTATTGTTGATGCAAATATTTGTGCTTGCTTATTGCTTAATTGTGGGGACTGGGGAGCAGCTGTATATTAATATAGGAGGAGTACAGTGCAGAGTTTTGCTGATCAGTGACAGTGACCACCAGTTTTATCCGTTCTCTGCCTGAAAAAAAAACGCTCCTTATCTGTGCTCAGTGTGCTGCATATATCTGTGCTCACACTGCTTAATTGTGGGGACTGGGGAGCAGCTGTATTATATAGGAGTACAGTGCAGAGTTTTGCTGACAGTGACCACCAGTATACGTTGTCTGCCTGAAAAACACTCCATATCTGTGCTGCATTGTAGTATATAGTAGGAGTACAGTGCATAATTTTGCTGACCACCAGTATATATAATGTATAGGAGTACGGTACAGAAGGCCACTGCTGTACCTACCTCTGTGTCGTCAAGTATACTATCCATCCATACCTGTGGTGCATTTAAGTTTTGCACAGTTTGCTGACCACCAGTATATAATATATAGCATTACGGTACAGTAGGCCACTGCTGTACCTACCTCTGTGTCGTCAAGTATACTATCCATCCATACCTGTGGTGCATTTAAGTTTTGCACAGTTTGCTGACCACCAGTATATAATATATAGCATTACGGTACAGTAGGCCACTGCTGTACCTACCTCTGTGTCGTCAAGTATACTATCCATCCATACCTGTGGTGCATTTAAGTTTTGCACAGTTTGCTGACCACCAGTATATAATATATAGCATTACGGTACAGTAGGCCACTGCTGTACCTACCTCTGTGTCGTCAAGTATACTATCCATCCATACCTGTGGTGCATTTAAGTTTTGCACAGTTTGCTGACCACCAGTATATAATATATAGCATTACAGTACAGTAGGCCACTGCTGTACCTACCTCTGTGTCGTCAAGTATACTATCCATCCATACCTGTGGTGCATTTAAGTTTTGCACAGTTTGCTGACCACCAGTATATAATATATAGCATTACGGTACAGTAGGCCACTGCTGTACCTACCTCTGTGTCGTCAAGTATACTATCCATCCATACCTGTGGTGCATTTAAGTTTTGCACAGTTTGCTGACCACCAGTATATAATATATAGCATTACGGACAGTAGGCCACTGCTGTACCTACCTCTGTGTCGTCAAGTATACTATCCATCCATACCTGTGATGCATTTAAGTTTTGCACAGTTTGCTGACCACCAGTATATAATATATAGCATTACGGTACAGGAGGCCACTGCTGACCTACCTCTGTGTCGTCAAGTATACTATCCATCCATACCTGTGGTGCATTTAAGTTTTGCACAGTTTGCTGATCACCAGTATATAATATATAGCATTACGGTACAGTAGGCCACTGCTGTACCTACCTCTGTGTCGTCAAGTATACTATCCATCCATACCTGTGGTGCATTTCAGTTGTGCGCAGTATATATATAGTAGTAGGCCATTGCTATTGATACTGGCATATAATTCCACACATAAAAAAATGGAGAACAAAAATGTGGAGGTTAAAATAGGGAAAGATCAAGATCCACTTCCACCTCGTGCTGAAGCTGCTACCACTAGTCATGGCCGAGACGATGAAATGCCATCAACGTCGTCTGCCAAGGCCGATGCCCAATGTCATAGTAGAGAGCATGTAAAATCCAAAAAACGAAAGTTCAGTAAAATGACCCAAAAATCAAAATTGAAAGCGTCTGATGAGAAGCGTAAACTTGCCAATATGCCATTTACGACACGGAGTGGCAAGGAACGGCTGATGCCCTGGCCTATGTTCATGGCTAGTGGTTCAGATTCACATGAGGATGGAAGCACTCATCCTCTCGCTAGAAAAATGAAAAGACTTAAGCTGGCAAAAGCACAGCAAAGAACTGTGCGTTCTTCTAAATCACAAATCCCCAAGGAGAGTCCAATTGTGTCGGTTGCGATGCCTGACCTTCCCAACACTGGACGGGAAGAGCTTGCGCCTTCCACCATTTGCACGCTCCCTGCAAGTGCTGGAAGAAGCACCCGCAGTCCAGTTCCTGATAGTCAAATTGAAGATGTCACTGTTGAAGTACACCAGGATGAGGATATGGTTGTTGCTGGTGCTGGGGAGGAAATTGACAAGGAGGATTCTGATGGTGAGGTGGTTTGTTTAAGTCAGGCACCCGGGGAGACACCTGTTGTCCTTGCGACGAATATGGCCATTGACATGCCTGGTCAAATGACAAAAAAAATCACCTCTTCGGTGTGGAATTATTTCAACAGAAATGCGGACAACAGGTGTCAAGCCGTGTGTTGCCTTTGTCAAGCTGTAATAAGTAGGGGTAAGGACGTTAACCACCTAGAAACATCCTCCCTTATACGTCACCTGGAGCGCATTCATCAGAAGTCAAAAACAGGTTCAAAAACTTTGGGTGACAGCGGAAGCAGTCCACTGCAAACTAAATCCCTTCCTCTTATAACCAAGCTCCTGCAAACCACACTAGCAACTCCCTCAGTGTCAATTTCCTCCTTAGACAGGAAAGCCAATAGTCCTGCAGGCCATGTCACTGTCAAGTCTGACGAGTCCTCTTCTGCCTGGGATTCCTCCGATGCATCCTTGAGTGTAACGCCTACTGCTGCTGGCGCTGCTGTTGTTGCTGCTGGGAGTCGATCATCATCCCAGAGGGTAAGTCGGAAGACCACTTGTACTACTTCCAGTAAGCAATTGACTGTCCAACAGTCCTTTGCGAGGAAGATGAAATATCACAGCAGTCATCCTGCTGCAAAGCGGATAACTCAGGTCTTGTCAGCCTGGGTGGTGAGAAATGTGGTTCCAGTATCCACCGTTAATTCAGAGGCAACTAGAGACTTGATTGAGGTACTGTGTCCCCGGTACCAAATACCATCTAGGTTCCATTTCTCTAGGCAGGCGATACCGAAAATGTACACAGACGTCAGAAAAAGAGTCACCAGTGTCCTAAAAAATGCAGTTGTTGGTGCAGAATTATTTAAAAAATGACAGGGACGTGCAAGAGATGCTGTCGGTGGCCCGAAGAATTGCGGGCCACTTTCGGCATTCAGCCACCGTGTGCCGAAGACTGGAGCACCAGCAAACACTCCTGAACCTGCCCTGCCATCATCTGAAGCAAGAGGTGGTAATGAGGTGGAATTCAACCCTCTATATCAGAGGTTCTCAAACTCGGTCCTCGGGGGCACACACAGTGCATGTTTTGCAGGTAACCCAGCAGGTGCACAGGTGTATTAATTACTCACTGACACATTTTAAAAGGTCCACAGGTGGAGCTAATTATTTCACTTGCGATTCTGTGAGGAGACCTGCAAAACATGCACTGTGTGTGCCCCCGAGGACCGAGTTTGAGAACCTCTGCTCTATATGCTTCAGAGGATGGAGGAGCAGCAAAAGGCTAATCAAGCCTATACATCTGCCCACGATATAGGCAAAGGAGGGGGAATGCACCTGACTCAAGCGCAGTGGAGAATGATTTCAACGTTGTGCAAGGTTCTGCAACCCTTTGAACTTGCCACACGTGAAGTCAGTTCAGACACTGCCAGCCTGAGTCAGGTCATTCCCCTCATCAGGCTTTTGCAGACGAAGCTGAAGACATTGAAGGAGGAGCTAAAACAGAGCGATTCCGCTAGGCATGTGGGACTTGTGGATGGAGCCCTTCATTCGCTTAACCAGGATTTACGGGTGGTCAATCTGTTGAAATCAGAGCACTACATTTTGGCCACCGTGCTCGATCCTAGATTTAAAACCTACGTTGTATCTCTCTTTCCGGCAGACACAAGTCTGCAGAGGTTCAAAGACCTGCTGGTGAGAAAATTGTCAAGTCAAGCGGAACGTGACCCGTCAACAGCTCCTCCTTCACATTCTCCCGCAACTGGGGGTGCGAGGAAAAGGCTAAGAATTCCGAGCCCACCCGCTGGCGGTGATGCAGGGCAGTCTAGAGCGAGTGCTGACATCTGGTCCGGACTGAAGGACCTGGCAACGATTACTGACATGTCGTCTACTGTCACTGCATATGATTCTGTCACCATTGAAAGAATGGTGGAGGATTATATGAGTGACCGCATCCAAGTAGGCACGTCAGACAGTCCGTACGTATACTGGCAGGAAAAAGAGGCAATTTGGAGGCCCTTGCACAAACTGGCTGTATTTTACCTAAGTTGCCCACCCTCCAGTGTGTACTCCGAAAGAGTGTTTAGTGCAGCCGCTCACCTTGTCAGCAATCGGCGTACGAGGTTACTTCCAGAAAATGTGGAGAAGATGATGTTCATCAAAATGAATTATAATCAATTTCTCCGTGGAGACATTCACCAGCAATTGCCTCCAGAAAGTACACAGAGACCTGAGATGGTGGATTCCAGTGGGGACGAATTAATAATCTGTGAGGAGGGGGATGTACACAGTGAAAGGGGTGAGGAATCGGAGGATGATGATGAGGTGGACATCTTGCCTCTGTAGAGCCAGTTTGTGCAAGGAGAGATTGATTGCTTCTTTTTTGGTGGGGGCCCAAACCAACCAGTCATTTCAGTCACAGTCGTGTGGCAGACCCCGTCGCTGAAATGATGGGTTCGTTAAAGTGTGCATGTCCTGTTTATACAACATAAGGGTGGGTGGGAGGGCCCAAGGACAATTCCATCTTGCACCTCTTTTTTCTTTCATTTTTCTTTGCATCATGTGCTGTTTGGGGACAATTTTTTTGAAGTGCCATCCTGCCTGACACTGCAGTGCCACTCCTAGATGGGCCAGGTGTTTGTGGCGGCCACGTGTGTCGCTTAGCATAGTCACACAGCGACCTTGGTGCGCCTCTTTTTTTCTTTGCATCATGTGCTGTTTGGGGACAATTTTTTTGAAGTGCCATCCTGCCTGACACTGCAGTGCCACTCCTAGATGGGCCAGGTGTTTGTGTCGGCCACTTGTGTCGCTTAGCTTAGTCACACAGCGACCTTGGTGCGCCTCTTTTTTTCTTTGCATCATGTGCTGTTAGGGGACTATTTTTTTGAAGTGCCATCCTGCCTGACACTGCAGTGCCACTCCTAGATGGGCCAGGTGTTTGTGACGGCCACGTGTGTCGCTTAGCTTAGCCATCCAGCGACCTTGGTGCACCTCTTTTTTTCTTTGCATCATGTGCTGTTTGGGGACTATTTTTTTTGAAGTGCCATCCTGCCTGACACTGCAGTGCCACTCCTAGATGGGCCAGGTGTTTGTGTCGGCCACTTGGGTCGCTTAGCTTAGCCATCCAGCGACCACAGTGCACCTCTTTTTTTCTTTGCATCATGTGCTGTTTGGGGACTATTTTTTTGAAGTGCCATCCTGTCTGACACTGCAGTGCCACTCCTAGATGGGCCAGGTGTTTGTGTCGGCCACTTGTGTCGCTTAGCTTAGCCATCCAGCGACCTCGGTGCAAATTTTAGGATTAAAAATAATATTGTGGGGTGTGAGGTGTTCAGAATAGACTGAAAATTAGTGGAAATTATGGTTATTGAGGTTAATAATACTATGGGATCAAAATGACCCCCAAATTCTATGATTGAAGCTGTTTTTGAGGGTTTTTTGTAAAAAAAATACCCGAATCCAAAACACACCCGAATCCGACAAAAAATTTTCAGGGAGGTTTTGCCAAAACGTGTCCGAATCCAAAACACGGCCACGGAACCGAATCCAAAACCAAAACACAAAACCCGAAAAATTTCCGATGCACATCACTAACAGGGACTGTAATGACATTGTATTCAAATGCATATACTTGAATATGGCGTTGCCTCCCCTTTTTCAGCTATAACAGCTTCCACTCTTCATTGGAAGCTTTCCACAAGATTTTAGAGTGTTTCTGAGGGCATTTTTGCCCATTCATTCTGTAGAGCATTTATGAGGTCAGGCACTGATGTTGGATAGGTAGGCCCAGATCATCCCAAAAGTGCTCGATGGGGTTGAGGTCAGATCTCTATGCAGGCCAATTAAGTTCTTCCACACCAAACTCATCAAACCATGTTTTTATAGTCCTTGCTTTGGTCACTGGGGCACAGTCATGTTGGAATAGAAAAGGGCCTTCCCCAAACTGTTGCCACAAAGTTGGAAGCATGGCATTGTCCAAAATGTCTTGGTATACTGAAGAATTAAGATTGCCCTTCACTGGAGATTAGGGGCCTAGCCCAAACCCTGAAATACAGCCCCATACCCTTACCCCTCCTCCACCAAACTTCACAGTTGGCATAATGCAGTCAGACAGGTAACCTTCTCCTGGTATCCGCCAAACCCAGACTCTCAACTGCCAAACAGAGGAGCATGAGGGTTGTTCCATTATATGTTTAAAGTTCCCCACACATGTGTAAGTGGGGTACGCTCCATGTCTACTTAAATATTCATTAGAGATACCCTACATACTACATTGAAAACAGTGGAACTTCCTACACATTGGCTGTTCTTTATTTTCCATGTGTGATTGACATTTTGGAGACCACATCAGAGACTTCTAATCGAGACCTCCGAGGAGATACCCAAAGATACCCTTATAGGAGTTATAAAGCCTTTTAAACCGTGAGTTGGGGTACGCGATCAGTGGATTACTTCTATTGCTGAAAGAGTGAAAGATACCTTTATATGTTTGTCATCAGCACACAGAGTGTGAGTGTTGGGGTACGCATCATCCGCCTTCTCCAGAAAACTGTGATAAGGCCTCCCCCAGTTTGATTGAGACTCTATTATACTATTCCGGAGGCTTTATAAATAGAAAAAGAAATTGACCCCAAAAAAGGAAACTTTGAGGTGGTCTACATTCAAATCGTATAATATTAGTGGGGCATATTTTTGTTATCCATTTCACGACACTGTACGAATGAAAACAAATCTTGATTGTATGTACTACACATTGGTTTGTTCTCGCCATTTTTTGTCTTTTATGATATCAACATTCGAGAAACTCCATATTGTATTGAACTAAATTGAAGATTCTACTCAGAAGAATAGAACCTATCTTCTGGTCCAAAAAGGAACGTTATGGTGATATCTTACATAAAAGACGTACTTCCTCATCTTAACATGCAAGAAGTATAATTGCAGCCTTATAGTAAAGAAGTACAATTTCAGCTTTACATAAAAAAGTACTATTGCAGAATTTAATTTAAAAAAAAGTACTAACGCAGCCTTACATAAAAAAGCATTATCACAAGCTTACATGTTTAGACAGGTAATATAGTCATGAGGGAAAATGTTCTTATTTTTTCTTGTTTAGAATAAACCCTCCCCACCTGAGAATTACTAAATTGATGGAGCAGCTATCATATTATATTGTTGTTCTAACAGGCATAGATGGAACCAACATTTGGAGGGCACGTTGGTCCTTGTGGTGCCATTTGAAGGATCTGGGGTGACTCCAGATGAGTTGGATCCCAATTTTAGATATTTTCTTGTATGTGCTATTACCATATAGTATAACAATAAGCAATTACATGGCCCAGAGTGGGTGCTATTATCATGTAGCGTTAGGGACTGCCAGTATCAGAGAAGCCTTGCCGAGGCCTGGTGGCTTAATCATTTCTTTGCAAATATATGCAACTGAGATTTCTGAATTTCTATGATTATGTAGTTTTCCAATCTTTATGCATACACTACTGTATACATGTTTGTTTCTAGTTTATTATTTATTAACATTTATTATTTATATAGCACCAACCAGAGGCGTAGCTAGAACTTTGTGGGCCTCATAGCAACATTTTGAAGGGGCCCCCATCCCAATGCTTCTAGAGAGACACTTCTCCGCAGCAGTTGTTAATTTTATGCCCTATAATATATTGCCCTAGTTCATTTTCTGAACCATAGTAGAGCCTTATTTAATATTATGCTCCATAGTAGTGCCCTGGTTTCTTTTATGAATCGCAGTAGTGCTTAACTTCATCCTTTGTCACATTTCAGAGCTGCCAGTACACATTATGCTGCACAGTACCCCCAATTCACATTATGATATATAGTGCTTCCCATTCATATTGTGCCTCATTACAGTGCCCGGTTCATATTATATAACATTAAAATGCCCTCCAGTTCATTTTATACCACACTACAATAAGCAGGTCCAGGGGCATACCTAGATATATTGCAGGCACCAAGGAAAAAGTTTGAAAGGACCCGTATGAACCACCCAATGGCGAAAATGTATATACTGTAACACATGTAACTTTGACCAGGAAGGTGGGCCCCTCCCAGCTCTGGGCCCCATGGCAGCTGCACTGCCTGCACCTATGGTAGCTACGTCCTTGGCAAAACCTATTTTTTTTGCATTTTACTATTCACGTCTAAAAGTATGAATTCACAACTGAGACACAAGTCTTTATGATTACAGTTTTTATGTTTGATTTTAATCAAATTGTATATAAAAAAATAAAGTGAATGCTTCACACAGATTCACACAGATTACAATATTGATCTGACAGAGCAAACAGACATTTACAGTACCTCCAACAGCTGTAAGGTCGTTAGATTTTAACTGCATTGTTGACATTAAAGTTGACTGATTTGGCCATCAGCAATAGATTGTATTGTATCCGATGACCTACACAAGTCATTTCTTGCCTTCTGAGTGATATGTGTTGGCTTATTAACGTCACAGATGCCACAACCTAAGTTAATAGCAAAAAACTATCTTGAGCTTTGATAGCATTTTCGTGTTCCATCAATTAGGTGGTATATAAGTGTAACAATAATAAACATATTCTGAAAACACTGCATACTGTATGGCAAACAAATACAGTATTTTATATATGGGTCTTGCTGTGGAAAAGCCTACAAATTACACTGCCCAACAAATGGGAGTTAGTGAAGAACTTTCTCAGGGTTAGAAATGGAAGGTCAGCGGTTTAAGTTTTATTGGTAACATTTATCTAGATGGGGACACAGGGCAACTGTACATCCCACATTGCACTATCCTTCGGATACTGTTGGGAAATAGCTTCTCTCTTACCATCCTTGCTAAAGGGTGAAAAAAAAATATATATATTTTCATCAACAATTCTTTGCTACAACTTCAATAAATTATAAAAGAAGGAAGGCCAAGAGTAAACCATTTACTCTACCATACCAGAGCTAATACATTAGAGCCTCGGAATTTGCATTTTAATGGCTTGGCTGTGCTTTTCAAATAAATGACTGAGGATTATTCAGTCAGCCTGCCCAGCCATGTGGGAATCTTATACACGGTTCTTCTCTTAAACTAAACTGTTTGAAGTTCAGCTAGAGTAATCTCTTAATATCTTTTCCTAGCATTAGCCTTTTTTGGCTGGGAGGCGTGTCGCATGTATGACCGGTAGCTCGCTTCAGTTCAGAGAGTTGTAAGATATCTGAGGAAGTTCGTTCTCAGCACTTTCTGACTCTATAAAATAAATGCAAAGCATACCTGGAGACGTGTGATAAACACAGTGATGATGTCCTATCCCTTAGTCCTTTCTGCAACAGAAATCGCAGGCTCTACTGAATGTCAAAAATGTGCCCTGTAGCTGTTCTGTTGCGGGGTGCAGTACTTGGGGCCTATGTGAGTTTCCACTTACCAAATTTGCAGACGTTTGTAAAATTCGTGTTTGACAGTGGTATCTCATCAAAAATGTAATTTATATGTTATATGTAAAGTGTAGAAATGTACATAATTTTTATCGAAAGCTGCACCTACTGTATTTTTATCCCCATGCAAATACACAGACACACATCTACTTTTTTAGTTTCTAGCCCCACTGAGTTTCAGATAATCTCGTAGACAACATGCAGCTTTTTCAGTTTTTAGAAGTTAAATTTACCACCTTTTCAGACCCAGCAAATGGCCAGAATTGTCCCCATGTAAATAAAGTAAAGAGAGCACTTTTTGTAATTATAATCTGAAATTGGAATATCCCTGCTGGTAGAAATCAAAATACCACTTCAAAATATTGCCTACTATAACGCTCGGTCACATCCTTTATTCACTTTTTCTTTTTTCCTTAAAAGTATTGGACAATGGGGGTCATTCCAAGTTGATCGCTCGCTAGCTACTTTTAGCAGCCATGCAAATGCATAGTCGCCACCCACGGGGGAGTGTATTTTCGCTTTGCACATGTGCGAGCGCCTTTGCAGCCGAGCGCAGCGAAAACATTTTTGCAGTTTCAGAGTAGCTCTGAACTTACTCAGCCCTTGCGATCACTTCAGTCTTTTTGGTGCCGGAATTGACGTCAGACACCCGCCCTGCAAACGCCTGGACATGCCTGCGTTTTCCCAAACACTCCAAGAAAACGGTCAGTTGACACCCATAAATGCCCTCTTTCTGTCAATCACCTTGCATTCGGCCGTGCGAATGGATTCTTTGCTAAATCCATCACCCAGCACCGATCCTCTTTGTACCCATACGACGTGCCTGCGCATTGCGGTGCATACGCATGCGCAGTTTTGCCATTTTTTTTACCTGATCGATGCGCTACGAAAAATCGGCAGCGAGCGTTCAACGCGGAATGACCCCCTATGCCACCTCTGAGAATGTACAAGTATATGAGGACTAAGAGGCCTTATATCCAGCTGCCTACTGTGTGCACCAGCTCTATAATGTTATAATGTTCAGACTAACTACAGGTTAGTCCACTCATGACTGTTTAATGCTCTTATTTGATGAATGCTAATTCCATTCACATCCGTGTTAAAGTTGCTTAAACACACTGGTGCTGAGGAAGGGGGAGGTGGTGGTAGCAGGTAATGCTGGAGGGGGCCCAGCAGGGCTCTGGGTCCACTGCCCCCTCTTCCCTGAGTATACCTATCATCATCAAGGAAGCGGTCCCTCTAACACGGCTGTCGTCATCTTCGCAGTGACATCTTCAGGAATATGGCGCTGCACATTAGGATAAATTTACTAATACCCCTTTCACACCGCAGCTTGTACCCGGTATTTTGCCGTTTTAACTGGCTTCCTAAACGGGTCAAGCTGCGATGTGAAAGGGTCCCCTTCAATTTACCGTTTTCAAAATACAGGTATTTTGAAACGGTAAAAAAGAAGGGTCCTACCCGTTTCAGTCCCATTTCACTGTGCAGTGTGAAAGGGTCTGAAACGGTATTTGCAAGCCCCAGCAGGTCATAGGCTGTCTCCATGTGTGATGTCAGCAGCCACAACCAGGAAACAGCTTGAAAAACACAGGAGACACATGTGAGAGTGGCTATATAAACGTTTAAACAGGAAAAACACGGAAAAAAATGGCGTGGGGTCCCCCCTCCAAAGCATAACCAGCCTCGGGCTCTTCGAGCTGGTCCTGGTTCTAAAAATGCGGGGAAAAAATGGACAGGGGATCCCCCGTATTTTTAAAACCAGCACCGTGCTCTGCGCCTGGTGCTGGTGCAAAAAATACGGGGGACAAAAAGAGTAGGGGTCCCCCGTATTTTTTACACCAGCATCGGGCTCCACTAGCTGGACAGATAATGCCACAGCCGGGGGTCACTTTTATACAGTGCCCTGCGGCTGTGGCATTAAATATCCAACTAGTCACCCCTGGCCGGGGTACCCTGGGGGAGTGGGGACCCCTTCAATCAAGGGGTCTCCCCCCAGCCACCCAAGGGCCAGGGGTGAAGCCCGAGGCTGTCCCCCCCATCCTTTGGCTGCGGATGGGAGGCTGATAGCCTTGAGTAAAATGACAGAATATTGTTTTTTCCAATAGTACTACAAGTCCCAGCAAGCCTCCCCCGCAAGCTGGTACTTGGAGAACCACAAGTACCAGCATGCAGGAGAAAACCGGGCCCGCTGGTACCTGTAGTACTACTGAAAAAAAAATACCCAAATAAAAACAGGAGACACACACCGTGACAAGTACAACTTTATTACACACTGCCGACACACACATACTTACCTATGTTGACACGCCGACTGCCACAGTCTCCGACGATCCGAGGGTACCTGTGAAAAAAATTATACTCACCTGCCAGTGTCCAGAGATAAATCCACGTTTAGAGATAATCCTCGTACTTGGCAAAAAAAAAACACGAACACCCGAACCAGCGGACTGAAAGGGGTCCCATGTTGACACATGAGACCCCTTTCCACGAATGCCGGGACATCACGTGACTCCTGTCACTGAGGTCCCTTCAGCCAATCAGGAAGCGCTACTCCGTGGCGCTCACCTGATTGGCTGTGCGCGTCTAAGCTCAGACAGCGCATCGCACAGCTGCCTCCATTACTTGCAATGGTGGGAACTTTGCCGTCAGCGGTGGGGTTACCCGCGGTCAGCCGCTGACCGGCGGGTGACCCCACCGCTAGCCGCAAAGTTCCCACCATTGAATATAATGGAGGGAGCTGTGCGATGCGCTGACAGCTCAGACGCGCACAGAGCCAATCAGCAGAGTGCAAGGACGTTGCACTCGCTGATTGGCTTACGAGACCTTTCAGTGACAGCAGTCACGGGAGGGGGGAGGGGGGGGGTCCCATGTGTCAACATGGGACCCCTTTCAGTCCGCTGGTCGGGTGTTCGTTTTCTTTTTTTGACAAGTACGAGGATTTATCTCTGGACCATGGATGAGGTGAGTATATTTATCTTTTATTTTCAGGTATCCGTGGATTCTACTTGGAGAAGAGGACCGATGTCGGCGTGTGAACATAGGTAAGTATGTGTGTGTCGGCAGTATGTAATAAAGTTGTACTTGTCACGGTGTGTGTCTCCTGTTTTTATTTGGGTATTTTTTTTCCAGTAGTACTACAGGTACCAGCGGGCCCGTTTTTCTCCCGCATGCTGGTACTTGTGGTTCTCCAAGTACCAGCTTGCGGGGGAGGCTTGCTGGGACTTGTAGTACTATTGGAAAAAACAATATTCTGTCATTTTACTCAAGGCTATCAGCCTCCCATCCGCAGCCAATGGATGGGGGGGACAGCCTCGGGCTTCACCCCTGGCCCTTGGGTGGCTGGGGGGGACCCCTTGATTGAAGGGGTCCCCACTCCCCCAGGGTACCCCGGCCAGGGGTGACTAGTTGGATATTTAATGCCACGGCCGCAGGGCACTGTATAAAAGTGACCCCCGGCTGTGGCATTATCTGTCCAGCTAGTGGAGCCCGATGCTGGTGTAAAAAATACGGGGGACCCCTACTCTTTTTGTCCCCCGTATTTTCTGCACCAGCACCAGGCGCAGAGCCCGGTGCTGGTTTTAAAAATACGGGGGATCCGCTGTCCATTTCCCCCCCGCATTTTTAGAACCAGGACCAGCTCGAAGAGCCCGAGGCTGGTTATGCTTTGGAGGGGGGACCCCACGCCATTTTTTTTCTGTATTTTACCATTCCATCTAAAAAAAAAAAAAAAATATTTTAAAAAATATATAAATAATACTTGTGCCTCCAAAAAAGACAAACCAAGTACCTAATCCCATCTAATATAAATAGATATGCTTCAAGCTGCTGGATTCCATCGTACGACTATCCAAATTATTAATAATGAATTAATTAATAATTATTAATAATGTGTGGGCCAGAAAAGTCCATTTATAATGACAACCACTGTTTTCTATGGGTGAAACGGGTTCAGTGTGAAAGGTACCAAAACGGTAATGAAATGGTAATTTACTGGTTACAACATGAGATGTGAAAGGGGTTTAACTGCTCAGACCCGTTTTAAGAACCGTTTCAAATACCATTTCAAAAGCAGGTTTTGCGATGTGAAAGTAGCATAAGATGGGAGTACTAGTTAAGATGGGATGTTGCCCATAGCAACCAATCAGATTCTATTTCTCATTTATCTAGCACCTTTTAGAAGATAATACCTGGAATCTGATTGGCTGCTATGGGCAACATCCCATCTTAAATAGAACTCCCATCTTAGTAAATTTACCCCATTAAAAGCAAATACTCTGGAAAGTCTTTGCATTCTAGTGCACATGCGCCATCTTTCCAAATACTGCTCAAAGAATGGTGTCGGGGAACCCGCTGATTTGAATAGTGCCCCCTTCTCAGCCACGCAATTAATATTTTTTTATGTAATTTATTTTTAGGGGTCATGGGCATGCCCCTTTTAGGCCACACCCCCATGCCAGTACCATGGCCTGACTCTCTACGTCCCTGCTTACACACAGGCATTTCTGGGGGAAAAACAGACCTCACTGGATAATTCTCCAGATACAGATGTGCCCTCGTGCAACAAGCCTCATTAACACATGTGCCACTAGTGCCAGGCGTCTTTTTTGCATCATTTGAAATTGCAACTCAGTTGCAATGTGATGCGACTAGGATGCACCAGGAGATTGCACTGATTAATTTTACAGGCAACACTTGTATATCTGTGTGTGAATGAGTCTGTATATAGACCCTGCAGTGTAGCATTTTGTATACATATTCAGACCCAATTACACCCAGATATACTAGTGTCACATCAAATTAATCAGCACAGTCTCCTGGTGTATTCCAGTCATAGCACATTGCGACTGAGATACATTTTTGGTTAAAGAGATGTAAAAAAGACGTTTGGAGCTAACAAAGTCACATAGGACCAGGCTCGCTAAGGGGGGTTGTAATGTATCAGGACAAATCTGTACTCAATGAAAAATACTATATACTGTGTAACAGCTATATACGTATGTACTATTTGTTTAGGCTTTGTAGTTATTGCTCTACTTACATTTCTACACTACTGTATTTCAATTGTTTGTTTACGGATGACCACTGCTCTGGTGATGGGCTCTGGAAGGGGCACAGCTATGCCTTTGTGGTGTGCATATAGAGGCCCATTAACCCCTTAGGCCTTCATCTTCTGAACTTTGTATGTGCATTGCCGCCCCTCCCTCTTGGCGCCCTTGAGTGCCTCTCCAAAATCTAGAGATTGAGATAACACACCCAAAATATATAGTAGCCTGACAGGACAGTGGTTGACAGGAGTAGGAACACCTACTAAGGATATTAACAGCAGACTTAGGACCCTATTCAGTACGGATTCCTTCTGAATCTTTCTGGGGGCCGCCTAGTGCAGGATAAGGCAGTAAAGCATGCAAACTTTCGCCCCACGGCTGTGATCGCAATCCGATTGTGATGCGATCGCAGTCGGATTGTGGTCACAGTAATTGTGGATGATTCGCTTCAACTGCAGCGAGGCTGCGCATGCAGGAGGTCCGTCGCCATTTTTTTTATCACGTAGTCGCCCCGTAAAAGATCCAGCCACGCCTACATTGGCCGGACCACTCCCCCGCAATGCCGAAACGCCATCCCCATGACCCCCGCCGCTGTCACTCAAAGTGTCATTGCCACACTGTGACTGCTAGCGCATGCATAGTTTGGAGAAAACCATTTGTGATTTTCTCTGAACTGCGGTCCAACCTGAATAACTCCCTTAGCCCTATCTGCAGGGCCGTAACTACGCGTGTGCCTGGCACACAGCGCAGTTGCCCTGAGGGCGCAATGGCCAGCGGCATGTAATGAGTCAAATTGACTCATTACATGCCGCCTCTGCTGTGTTCCGTGTGCCGCGCTGGAGAGGAGAGAGCAGCAGCCGCGCCGGGCAGCGGAGAAGGAGGAGGAGGGAGGGGGACTGGAGCCACAGCAGCGCTATGTCATTGGTAGTAAGCACCGCTGCAGCAGTCCCCTCTCCTTCCGTATAGGCTGCCCGGCGCTGCTGTGAATTCTGGGATGCGGTTCCTCCATCCCAGCATTCACAGCGGCGCCGGGCAGCCTATACGGAAGGAGAGGGGACTGCTGCAGCGGCGCTTACTACCAATGACATAGAGCTGCTGCGGCTCCAGTCCCCCTCCCTCCTCCTCCTTGTCCGATGCTTGCACCGAGGGAGCTGTCAGCACGAGGAGCCTGACTGTCAGCGGGGAGATGGTAAGTATCTATCTGTCTCTATCTCTCTCTCTTTCTCTCTCTCTCTCTCAGGGGGACACCGTCTGCCGTAATGTGTAAAAAGGGGAACTGGCTGCCGCAATGTGTATAAAGGGGGACACCGTCTGCTGTAATGTGTAAAAAGGGGGACTGGGTGCTGCAATGTGTAAAAAGGGGGACGCTGGCTGCTGCAATGTGTATAAAGGGGGACACTGTCTGCCGTAATGTGTAAAAAGGGAGACGCTGTCTGCTGTAATGTGTATAAAGGGGACACTGTCTGCCGTAATGTGTAAAAAGGGGGATGCTGTCTGCTGTACTGTGTAAAAACGGGGACGCTGTCTGCCGTAATGTGTAAAAAGGGGACGCTGTCTGCCGTAATGTGTAAAAAGGGGACGCTGTCTGCTGTAATGTGTAAAAAAGGGGGACTCTGCCGTAATGTGTAAAAAAGGTGGATGCTGTCTGCTGTAATGTGTAAAAAAGGGGGACGCTGTCTGCCGTAATGTGTAAAAAAGGGGACGCTGTCTGCCATAATGTGTAAAAAGGGGGACTGTCTGCTGTAATGTGTAAAAAGGGGACTGTCTGCTGTAATGTATAAAAGGGGCTCTACCTGGTGTAGTGGTGCTACTGTGCAGCGTAATTTGAATAATGGAGACTACTGTGCACCGTAGCATGAATTGCTATTATTTTGTGGCCATGCCCCTTCCCCATGAAGCCACGCCCCTATATATTTTTCGCGCTCCTACGGCGCGCACTGCCCCAATCTTGCATGGGGGGTGCCAATGCCGTTTCTTGCACACAGCGCTAAAATGCCTAGTTACAGCACTGCCTATCTGACTATCTTACTCATAGCTGCTGACCAGCATTTAGGTTGCTAAATAGATACTGTATGTATTAAATAAGTTTCCTTTTGCTTTGGATGAGAAAGCTTATTCCAAAAAGACCTAACAAATAATTTCTCTGGGGGAAAATTAAGCTGGTGATAGTGCTGCTATAGCCACTGCCAGTTTTTCTTCACTTGATAACTAGGCCCAAAAATGAGATAGTGTGAATGTAAAACAAATACTTTCTAATGCAGTGTTACCCAACTTGGTCCTCAAGGCAAACTAAGAATCCAGGTGTTAAGTTTATCATACTTGAACACAGGTGATTTTTAAAAAAAATTATTTAACCACTTAGCTGACGATTTATTTCACCGAAAACCGCTCCGAAAAATTGTCGTTTTTTTTAAATGAGTGAATTAGGTGAAGAACATGAATTTAACCCTATCCCAAATGATTTTAGTTAAAAAAAAAAGAAAAAAATTATTTAAAAAAATGAAAAATTAAAAATAATATTTTCCCCAAACATCGAAACATCGATTGGGAACATCGGGAACATCGCAACCATCACGGCTTTCATTTTGAAAGCCGGGACAGCCTGCAGGTATACTGGGGGGGTCTGGGGGTGGCTTGGGAGCAGTAGCAGATCGTGCCACGGGCAAGCAGGATTTTTGCCCGGGGTGCCGCCTCCCGGATGGCGCAGGGCGCCATCCGGAGGGCGCCGCACCACGGCAAGATCCGCTGCTGCTGTGCCCCCCGCTCGCTGCTGCCGCTGGCCGCTGTGAAGGGAAACTAGATGCGTACGCGTCTAGTTTCCCTTCGAGGAGAGGTCCTTTACTGTGCGGTGCGCGATGACGTCATCGCGCACCGCACAGCAAAGGTCGTAGCGTCTAGTTTCCCTTCGTGGAGAGGACCTTTGTTGTGCGGTGCGCGATGACGTCATCGCGCACCGCACATTTTAGCGCTACAGTAGTCTGTACAGGGGGCGTAAATGACCACGCCCCCTGTACAAAGCCACGCCAACCCTATTGGCGCCCGGGGCGCACAGAGCCCCAGAACCGGCCCTGCTTGGGAGGGTTCATTTACTCTCCCCAGCGGCTGCCATTGTCTGCAGCCGCTGGAGGGGGGGTATCCTGCCGTGCTGACCGGTCAGCAGTGATCGGCAGCACGGCAGACACAGGGGGAGAGTGCAGGGAGGCAGAGGGACCTTCCGGTCCCTCTGACAGCAGCAGCGGAGGGAAGTTTATCTTCCCTGCCGCTGCTAACACTCTA
Organism: Pseudophryne corroboree; assembly: GCF_028390025.1. NCBI lineage: Eukaryota > Metazoa > Chordata > Amphibia > Anura > Myobatrachidae > Pseudophryne > Pseudophryne corroboree. The sequence continues at coordinate 506,552,335 of NC_086446.1, read as the reverse complement.
TCTGACTGGTCACACAGGTCAGATATAGCACTTGCAGGCATGGTCGCATCTGATGCGACAATGCCAGGCAAGTGGTTAAGCATCTATGCAGAAGCATACTGTAGATATCCTTACAACCTGGAATGTTAAGGTGCCCATACACCATACTTGCCTACCTGACCCTCTCCATGAGGGAGAAAATGTTCTGTTCCTGGACTTTCCTGGTAATGTATGATTGCCATCACCTGTGGTGAGCTAGTTAATTGATAAGAAAGGTGTTTCACCACAGGTGATGGCAATCATACATTACCAGGAAAGTCCAGGAACAGAGCATTTTCTCCCTCATGGAGAGGGTCAGGTAGGCAAGTATGCCATACACTAGACCAGTGGTAGCCAACCCTGGACCAACAGTTCACGTTTTCCAGCTCACCCAGCAGGTGCACAGGTGCAGTCATTACTCACTGACACATTTTAAAAGATACATAGGTGGAGCTAATTACTTAACTTGTGATTCTGTGAGGAGACCTGGAAAACATTAACTGTTGCTAGCTCTCGAATTCCAGGACTGTTACCCCTGCACTAGACGATATTATGAGTGATTTGGTCATTTCCGACGGATCTGAACTACAAATTGTTCATACTAGTGCAGATAGTTTAGTGCACAGGTTCTCAAACTCGGTCCTCAGGACCCCACACAGTGCATGTTTTGCAGGTAACCAGCAGGTGCACAGGTGTATTAATTACTCACTGACACATTTTAAAAGGTCCACAGGTGGAGCTAATTATTTCACCTGTGACTCTGTGAGGAGACCTGGAAAACATGCACCGTGTGGGGTCCTGAGGACTGAGTTTGAGAACCTGTGGTTTAGTGCATACTTGCCTACCCTCCCTTATTCTGCAGGAGACTCCCTGAAATAGCAGCAATCTCCATCCACTCCCTGAATAGTCCAGCAATCTCCCTGATTGCACCTTACCCCCATTATGCAGCTGGTACATTCTTGGGGGGGGGGAATGAATCAGAGATACATACATTCAAATGGGATCATCAGTGCCATTTCCCTGTATTGGTTATAGGGCATAATGATCCCTATGGCTCTATGCATTTTAAATAAGGTTTCTCGTGGCCAATTACAGTATATTGAACCTCTTGTAAAACACAATACATGAACAAATCCTGAAAAATCTCATTATCTTTTCTTCAACAAGTAGATCTTACTAACTTTGGGGCTCATTTACATTTGGATGTAAGTCATGTTTATGACATTCCTCTCTATGTAGCTGTCCACATCCGCGCTGATAGGTGTTACTTTCACAGTTTCCCTGAAATGCTTTTTCAAAAGTAGGCAAGTATGGTTTAGTGTCTGTGAATGATAACGATCTCGATGCGCTATCCTGCTGGTCGGATGTAAGTAAGTTAGTCCTGGGCTGCACACAGGCTGCACACACTGCAAAAACCATTCGATGGTGAGTTAGTTGCTAACGGATTTGCAGCTGTCCACTGACTGAGGGATATTTAGCACGGCACACACATGCGATCACACACTTGCACTGGGCGAATTTACACTCCCCTTGGGCGGTGACTGATCGCAGGACAACAAAATTAGCAGCACAGTGATCAGGTCTGAATCACCCCATATATCGTTTGCTCAGGACTCCCGGGGGGGCTGCCTTGAAGAATGATGTTGGGAACCACTGTTCAAAAGGAGAGAGAGAAAGGCAGAGCAGTGTAACATCACTGGTAACCAGGGGTGTCAATTTTCTCTATTCTGTCCATCAAAGCATCTGATACAATACAATCTGAATCACAGTCCTTAATACAATGGCTGTAGACAGAAAGGAACTGAAGTGCAGTAAAAGACAAAGTGGTGTGGGGGTCTTCTGCCTTTTGTGTCTTACTTCACTTGCTGTCCATTAAAAGGTATAGAAATCTTAATGTAGATAGAATTTTTACAAGTCTTGAATGTATCCTGGAGATGTGTTTCCTGAAGAACACTTTGCCTATTTTATGTCTAACAAGGGAACAGTAAAGAATCCGTGAAATTAGTGAATTTTCACATTAGATAAGCATGCATTGCTAGAGCTCTGAGTCAGACTTTTATTATCTGCATTGAGAGGATCTACTGTAGCTGATATTATTATAAGGAGAGGAAGAATTAGAATTGCTGAGCTGTGACATCATTAGAACTCATGCATTAAAAGGATAAAGTAAGCAACACTATAAACAGCATAATATAAATTAGGGGGGGGGGAATAATATATAACCATATTTCAAGTCACCAAAGTCTTCTAAGTATGAACAGCACTAGGTTGACTTTGCGATTTTTAAATCTTCATATTTTAGACTAGGCAACATAGGTTTTACAGTCATAGGACGGCAACCCAAATGTTTCTTATATAAAATAGAGAGCATGATTCAGGTCCTGATGCAGTGGCACATAGGATGTAAAGTACCAATGCTTGGTACTTTGCGCATGAGCCGAAGCTGTACTGCGTCTGTACATCAAGTGACTGACATTCCGCAACGTTTCGGCGCAGTGACGGACGTCATTTCACAAAATGGAGATGTGTTTCCTTTGTTTTGTGGGAGTGCCAAGGTCAGGGTCTCCGTCTTCCCACAGAGATTTCCTTGCCTCAGGCACAGAGCTGTGGCGGCCAGTCTGTGTGACCTCATGGTTCAGTCAGCCAGCAGATGCTGTAGCAAGTGATTCGATGCTGCTTCCTCGTATACAGTGGGAGAACAAATTGACAGAATAGGAGAGGAGTGGGTTAAACCTCAGCTAGTCTGGGGGGCAGGACGGTAAGGCATTATGGGAGTTTGTTGTTAGCCAATAGGAGTGAACGTTGGGGGTAGGTGGAAAGGGTTTTTAAGTCTGGCAAAGGGGCTGGGTCAGCCTCTTCTGCTGTAATCGTGGTAGGGGTGAGTGCTCTTCACCCCCCTTTCTCCTGTGTTTGTGCTGCTTGCCCCTTATTACTTTTACTCACTTGCCTGGCCTGGGTGCATTTTATATTGTGCCCACCTTGTGTCCCCCTTTCTGTTGCCCATTGCCTCCTGGTCATTTCGTGCTGGCCGCCATGTCCCGTCCCCGCCGCTCTGCTGGTGCCCCTGCACGTTATGCTGCTGCTGCACCCTCTCCGTCTCGGGCCCCGGGCCTGAGCGCTGCGCTCACGGCCGGGGCTCAGTCTCCTGGCGCTGCTGCGGGTGCCCGTCCGCGGGCATGCGCCGCGTCCGCTTCCGCATTGGCTGAGCCGCGGGCGCCGGGGGATTCTCCCAGCGCAGCGGCGGCTGGTGAGGGACGGGGCGCTGGGCGGCGGAGGATGAGATCGGGCGGTTGGAGGGGGGAGCCAGCGGGGGTGCCCGCTGGCGGGAATCCCTCTCCGGCTGCGGCGGCTCGGGGATGCGCGCGCGCGGTCGCCACGCCCTCCACCGCTGAAAGTCGCCCCGGGGTCCCCAGATGATGAGGGGGTTGTGTTTAGGGTTGCGGCCAGTGGCTCATCCACTGGCCGCCCCTTCCAGGCAGCTCCTGATTCGCGAATGCGCGCGCCCGCGTCCACGGCTGGCGCTCGTGCTTCCTGGGAGCTCTCCCCGCTCTAGTGGGCGGGGCTCCCAGGATGCTTCTGTCATCACAGTGCGGGGCCAGAGAGGGGAGGTGCAATCTGGGAACGGAGGCCATCCGGTTCCCCAGGTGGGCGGGGCCAGGGCAGTGAGGGGGCTGTGGAGGCCGTCTGGCGTCGGTCCCAGTCGGGGCCGACTGGGACGGCACGGCGGCGACGAGAGGGCCGTCCCTGCTGCGGACCCGGGGAGCGGGGGACCATTGGGGCTGCCGCTCCGGATCCCTCTGCCGTTGCGGCAGCAATGTTGGCAATGATGGCGGCGTTTGCGCCGTTTTTGTTGGATTTGTCCCCGGGTGGCGTTTCCGTGGCTTCCGCTTCGGTCGACGCGGCCGTTCTCCCTGGTGCTTCTGGCCCCGCCATGGCGCAGTTTCTCCAGGCGTGTCGCGCTATGGGCTCCGCCGCTGCGTTGCTGGGTGGCGCTGCCCTGTCGCCCGTAGGGGCGTCTGCTTTCATCCCCACCGGGGGGGCTTCGGCACCCGTGGCGGCTTTCCCTTCTTTTTCAGATTCGGATGCGGGTGACGATCGGGAAGAGGAGCCGGTCGTGGCGGACGTTTCACCTTCAGGAAGCGGGCCAACCGGTGAGTGGGACACCGATACAGTTACTGTGTCTCGTGGGTCTTCTTCTTCCTCTTCATGCAGTAGGTCCAGTAGGTCTTCTTCCTCTTCTTCCTCGTTGCAGTCGGCAGCTAGTAGCTCCACGAAGGCTAAAAAGAGGGCTTGCAAGTACGCGCGGCGTGAGGCGCGGCACCGGGATAAGCGGTCTAGGAAGAGTGGTAGTAGTTCCCGTAGGGAGAGGAGGTGGCGTAATTTGCCGGGTGTAGTTCGCTGCGATTACACGGCGGTGTTGCGGGGGTTGCGTGAGAGTTGCAGGAAGAAGATTAGGCGGGGGGAATACGTCGACCTTTTCACATTGACGGAGGACACCAAGAGGGAAGGTAAGGAAGCGCTTGCGAAGGGCGGTATTGGGGCGGAGGCCTTTCGCTCGTACGACAATTGGTTGGTGGGTTTCTGCGTGTTCGCGGCATGCTACTTGGAAGATCTCCCTGATGAGCACATCAACGTCATCAGGTACATTCACCTCGTGCATGACATGCAGCGTCAGTCTAAGGACGATACGTGGCTGCATTATGATAAGCAGTTCCGTCAGAAGCACGATTGCCTGCACATCATTGACTTCGGGTGCAAAGATGTGGAGGTATGGCTTCGGGTCATACGGGCGCAGGATATGAAAATGGTGGCGAAAGGGTGGTCCGTGGCTCAGACCATGGTGGCGAATCAGTCCCGGCCCGCCTTTGAGGCTGCGCCGTTCTTGGAGCGCGGCCCGTTCTGCGCAGCAGACGCCGGCGAAGGGGAAGTGCTTCGCGTTCAACAATTACGCGTGCCCCCTCGGTCACACCCGGCTTCCAATTGCTTTCGCGCGGGGCGGCCAGGAGCTAAGGCAGCCGGGGGCGCGGCCAGAAAACCAGCTGGGGGGTTGCTGCTAGTTAGGGCGCCGTCCCCGGTTCGTTTGGGGGTTATGCTCAAATGGTTGGGGTGGTACCCAAACAGAGACGACGCTAAATTTCTGCATGATGGTTTTGCGTCGGGTTTTCGTTTGCCGGTGGCCTGGGAAGTTTTAGTTCGGGCCGCCAGGAACCTGCAGTCTGCTCGGGATTTCCCCGACGTGCTTCGGGAAAAGGTCGAGCAGGAGGTGCGCCTGGGGAGAATGGCGGGCTTCTTTGCGCTGCCGCCTATCGAGGATTTGATTATTTCCCCGGTGGAGGTCGTGCTCAAAAAGGCCCTGGGTAAGTTCCGGCTCATTCAGCATTTGTCTTATCCATCGGGGTCCTCGGTTAACGATGCAATTCCACCGGAGTGTTGTTCGGTGGTTTATCAGTCTTTCGAGGATGCCCTGGGCATGGTACGGGGCTGCGGCCCTGGGGCCCTCATGGCTAAGCTTGATGTTGAATCGGCCTTTTGCTTGCTCCCTTTGCACCCGGAGTCGTTTCGATTCATGGGTTTCCGCGTCGGGGAGGAATACTTTGTAGACAAGTGTCTACCTATGGGGTGTTCCGTTTCGTGTGCCTTTTTCGAAAAGTTCAGCACCTTTTTACATTGGTGTGTGGAGTTTTCTTGCGGAGGTAGTGGTATCGCGCATTACCTTGACAACTTTTTGTGTATGGGGCCCGCGCATTCTCCTCGCTGTGGTTTCCTGTTGTTTTCGCTGCGTGCCTTGTTGGGGCATTTTGGCGTTCCTGTGGCCGAGGACAAGATGGAGGGGCCTCTCTCCTGTTTGTCCTTTTTGGGTATCGAGATCAATACTGTCGCAGGGGCTTGCCGGCTGCCTCGTGACAAGGTTGCGAGGCTTCAGGAGTCCATAGCGCGGTGCTTGGAGCGGCGTAAGGTGACGTTGCAGGAGGCTCAATCCCTCCTCGGGCTGTTGAACTTTGCCTGTCGGGTGATTCCCATGGGCGGGGTTTTTTGTCGGAAGTTGGAACGGTCCACGGCTGGGGTGCACAATTTTGTCCGTTTCTCGGCTGAGATTAGGAGAGACCTCGCTGTGTGGGTTTCGTTTCTGGCGGACTTCAATGGTGGGGAAAAAAAGGATTGGAAGATGACCATAGAACGGTCATCTGCCAAAGGGGGCTTACTTTGTGGTGCACTCTTTTTTTGTATCAAGTATGAATTAATTGTATATTTAAAACTTAACATTTATTGGTTATTTTTAATATTCTAGCCAAAAGATGGACGTGAACAACATATAACGGTCAGCATTGACCTATAGAGAAATATAAGTGTCTTAAGGTTTAACTGATCAGATAATAGTCTCGTATTAAATACCTTTTTAACTAAAAAACCACACTTATATTATAGCTTTAATGAACAATGAGTGAAAATATAACTCAATTATAATGGGTGGAGAGATTGGTAACGGTAATATTTTATAATAACGTTACCTAGGTCTCTCTTTGATTACCCGATTTGCGGTCCTCTTTGCCTCTATAGTGGCACTCCTTTCTTAATAAGGAATAAGTTTTAAGCAGAAAAAATTATTATACAAATAAAAAGTAACAATGAAAATGAAAAAGTGATGTCCTCTAATTAGGCAGGAGCAGTGGAAATTATTTCACAACATGTGATATTTACCAGCACACCATGAAGCCTTTAGAGTTTTGAATGATTTGTAATGCAATTTCCCCGATATGAGTCTGGGAAATATGTGCAACTGGTCATCAGAATTGGTTAATAATAACGGCACTGTTCTTCTGGCCTGCATGTGCTTTAAAACATGATTAGCAACACATATCATTTCCTGTACAATCGACACATATCATTTCCTGTACAATCAACACAATAGATGACCTGGTGTCACTGTCTAATATGTGTGGAAGCCAATATGTACTACAAAAAGATAAAGATTCAGTGCTAGAGACTGATATCAATCAGATCAAATGTATTTGTAGCAGGTGGCTGTTAACAAATACGCATAGCAGACAAATAAAGATTAGTGCACCTTGGTCGTCAAAGTTCATAGTATTGACTCCACTTTTTTGATCTGCGTGTGTTTTAAGCATAATAAGCAACACTGACATTGACACTATTTAGCCTGAATGAGCTTATTAAAGCATAATTAGCAACACAAGACTATTACTGTCCAATCAACATAATAACTAAACAGGTGTAAAGTCTTGTGTTGCTAATTATGCTTTAATAAGCTCATTCAGGCTAAATAGTGTCAATGACACGGATTAATTCTGACGACCAAGGTGCACCAATTTCGATCTGTTTGCTATGCATATTTGTTAACAGTTATCTGTCACAATTATACCTGATTCTCTAAGGTGCAGCCATATGATCTGATTAACTCTGCATAGACCGTATCATCCATGTGATTGCTTTACGGATTTTTCGATTCGGGGGAATGATATGTGTTGCTTATTATGCTTAAAACACACGCAGATCAAAAAAGTGGAGTCAATACTATGAACTTTGACGACCAAGGTGCACTAATCTTTATTTGTCTGCTATGCGTATTTGTTAACAGCCACCTGCTACAAATACGTCTGCCTGTTTAATGTGCAGCCATTTGATCTGATTGATATCAGTCTCTAGCACTGAATCTTTATCTTTTTGTAGTACATATTGGCTTCCACACATATTAGACAGTGACACCAGGTCATCTATTGTGTTGATTGTACAGGAAATGATATGTGTCGATTGTACAGGAAATGATATGTGTTGCTAATCATGTTTTAAAGCACATGCAGGCCAGAAGAACAGTGCCGTTATTATTAACCAATTCTGATGACCAGTTGCACATATTTCCCAGACTCATATCGGGGAAATTGCATTACAAATCATTCAAAACTCTAAAGGCTTCATGGTGTGCTGGTAAATATCACATGTTGTGAAATAATTTCCACTGCTCCTGCCTAATTAGAGGACATCACTTTTTCATTTTCATTGTTACTTTTTATTTGTATAATAATTTTTTCTGCTTAAAACGTATTCCTTATTAAGAAAGGAGTGCCACTATAGAGGCAAAGAGGACCGCAAATCGGGTAATCAAAGAGAGACCTAGGTAACGTTATTATAAAATATTACCGTTACCAATCTCTCCACCCATTATAATTGAGTTATATTTTCACTCATTGTTCATTAAAGCTATAATATAAGTGTGGTTTTTTAGTTAAAAAGGTATTTAATACGAGACTATTATCTGATCAGTTAAACCTTAAGACACTTATATTTCTCTATAGGTCAATGCTGACCGTTATATGTTGTTCACGTCCATCTTTTGGCTAGAATATTAAAAATAACCAATAAATGTTAAGTTTTAAATATACAATTAATTCATACTTGATACAAAAAAAGAGTGCACCACAAAGTAAGCCCCCTTTGGCAGATGACCGTTCTATGGTCATCTTCCAATCCTTTTTTTCTCTAGACATTGTGTATTTGCTTACGGGTGCACCTCCAGCCGAATATAAATGGATAATGGCATTTTGTCTCCCCAATCTGAATGCTATTGCTGGTTCTTATGTAAATGTGTTTTCTCTTACTCTCTGTATATACCTTTAAGCCTGTGCACAGCCCGCTAGACTATACGTCTTCCCCTTTTCAGGGACTTCAATGGTGTGCTGATCTGGATGGCCCCGCTCGTTGACAATTTTGACCTGCAGTTCTTCACGGACGCGGCGGGCTTGTCGGCGTTCGGTTGTTATCTCGATGGGGCTTGGTGCGCGGCTTCGTGGCCAGAGTATTGGTCGCGGGAGGGGCTGACCAGCGACCTGTTGTTGCTGGAGCTCTTTCCCATCATGGTGGCCTTGGAGGTTTGGGGGGAGCGCCTTCGCGATCGCAGTATTCTTTTTCGCTGCGATAATTTAGGGGTCGTGCACGCGGTTAACAACCAAAGGGCTAAGGCCCTGCAGGTCCTCCGGGTGTTGTCGCGACTCGTGCTGACTTGTATGCGATGTAATATTCTGTTTCGGGCTCAGCACGTCCCCGGGGTTGATAATGGGATCGCCGATGCATTGTCCAGGGAGTTGTGGGATAGGTTCCGTTTATGGGCCCCGGAGGCTGATTCAGCGGGTTTGCCCTGCCCTTCTTATGTTTGGCAGGTCATCATGGCGGATTGGAAGGGCTAGCCGAGCTATCTTTGGCTCCATCCACTCTCACGGGATACCGTCAGGCCTGGAAGGAATGGGAAGACTTTTCCCGTGACCAAGGGCCTAGAGGTAAGAGGGGTCAGGGATTGTTTCTGGACTTCGTTTGGCAACTCTTCATGACGGGTAGATCGAGAGCCGTGGTGTCTCGATACCTCGCTGGAATATCCTTTTATTCAAAGTTGAAGGGTGTTCCAGATTTTACGAAGAGTTTTCCTGCTGACGAAGGTGCTTAAAGGTTGGACGCGCTCTGCGCCGGTGCCTCCTGATAGTCGGCGCCCTATCGATGCGTCCCTGCTTTCTTCCCTCATGGGGGCGGTGGAGGCGGTGACGGACTCCCATTTTGAAACGCTTTTATTTCAGTTGGCTTTTTCCATGGCTTTCCATGGAACATTTAGGGTCTCTGAGTTGGTTGCGGCTTCTAAAAAGTCGGATGCCATTATGCAGTTTGCTGATGTTGTTGTGGGTGTGGGGTCTGTGCTGTGCAGGCTGCGCCGCTCCAAAACTGATCAGATGGGTAGAGGTCATTGGATCACTTTGGCACCTTCAGGTAATGGGGCCTGTTGTCCGGTGGCATTGGCTAATCGGTATGCGGAGGTCAGGCCCTTGTTAGAAGTTTCTTGGCTTCTGCACTATGATGGGTTGCCATTGACGAAATACCAATTTACTTGGATGATGCGGCGCTGCCTGTCCAGTTTGGGCCTCTCCCCTCGGGATTTTAGATCGCATTCATTTAGAATTGGGGCCGCCACTTCCGCAGCAGCTACAGGGCGCGCAGTGGACGAAATTAAGGCTTTGGGCCGCTGGAAGTCGGCGGTTTATAAGCGTTACATTCGGCCCGTTGTTGCATGAGCGAGTTGTTTGTTCTACTAACATTTTGTTCGTTTACTGTTTCTACGTTTCGGTTCAGTTTGTTCATTTGTATTGTTTGTCCCCCCTGTCCTCCCTACTCGGATGGCTAGATACTCGCCACTGCTGGTAGTGGGGGTCTGGAGGGCTTTGCGATTTTTTGCCTGAACTGACGAACTGATTTGGCTTAATTCATTCAATTCGGCTAATTGACTTCTAATTACAAGTTCCTCATCAGGTTTTTACGTTTCACCTCCAGCCGAGTTATTCTGTGTGACCCCATACCCCCCCCCCACTCCCTAACAAACCCCCCCCCCAATTCCCCTTTTTCTTATTTTAAGTTTTCCTTCCGTTTCTTTTTGTTGCTTCGATTGGCCTGAAGTTTGTCCGAGAGGAAATTCATAGTCCTCTATTCAATTTTTCTTTTTGGCAGATCCTCGTTCTTGTAGTTGGTTACTGTTCTGGTCTGGGGTTTTTGCTTTCCTTTGTATATTCACGATTGTTTGTCTGTTTTTTCCCTTATAGGTTGGCGAGAGGATGAGTTTAGTGTTTGGGTGATTGGTCACTCCTATGTTTTTTGGGCAGCCGAGTTGGTGGCTTCGGAGGGGGCTCCTGGCTTTGTTGGGTCGGATAACGTGAGGTGGATAGGAGTTAGGGGGATGTTGTGGCAGGATCTGAAGGTTACGCTTTTGGAGCAGGTTAAGCGTTTTGGGCTGCCCAGATTGTTGGTGATACACTTAGGTGGCAACGATCTGAGTAAGAGGAAGACAGTGAATCTTAGATTGGCCATTGTTCATGACTTACATGTGATTGCGGGTGCTTGGCCGGGCTGTAGACTTGTCTGGTCCTGTATAGTGCCGCCGTTGTGTTGGTGTGGAGTTGCGGACTGTAGGGCGATCGATGCCTCTCGGCGGAAGGTCAATTCCGCAGTTGCTAAGTTTGTGGTGGCTCTTGGCGGTGCTGTGGTGTGGCACCAGCAGATCAAGTTTCGGTTCTTCTACTTGTTTAGACCGGATGGGGTTCATTTGACTAGGCAGGGACTAGGTATTTTCCTTGAGGATCTGTTTTCGGTGGTTGGTTCTTTGGGTTAGGGGTATGGTGGCGGAGCGTAGTTGCTGTTGGGCAGTACTTCGCTGTTGGCGGGAAAGAACGGCAAGTTAACTTTTGTTGTATTAAAGGAGTTGATTGGAGGTCGTTTGGTGGTTGGTTTTTTAGGTGCGCTCTCTTCGTTGACTGGTATTACATCTGCTGGACCACCTTCACGGGGGCAGCCTCATCACCTTCACGGGTGGGTAGTCAAGATGGAGGTTGAGCGGATACCTATTGTTTGTTGGAAGGTTTATTGCAGTTTTTTATAAGATAGGTTTTTTGTTCATGGGATAGGGTTGTTTTAGCCGTTCTTTCTGGCCACGATACTTTAGTTTAATTATTCATCAGTTAATGGTTCATTTAAATAAATAGCTAACATTTTCTGCCAAATTCAAGTCTCCGTGTCTTTATTTATTATAGTGTCAAAGTCGGAAAAATATCATGCTACACGTTGCCATATATTCACCCCATGCGCTTGCCCGCTGCACGTGCACGTTCTCTCCCGTGCGTGCGCATATTCGCAGATGGGTGACGGCGCCTCCACGGCCGTGCGCATTGGCGCGTGGTAGGCGCACTTACGGTAGAGTTCGTGTGCGTCTAGCGGGCGACTCAATCGTTACATAGTAAATCCAAATAGTGTGTGTTATAGATAATGTTCCCTTTAATAATAACTGTAAGTTTGTTTAATGTAACTGGTCCCTGGACAGAGGAATTCCTCTTTTCATGGTACGAAGGGTCAGACAGGGTTTGAGCAGTTGTGTTTGGTACCTAACTAAAGAACATTTTATTAGAAACAATCCGGTGCTGGTTAGGTAAAGATTAATTGCTCCTGCATATAGTTATGTCTATTAGTAGTTTCTGGACATTTATTCATTGTCCATGTGTTGGAAATCCTGAGTTTCCCTCCCACCTGAGCAGTCTGGGGTAGTCACAGCCCACCTGTTCAAACAAACCTATGACCTTTTGTTGTAATATGAAGACAGATTCCTGTGTCCAATGAACAATGAGATTATAGGTCCCTTTGTAGTGTACTGTATGCAGTGTATATAAGGACAGCCAGCCTGGCCAGCTCATTCTCTCTCTCTCCACAAACGGTTTTCATCTTGACTAACTTGGAGCTGGTACCAGAAGCTGCGCAGCGATCATTCCCCAGTGTGTGTAAGTTATTCTCTGTAACCAACTTGTTCCCTGTTTGTATTTGCCATATTCTCTCTCTCTCTCTCTCTCTGTTATTGTATAAGATTGTGACGCTATTGTATATTTATGTGTAGTTATTCTGCTTAGATATTGATGTTAGACTGTAGTGTATGAACTGTTAACTGTTTTCACCTTTTTACATCAGCTAGACATTGTTAGTAAAGGTGTTGGAACCTCAGCAGGGTGTCTGTGTGTTTCTAGCTAGTACAAAGGGTTTCTGTGTATTTCAAATCACTCAAACAGCTTGCTTATATATCCAGGTTAACCAGTTGTATATCATTACAGTGTTACAATTCTAAGGTTTACAGTGTAAGCATATTCTGTGTTTAAAGTTTATAAAAGTACTGTCTGTGTGTGCGCTCGCAGTGTGTATTCCATACACCCAGCGCAGTGTGTGTACGTTACTTGCGTACCACGTGTGAGGCCTTCATATGCAAATAGCGTATGATGTGCATAGCACGTGCACGAGGTTTAGCGGCCACTACGGCTACACGGTATTAGTATATAGCTAATGTTAAAAGGTAGATATTTGACTCTATTAATTGGGGGCTCGTCCGGGATATCACGTTCTTAATGATGCACTGTACATTACAAACGCGGCTGTAATTGACCGGCTAATGATGGACGCATCGCAAAATGCTGACGAAAAAAAACCCCATCCACGTTAATGTATTGTTGTGGTATCAGTAAGACGCTGATAGGAAATTTTAAGGGATGAGGCGTTTCTCATAATATTTAAGATGCTAAAATGTATTTTTTTGTTGCAAAACAAGGTTCAAATGGATTATATCGTGTTTGATTCAGATTGGATTGTTTATCTGTTTAAATAGGTTTAAAAGTATTTTTAATCGCTCTGCATAGCGTGATAGTTTTTAGCTCAGGCCTAGAATAACTTTAGGGGCTTGAATGATGATTTTCTTTGTGACAAAAGGAACCGCATGGTCTGTCCACCATTTTGTGTAACCCTCATGGATGTGGAAGGGGGAGGAGCAGCGGCCATTTTGGGAAGGTCAAAAAATTTTTTTTCCTAAGCGGCTGATTTTCAGTTGACCCAGGAAATAATCAGCCATCCATTGTCAAAAAGAAATCATCATTTAATGATTTTTTTTTATGCATTTGTTTAGTCCATGTCATGGTCAATCATGAGTGGTTCAGATAGAGTTTGATAAAAGTTAATAATAAAATAAATATTTGATTTAGGAAATACACAAATAAAACGTAGTGTTTTTTTGTTTTTTGTTTTGTCACTGTCCCCATTCAAGAGCCTGTTTAACTCTGCTACTTGTAAGATGGGCCATTGAAATGCAAATGAACCTGTGTAACTGGTTTTGTTCCCTAGCAGTGAAGAGAATCGCCTTCACAGATTAGTTAAAAAAAAGCACATTCATATGCAAATTAGAAGCACTGAATAAGGTCTCATATATGTAATAGTGATTAGTACATATATGTAATATCTATATGTGCGTGCTTGCATCAATGTATGTTATTAGATTAATTTAGAATTGCATTTTCATCTGTGTACTTTCACATCTCACCTTCCTGGTTGCCATTTCATAATTGATAATGTGCTGAGAAAGATTTGTTGCTATTGGTAGTTAAAAGTAAAAATAATACGTTAAGGAGTAATTTGTAAAACACGCACACAGCTTTGCCTAAAGATACAAGGAAAGACCTGTGTGGTGCTCGGTAGATGATTACAGTTAAAGATCATTTACATTGATATAAACGTGTTAATTGTATTTCTGTGGACATATCTGGCCGGCGTATGCGTGTCTCTAACAAAAGGGTGAGACTAGCGTACGCGACGCAAGGGTCGACGCACGGAGCGTATATTACGCAACGGAGCATCTGGGTACGCCCACATGATACAAATCACACGATAGTATTGTTTTAAGTAAGCGATAAGGAGGCAACGCGATAATAGCACAAATTGATTTCAGTTTCCAAAATTTAGTTTAAATACCTTACTTTACTGTAATGCCTCTGGGGAGAGCTATCAGATTACGGGAAATGATTTTTCTGATCAGAAAACTATAGAATGATAGTGGGTTGAAAACGGTATGAGTGTATTGAACTCCTCTTGGTAAATTCTTGGTGAAATCTTGGTGAAGTAAATCTTGGTGAAGTAAATCTTGGTGAAGTAAGTCTTGGTGAATCACGGTCTAGGTGAATACGTGATGAGCACGGTCTAGGTGAAAACGTGCGACGGAGTGTGATAAAGTTTTCGTGGTATTACGCTCTGGCTGTTTTGGAGCACAGTAGGGAGACTCCAACGATCCTACCATTTATAGGCAACAAGTGTCTATAAGTGGTACGATTGGACTGCACGGTTGTATGTGTGACCAATAACGCAACGTGATATGAGGTCGTATATTTAAATTGTCCTCATGCGTGTTGTAAGGAGCACATGCAAGCGTGATTTGTGTAAAAAAAATATAAAGGTAAGGAATTTTCGCTGGTAGGGCCTGCAACGATTACGTGGGTCTGCTAAAAGGGGCGGATTCGTTGTACTCGGAGCAGAAGAAGCTGGTGGAAGAGCTTGGAAAACTTCCCCCGTAGACTTCTGTGTTCGGTGCATTTTAGGAAGTTTTTCTGTGTTAAAAAGGTCCACAATGGAAGCCAAGTGCACAACACAGGGACGTTTAGCAGTCAGGGTTCAGACTGAAGAGGCTTGCAGACCCCGAGGGTCTGCTCGGTAAGTAATGTGGGGGAAGTATGGTCCCCACACTGAGACCTTTTGTGACGAATGGACACGAATGACTGTGGGGGATAAAGCACCATTTCCTGGGATAGGTAGTTTTGACTCAGAGGTATTGCATAATTTAAGGCGAAGGATCTGTCTCATAAAATCCGGGAAGCAACGAATTAGACATTATGATTGTTTACAGATATGGCAACAGGAAGGTGAAATACAAGGAGGATTAGCTTACACAGCTGACTCTCACTGTGGTAAGAAAAATATGGCAACAAGAGAGAAGGTGGTTACAGAGAGTGGCACAATAGTGTTTGATAAACATGCACTTAGCAACTGTATTATTGATGATAAGAATAATTGTAATAAATGTAACAATGATAAAAGTAACAAATGTAACAATGATAAAAGTAAAACTGTTAAATGTACCACTGTTAACCCGTGCAAGTTGCACCCCATGTTAAACTTCCCTCAGGATCACAAACAAGAAAGTGAGCCCAGCACGATGTCGGCACCTTTCCCAGCAGCCATCATTCAAGACATCCAGGTGGACGCGACCAAATCGGTAAAGGCAGTAATCAAACCCCCTAACGGAGGGTCAGGTGAGGTTGTGTCCACAGGTACGTATGGTGTTATATATCACGCACAAACAAATGTACCTCATATTGTAGAACCAACTCAGAATGACGTTATTGGACTTGATCCTGTCAGGGTAATTGCAGTACCAAATGGGAAAACTGACCCTTCAGGAGTCACTCCTGTCAGGAACATCGCCATGCACTGCCCCTTTTCCCGAACGGAATTAAGATCAATGGTGTCTGAATTCCCTGATCCTAGGAAAGATCTAGTTGCAAGCCAGAAGTACATTAGAGAGCTAGGAAATACTGTGGAGCCCAATAACAAAGATTGGCGGGTATTGCTGAGGGCATGTTTACCCCCCAATGTCGACTCAGTGAAATTTATCGCTGACTGTAAACTAGATGAAGAGGTACCCCTTACGGATGAGTACAACCAAGATAATGTAAAAAGAATCAATCTGCAGTTGGGAGTGTATTTTCCTGCTGTTGTCAAATGGAACAAAATTTTCTCCATCAAACAAAAAGAGGGAGAAACAGCTGCTGATTATTTCCATCGGGCATTGCAGGACATGGCTAGGTATACAGGGATAGAAGACTTTAAAACAAATGTGAATCATAGAGAAGTAGCTGTGTCCGTATTAATGGACGGCTTAAAAGACACACTAAGAATCAGGGTACAAACCTCTCTACCTCACTGGAGAGGTATCTCGGTGGCTGCATTAAGAGAGTCCGCTATCGAGCATGACCGTAATATCCAAAGAACCAGGGAAGCACAGGGAGAGCGGTTGATGGTGATGAGCATCCAAGCACTAGAGGAGGCATCAAATCGACCGAAACCCCAGGCCACTGGCACATGGAGGAAGCCAAGGGTTTGTTATCTTTGTAAAAGAGAAGGGCATTATGCCAGCAACTGTAACAGCCCACATAAAGTCAGACCACCTAGACAAGAACACGAGCAGAGTTATGACACACGAAATTGTAATCAGGGATCATATAGGAAGAAGTTTGGGCCGCACCTGTAATATGTAGTCGGGAAAGGTGATCATTAGGACTGATAGTAAGCCTGAGGTTACAGTTAATGAAATTGGGAGGTCAGTTCCTTGTAGACACAGGAACGGCCGGGTAAACGTTGTAATTGATTTGTAAATGTTTTTTTCCCCATCTCTGATGTTCATCGGCAGAACTCAAACATCACATAGCTACTTGGTCTTTGCAGAAGTCTACCTAACCCCAGTGTGACCTACCGACATCGGTTTGTCCTGGCCAGGCACAAAAAGGTGGAGTGTGGAAATACTGGTGGGGGAGACTGCGCAAAGATACCAATGGATGTGTTGGTGTGACAGCCTGATGGTGAACGGAAGATCTGACAATGTTTTTTTGTTTGTTGTTTTATGTAACATATATATGAATTGTTCTCTCTCTCGTTTTTTTTTTTTCCTCTTCTCTCTCGTGTTCTCATGTTTTAAAGATGGTATGTCACACATCAGTTAGACAAATGGTAATGCAAGATTTTTGCTCCTTACAGAGAGATCGCTGATTTGGAAGGAATATTGTATCACCGGAGTGTTCGTTTGGAAGACTGAGAGACAGCACCTTTGAGATGACAGCAGAGCAAGAGGAACAACAAGACTAGAGGACAAAAGACATCGTAACATTTTTCTTTCCCCTCAAAGTATTTTTTTTGTATCCCCATTACAAATTTCTCCTTTTCCTCCTGTAAGATGGACTTGCCCCAAGAGACTGTGATCCGGATTTTCCTGTTGACCATGATGTTGACCAGAGCAGTCTGTTTCGGTGAGAGTACCATGGAGGTCAAGAAAGGATCTGGAATGGGTTCTGATGACCAGGATGGAGGCGTAGATTTCCAAGAACAACATAATCACAGAGTAAAGGCGAGTATCAGAAAACGATCTGATAGCATTGACAATAGAAGGAATTGTGAAGGATTGTTAGCAGAAGAGAACTGCATCTGTAGACACTGTGACAGTATAGTTGAGGATGGGTGCATCAAGAAATGTCAGTCCAGTTTTAATATCCACATGGACCGGCATCCATTGAGTGACTATCACTCCTTAGTGGGTAAAGTGTTAAATCAGACAGACTGTTGGGTATGCTCTCAAGTACCTCAAGGCCATAGCAAATCAGGACTAGTACCATTCCCTTTAACTATAGGAGAGGTACTTGAGCTAAGTGGTGGGAGGCCGGTGGACAGGAGGTTTAATATCTCTAGCCCTCCTAGTTTGAAGCTCCACCAATATCATGTGGATAGGTCCTTAGTGTGCTTTAACATTTCCAATCCCCGAAAGCCGGGAAATTGGGAAGTGTCATGGAGTAATCAAACCATGACATTTTCACACAGAGCCGACAGAATGCCCATAGACACAGAACTTATACGCCAGATAGCCGACCATAGGAAATTTTTCCGGTATAGGTACACTTTAGGAAGTAGGACCATGCGAGTTGGAGAAGTATCACCAGGATACTGTGCACATATCGTACAAACAGATACGTGTACTAAACAGATGGGAGAATTAGGGTTAGGAGATTTCACATGGAAAATTTGTAACATGGTAATGTCATACTCCGTCCCATATGTTCTCCCCGATGATGCATATTTCATATGCGGGAGGAAGGCGTATAAGTGGCTTGCCCCAAACTCAGAGGGATTATGTTATATTGGAAAAGTACTGCCTGAAGTAATGACTGTATCCCATAACAAAATGAAAGATATTCACCGTGGTGCCCAAGCTCCTTATACTCACACTCATTACGAGCACGTCGTTAAAAGGCACCTGATAGAGAAGACAGAGCATCATGCCTCTGATCTGATCCATGAATCCACCGGGATTCAATTCCTTCTCGCGATGGATATAGCTCGTACCGCCAGGGGAGTGATAAACTTTAGGTATATTACTGCGCTTGCAAATTTATTAGACAATATCACTGAAATGTATGACGACACGTTCAGGTATACTGGGAGAGAGTTACAAGCCTACAAAACAGAACTGGTTCAGCATAGGATGATTCTCAATTACCTCACAGCTGTGACAGGCGGGTATTGTGTTACCCTAGCAACTCAGTATGGAATAAAGTGCTGCACGTATATCACAAACAGCACAGAGGACCCAGTCGAGGTCATAGACCAAAAGATGGATGACATTTTGCAATTAAAGTGGGAGTTCCGGAGGAGACATAATCTCACTCTTGCCGCGGTGGGCATTGAGCTGACCGGTTGGGTGTCATGGTTGAACCCACGAAATTGGTTCTCGGGCTTAGGAGAATGGGCCCAAGGTATTATCATGAATGTAGGGAAATTTCTCTTGTGTATATTGGGAGTCGTCATATTTGTTGGCCTGATATTTAGATGCGTTCGGATTTTAACGAAGTGTAAAGGTAGTACAAGAGTGATGAGTTTAAGGAGCAAAGACACTATAATAACAACAACAAATTTGATGTATGACCCAACGATAGAGACAATGTTGTGATGAAAATGTGATTCCACGGTCCGTTTCTTTCACCCGTTTCTCCTTTGTTTTCCTCCAAGGTACAAAGACATCCGCTTGGAAGAAGAATTTGACAACCTCTTTTTCACAGACCATCAATGGACTATACCACAGACCCCCAATATCCCTAGTGACTTTAAATTTTACGATAGCCCAAATATTTTAGTGACTGTAACTTTCTGGACAATGGAAAAGCTTTTGTCGCCATTTATAGAAAAAGCATCGAGAGACATCAGACAACATGTACATCAAGACAAGACATCAGACAAGACCTCAATCGGCGAATGCATATTAAACTCACATAGTTTATGACTGCATTTGTACTAATTACTTCTTATCTTCACCTCTACAACCTTCAGGTAATGACACACATAGTCGATAGGGAATATAGACACAGATATCAGCACTCACATACCCCCCCATTTATGTATCATCAACTAAAATGTGCTCCCCCATTTGTTGCAACCAAAAGCCGAAAAGAGCTCGGTAAAGTTTGACAGCCCATCCACAGACCCTTAATACGGGATAAGAAGGATTCAAATGTATACTTCGCAATACCTCGAAGCTTGATTTAAAACACGTACGGCACGATGATATATGACCCCTCAAACATGGATTCATACACACATGCTTCTACTATGTCACTAGGTCATACCTTTTTCCCACCTTCTCCTCTCCTCCCTTTTCTCAATCATAAAATGGTACTAACATGATGGTATATATTTTTCTTTTTGAATTGTTTTAGGAAGTGGCAGTTATTGTTGACTGCCAAAGGGTGGACTGTCACAGTCGGAAAAATATCATGCTACACGTTGCCATATATTCACCCCATGCGCTTGCCCGCTGCACGTGCACATTCTCTCCCGTGCGTGCGCATATTCGCAGTTGCGTGACGGCGCCTCCACAGCCGTGCGCATTGGCGCGTGGTATGCGCACTTACGGTAGAGTTCGTGTGCGTCTAGCGGGCGACTCAATCGTTACATAGTAAATCCAAATAGTGTGTGTTATAGATAATGTTCCCTTTAATAATAACTGTAAGTTTGTTTAATGTAACTGGTCCCTGGACAGAGGAATTCCTCTTTTCATGGTACGAAGGGTCAGACAGGGTTTGAGCAGTTGTGTTTGGTACCTAACTAAAGAACATTTTATTAGAAACAATCCGGTGCTGGTTAGGTAAAGATTAATCGCTCCTGCATATAGTTATGTCTATTAGTAGTTTCTGGACATTTATTCATTGTCCATGTGTTGGAAATCCTGAGTTTCCCTCCCACCTGAGCAGTCTGGGGTAGTCACAGCCCACCTGTTCAAACAAACCTATGACCTTTTGTTGTAATATGAAGACAGATTCCTGTGTCCAATGAACAATGAGATTATAGGTCCCTTTGTAGTGTACTGTATGCAGTGTATATAAGGACAGCCAGCCTGGCCAGCTCATTCTCTCTCTCTCCACAAACGGTTTTCATCTTGACTAACTTGGAGCTGGTACCAGAAGCTGCGCAGCGATCATTCCCCAGTGTGTGTAAGTTATTCTCTGTAACCAACTTGTTCCCTGTTTGTATTTGCCATATTCTCTCTCTCTCTCTGTTATTGTATAAGATTGTGACGCTATTGTATATTTATGTGTAGTTATTCTGCTTAGATATTGATGTTAGACTGTAGTGTATGAACTGTTAACTGTTTTCACCTTTTTACATCAGCTAGACATTGTTAGTAAAGGTGTTGGAACCTCAGCAGGGTGTCTGTGTGTTTCTAGCTAGTACAAAGGGTTTCTGTGTATTTCAAATCACTCAAACAGCTTGCTTATATATCCAGCTTAACCAGTTGTATATCATTACAGTGTTACAATTCTAAGGTTTACAGTGTAAGGATATTCTGTGTTTAAAGTTTATAAAAGTACTGTCTGTGTGTGCGCTCGCAGTGTGTATTCCATACACCCAGCGCAGTGTGTGTACGTTACTTGCGTACCACGTGTGAGGCCTTCATACGCAAATAGCGTATGATGTGCGTAGCACGTGCACGAGGTTTAGCGGCCACTACGGCTACACGGTATTAGTATATAGCTAATGTTAAAAGGTAGTTATTTGACTCTATTAATAGTTAAGTGTTAAGATGTTATGGTTTAAGTTTACGGACAATCCTCAGACTATATGAGGTTTAGGAGAACGAGTTCACAGAATAGGAGAGGAGTGGGTTAAACCTCAGCTAGCCTGGGGGGCAGGACGGTAAGGCATTATGGGAGTTTATTGTTAGCCAATAAGAGTGAACATTGGGGGTAGGTGGAAAGGGTTTTTAAGCCTGGTAAAGGGGCTGGGTCAGCCTCTTCTGCTGTAATCGTCCCACCCTCCCTCCCTACTGGTTGTGTTTGTTTTATTGTGTTGTGTGCGTTGGCTATTTCCTTGGTCTGGGTTGTTACGGTTTTTGTTGTGGCGGGAAAGAACGGCAAGTTAACTTTTGTTGTATTAAAGGAGTTGATTGGAGGTCGTTTGGTGGTTGGTTTTTTAGGTGCGCTCTCCTTCGTTGACTGGTATTACATCTGCTGGACCACCTTCACGGGGGCAGCCTCATCACCTTCACGGGTGGGTAGTCAAGATGGAGGTTGAGCGGATACCTATTGTTTGTTGGAAGGTTTATGGCAGTTTTTTATAAGATAGGTTTTTTGTTCATGGGATAGGGTTGTTTTAGCCGTTCTTTCTGGCCAACATACTTTAGTTTAATTATTCATCAGTTAATGGTTCATTTAAATAAATAGCTAACATTTTCTGCCAAATTCAAGTCTCCGTGTCTTTATTTATTATAGTTAAGTGTTAAGATGTTATGGTTTAAGTTTACGGACAATCCTCAGACTATATGAGGTTTAATGGATCGTACATGCATGCAGGAGGCATCTACTTACCACTTACCTGCTGCATTACCATAGCTGAGCAGTTCTGCTGTTTCCAAGTAAGCAGCAGCAATGCTCACTCCAGCCACAACTGAATCACCCATAGAGAGGCAGGTTAAACAAAATCCCTGATAAGCCGCATCTTGTGCCGGCTTATTGGGGCTAATAGGATAGCCCGCGGTGAGACAATTAGCCATGGTAATTGACCATGGCTAATTGTATACCCCCCGCAGTGGTGCAAGTAGAAATATTTAGTTAGTGGTACTAAGTGCCAAAAAATGGGCATGACCATGTGTTGTGAGGGGGTGTGGCTACATGCCACTAGTAGGAATGGCTACCTGAAACTAGCGGCTTTTCTTTGCACACTGGAGGCAAGGCTAGAAATATATAGTACTGCTCCAGTACAATAGAAATATATAATGATACCCCCAGTATAATAGAAATATACAGTAATGCCCCCAGTATAATAAATATATATAGTAATGCCCCCAATTTAATAACAATATATAATAATGCCTCCATTATAACAGGAAAATATACTGTATTGCCCCTGGTATAATAGAAATATAGTAGTGTCCACATTATATTAGAAATTAATTACCCCACACAGTGAAGCCAGAGACATGCCCAGCAGTCCAGCCTGTGAAGAACAAAAGCCGCTCAGTGCCGATGATTGAAACAAGAGCCAAATGAATGAAAACAGCTGCACTGCCTCTCCCAGCAAGGGACGCTGCAGGAAAGTGCAATCTGTCTCCTCTCTTCACGCTAGGCACGGCCACCAGAGGAGGAAGTGTGATGTGATGTCATGATGTCACTGTCGTGCTCCCAGTAACCCTGACAAAGTGGGAGACGTGGTCATGCTGCCAAGCACCATGGTCTTGTTGCTTTGTGGTGCATTATAATTGCGGTAATGGCAAAGTGTGTGGCAGGTGGTACTGCGTACCCGCTGCAAAATTCTTAAGGGAACTCCGTGCCCTATCATACCCGCATACTTGCACCACTGTACTCCCGGAACTGTCACTTTTCAGGTTGTCAGGAAGGGCAGTACTGAGACGTGCCAGGCCCTGCCTCTCCTAGTCTGTGCTAGCTAATGAACAGGTGCCAGGCCATGACCCTCCTATTTTGTGCTGGTTAATGAACAGTTAGTGAGATGCTCATATAAGTTAACAGAAAAATGCTCCCCCTCCCCCCTTGCCAGTTTCCCCACCAACTGCCAGTACAAGACTGGACACAGAGGTCTGGGGAAGGGGACGCAAATTTATTTCTACACTGTACCATAGTTGCCTACACTCCCTCATTCTGCAGGAGACTCCCTGAAATAGTAACAGTCTCCCTGACTCCCTGAATAGTCCATCAATCTCTCTCATTGCACCTTATCCCTATTAAGTAGCTGTTACATTATTGGAGGAAAAAAAGGAAATCAGAGATATATACATGCAAATGTGATCATAACATAAGTGACATTTCCCTGTATTGGTGATCCCTATGGCTACATACATTTTAGATAAGGTTTCTCGTGGCCACTTACAGTATATGGAACCTCTTGTAAAACACAATACACAAACAAATCCTGCAAAATATCAGTGTCTTTTCTTCAACAAGTAGATCTTATTAACATTGGGGCTCATTTCCATTTGGATGTAAGTCATTTTATGATACGCCTCTCAGATGTAGCAGTACACATCTGCGCTGATAGGTGATAATTTCACAGTCTTCCTGAAATACTTTTTCAAAATTAGGCAAGTATGTCTGTAACCCTTTATTTACAGTATAATGCACAAAAACCTGCACAGATCATACTGATCTGTACAGTGCTTCGGACAAACCTGCCATTCACAGGCAGGTCTATTTCATTCCTCTGTTATGATGCAATTTTGGTCTATTTCATTGATTTTATAAACATTTTTAGTATATCCGGAATTTCTATTTGTGTCTATATAAAGGATACATTTGCTCTGATGGTGTATTTCTGTCTATTGGCATGTTAAGTCGCATTTGACCTGCAATTTGCCATCGATTTTACCTTTAGTAAATCTCTGATTTGCCAAGCGTGCGCGTGGTATGTTTGTGCAGCTCGGGGGGCACTCTAAGCCTAATTCAGACCTGGTCGCAACAACATTTTTCTGTAATGGGCAAAACCATGTGCACTACAGGGGGGGGGCAGATATAACATGTGCAGGGAGAGTTAGATTTGGGTGTGGTGTGTTCAAACTGAAATCTAAATTGCAGTGTAAAAATATAACCCACCCAAATCTAACTCTCTCTGCACATGTTATATCTGCCCACCCTGCAGTGCACATGGTTTTGTCCTTTGGAGAAAGATTTTGCTTTTGCGATCAGGTGAGCGGCTATGGGGGAAACTGTGTGTATGTGCGGCAATCGGGGCAGTGTGCGTATGTGAGGGTGTGTGTGTGTAGGTGGGGGCCTGCCCAGTGGCGTAAGTTCGTCACAGTTGCCCGGAGGCAAGATAAATATTGGTGCCTCCCTATTTCCTATATTAAGATAAATATATGTATGTATGTGTGTGTGTGTGTGTGTGTGTGTGAGTGTGTGTGTGTGTATGGAGTGTTCTGAAAAAAAAATTATATACTGTATTTATACATTTAATTGTCTTTTATTTTAAGTCACACATTTCTTAGCAGTCATACCCAGGATTAGAACCCATGACCTGTTACACTAACAGCAGACACTGCTGTAGAGGAAGCATGAGAATTCTAACTATATGAAATTATGTGTAATTGTCAAAGAAGTAGCTTCATATAGTTAAAATTCTCATATTTCCTATACAGGAGCAAATAGCTCCATCAGTAAGGTGCCGCATCCGGTGTAATAGGTTGTGGTTTCTAATCCTGGGTATGACACTTGTAAAATGTGTACATTCAGTATAATAAAGTGGGTGTGATTTGTAAGGTGCAGGGACCAGTGAGGAAGTCGGCCACTGAAGAGATAGTGACAGCTATCAATTAACTTAATTCAATGGTGTCACAGAATGGGAGGAGAGGTGCCCCCCTTCAGAGCTGGAGCCCGGCGGCAGATGACTCCGTTGTCTCCCAGAGTTCTGCCTCTGGGCCTGCCTATTTTGTCAGTCCCAGGCCCAATAATTTGTGATGGCAGCCATGTCTATAGCTGTGTAGATGTTGCCATTGCTAACACTGACACAATATTCACACTGAATTGATTTGACACAAATTGCTACAACATTGTATGAAGACATTTTGCATGACTCCAGGGCTGATATAACTGCTATACATATGAAATACATATGAAATACCTGAATGAGGATTTTGGAGTGTATTTAAATGGGTTGGGGCCTTGTGAAGCCCCTTGCGCTCGCTACAAGTTCAATTCCCACTTTATGGGTGTCGTGGACACCCACGAGTGGGAATAATCCCTTCTAGTCGGCATGCCGACTGTCTGTATTATGAGGGTTTGGGATGCAGGGGGAGTTATTGTGACCGTCGGTCACATAACTACATTCCATTTAAATGAATATAAAGGTGATTGTCTCGTTTCCCTCGCATGGTGCTGTAGCCATTGCTGGTATTACTGAGAAATTGGTATGGTTATATGCTATTTTGAGGAATGAGGTTCTCTACTGTATACGTCTGTATTTTCACTCACACGTAAACCTTTCTTACCTCTAGTGACACCCCGCAATCCACTACTGATTTCCTATGACCTCATCTACTGCAGACTTCTCTTTTATCACCTAACGCCTCATAAATACTTGGCAGGTTTATTAATCGGCTACCTATTTGTGAAGGCTATTTTCTCCCTTTTTTTTTGTTGGTCGCCAAAAAGGAAATTAGGGTTATTATTGAGAGGTGGCACTGGAGAGATGAGAATACACTTCAGAGTAGGTGGAAATTTTTGCTTCAGGAAGAATCAAAGAACTAATGGCATTAAATATAATAGTACCATGTTGCAGACGGCCCAAAAATGTTATTATTATCTTTAAAAAGCTTTGCAACAAAGTAACTTGAATGATTACTGTTTAATTAGTATTCACTTAAAGGAAAACAAACCTATAGAAAAACAATCATTCACATTTTAATATTTTCTAATCATTACTGGCATCTATAAAACTTGTCAGATTGAAATGCACTTAAATACTCTCCTAAACGTGAGTTTTTCCGTAAATATGCAGACATACATATGTCTTTCTAGCAATAGGTTTTCCATTAATGTCATTTATCACAAGACGAAGAACTTCTGTATAAGATGATGGTACTTGCATGGGGATGCAGTTAAAATACAGCCTGCTTTATATGATATTAGGTGTCTCACTGTTGAAAATTATGACTGTTAATATTTTTGAAGATAAAATTATTACAACATGCAATTGTTTAAATTCAAAGCTGACTGTAAAGTTTCTACATGAATGCCTTAATGAGGAAGTGTGTGGTATACTTGTATCGGGTATGGGACTCAAGGTCGACACCAATTAAGTTGGCACCCATTAGGTCGGCACCGATTGGTCGACAGTAGGTCAACACCCTTTGGTCGACAATAGGTCGACACGGCCATTAGGTCAACATGAACAAGGTCGACATGAAAAAAGGTCGACATGAGTATTTTATGGGGTTTTTTGGTGTCGTTTTCTCCATCAAATGACTGGGAACCCCAATTAGTGCACCGCGTCCCCTTGCATGGCTCGCTTCGCTCATTCCCAATCGTAGTCCACGAGGATCGTAAAGTATGAAAAAGTCCACACACAAAATCCTGTAAAAAACTCATGTCGGCCTTTTTTCATGTCGACCTAATGGCAGTGTCGACCTATTTCTAGTGTCAACCTACCCACTGTCGACCAACAGGTGTCACCCTAATGTGTGTCGACCTAATTGGTGTCAACCTAATTGGTGTCGACCTAGAGTCCGGATATCCTTGTATCTGCCTGTCAGGACAGCAAATACTGTAAGCTGCATTTTGTGCAAAAAGTCTGCTTTGCATGTCCAAGGCTTTTCTTATATATGAATTAAGTAAAGGTATATAATTTGCACACCGCGCCAATAATCACCTGCAGCTTAGGTATACCTAGGATGAGACTCCTCACCAGTCTCAGAACAATCGGAAATACAATACAATTAGGTATAACAATAGCGCTGATAACAGTTGATCACATACAGAGTCAGCTTACATCAATAATGATATTCCACTTGTTCAGTCACTCAATACTCTATGCGTAGCAATCCACTGGTGGATGTATTCACCTCTTTTAGAGGGAGGGATTCACCTTTAGATAATCCAAAAACAAATGGACATGGTGCAAGTACAGCCAGATAATTTGGATAAAAGGTGATTTTAATACAAAAAACTCACAAACAGAGAAAGAAAATAGGCATATAACCACTTTTGTGGGTTAAGGACATATGACCAGGCATCAACACTGTTACCCTCCCAGATCGTTAACAAGGAAGCAGATCGGAGTTCCGGAACCTCGAATCCACTGGTAAACAGGAAGCCGTTCAGTCCAACAGTAGTCCCCAGAAACGTCAGTCACCACGCCTGAAGCTTTTCGGACCTTAGTCCTTCATCAGAGGCATGGTGGCTGACTGAATAGATGCTTCCTAAATACCCTAACTAATCAGGTAGAATTGGCTACACTTGTGACTTCTAATCAATTTTCGTCCGTTTCTGCTGATCCTCTTCCGGAAATGACGATCGCGGTGATTTACCGGAACCGGAAGTGCGTCATTTGCGTTCCACGATGCGTTCCAGCTCCGAAAAACCGGAAGTTAGACCTTTTTCTTCCAGAATGCGTTCCAGATGTCCATTTTGTAGTGTTATTATAGGTTTATTGTTCACAAGGTCCTTAAAGTGTCCATAATAGAGGTAAATTCCGCAGAAGTATATACCCAAAAAATAAACAAAACATGACAGTGTATTACAACAATGATAGTTAAAACAATTATTTATAAAAATTTTTATTATTTATAAAAATTATAAAAACCATTTAAGTTCAAACTCGGAGTTCAAGCCATTAGGGGTTAAGGAATTAAGTTTAAAAATCCATTTCATCTCCGCCTTGGCTAGACTAATCTCTGAATTCCGATGCCTCCAATTTGGAGTAATTGCTTGGATCCCCATAAAAAAATATAAATATTTCGGATTACATTGGTGAACCTTTTTAAAATGCATAGACACTGAGTGTGTTTCTAGCCCCTTTTTTATGTTATATGTATGTTCGGCTAGGCGTGTTTTTAAATTCCTACTTGTCTTGCCAATGTAGAACAAGTTACAAGTACAGGATAAAACATATATAACATTCTTTGTGTTACAAGTAATGAAGTTATGGATTTGAAATTTATCCCCATTAACTTCAAATTCTTTCTGTTTACTGGGGCCCTTTACCAGCCGACACATGGGGCATAGTCCACATCTATGAAAACCATGGCTCCTAGTGCTGGAGCGCTTGGTATCATTCATAGCACTATGTACCAGTTCATCCTTAATATTTTTGGCTCTTCTATATGTAAATAGAGGCCTATCAGGGATCTCCTTCCCCAATACAGGATCCTCTTTTAATACTCTCCAATGTTTCTTAAAAATGGACTCAATTTCCCTATGTTGAATATTAAAATCACTAATAAAATTCCAAGTATGAGGATGGCTATCTGTGTCTTGAGTTTTTTTGTCCAAAAGGGACTTTCTATCTACAGATTCCAATCGCAGTTTTGAAGATAACAACTCTTCCTGCTTATAACCCTTCTCAAGGAATCTCCCACTCATTTCACCAATCTGCTGATCACATATACTTTCTTCGGTACAGTTACGTTTTACTCTTAAAAACTGGCCATAGGGGATCCCATCAAGCCAGCTTTTGTGATGAAGACTGCTTTTCTCTATATAGCTGTTAGAATCAGTTTCCTTTCTATAAAGCTTAGTAAAGAGAGTGTTATCCTTTACATAAATACATAAATCAAGAAAGGTAATGTCAGTTTTACTCATAGTGAAGGTGAGGTTAATGTTATAATCGTTTATATTGAGGTTCTGACAAAAAACCTTCAACTCCTCATCAGTTCCACTCCAAATGAATAGGACATCGTCTATAAAACGTCGCCAGGACACCAGACTCGACCCCAGCAGACCATCATGCCATACCATAGTGGTCTCCCAATATGCCATAAATAGATTGGCGTAGCTGGGGGCGAATCTGGTGCCCATGGCGGTCCCAATACCCTGATTAGTTAGGGTATTTAGGAAGCATCTATTCAGTCAGCCACCATGCCTCTGATGAAGGACTAAGGTCCGAAAAGCTTCAGGCGTGGTGACTGACGTTTCTGGGGACTACTGTTGGACTGAACGGCTTCCTGTTTACCAGTGGATTCGAGGTTCCGGAACTCCGATCTGCTTCCTTGTTAACGATCTGGGAGGGTAACAGTGTTGATGCCTGGTCATATGTCCTTAACCCACAAAAGTGGTTATATGCCTATTTTCTTTCTCTGTTTGTGAGTTTTTTGTATTAAAATCACCTTTTATCCAAATTATCTGGCTGTACTTGCACCATGTCCATTTGTTTTTGGATTATCTAAAGGTGAATCCCTCCCTCTAAAAGAGGTGAATACATCCACCAGTGGATTGCTACGCATAGAGTATTGAGTGACTGAACAAGTGGAATATCATTATTGATGTAAGCTGACTCTGTATGTGATCAACTGTTATCAGCGCTATTGTTATACCTAATTGTATTGTATTTCCGATTGTTCTGAGACTGGTGAGGAGTCTCATCCTAGGTATACCTAAGCTGCAGGTGATTATTGGCGCGGTGTGCAAATTATATACCTTTACTTGATCTATTACCTCTTCACACTATTTGCTTACTGCTGCCGATATGTTCACATTTAGAGACAGCAGAAGGGAATTGTTACCCACCCTCTTCTTGAATGAGAAGGATGGCACTGTATTAGATGAAGATCTAAGTACGGTGCTACAAAAATTAGAGAATGCGGTACTTAAGGAAAACCGCATTTGGTGGGAAATAATTACCCTAGAAAAATATGAGTCAAGTAAAATTATTCCAAAGGGTCTAAAGATTGCTAAAACACCTTCGTTTGGACAGGAAAATGGTGATTTTAGGGAACAATGGAATAAGATACTTGATCAATGTTCCTTTTGTTTGATTGAATTAATATTAAAGGAGCGGAAAAAACATCTAGCAACCTTAACTGATGAGATTAGTAGCTTACAGACCCTTGTGGACCCTTTTAAAAATCTTGAAGATTTTAAAGAAGCAGAGATAGAGATAGTAAGGAAGTTGAATAAAGATACAAGAGATCTGAGAGAACGTAAGCAAAAAAAGTACTATAGGGATCTACACCTTTTAGAAGTAAGTAGAAAAGGGGGTGTGAATATAATTGAAAAACAAGTTGAGGGTGACATATCAACACAACCAAAAGAAATTAAACCTCAACAGAAACGGCCCATTGTAAATAGAAACACCGACACAGATTGGAGGCAGGTTGACCGCAGGAATTATGGTAATAGGTTCAATAGAGGTGAAAATCACTACAAGCCACAAAGAAGGTTTGAGAGGTTCCCGCAATACGACAACCTGAGATCCAATGACAATTTCGGAATGAAAAATAATTATCATAGATCTGAGGATAATTACAGTCCCTTACAAAAGAACTATGGGATACCGATAGAGAGGAATCGCTTCGAGATTAGGGAAAGAAGGGATCAGACACCCCATTTTTTAGACCAGGATCAAAGGAGGGGGAGAAGGTGGTAAAAGAAAAATGTAGAACCAATAAAAGAGGGAAGAGAGGATTGGGTAAAAACAAAAATAAAAATAAAACTAAGAAGAATAAGAAAGCAAAGGAACCCTCTAATTTGACTAACAATAACCCCACCACTAAGATTTTTAATCTTAGCAAAAAAATCTTAAGTAAAGATGAGGAAAATGTCTTAAGAAAGGGTCTTAAGTTTTCACCCACTAGAAGTGCTGATCCCTTTGAGTTTTTTGTGGATATCAACAGGTATATCCGAAAACTCACAGTAAAAAGATTTTTTCTTAATAAGGAAGGAAAGGAATGTGAATATGAGGAAGGATTAGTGACCTCTAAGTTCAAACCAAAATCCACCTTTTATCCAGCCCATCAAAAAGGATGTTTTATTGAATGTTTTGGTAAATTGGTCAACAATGAGGTGCAGGAACTCATGAAAAAGAAAAAGAAATTTAAGTGCAATTTAACGAAGAATGAGTATCTGGCCCTAAAGACTTTAAGGGATGACGAGAGTCTGATAATTAAACCTGCGGATAAAGGGGGAGGGGTGGTGCTGATGGATAGAGAAAAATACATTGAGGAAATTACAAGTCAGCTTGAAAATGGTTCAACATACCGTAAGCTTAAATCAGACCCCACAGTTAGGATTGTTAAAGAATTAAATAACTTAACAGAGGAGGCCGTCCTAAGTGGTGTCCTGACTAAATCAGTAAGTGACTTTATCAATATCAAATTCCCCACTGTGCCAACCTTTTATACCTTACCTAAGATACATAAGGATCCCCTCAATCCCCCTGGTCGACCTATTGTCGCTGGTACAAATAGTATTTCCTCCAACCTGTCGGCAGTGGTCGACTCATATTTACAGCCTCTGGTGAAATTGACAAATTCATACCTTAAGGATACTAGTGATGTTCTGAGAGTTATAGAGGACATACAATGGTGTGAGAATTTCACCTTGATAAGTGCAGATGTATCCACTCTATATACAATAATAGAGATGGATAGAGGTTTGGAGGCAGTGTCATACTTTTTAAATAGGTCAACGCTTACAGAGGTCACTAAATTGTTTGTGTTGAAAAGTATCAAATTTATTTTGACAAACAATTATTTTTATTTTGGAGGGTCTTATTATGTCCAGCTTATTGGGACCGCCATGGGCACCAGATTCGCCCCCAGCTACGCCAATCTATTTATGGCATATTGGGAGACCACTATGGTATGGCATGATGGTCTGCTGGGGTCGAGTCTGGTGTCCTGGCGACGTTTTATAGACGATGTCCTATTCATTTGGAGTGGAACTGATGAGGAGTTGAAGGTTTTTTGTCAGAACCTCAATATAAACGATTATAACATTAACCTCACCTTCACTATGAGTAAAACTGACATTACCTTTCTTGATTTATGTATTTATGTAAAGGATAACACTCTCTTTACTAAGCTTTATAGAAAGGAAACTGATTCTAACAGCTATATAGAGAAAAGCAGTCTTCATCACAAAAGCTGGCTTGATGGGATCCCCTATGGCCAGTTTTTAAGAGTAAAACGTAACTGTACCGAAGAAAGTATATGTGATCAGCAGATTGGTGAAATGAGTGGGAGATTCCTTGAGAAGGGTTATAAGCAGGAAGAGTTGTTATCTTCAAAACTGCGATTGGAATCTGTAGATAGAAAGTCCCTTTTGGACAAAAAAACTCAAGACACAGATAGCCATCCTCATACTTGGAATTTTATTAGTGATTTTAATATTCAACATAGAGAAATTGAGTCCATTTTTAAGAAACATTGGAGAGTATTAAAAGAGGATCCTGTATTGGGGAAGGAGATCCCTGATAGGCCTCTATTTACATATAGAAGAGCCAAAAATATTAAGGATGAATTGGTACATAGTGCTATGAATGATACCAAGCGCTCCAGCACTAGGAGCCATGGTTTTCATAGATGTGGACTATGCCCCATGTGTCGGCTGGTAAAGGGCCCCAGTAAACAGAAAGAATTTGAAGTTAATGGGGATAAATTTCAAATCCATAACTTCATTACTTGTAACACAAAGAATGTTATATATGTTTTATCCTGTACTTGTAACTTGTTCTACATTGGCAAGACAAGTAGGAATTTAAAAACACGCCTAGCCGAACATACATATAACATAAAAAAGGGGCTAGAAACACACTCAGGGGTACATTTACTAACATTCGTAATTCCCGAAAATAGGTCAAAGTTCAATCACGAATGACATCGACAGTGTAAAACTGCAACTTTTTGAATTTATTACGATGGATTTACTAAGCTGTCGTATTCGTGTTTTTCTTTTCTTCCGATGTCGATGTCATTCGTTTTTTTTTTACCTAATTTTACGGCAGTGATTAGCAAAACACTGCCTTTTTTTTTTTACAATCAATCTCGGCCGGATCTGTGTGATCCGTGCTGGGGTTCTTTTTTTTTTTTTTTTTTAATTAAACAATGTAAAATCCCCAAAAAAATTGCGTGGGGTCCCCCCTCCTAAGCATAACCAGCCTCGGGCTCTTTGAGCCGATCCTGGTTGCAGAAATATGGGGAAAAAAATGACAGGGGTTCCCCCATATTTAAGCAACCAGCATCGGGCTCTGCGCCTGGTCCTGGTCCCAAAAATACGGGGGACAAAAAGAGTAGGGGTCCCCCGTATTTTTAAAACCAGCACCGGGCTCCACTAGCTGGACAGATAATGCCACAGCCGGGGGTCACTTTTATATAGTGCCCTGCGGCCGTGGCATCAAAAATCCAACTAGTCACCCCTGGCCGGGGTACCCTGGGGGAGTGGGGACCCCTTCAATCAAGGGGTCCCCCCCCCCAGCCACCCAAGGGCCAGGGGTGAAGCCCGAGGCTGTCCCCCCCCATCCAATGGGCTGCGGATGGGAGGGCTGATAGCCTTTGTTGTAAAATAAAAGATATTGTTTTTAGTAGCAGTACTACAAGTCCCAGCAAGCCTCCCCCGCATGCTGGTACTTGGAGAACCACAAGTACCAGCATGCGGCGGAAAAACGGGCCCGCTGGTACCTGTAGTACTACCACTAAAAAAATACCCAAAAAAACACAAGACACACACACCGTGAAAGTATAATTTTATTACATACATACACACATACATACATACTTACCTTATGTTCTCACGCAGGTCGGTCCTCTTCTCCAGTAGAATCCAAGGGGTACCTGTTGAAAAAATTATACTCACGAGATCCAGGGGTCCAGGCTCCTCGGGAAATCCAGGGATAATCCACGTACTTGAATAAAACAAAAAAACGGTTGCCCGACCACGAACTGAAAGGTGACCCATGTTTGCACATGGGTCACCTTCCCACGAATGCCAGAAACCCACTTTGCCTTCTGGCTAAGTGGGTTTCTTCAGCCAATCAGGGAGTGCCACGTTGTAGCACTCTCCTGATCAGCTGTGTGCTCCTGTCTTCACTGACAGGCGGCACACGGCAGTGTTACAATGTAGCGCCTATGCGCTACATTGTAACCAATGATGGGAACTTTCTGCCCTGCGGTTGACCTAAAGTGACGTCACCGCTGAGCAGAAAGTTCCCATCATTGGTTACAATGTAGCGCATAGGCGCTACATTGTAACACTGCCGCGTGCTGCCTGTCAGTGAGGACAGGACCACACAGCTGATCAGGAGGGTGCCACAACGTGGCACTCCCTGATTGGCTGAAGAAACCCACTTAGCCAGAAGGCAAAGTGGGTTTCTGGCATTCGTGGGAAGGTGACCCATGTGCAAACATGGGTCACCTTTCAGTTCGTGGTCGGGCAACCGTTTTTTTGTTTTATTCAAGTACGTGGATTATCCCTGGATTTGCCGAGGAGCCTGGACCACTGGATCTGGTGAGTAGAATTTATTCAACAGGTACCCCTTGGATTCTACTGGAGAAGAGGACCGACCTGCGTGGGAACTTAAGGTAAGTATGTATGTATGTGTGTATGTATGTAATAAAATTATACTTTCACGGTGTGTGTGTCTTGTGTTTTTTTGGGTATTTTTTTAGTGGTAGTACTACAGGTACCAGCGGGCCCGTTTTTCCGCCGCATGCTGGTACTTGTGGTTCTCCAAGTACCAGCATGCGGGGGAGGCTTGCTGGGACTTGTAGTACTGCTACTAAAAACAATATCTTTTATTTTACAACAAAGGCTATCAGCCCTCCCATCCGCAGCCCATTGGATGGGGGGGGACAGCCTCGGGCTTCACCCCTGGCCCTTGGGTGGCTGGGGGGGGGGGACCCCTTGATTGAAGGGGTTCCCACTCCCCCAGGGTACCCCGGCCAGGGGTGACTAGTTGGATTTTTGATGCCACGGCCGCAGGGCACTATATAAAAGTGACCCCCGGCTGTGGCATTATCTGTCCAGCTAGTGGAGCCCGGTGCTGGTTTTAAAAATACGGGGGACCCCTACTCTTTTTGTCCCCCGTATTTTTGGGACCAGGACCAGGCGCAGAGCCCGATGCTGGTTGCTTAAATATGGGGGAACCCCTGTCATTTTTTTCACCATATTTCTGCAACCAGGATCGGCTCAAAGAGCCCGAGGCTGGTTATGCTTAGGAGGGGGGACCCTACGCAATTTTTTTTGTAAAAATAAGCACTTTCCCACCCCTTCCCACTGATATACATGCACGGATCTCATGGATCCGTGCATGCCTATCCAAACACGAATAAAAAAAAAAGTTCTGTTTTTTTTTAGCACTTTTTTACGAGTTGTAATTTTTCACGGCAGTGTTTGTTCTTTTTTTGCTTTGCACTTCTTAGTAAATGACCGAGATTCATACTTAAACAGCCGCGTTTTGACCGATGGTGTATTCATTCGTAATTTTTTACCTGAACTAGCAAAAAATTACGAATGCCCTCATCACTGCCGTGATTAGTGTTTAGTAAATGACCGAGATTAACCGAGATGACACTTTGAAGAAAAAACGGCATCTCGGTCAAAATCGGGAGCTTAGTAAATATACCCCTCAGTGTCTATGCATTTTAAAAAGGTTCACCAATGTAATCCGAAATATTTAAATTTTTTTATGGGGATCCAAGCAATTACTCCAAATTGGAGGCATCGGAATTCAGAGATTAGTCTAGCCAAGGCGGAGATGAAATGGATTTTTAAACTTAATTCCTTAACCCCTAATGGCTTGAACTCCGAGTTTGAACTTAAATGGTTTTTATAATTTTTATAAATAATAAATTTTTTTATAAATAATTGTTTTAACTATCATTGTTGTAATACACTGTCATGTTTTGTTTATTTTTTGGGTATATACTTCTGCGGAATTTACCTCTATTATGGACACTTTAAGGACCTTGTGAACAATAAACCTATAATAACACTACAAAATGGACATCTGGAACGCATTCTGGAAGAAAAAGGTCTAACTTCCGGTTTTTCGGAGCTGGAACGCATCGTGGAACGCAAATGACGCACTTCCGGTTCCGGTAAATCACCGCGATCGTCATTTCCGGAAGAGGATCAGCAGAAACGGACGAAAATTGATTAGAAGTCACAAGTGTAGCCAATTCTACCTGATTAGTTAGGGTATTTAGGAAGCATCTATTCAGTCAGCCACCATGCCTCTGATGAAGGACTAAGGTCCGAAAAGCTTCAGGCGTGGTGACTGACGTTTCTGGGGACTACTGTTGGACTGAACGGCTTCCTGTTTACCAGTGGATTCGAGGTTCCGGAACTCCGATCTGCTTCCTTGTTAACGATCTGGGAGGGTAACAGTGTTGATGCCTGGTCATATGTCCTTAACCCACAAAAGTGGTTATATGCCTATTTTCTTTCTCTGTTTGTGAGTTTTTTGTATTAAAATCACCTTTTATCCAAATTATCTGGCTGTACTTGCACCATGTCCATTTGTTTTTGGATTATCTAAAGGTGAATCCCTCCCTCTAAAAGAGGTGAATACATCCACCAGTGGATTGCTACGCATAGAGTATTGAGTGACTTATATATGAATTAGCCATTTGGCCATATTCAGAGTGTGATGCAGCTATGTCTTTTGCAGGTCGCACTTTTGCACCCTTGTGCAAATGACATTCCCTGGTATATACTAGAGATGAGCGCCTGAAATTTTTCGGGTTTTGTGTTTTGGTTTTGGGTTCGGTTCCGCGGCCGTGTTTTGGGTTCGAACGCGTTTTGGCAAAACCTCACCGAATTATTTTTGTCGGATTCGGGTGTGTTTTGGATTCGGGTGTTTTTTTCCAAAAACACTAAAAAACAGCTTAAATCATAGAATTTGGGGGTCATTTTGATCCCAAAGTATTATTAACCTCAAAAACCATAATTTACACTCATTTTCAGTCTATTCTGAATACCTCACACCTCACAATATTATTTTTAGTCCTAAAATTTGCACCGAGGTCGCTGTGTGAGTAAGATAAGCGACCCTAGTGGCCGACACAAACACCGGGCCCATCTAGGAGTGGCACTGCAGTGTCACGCAGGATGTCCCTTCCAAAAAACCCTCCCCAAACAGCACATGACGCAAAGAAAAAAAGAGGCGCAATGAGGTAGCTGTGTGAGTAAGATTAGCGACCCTAGTGGCCGACACAAACACCGGGCCCATCTAGGAGTGGCACTGCAGTGTCACGCAGGATGGCCCTTCCAAAAAACCCTCCCCAAACAGCACATGACGCAAAGAAAAAAAGAGGCGCAATGAGGTAGCTGACTGTGTGAGTAAGATTAGCGACCCTAGTGGCCGACACAAACACCGGGCACATCTAGGAGTGGCACTGCAGTGTCACGCAGGATGTCCCTTCCAAAAAACCCTCCCCAAACAGCACATGACGCAAAGAAAAAAAGAGGCGCAATGAGGTAGCTGTGTGAGTAAGATTAGCGACCCTAGTGGCCGACACAAACACCGGGCACATCTAGGAGTGGCACTGCAGTGTCACGCAGGATGTCCCTTCCAAAAAACCCTCCCCAAACAGCACATGACGCAAAGAAAAAAAGAGGCGCAATGAGGTAGCTGTGTGAGTAAGATTAGCGACCCTAGTGGCCGACACAAACACCGGGCCCATCTAGGAGTGGCACTGCAGTGTCACGCAGGATGTTCCTTCCAAAAAACCCTCCCCAATCAGCACATGATGCAAAGAAAAAGAAAAGAAAAAAGAGGTGCAAGATGGAATTATCCTTGGGCCCTCCCACCCACCCTTATGTTGTATAAACAAAACAGGACATGCACACTTTAACCAACCCATCATTTCAGTGACAGGGTCTGCCACACGACTGTGACTGATATGACGGGTTGGTTTGGACCCCCCCAAAAAAGAAGCAATTAATCTCTCCTTGCACAAACTGGCTCTACAGAGGCAAGATGTCCACCTCATCTTCACCCTCCGATATATCACCGTGTACATCCCCCTCCTCACAGATTATCAATTCGTCCCCACTGGAATCCACCATCTCAGCTCCCTGTGTACTTTGTGGAGGCAATTGCTGCTGGTCAATGTCTCCGCGGAGGAATTGATTATAATTCATTTTAATGAACATCATCTTCTCCACATTTTCTGGATGTAACCTCGTACGCCGATTGCTGACAAGGTGAGCGGCGGCACTAAACACTCTTTCGGAGTACACACTTGTGGGAGGGCAACTTAGGTAGAATAAAGCCAGTTTGTGCAAGGGCCTCCAAATTGCCTCTTTTTCCTGCCAGTATAAGTACGGACTGTGTGACGTGCCTACTTGGATGCGGTCACTCATATAATCCTCCACCATTCTATCAATGTTGAGAGAATCATATGCAGTGACAGTAGACGACATGTCCGTAATCGTTGTCAGGTCCTTCAGTCCGGACCAGATGTCAGCATCAGCAGTCGCTCCAGACTGCCCTGCATCACCGCCAGCGGGTGGGCTCGGAATTCTGAGCCTTTTCCTCGCACCCCCAGTTGCGGGAGAATGTGAAGGAGGAGATGTTGACAGGTCGCGTTCCGCTTGACTTGACAATTTTGTCACCAGCAGGTCTTTCAACCCCAGCAGACCTGTGTCTGCCGGAAAGAGAGATCCAAGGTAGGCTTTAAATCTAGGATCGAGCACGGTGGCCAAAATGTAGTGCTCTGATTTCAACAGATTGACCACCCGTGAATCCTTGTTAAGCGAATTAAGGGCTGCATCCACAAGTCCCACATGCCTAGCGGAATCGCTCCGTGTTAGCTCCTCCTTCAATGCCTCCAGCTTCTTCTGCAAAAGCCTGATGAGGGGAATGACCTGACTCAGGCTGGCAGTGTCTGAACTGACTTCACGTGTGGCAAGTTCAAAGGGCATCAGAACCTTGCACAACGTTGAAATCATTCTCCACTGCACTTGAGACAGGTGCATTCCACCTACTATATCGTGCTCAATTGTATAGGCTTGAATGGCCTTTTGCTGCTCCTCCAACCTCTGAAGCATATAGAGGGTTGAATTCCACCTCGTTACCACTTCTTGCTTCAGATGATGGCAGGGCAGGTTCAGTAGTTTTTGGTGGTGCTCCAGTTTTCTGTACGTGGTGCCTGTACGCCGAAAGTGTCCCGCAATTCTTCTGGCCACCGACAGCATCTCTTGCACGCCCCTGTCGTTTTTTAAAAAATTCTGCACCACCAAATTCAAGGTATGTGCAAAACATGGGACGTGCTGGAATTGGCCCAGATTTAATGCACACACAATATTGCTGGCGTTGTCCGATGCCACAAATCCACAGGAGAGTCCAATTGGGGTAAGCCATTCCGCGATGATCTTCCTCAGTTGCCGTAAGAGGTTTTCAGCTGTGTGCGTATTCTGGAAAGCGGTGATACAAAGCGTAGCCTGCCTAGGAAAGAGTTGGCGTTTGCGAGATGCTGCTACTGGTGCCGCCGCTGCTGTTCTTGCGGCGGGAGTCCATACATCTACCCAGTGGGCTGTCACAGTCATATAGTCCTGACCCTGCCCTGCTCCACTTGTCCACATGTCCGTGGTTAAGTGGACATTGGGTACAGCTGCATTTTTTAGGACACTGGTGACTCTTTTTCTGAGGTCTGTGTACATTTTCGGTATCGCCTGCCTAGAGAAATGGAACCTAGATGGTATTTGGTACCGGGGACACAGTACCTCCAACAAGTCTCTAGTTGGCTCTGCAGTAATGATGGATACCGGAACCACGTTTCTCACCACCCAGGATGCCAAGGCCTCAGTTATCCGCTTTGCAGTAGGATGACTGCTGTGATATTTCATCTTCCTCGCAAAGGACTGTTGAACAGTCAATTGCTTACTGGAAGTAGTACAAGTGGGCTTACGACTTCCCCTCTGGGATGACCATCGACTCCCAGCGGCAACAACAGCAGCGCCAGCAGCAGTAGGCGTTACACGCAAGGATGCATCGGAGGAATCCCAGGCAGGAGAGGACTCGTCAGACTTGCCAGTGACATGGCCTGCAGGACTATTGGCATTCCTGGGGAAGGAGGAAATTGACACTGAGGGAGTTGGTGGGGTGGTTTGCGTGAGCTTGGTTACAAGAGGAAGGGATTTACTGGTCAGTGGACTGCTTCCGCTGTCACCCAAAGTTTTTGAACTTGTCACTGACTTATTATGAATGCGCTGCAGGTGACGTATAAGGGAGGATGTTCCGAGGTGGTTAACGTCCTTACCCCTACTTATTACAGCTTGACAAAGGGAACACACGGCTTGACACCTGTTGTCCGCATTTCTGGTGAAATACCTCCACACCGAAGAGCTGATTTTTTTGGTATTTTCACCTGGCATGTCAACGGCCATATTCCTCCCACGGACAACAGGTGTCTCCCCGGGTGCCTGACTTAAACAAACCACCTCACCATCAGAATCCTCCTGGTCAATTTCCTCCCCAGCGCCAGCAACACCCATATCCTCCTCATCCTGGTGTACTTCAACACTGACATCTTCAATCTGACTATCAGGAACTGGACTGCGGGTGCTCCTTCCAGCACTTGCAGGGGGCGTGCAAATGGTGGAAGGCGCATGCTCTTCACGTCCAGTGTTGGGAAGGTCAGGCATCGCAACCGACACAATTGGACTCTCCTTGTGGATTTGGGATTTCAAAGAACGCACAGTTCTTTGCGGTGCTTTTGCCAGCTTGAGTCTTTTCAGTTTTCTAGCGAGAGGCTGAGTGCTTCCATCCTCATGTGAAGCTGAACCACTAGCCATGAACATAGGCCAGGGCCTCAGCCGTTCCTTGCCACTCCGTGTGGTAAATGGCATATTGGCAAGTTTACGCTTCTCCTCCGACAATTTTATTTTAGGTTTTGGAGTCCTTTTTTTTCTGATATTTGGTGTTTTGGATTTGACATGCTCTGTACTATGACATTGGGCATCGGCCTTGGCAGACGACGTTGCTGGCATTTCATCGTCTCGGCCATGACTAGTGGCAGCAGCTTCAGCACGAGGTGGAAGTGGATCTTGATCTTTCCCTAATTTTGGAACCTCAACTTTTTTGTTCTCCATATTTTATAGGCAGAACTAAAAGGCACCTCAGGTAAACAATGGAGATGGATGGATTGGATACTAGTATACAATTATGGACGGACTGCCACGGTTAGGTGGTATAAAAAAACCACGGTTAGGTGGTATATAATACAATTATGGATGGACGGACTGCCTGCCGAGTGCCGACACAGAGGTAGCCACAGCCGTGAACTACCGCACTGTACACTGGTTGATAAAGAGATAGTAGTATACTCGTAACAACTAGTATGACGACGGTATAAAGAATGAAAAAAAACCCACGGTTAGGTGGTATATATTATAATACAATTATGGTTGGACGGACTGCCTGCCGAGTGCCGACACAGAGGTAGCCACAGCCGTGAACTACCGCACTGTACACTGGTTGATAAAGAGATAGTAGTATACTCGTAACAACTAGTATGACGACGGTATAAAGAATGAAAAAAAAACCACGGTTAGGTGGTATATATTATAATACAATTATGGTTGGACGGACTGCCTGCCGAGTGCCGACACAGAGGTAGCCACAGCCGTGAACTACCGCACTGTACACTGGTTGATAAAGAGATAGTAGTATACTCGTAACAACTAGTATGACGACGGTATAAAGAATGAAAAAAAAACCACGGTTAGGTGGTATATATTATAATACAATTATGGATGGACGGACTGCCTGCCGAGTGCCGACACAGAGGTAGCCACAGCCGTGAACTACCGCACTGTACACTGGTTGATAAAGAGATAGTAGTATACTCGTAACAACTAGTATGACGACGGTATAAAGAATGAAAAAAAAACCACGGTTAGGTGGTATATATTATAATACAATTATGGTTGGACGGACTGCCTGCCGAGTGCCGACACAGAGGTAGCCACAGCCGTGAACTACCGCACTGTACACTGGTTGATAAAGAGATAGTAGTATACTCGTAACAACTAGTATGACGACGGTATAAAGAATGAAAAAAAACCACGGTTAGGTGGTATATAATACAATTATGGTTGGACGGACTGCCTGCCGAGTGCCGACACAGAGGTAGCCACAGCCGTGAACTACCGCACTGTACACTGGTTGATAAAGAGATAGTAGTATACTCGTAACAACTAGTATGACGACGGTATAAAGAATGAAAAAAAAAACCACGGTTAGGTGGTATATATTTAATACAATTATGGATGGACGGACTGCCTGCCGAGTGCCGACACAGAGGTAGCCACAGCCGTGAACTACCGCACTGTACTGTGTCTGCTGCTAATATAGACTGGTTGATAAAGAGATAGTATACAATACTACTAATATACTGGTGGTCAGGCACTGGTCACCACTAGTCACACTGGCAGTGGCACTCCTGCAGCAAAAGTGTGCACTGTTTAATTTTAATATAATATTATTTATCATGTACTCCTGGCTCCTGCTATAACAACCTGCAGTGCTCCCCAGTCTCCCCCACAATTATAAGCTTTATATACAATACATTGATGTGCAGCACACTGGGCTGAGCAGTGCACACAGACTGAGTCACTGTGTGACTGTGTATCGTTTTTTTCAGGCAGAGAACGGATATATTAAATAAAACAAACAACTGCACTGTCTCTGGTGGTCACTGGTCACTGTGGTCGTCAGTCACTAAACTCTGTCTGCACTCTCTTCTAATCTACAGTATCACAGCAATCTCTCTCTCTCTCTCTCTTCTAAATCTAATCTAAATGGAGAGGACGCCAGCCACGTCCTCTCCCTATCAATCTCAATGCACGTGTGAAAATGGCGGCGACGCGCGGCTCCTTATATAGAATCCGAGTCTCGCGAGAATCCGACAGCGTCATGATGACGTTCGGGCGCGCTCGGGTTAACCGAGCAAGGCGGGAAGATTCGAGTCGCTCGGACCCGTGAAAAAAAAAGTGAAGTTCGTGCGGGTTCGGATTCAAAGAAACCGAACCCGCTCATCTCTAGTATATACCCAATGCGTCTGAGTGTGCTAGGTCTGAGATGCCCACTGTCAGCATTCGGAGACTCTGATATACTGATTATTGCCTCTTTAGACGAAGTATCGTAACTCTCAGGGAACATTGCACCCGTGCATTGCTGAGATTTGACTTCCCATCTTGGGGCCTGTACGATATTACACTGTTGAGGGATTTTCGGCAATCTGTGCATGCATCTGAGTCGCACTGCGCATGTGTCACGATGGTATTGCAATGGCGGTTGCCTAGAGGATTTACTTGCACTGTTTGACAGTTATGGTGGATTGAGGGTGGCGACCGTATTCGGGATGGGATACAGCCTGCCCCTGCAATCCAGTATGCAGGTAGCATGGCTCTGGCATCTGTGTACCAGTGGCCATGCTACGGGGAAGCGAGGGATAGGGTTATGCTGCCGGGAGGTGGTTAGGTTTAGGGACCATCGGAGTGGGTTAGGATTAGGCTGTGGGGTGGGGTTAGGGTTAGGCGAGTAAGGGGGTAAGGTTAACCTACTTACCCAACCCCTGTCAGGATTCTCTGCATCGGGATGCCGGTGTTGGTCATTTGACATTTCTCTCTTGCTGTTAGATCAGATTTGTTGTTTGTTAGATACATTTCTGACAATCAGAACAAAGGAGATACTAGTATGCCATTACATTACTAATGCAATTACGCATTTTTTTATGTATTGGCACAGAGAGCAATGGACGCAGCTTGAACTCTTCCTTCAGTTCCAGGGCACTTATTCTTGACACTACTGGCTGAAGACTTCCTAAGTCAGGCCTGACCAACCTGTGGCTCTCCAGCTGTTGTGAAACTACAAATCCCAGCATGCCCTGCCACAGTTTTGTTATTAGGGAATGCTAAAACTGTGGCAGGGCATGCTGGGACGTGTAGTTCCACAACAGCTGGAGAGCCACAGGTTGGCCAGGCCTGTCCTAAGTGAAAAACTCCTGATACCTATTTTTAGTTAATGAATTCTGGTCATGTGATTTATAAATAACACTATTTTGTTAGCAGTCTGCACAATATAAGTGACATCAGGGTTATACTACCCATGGCTAGCAGCCCATTTAATTTCTGTCTATAACAGATTTCTGTTTTAGGGTCAAAGGATTTTTTTTGTAATTAATTTTACTGAAGCATCTCCACTCATTAGCAGAATGGTTGCAGGAAATGTTCAGAATTTTACTGAGGTT
The DNA here is from genome assembly GCF_028390025.1 of Pseudophryne corroboree. Lineage (NCBI taxonomy): Eukaryota > Metazoa > Chordata > Amphibia > Anura > Myobatrachidae > Pseudophryne > Pseudophryne corroboree. The sequence continues at coordinate 506,507,970 of NC_086446.1, read as the reverse complement.
ATTCACCCCTCTTAAACAAATCTTTTATATGTTACTTCTAGCAGTTTCCGTAATAATGATTTTGTTGTGATTTGCTGTTCTGTTATTGCACTGTATTTTAGAGTAGATGGCCCCAGGCTGGGATGTTATTCAAGTCACTACTCTGCTGCTTAAGAAAAGACAGTTGTTTCTGGCTCAGTTATAAGCGTGTAATGCACTGCTATAGGTGTGGCTCACAAAACTTTAGAACACATTACCTGATGTATAGCTTGCTAAGGCTATAAAAGTCACTCCTTTCATATTAAGTCCCATTAATTATGTTAAACTGGTCACCAAATAATACTGATCTTGTGGTTCATTTTGGCTTAATACAGCATACCAGTAACCAATTTAAGAGAGTACCTTAACGGCTGATATACATTGCAGAAATCATTTTATTGACTAATATACTATAGAGAAATTAAAGAACTCCAGTGACTAATGTACACAAACTTTGTTTAATGCACTAAGGGGGTAATTCCAAGTTGATCGCAGCAGGAAATTTTTTAGCAGTTGGGCAAAACCATGGGGGGTAATTCCAAGTTGATCGCAGCAGGAAATTTTTTAGCAGTTGGGCAAAACCATGTGCACTGCAGGGGGGGCAGATATAACATTTGCAGAGAGAGTTAGATTTGGCTGGGTTATTTTATTTCTGTGCAGGGTAAATACTGGCTGCTTTATTTTTACAATGCAAATTAGATTGCAGATTGAACACACCACACCCAAATCTATCTCTCTCTGCACATGTTATATCTGCCTCCCCTGCAGTGCACATGGTTTTGCCCAATTGCTAACAGAATTCCTGCTGCGATCAACTTGGAATTACCCCCCATGTGCACTGCAGGGGAGGCAGATATAACATTTAAAGAGAGAGTAAGATTTGGGTGGGTTATTTTGTTTCTGTGCAGGGTAAATACTGGCTGCTTTATTTTTACACTGCAATTTAGATTGCAGATTGAACACACCACACCCAAATCTAACTCTCTCTGCACATGTTATATCTGCCTCCCCTGCAGTGCACATGGTTTTGCCCAACTGCTAAAAAATTTCCTGCTGCGATCAACTTGGAATTACCCCCTAAGTTATTAAACATATTGGCTAAAATTACCTTCAGGCTGTGAGTATAAGGTGTATATGTAACATAAATGTATTCTGTGCTTAGACTTGGGGCTCATCACCATGATATCTCATTATGGTATGCAATTATTCCAAAATACAGAAAAATCCGATATCCAAAATACTTCTGGTCCTAAGCATTTTGGATATGGGATACTCAATCTGTACTAACAACCACTATGATCCCCTTGTATAACTAGAGAAATTATATGCGATAATAACCAGTAACTAGTTACAGATTGTAATACAAGTAGCGTATTCAGTCATTCCAGTCATTAGCTAATAAGCAACAATCCTGGATCCCGCAAGATCTTGCCCAGCTTCATAAAAATAGCCATCTCTAGTGCAATATGAAATAAGGGAATCCCAAGAAAGGCAACCACAAAGCAATGCTAGAACAGTGGTAGTCATGTGCTGTAGACTGTAAGCTTGCGAGCAGGGCCTTCCCACCTCTGTCTGTTTTTGCCCAGTCTTGTTCTATTACTGTTGTTCAAATTGTAAAGTGCAACAAAATATGCTGCGCTATATAAGAAACTGTTAATAAATCACCGTAGAAACAAAATGTTGGTGTTAAGTGCCACACTAGACAGCAAGCTCTTTCCTTACTGGCAAGGGCCCAGTACATTTTATAAACTCTGTCAACCTGGGCAAAGGTTGACAGAGTCCAGAGGTGCTGGTTATCTGGTTTTACAGCAGGTCTAACGCGGGTGGGCAGTTGGCGGCAGCTGCTGCGGTAGTGTTCTAGCCGGCAGCTCTTTCCTGCTGGCTCCGTCTGCTGCAGTCCTGCTTCCAGCAGTTGATAGGCGACTGCGGCTCCCATTGAGATGCCCAGTACCATATTATAGCCTGACATACCATACTCCAGGGTCTAAGCCTTGTACTTCCTTGTGCATTCTCAAGTTGATTCCGTTCCTCGTTCCTCTGTGTTATTTCTTGCCTGATTCCTGCCTATTCCTGTACCTGGTTTCCCATCCGGACCTGTCCCAGTCTGACGACTAAGTTACTGCACACATAACAGTGAATACTCAGTTTTTGTACCAGTGTATATCAGTTCCCTTATTTAGGAACCCATACAGAGGGCCGCAACCTGCGTGTTAGACTCCACGTCTCTGTTCTGGGTCTCAGCCAATTCTAAAGTAGGGGTCAGCATCCTAATATCCACATGTGAGCTTGCGATAATGCCTCAGATGCCCACTAATCCTAGTCTAATACCAGTGTTCTCCTCTGTATTGCATAGTGCAGGAGCATGTACTCCTAACTGCCATTCGCATGGCATTCCAGGGTGCAGGACCCTGGGTTCACAAACGATACACCAATGCCAGGGGCCAGAGGAGAAAGCAGAAATCCGTTCTGTACATGTGCAGAAGAGATTTTCTCTTTAACGGCTTGATATATATCGGGAAGGCACGGTTGCACGTGATGTGACTGTGTCAGCAAAAGCCCAGCTGGCTACGGTCACATCCCATGCAACTAAGCCAGTTAACTGGTTAAATAGCCCGCCAGTAGGAGAAACATCTGGTCATTAATTGACCCGATCACATGAAGGAGGAGGCTGAAGTGGCTGCTCATGCTGTAAGAGGGTGATGTGATGTTACGTGCTGCTGTGCAGGTGTAGACAATGGCATTATAGGTTCGCACCCTCGACTTCAGACCGTATGGGTACGGTAGCAGACAGTCCTGATATGCAGGCTGGTCACAGAAACAAATCAGGTAACATGTTCAAAAATAGGTATTTCGGGCTTGAGTGAACACCAACACTGGCACTTTTGGCCTCAGATCCTGAATTTCATCTGTGGGTACTCACGCACCAGGTGAAGATTCAACTTTGCACCAGAGTGCAAGGCCCACTGTCCTCACAGAGACAAACACTTGTTTTTTTGTCTACTCAGGCACCTACAGAAACCTGTAAGGAGACAACAAACACCACAGCCTGAACCTAACTTATAGTGCATCACAAACTATGGCCCTCATTCCGAGTCGTTCGCTCGGTATTTTTCATCGCATCGCAGTGAAATTCCGCTTAGTGCGCATGCGCAATATTCGCACTGCGACTGCGCCAAGTATCTTTGCTATGAAGATAGTATTTTTACTCACGGCTTTTTCATCGCTCCGGCGATCGTAATGTGATTGACAGGAAATGGGTGTTACTGGGCGGAAACAGGCCGTTTTATGGGAGTGTGGCTGAAAACGCTACCGTTTCCGGAAAAAACGCAGGAGTGGCCGGAGAAACGGGGGAGTGGTTGGGCGAACGCTGGGTGTGTTTGTGACGTCAAACCAGGAACGACAAGCACTGAACTGATCGCACAGGCAGAGTAAGTCTGGAGCTACTCTAAAACTGCTAAGTAGTTTGTGAGCGCAATATTGCGAATACATCGGTCGCAATTTTAAGATGCTAAGATACACTCCCAGTAGGCGGCGGCTTAGCGTGTGTAACTCTGCTAAATTCGCCTTGCGACCGATCAACTCGGAATGAGGGCCAATGCTCGCTACTATAATAATACAAAAAAGACCCTAAACTTACTGGCCTAACATTGGGTAACCATGAGTGTGGTGCTTACAATCTATAATACTTTGCAAAAGTACTAGGCAGGTAAGGAAAAAATGCTGCAAAGTAAGAATGCTTTTAAAAAGTACAAGTTTTAATAGTTTATTTTTATAAATTAACAAAATGCAAAGTGAATGAACAGAAGAGAAATCAAAATCAGTATTTGGTGCCATTTTGGTGCCATTGCCTTCAAAACAGCATCAATTCTTCTAGGTACACTTGCACACAGTTTTTTAAGGAACTCGGCAGGGAGGTTGTTCCAATCATCTTGGAGAACTATCCACAGATCTTCTGTGGATGTGTGCTTGCTCAAATCCTTCTGTCTGTTCATGTAATCCCAGACAGACTTGATGATGTTAAGATCAGGGCTCTGTCGGCGTCATATAATCACTTTCACGTCTCCTTGTTCTTCTTTATGCTGAAGATAGTATTTAATGACATGGCTGTATGTTTGGGGTTGTTTTCCTGCTGCAGAATAAATTTGGAGCCATACAGATGCCTCCCTGATGGTATTGCATGATGGATAAGTACCTGCCTGTATTTCTCAGCATTGAGGACACCTTTAATCCTGACCAAATCTCCAACTAAATTTGCTGAAATGCAGCCCCAAACTTGCAAGGAAACTCCTCCATCCTTCACTGTTGCCAGCAGACACTCATTATTGTACCGCTCTCCAGCCCTTTGGCGAACAAACTGCCTTCTGTTACAGTCAAATATTTTAAATTTTGACTCATCAGTCCAGAGCACGTGCTGCCATTTTTCTACACCCCAATTCTTATGTTTTCATGCATAGCTTTGACTTGTTTCCACAATGAAAGTATGGCTTTTTAGCCGTAATTCTTCCATGAAGACGACTTCTGGCCAGAGTTCACCGAACAGTAGATGGGTGTACCTGGGTCCCACTGGTTTCTGCCAGTTCTGAGCTGATGGCACTGCTGTACATCTTCAAAGGGAAGTAAGCATGATGTGTCTTTCATCTGATGCACTAAGTTTCCTTTACCGACCACTAAATGTGTGGTCCTCAATGTTGCCCATTTCTTTGTGCTTCTTCAAAAAAGCTTGAACTGCACATCTTGAAACCCCAGTCTGCATTGAAATCTTTTCCTGGGAGAGTCCTTGCTGATGCAGTATAACTACCTTGTGTCTTGTTGCTGTGCTCAATCTTGCCATGGTATATGACCTGTGACATAAAACTGTCTTCTACAACTTTACCTTTGGAGCAGAGTTTGGCAGCTCCTCACCCAGTTTTAAGCCTCCTACACAGCTGTTTCTGTTTCAGTTAATTTAGTTCCAACCTAACTATGAAAATGATGATCGTTATCACCTGTTTGGTATGAGTGGTTAATCATACACCTGACTATAATCCTACAAAATCCCTGACTTTGTGCAAGTGTACCTACTGTAGAAGAACTGATGCTGGTTTGAAGGCAAATGGTGGTCACACTAAATATTGATTTGATTTAGATTTCTCTTCTGTTTATTCACTTTACTTTTAATAATTGGTCAAAATAAACTATTAACACTTCTGTATTTGAAAGCATTCTTACTTTGCAGCATTTTTTCCCACACCTGCTTAAAACATTTGCACAGTATTGTATACTACACAATTTATTCTAATAAATCCACTCTGCACGCATACAATAAAATCACACGCAGTTACACAACATAAGGGTATTTAAGTGGGGGCTGACGGCTCTTCACTTGAGGACAATGGGATGTAACTAGAGGGTGGGAGCTGCACAGATCTCTGTGCGCTCTTTTCAGCTGTGCCTAGTTAACCTATATCCAGAGACTTGGGCCAGTTGCTTAGTCACTTCAACCGTGACTAAGTCTATGACTTTACAGTGACCTGGGCCTAATACCCTGGGTCACTTGCAGTGGGCTCAGGCTATTGCCTGGCTATCATGTTATTACACCAGTGACCATTACTTCAAGGGATTAAGGCCTTTGCCTGCCTACTCAGGACACAGTGATCTGGACCTAGTGCCCAGATCGCTTCGATCACCAGGTGCTAAGACCACGCCTGCCTAATCGGATCACTTTTTATAGAATGAAGCTAAGGCCTTAGACCTACCTTGCCTTGTGGTGGCCAGAGTCACTCAGAAAGAGGGGATGTGACCCACAGACTCCTAACTGCGCCCGGCCTATTGCTTATATATGTCCCTCAGGCTTAATGCCTAGCAACGCCTGTGTTCTAGGGAGTATTTTATATATAAGGTCACCTACATGTATCGGTGGAAGAGACTGCAGTGGGGAGCTTCACAGTGCTCTCTTGCTTCCCTCTACTGCAAATTTTTCCGGTCTTCCGCTTCCAGCTTAACTCCATCCTCTCTGTTCTGCCACTGGGTCTTCAATGGCTGCCGTTACTATGTTACTGCTTGTTCCTGCCAACTTCTGGTCTCTTTCACAATCACTGGAACTCTATTGACAATTTTCTTCTGTCGCTCTGACAGACTGAGCTCTGCAGCGTAGCGAGAGGGCAGAGCTATGATACATCGAGTCTCAATTGGCTTGCTGTGGCTGCTCCTGATTGGCTGCTTGTCCATGAGTCATAATTAGTCACGGATGGCACCAAATTCAACCTGCTGCAGCCATATCGAATGAGCTTGAATCCTTGCAGATGCAAGCTAGTCCATGCCATCGCCAATTCGCTGTGCTGCCTCTGAAAGAAAGAAGGTGCTCCTCATTGGGCCAGCTGACCCCCACCTCTGCTATCCCTGCCAGGTGCCCCCTCACAGAGGCAAAAGGAAGATGCTCTTAGCTCTGCATTACATTATTTGTGCACTTTCCGAGTACTAAGATTGAGGAGATTATGTGGAGTGAGTCAGAAAACATAACACATTCTGCGTCAATGTATTTTGTTGAAATATGTCTGAAATTTAATATTAGTGAGATTAGTGACATTATTGATGTCCCAAAAGTGCGTCGGTGATGTCAGTGGTTCCAATGAAATTAATAGGCTACTTTTCGATGAATATTTGGTCAGCCCATCAATGCATCAGTCTGCAGGCAGACTGCAAGGTGCATACAACTCTGCATACATGCAAATAGACTCATTTTTTCCCCATGCACACAATTTGGGAAATGCACATGTGCCTGATTTCTGTTGCTTGGAGTGGGGGCAGTAGGACACAGCATCAGAGAGAGGTGGAGCAGTGAATAGAAAGGGGGCAAGGCTGGACAGAGGGTATAGAAGGAGTGGACAGAGGGGGGCTGGGCAGGGCCCATAGTGATTGCTATCGTGGGTGTAGCTGTTACGTGGGATGTCTTGGCCAGTCCTCCCAGGACCAGCCTCTCCCCCTGCACTTAATCACACTGCACCATGCCTGGCCTGCTGGGAGAGTGACACTCATAGACCGTTACTCCCAGCATCAAAAAGACGGACCACGTAATGCAGTTTCATCCTCTCAGTGTCTCAGAGACTTCAGCTGCTGACCACCTCAGAAATGCCGCCAAAAGGGAGAGGTGAGTGCTGTATTCGAGGAAAATCCTGCAAATATATAAACTTTCTCAGGCCCACCTCAAGTAACTAAACAATTGGACTGTCTATGTTAAGTAAGTGATAAGTTAATTTTTATACAGAATACAAGCAAAAATTAACTATCATTCTTTATTTTCAAAGGCCAATTTACAGTAAGTGGTTTTAATGATTGATGCTGAAAACAGAGGCCACAATAGACAATCATTTTTTTATGTACCTAAGGGGTCTATTTACTAAGCCAAGGATGGCGATAAAGCAGACGGAGATAAAGTCCCAGCCAATCAACTCCTAACTGCCATGTCACAGGCTGGGTTTGAAAAATGACAGTTAGGAGCTGATTGGCTGGTACTTTATCTCCGTCCGCTTTATCTCCATCCAAGGCTTAGTAAATAGACCCCTTAGGTACAATCAGCAGGCAAGAAAACCGTTAATTTATCTGACTTTTGGAAAATGCTTTTGCATTGTATTTCAGCTGAGGTAAAAAAAAACCCGAAAAGCCTAATCGATATTAACGTAGAGTTTTCTTTTAGCTTGTTAAAATGTAGCATACTAGCTCTATGGCTATAACCTCAAACACATTTACAGTAGTCCCACCGTGACATTTTTTCTGGGTATATTGCTCATAATAATAGTAAATGGTCAGTGATTTAACGCAGCAGTTGACAAGACACTTACACCTCAGCATAATCTGTAGTGAAGAAGGAAAAGTATGTGAAAAATACCCATTTTTTTAAATGTCTTGTTGCACTAATTTGCCAATTTAATTTCTCCACACATTGGGGCCGATTCAATCCTTTTTTATGCAGCCGCCACTAGATGGCGCCCGACAGCAGCAGTTCAATTGTTCTGCCATTCAGGTGCCCAGCAGCCGCAAAGGACACATTTTTTGCGAGAAAAAATGTGTTGGACGCCCAAAGTAGGGAGTTTAGACGGTTTAGCCATTTTAGGTGGCTAAATCCGGTCTGTTTGGGTGCAAGAAGCACGATGTGCATGAGCGCCCAAACACAATTGAATTGTGACAGTTGTTTTGGCGTCTAAACAGTTCCGTTTAGATGAGATTTTTAGATAGCCGAAACAATTGAATCGACCCCTTTGGGGAGAAATTCCATTGCTTGAAAACTCGTTTGGGCATCTGTTTTTTCCTGCCTAAACATGTTTTTTAGACACCCAAACAAACAGTCACAATTCAATTGTGGTGGTCTTAGTCATTTAAATTCTGTGTTTGGGCGTCTCAAGCCTGCCTATCTTTAACATGGGGTTTTCAATTCAATTGTTTTAAACAGTCATGAAAACTTTTTTGGGGGCGTCTATTGTAGATGTTTTGGTCATGTTAGAACTCACCACTGACTTTAAACTACACAGTTGAGTCATATTATTATGACAACCAGTCAGAGTAACCGCTGTGTGCAGCACGGACAGCAGCTAGACGTTTGCTGAACGGTCATTTCCCACACACGTTCAGTAGCACCAAGGTTCATTTTGACAGTGAGCTGCTCCACAGTCGGCCTTTACGGACCTTCATAGCCAACGTTCACATCTATGGCACGTGGTGCTCTGCAGTTTCCACGTTAGGTATTTACAGTGGTGCCATTTGTCCAGTTACGATCCACCTTCACCACAGCAGCACGCAAACAGCTCACAAACTGCGCTGTTTCAGAAATACTGCCATCCTTGGACAGAAAGCCAATAATAATCCCTTTTCGCAACTCGGATAAATCGCCCCTTTTACCCATTACAGCAACGAGTGATATGTGTGCAGACGGCTATCACATGCTTTATATACCCACCTAGCCAGCGCATGACATGTGACGTACTTCATGGGCTAAGCGCTACCGACGTCAAATATAGGAGGTGGTTATAATAATGTGAGTCGACCGTGTATTTCAGAATACAGGCCTGGACAGCACACTCTGCCGCCTGCCTCGCAAACACATTACAACCCCCATCCCCCATAAAAATTAAGTGCAGCCATCAGGACACATTCCCTGTTCATAGCTGCGTCCATCTGCCTGCTCCCCCAACAAGCAGCAGCGGGGGCACACTCCCCGCCCCATAATGCAGCCGTCATTACACTCCTCTACACTAAGGCCAGCTCACAACTGAACCTGCCTCCTCTCCACAGCCAGTACACTTCACTCACACATTGCAGCTCACAGCTGCACACGTCCGCTCCTCCCTCCAGCAGCAGCCAAGCACACAGCCAGCAATTGCTTCACAGGCACTCCCAACAGCAGCCTCACTCTACTTCAGTCTTCAGCCCCCCAGAGCTGCCTGTCAGGTACCCTGACACTGGACCCACGCTGTCCATAACAGGGTAGACTAAGCTAAGCCTAAACGCAACCTCGCAACCCTTTTGTACGCCCACAATCAGGACTAATAAAAACAATTGAATTGGCACAATAGCCGTGAATGAAGCAAACAGAGAAAATAGATGCCCGTTAGGAAAACAACTGAATTCCTCCCATTGTGTCTATTTATCCAGTATAATTAGGGTTAGATACAGACATTTAAATTTGTGGATGCACAGCACACATAACTCAGATTCCTGTTACCTAATTTGGTCTTCTGATCATTTGGATTAAATTACTAATTAAGTTATTTGCTCTAAAACTGTTATACTGCAGTTGAAATTCAAAAGGAAACAAGGGTTAACTTTGTTGAACTGATTTAACATAATTTTGTGAGTATCCTGATTTTCTATTGCTCTGATCTCTCCTTCTTCCACAGCAAAATCCTGTTAACATCCTATTGATCTGCCTGTTGTTGCTTATTTATGTGTGATTGAAGATATACTGTACTCAGGTAAGTACAGAGCGGGTCTGAATTCAGACCCGCCCGCTGCACTGCGTATACATTGCGGTCGCATCCCCGATGGATGCGACCGCAATGTGATTGACAGGCGACGGCATTGTGGGGGCGGGGATATGGCATTCCGGGGCTGCCGTTGGAAAAACAGGGGCAGGACGGGATCGTTTTCGGGGCGGCTGCGTGACGTCACACACAGCCACTCCAAAAAAAATAAATGTCCGCTGACAGCCTTACATCGCAGCTGGGGGGGTCAGCCTTATAGCCGATGTGTCCGCAATCTAATCAGTGGCCTCACACATGCTGGGCTGCCTTGCCCTGTGCTAGGCGGCCCCCAGCAGGTGCAGAGATGAACGCAGATCTGGCTGCGTATGCAACCATCTGCGTTCATCTCTGAATAACCCCCAGAGTGTGTTAACATTGCAGGAGTTGCAGCCAAACACAGATATTCTCCTTTAAATGGGAGAAGCCCTGTTAGCCTGTTTGTGCACAGTGTTGGACTGGGGCATGTAGGGCCCACCGGGGAAAATGCTATTGTAGGGGCCCATGCTTAAGGATGTGGCCAGGCTCCACTTGGGTGTGGCCAGCCACCACAGAGGTTTGGCTAACCGTTACAGAGTACTGTACATGTTCTATACCCCTTGGTAAATATATAATAAACCATATTCTTGTGAAGTATAATGTAACATAAGTATAATGCATAATTAAAGTGCACTAGGATAGAGTCTGGAACCTGATCCCTAGAGGAAGAGGAGGGCCCACAGGCAGTGGGGCCCACCGGTGGTTTCCCCTATTCCCCTGTGGGCCAGTCCGACCCTGTTTGCACATAAATATTATCCAGAACTGGCAGGTCAGAGGGTTTCAATTTAGAGTCCCCAGCTCTGCAGAGAAAATTGAAGCAAGAGGGCATGTGGAAAGGCGCATGTGCAGTGACACCTCTTCCACACATCTGTAGTGAAGCGGAAAAATGGGCTGGGTGGTGTATATTCCGAGTCTGGGAAAGTTTGTACTGCAGGACCCAACATTAGCCCTGATGACAGAGGGCCTAATTCATGTTTGTACACAGATGCACTTGTGATTTTCTAGGCTACGAAGCTGCTAATATTAGCAAGTGAAGCTGACGCCCAAAAATGAAAATGAGCACCAGAGCCATAGCAAACTCATTCGCAACTGCGTACACATTCTCAGCTTATGGGCCTTATTCAGCTTCTGTTGCAGTTCTGCGATTCCAGCAGAACTGCTGAGAACTGCACAGCAAGAGCCGCCCAGTATGTTAAAAGTCCGCCAAGCACAGAACTAGTGATGAGCACCGGAAATTTTTCGGGTTTTGTGTTTTGGCTTTGGGTTCGGTTCCGCGGCCGTGTTTTGGGTTCGAACGCGTTTTGGCAAAACCTCACCGAATTTTTTTTGTCGGATTCGGGTGTGTTTTGGATTCGGGTGTTTTTTTTCAAAAAACCCTAAAAAACAGCTTAAATCATAGAATTTGGGGGTCATTTTGATCCCAAAGTATTATTAACCTCAATAACCATAATTTCCACTCATTTTCAGTCTATTCTGAACACCTCACACCTCACAATATTATTTTTAGTCCTAAAATTTGCACCGAGGTCGCTGGATGGCTAAGCTAAGCGACCCAAGTGGCCGACACAAACACCTGGCCCATCTAGGAGTGGCACTGCAGTGTCACGCAGGATGGCCCTTCCAAAAAACACTCCCCAAACAGCACATGACGCAAAGGAAAAAAGAGGCGCAATGAGGTAGCTGTGTGAGTAAGCTAAGCGACCCTAGTGGCCGACACAAACACCTGGCCCATCTAGGAGTGGCACTGCAGTGTCACGCAGGATGGCCCTTCCAAAAAACACTCCCCAAACAGCACATGACGCAAAGAAAAAAAGAGGCGCAATGAGGTAGCTGTGTGAGTAAGCTAAGCGACCCTAGTGGCCGACACAAACACCTGGCCCATCTAGGAGTGGCACTGCAGTGTCACGCAGGATGGCCCTTCCAAAAAACACTCCCCAAACAGCACATGACGCAAAGAAAAAAAGAGGCGCAATGAGGTAGCTGTGTGAGTAAGCTAAGCGACCCTAGTGGCCGAAACAAACACCTGGCCTATCTAGGAGTGGCACTGCAGTGTCACGCAGGATGGCCCTTCCAAAAAACACTCCCCAAACAGCACATGACGCAAAGAAAAAAAGAGGCGCAATGAGGTAGCTGTGTGAGTAAGCTAAGCGACCCTAGTGGCCGACACAAACACCTGGCCCATCTAGGAGTGGCACTGCAGTGTCACGCAGGATGGCCCTTCCAAAAAACACTCCCCAAACAGCAGCACATGACGCAAAGAAGAAAAAAAAGAGGCGCAATGAGGTAGCTGTGTGACTAAGATAAGCGACCCTAGTGGCCGACACAAACACCAGGCCCATCTAGGAGTGGCACTGCAGTGTCACGCAGGATGGCCCTTCCAAAAAACACCCCCCAAACAGCACATGACGCAAAGAAAAAAAGAGGCGCAATGAGGTAGCTGTGTGAGTAAGCTAAGCGACCCTAGTGGCCGACACAAACACCTGGCCCATCTAGGAGTGGCACTGCAGTGTCACGCAGGATGGCCCTTCCAAAAAACACTCCCCAAACAGCACATGACGCAAAGAAAAAAAGAGGCGCAATGAGGTAGCTGTGTGAGTAAGCTAAGCGACCCTAGTGGCCGACACAAACACCTGGCCCATCTAGGAGTGGCACTGCAGTGTCACGCAGGATGGCCCTTCCAAAAAACACCCCCCAAACAGCACATGACGCAAAGAAAAAAAGAGGCGCAATGAGGTAGCTGTGTGAGTAAGCTAAGCGACCCTAGTGGCCGACACAAACACCTGGCCCATCTAGGAGTGGCACTGCAGTGTCACGCAGGATGGCCCTTCCAAAAAACACTCCCCAAACAGCAGCACATGACGCAAAGAAAAAAAGAGGCGCAATGAGGTAGCTGTGTGAGTAAGCTAAGCGACCCTAGTGGCCGACACAAACACCTGGCCCATCTAGGAGTGGCACTGCAGTGTCACGCAGGATGGCCCTTCCAAAAAACACCCCCCAAACAGCACATGACGCAAAGAAAAATGAAAGAAAAAAGAGGTGCAAGATGGAATTGTCCTTGGGCCCTCCCACCCACCCTTATGTTGTATAAACAGGACATGCACACTTTAACCAACCCATCATTTCAGTGACAGGGTCTGCCACACGACTGTGACTGAAATGACGGGTTGGTTTGGACCCCCACCAAAAAATGAAGCAATTAATCTCTCCTTGCACAAACTGGCTCTACAGAGGCAAGATGTCCACCTCATCATCATCCTCCGATATATCACCGTGTACATCCCCCTCCTCACAGATTATCAATTCGTCCCCACTGGAATTCACCATCTCAGCTCCCTGTGTACTTTGTGGAGGCAATTGCTGCTGGTCAATGTCTCCACGGAGGAATTGATTATAATTCATTTTAATGAACATCATCTTCTCCACATTTTCTGGATGTAACCTCGTACGCCGATTGCTGACAAGGTGAGCGGCGGCACTAAACACTCTTTCGGAGTACACACTTGTGGGAGGGCAACTTAGGTAGAATAAAGCCAGTTTGTGCAAGGGCCTCCAAATTGCCTCTTTTTCCTGCCAGTATAAGTACGGACTGTCTGACGTGCCTACTTGGATGCGGTCACTCATATAATCCTCCACCATTCTTTCAATGGGGAGAGAATCATATGCAGTGACAGTAGACGACATGTCCGTAATCGTTGTCAGGTCCTTCAGTCCGGACCAGATGTCAGCATCAGCAGTCGCTCCAGACTGCCCTGCATCACCGCCAGCGGGTGGGCTCGGAATTCTGAGCCTTTTCCTCGCACCCCCAGTTGCGGGAGAATGTGAAGGAGGAGATGTTGACAGGTCGCGTTCCGCTTGACTTGACAATTTTGTCACCAGCAGTTCTTTGAACCCCAGCAGACTTGTGTCTGCCGGAAAGAGAGATCCAAGGTAGGTTTTAAATCTAGGATCGAGCACGGTGGCCAAAATGTAGTGCTCTGATTTCAACAGATTGACCACCCGTGAATCCTTGTTAAGCGAATTAAGGGCTCCATCCACAAGTCCCACATGCCTAGCGGAATCGCTCTGTGTTAGCTCCTCCTTCAATGTCTCCAGCTTCTTCTGCAAAAGCCTGATGAGGGGAATGACCTGACTCAGGCTGGCAGTGTCTGAACTGACTTCACGTGTGGCAAGTTCAAAAGGTTGCAGAACCTTGCACAACGTTGAAATCATTCTCCACTGCGCTTGAGTCAGGTGCATTCCACCTCCTATATCGTGGTCAGTTGTATAGGCTTGAATGGCCTTTTGCTGCTCCTCCAACCTCTGAAGCATATAGAGGGTTGAATTCCACCTCGTTACCACTTCTTGCTTCAGATGATGGCAGGGCAGGTTCAGGCGTTTTTGGTGGTGCTCCAGTCTTCTGTACGTGGTGCCTGTATGCCGAAAGTGTCCCGCAATTCTTCTGGCCACCGACAGCATCTCTTGCACGCCCCTGTCGTTTTTTAAATAATTCTGCACCACCAAATTCAAGGTATGTGCAAAACATGGGACGTGCTGGAATTTGCCCATATTTAATGCACACACAATATTGCTGGCGTTGTCCGATGCCACAAATCCACAGGAGAGTCCAATTGGGGTAAGCCATTCTGCGATGATCTTCCTCAGTTGCCGTAAGAGGTTTTTAGCTGTGTGCGTATTCTGGAAAGCGGTGATACAAAGCATAGCCTGCCTAGGAAAGAGTTGGCGTTTGCGAGATGCTGCTACTGGTGCCGCCGCTGCTGTTCTTGCGGCGGGAGTCTATACATCTACCCAGTGGGCTGTCACAGTCATATAGTCCTGAGCCTGCCCTGCTCCACTTGTCCACATGTCCGTGGTTAAGTGGACATTGGGTACAACTGCATTTTTTAGGACACTGGTGAGTCTTTTTCTGAGGTCTGTGTACATTTTCGGTATCGCCTGCCTAGAGAAATGGAACCTAGATGGTATTTGGTACCGGGGACACAGTACCTCCAACAAGTCTCTAGTTGCCTCTGCAGTAATGATGGATACCGGAACCACGTTTCTCACCGCCCAGGATGCCAAGGCCTCAGTTATCCGCTTTGCAGCAGGATGACTGCTGTGATATTTCATCTTCCTCGCAAAGGACTGTTGGACAGTCAATTGCTTGGTGGAAGTAGTAAAAGTGGTCTTACGAGTACGACTTCCCCTCTGGGATGACCATCGACTCCCAGCAGCAACAACAGCAGCGCCAGCAGCAGTAGGCGTTACACGCAAGGATGCATCGGAGGAATCCCAGGCAGGAGAGGACTCGTCAGAATTGCCAGTGACATGGCCTGCAGGACTATTGGCATTCCTGGGGAAGGAGGAAATTGACACTGAGGGAGTTGGTGGTGTGGTTTGCGTGAGCTTGGTTACAAGAGGAAGGGATTTACTGGTCAGTGGACTGCTTCCGCTGTCGCCCAAAGTTTTTGAACTTGTCACTGACTTATGATGAATGCGCTGCAGGTGACGTATAAGGGAGGATGTTCCGAGGTGGTTAACGTCCTTACCCCTACTTATTACAGCTTGACAAAGGCAACACACGGCTTGACAAATGTTGTCCGCATTTCTGTTGAAATACTTCCGAAGAGCTGATTTTTTTGGTATTTTCACCAGGCATGTCAATGGCCGCCCTATTCCTCCCACGGACAACAGGTGTCTCCCCGGGTGCCTGACTTAAACAAACCACCTCACCATCAGAATCCTCCTGGTCAATTTCCTCCCCAGCGCCAGCAACACCCATATCCTCCTCATCCTGGTGTACTTCAACACTGACATCTTCAATCTGACTATCAGGAACTGGACTGCGGGTGCTCCTTCCAGCACTTGCAGGGGGCGTGCAAATGGTGGAAGGTGCATGCTCTTCACGTCCAGTGTTGGGAAGGTCAGGCATCGCAAACGACACAATTGGACTCTCCTTGTGGATTTGTGATTTCGAAGAACGCACAGTTCTTTGCTGTGCTTTTGCCAGCTTGAGTCTTTTCATTTTTCTAGCGAGAGGCTGAGTGCTTCCATCCTCATGTGAAGCTGAACCACTAGCCATGAACATAGGCCAGGGCCTCAGCCGTTCCTTGCCACTCCGTGTGGTAAATGGCATATTGGCAAGTTTACGCTTCTCCTCTGACAATTTTATTTTAGATTTTTGAGTCCTTTTTTTACTGATATTTGGTGTTTTGGGTTTTACATGCTCTGTACTATGACATTGGGCATCGGCCTTGGCAGACGACGTTGCTGGCATTTCATCGTCTCGGCCATGACTAGTGGCAGCAGCTTCAGCACGAGGTGGAAGTCGATCTTGATCTTTCCCTATTTTTGGAACCTCAACATTTTTGTTCTCCATATTTTAATAGGCACAACTAAAAGGCACCTCAGGTAAACAATGGAGATGGATGGATACTAGTATACTTATGGATGGACGAGCGACTGCCGACACAGAGGTAGCTACAGCCGTGGACTACCGTACTGCGTCTGCTGCTAATATAGACTGGATGATAATGATATAAAAAATATATATATATCACTACTGCAGCCGGACAGGTATATATTATATAATGATGGACCTGCTGGACACTGTCAGCACTGCAGACTCCTAAGTAAGCTACTAGTATCAAGAAGATAGAAAAAAAAAACACCACAGGTAGGTGGTATACAATTATGGATGGACGAGCGACTGCCGACACAGAGGTAGCTACAGCCGTGGACTACCGTACTGCGTCTGCTGCTAATATAGACTGGATGATAATGATATAAAAAATATATATATATATATCACTACTGCAGCCGGACAGGTATATATTATATAATGACGGACCTGCTGGACACTGTCAGCAGCACTGCAGACTCCTAAAGTAAGCTACTAGTAGTATCAAGAAGATAGAAAAAAAAAAACACCACAGGTAGGTGGTATACAATTATGGATGGACGAGCGACTGCCGACACAGAGGTAGCTACAGCCGTGGACTACCGTACTGCGTCTGCTGCTAATATAGACTGGATGATAATGATATAAAAAATATATATATATATCACTACTGCAGCCGGACAGGTATATATTATATAATGACGGACCTGCTGGACACTGTCAGCAGCACTGCAGACTCCTAAAGTAAGCTACTAGTAGTATCAAGAAGATAGAAAAAAAAAAACACCACAGGTAGGTGGTATACAATTATGGATGGACGAGCGACTGCCGACACAGAGGTAGCTACAGCCGTGGACTACCGTACTGCGTCTGCTGCTAATATAGACTGGATGATAATGATATAAAAAATATATATATATATCACTACTGCAGCCGGACAGGTATATATTATATAATGACGGACCTGCTGGACACTGTCAGCAGCACTGCAGACTCCTAAAGTAAGCTACTAGTAGTATCAAGAAGATAGAAAAAAAAAAAACACCACAGGTAGGTGGTATACAATTATGGATGGACGAGCGACTGCCGACACAGAGGTAGCTACAGCCGTGGACTACCGTACTGCGTCTGCTGCTAATATAGACTGGATGATAATGATATAAAAAATATATATATATATCACTACTGCAGCCGGACAGGTATATATTATATAATGACGGACCTGCTGGACACTGTCAGCAGCACTGCAGACTCCTAAAGTAAGCTACTAGTAGTATCAAGAAGATAGAAAAAAAAAACACCACAGGTAGGTGGTATACAATTATGGATGGACGAGCGACTGCCGACACAGAGGTAGCTACAGCCGTGGACTACCGTACTGCGTCTGCTGCTAATATAGACTGGATGATAATGATATAAAATATATATATATATATCACTACTGCAGCCGGACAGGTATATATTATATAATGACGGACCTGCTGGACACTGTCAGCACTGCAGACTCCTAAGTAAGCTACTAGTATCAAGAAGATAGAAAAAAAAACACACCACAGGTAGGTGGTATACAATTATGGATGGACGAGCGACTGCCGACACAGAGGTAGCTACAGCCGTGGACTACCGTACTGCGTCTGCTGCTAATATAGACTGGATGATAATGATATAAAAAATATATATATATATCACTACAGCAGCCGGACAGGTATATATTATATAATGACGGACCTGCTGGACACTGTCAGCAGCACTGCAGACTCCTAAAGTAAGCTACTAGTAGTATCAAGAAGATAGAAAAAAAAAAACACCACAGGTAGGTGGTATACAATTATGGATGGACGAGCGACTGCCGACACAGAGGTAGCTACAGCCGTGGACTACCGTACTGCGTCTGCTGCTAATATAGACTGGATGATAATGATATAAAAAATATATATATATATCACTACTGCAGCCGGACAGGTATATATTATATAATGACGGACCTGCTGGACACTGTCAGCAGCACTGCAGACTCCTAAAGTAAGCTACTAGTAGTATCAAGAAGATAGAAAAAAAAAAAACACCACAGGTAGGTGGTATACAATTATGGATGGACGAGCGACTGCCGACACAGAGGTAGCTACAGCCGTGGACTACCGTACTGCGTCTGCTGCTAATATAGACTGGATGATAATGATATAAAAAATATATATATATATATCACTACTGCAGCCGGACAGGTATATTTTATATAATGACGGACCTGCTGGACACTGTCAGCAGCACTGCAGACTCCTAAAGTAAGCTACTAGTAGTATCAAGAAGATAGAAAAAAAAAAACACCACAGGTAGGTGGTATACAATTATGGATGGACGAGCGACTGCCGACACAGAGGTAGCTACAGCCGTGGACTACCGTACTGCGTCTGCTGCTAATATAGACTGGATGATAATGATATAAAAAATATATATATATATCACTACTGCAGCCGGACAGGTATATATTATATAATGATGGACCTGCTGGACACTGTCAGCAGCACTGCAGACTCCTAAAGTAAGCTACTAGTAGTATCAAGAAGATAGAAAAAAAAAAACACCACAGGTAGGTGGTATACAATTATGGATGGACGAGCGACTGCCGACACAGAGGTAGCTACAGCCGTGGACTACCGTACTGCGTCTGCTGCTAATATAGACTGGATGATAATGATATAAAAAATATATATATATATATCACTACTGCAGCCGGACAGGTATATATTATATAATGACGGACCTGCTGGACACTGTCAGCAGCACTGCAGACTCCTAAAGTAAGCTACTAGTAGTATCAAGAAGATAAAAAAAAAAACACCACAGGTAGGTGGTATACAATTATGGATGGACGAGCGACTGCCGACACAGAGGTAGCTACAGCCGTGGACTACCGTACTGCGTCTGCTGCTAATATAGACTGGATGATAATGATATAAAAAATATATATATATATCACTACTGCAGCCGGACAGGTATATATTATATAATGACGGACCTGCTGGACACTGTCAGCAGCACTGCAGACTCCTAAAGTAAGCTACTAGTAGTATCAAGAAGATAGAAAAAAAAAAAAACACCACAGGTAGGTGGTATACAATTATGGATGGACGAGCGACTGCCGACACAGAGGTAGCTACAGCCGTGGACTACCGTACTGCGTCTGCTGCTAATATAGACTGGATGATAATGATATAAAAAATATATATATATCACTACTGCAGCCGGACAGGTATATATTATATAATTAATGACGGACCTGCTGGACACTGTCAGCAGAATGCGTTTATAGAATAAAAACACCACACGACGAGTGTTTAACTTTTTCAGGCAGACAATCACAATATACTGGTGGTCAGACAGTGGTCACTGGTCAGTCACACTGGCAGTGGCACTCTGGCAGCAAAAGTGTGCACTGTTAAATAATATGTACTCCTGCTACTGCTCCCCAGTCTCCCCCACAATTAAGCTGTGTGAGCACTGAGCACTCAGCACAGTCAGATATACATAGATGATGCAGCACACTGAGGCTGAGCACAGATATGGTATACTGTTACTGTGTCACTGTGTATCGTTTTTTTTCAGGCAGAGAACGGATTATATTAAATAATAATATAATAAAAAAACTGCAGTGGTGGTCACTGGTCAGTCACTAGTAAACTCTGCACTCTCTGAGTACTCCTAAGCTCCAGTAAATCAAGTGTCTCACTCTCACTCTCTCTCTTCTAATCTAAATGGAGAAGACGCCAGCCACGTCCTCTCCCTATGAATCTCAATGCACGTGTGAAAATGGCGGCGACGCGCGGCTCCTTATATAGAATCCGAGTCTCGCGATAGAATCCGAGCCTCGCGAGAATCCGACAGCGGGATGATGACGTTCGGGCGCGCTCGGGTTAGCCGAGCAAGGCGGGAAGATCCGAGTCTGCCTCGGATCCGTGTAAAAAGGCTGAAGTTCGGGGGGGTTCGGATTCCGAGGAACCGAACCCGCTCATCACTACACAGAACAAGCCGCCCACCAATGCATTCATAATTCTGCAACTGCAGCTGCAGAATTGCTAATGCATTGCAAAAAATCGAGCACCATCGACAGTTGCAGTTGACCCAGGGCTATTCAGAATAATGAGAATGCAGTCGCACCCGGCACCATGTTTTAAGTTTAAGTTGCAGCAATCGCAGCTGATGTCAGATGCGGCCATGACACAGCTGTGTTATCTCAACCACTCCCCGCAAATGCCATATGTACTCCCACGACCGCCCGTCGTAGGCAATTAACCTGCAATCACATCCCAGCAAGATGCATTCACAGAAGAATCGCAAATCATGGGTCGCGCTCGCACTATGCTTTCGCAGCGCATGAGCAAATGGGTGATAATCGGCCGATCTGCATAAAGGCATGTAGGCAAAAACAAGAAACATTGAGGTTAAGGGTAGGCCTATGGCTGCGAAGACTGTACACAGCAGTAGCGACGCAGGTGTGTGTTGTTGCACGTATGAGCTTGCAGTTGACAGCAGATACATGTCCTGAAAAAGGCCATGACATGCCTGCATTTTTCCAACCAATCCCCATTAACAACTTCAAACAGTCTCTTCCTTTCAATCACTTTTCCATGAAATCTTAATTGTAAGTGAGATGGCATCGTCAGCACATTCGTAGTCGGTTGATAATTTTTCCATTGCCTGTACATTAGTCATTGGGTAAAAACATGAATTACAGTAGGCCCAGAGGGCAGTTATAAGCTGCATGCAACATGCCAATACCCTTTATGTGGGTCTTATGTGGGATTTATACAGTCACAAAAAATGAAAATGTACAAATGTAAGACATGTAAGTAAGACAGTCCCCATAGTGCATGACTTGTTTAATATGTAAATGCGGCTCCATTTTAGAAAGAAAACTATTTCAGTCAGTTAAGGGGTTTGTTCTTTGAAGTGCCAGTTATGTTTTCCATTGCATACATTCCTATGAATAACTGCAATGCTGCCAATGGGGGGAATTCAATTGTTCTAATTTTATTGTCTAAACAGGACTTTTTAGACACCCAAACAATTGTCACAATTCAATTGTTGTTTAGGCACACATGCATTTCGCGCCCAAACAGAAAGGGTTTAGCAGCCTAAAATGACTAAACTCGTCTAAACTTCTGCTTTGGGCATCCAAACTCCTGTACATTTTAGGGGTGCCCAAACTACGGACTTTTTAACACAGTTTTTTCTTGCACCTCTGGGGTGGGGTGGGTGTAAGAGAAAATATGTCTGCCATGGCTAATGGGCATCTACCGGAGCAAGGCGGCGCGCACAATTGAATCAGCCCCGTTTGTTCTCACACATCAGGAAGCTCAGAGAAAAAAATGTGTCAGCCACGGTGCCAAATAGCGGAACAATTGAATTGCTGCTGTTGGGCGCCACTAGTGGCAGCCGCGATAAAAACAGTTGAATTCCCCTCAGTGACCTATTCTGGCTATTGTTTGCCAGAAATGTGTTATTAATAACAACAATCACAACTGCAGACTGTACAATAAAAAAAATCAAATGTGCTTATAACTTCTACATTAAGAGCAGAATTCAACCAAAATGTAAAAAATCTGTAGCGCTGGTTTTTCCCAAAGCCGCAGGATTTTACTAGTCACTCAAAATATAGAAAATGAGATGTTATAATTTTTATCGAAATCATTGCATCTTCTTATCACCCCCACCCCCCCATAAGATGTCTTATTTTTCCTAAAATCGATATGTTTAATAAAATAAATAAACTTGCTCAGGCTGCCCTGTGGCATTCTCCACACTTCCACTCCAAGGACTAATCAAGCAATTCGAAGTTACCAATTGGCTTACTTAGTCAGTTATTACTTATTACTCACCTTCCGAAGTGTAGTCTTCTCCAGCGTCTGGACCCGATCTCCTGCAGCAGTGGTGTGTGCAAGAATGTGTGTGAGTGTGTGCAAGTATTGTGGGTGGGTGTATGAGTGTGTGTGTGACAATTCCCAGAGGCAGCAGCTGGGAGAACTCCATCTCCCAGTAGGCACCTCCCCTCCCAGCAGCCCCCTGCCCAGTGCAAAGTAGAGATGAGCGCCGGAAATTTTTCGGGTTTTGTGTTTTGGTTTTGGGTTCGGTTCCGCGGCCGTGTTTTGGGTTCGACCGCGTTTTGGCAAAACCTCACCGAATTTTTTTTGTCGGATTCGGGTGTGTTTTGGATTCGGGTGTTTTTTTCAAAAAACCCTAAAAAACAGCTTAAATCATAGAATTTGGGGGTCATTTTGATCCCAAAGTATTATTAACCTCAAAAACGATAATTTCCACTCATTTTCAGTCTATTCTGAATACCTCACACCTCACAATATTATTTTTAGTCCTAAAATTTGCACCGAGGTCGCTGTGTGAGTAAGATAAGCGACCCTAGTGGCCGACACAAACACCGGGCCCATCTAGGAGTGGCACTGCAGTGTCACGCAGGATGTCCCTTCCAAAAAACCCTCCCCAAACAGCACATGACGCAAAGAAAAAAAGAGGCGCAATGAGGTAGCTGTGTGAGTAAGATAAGCGACCCTAGTGGCCGACACAAACAGCGGGCCCATCTAGGAGTGGCACTGCAGTGTCACGCAGGATGTCCCTTCCAAAAAACCCTCCCCAAACAGCACATGACGCAAAGAAAAAAAGAGGCGCAATGAGGTAGCTGACTGTGTGAGTAAGATAAGCGACCCTAGTGGCCGACACAAACACCGGGCCCATCTAGGAGTGGCACTGCAGTGTCACGCAGGATGTCCCTTCCAAAAAACCCTCCCCAAACAGCACATGACGCAAAGAAAAAAAGAGGCGCAATGAGGTAGCTGACTGTGTGAGTAAGATAAGCGACCCTAGTGGCCGACACAAACACCTGGCCCATCTAGGAGTGGCACTGCAGTGTCACGCAGGATGGCCCTTCCAAAAAACCCTCCCCAAACAGCACATGACGCAAAGAAAAATAAAAGAAAAAAGAGGTGCAAGATGGAATTGTCCTTGGGCCCTCCCACCCACCCTTATGTTGTATAAACAAAACAGGACATGCACACTTTAACCAACCCATCATTTCAGTGACAGGGTCTGCCACACGACTGTGACTGATATGACGGGTTGGTTTGGACCCCCCCCAAAAAAGAAGCAATTAATCTCTCCTTGCACAAACTGGCTCTACAGAGGCAAGATGTCCACCTCATCATCATCCTCCGATATATCACCGTGTACATCCCCCTACTCACAGATTATCAATTCATCCCCACTGGAATCCACCATCTCAGCTCCCTGTGTACTTTGTGGAGGCAATTGCTGCTGGTCAATGTCTCCGCTGAGGAATTGATTATAATTCATTTTAATGAACATCATCTTCTCCACATTTTCTGGATGTAACCTCGTACGCCGATTGCTGACAAGGTGAGCGGCGGCACTAAACACTCTTTCGGAGTACACACTTGTGGGAGGGCAACTTAGGTAGAATAAAGCCAGTTTGTGCAAGGGCCTCCAAATTGCCTCTTTTTCCTGCCAGTATAAGTACGGACTGTGTGACGTGCCTACTTGGATGCGGTCACTCATATAATCCTCCACCATTCTTTCAATGTTGAGAGAATCATATGCAGTGACAGTAGACGACATGTCCGTAATCGTTGTCAGGTCCTTCAGTCCGGACCAGATGTCAGCATCAGCAGTCGCTCCAGACTGCCCTGCATCACCGCCAGCGGGTGGGCTCGGAATTCTGAGCCTTTTCCTCGCACCCCCAGTTGCGGGAGAATGTGAAGGAGGAGATGTGGACAGGTCGCGTTCCGCTTGACTTGACAATTTTCTCACCAGCAGGTCTTTCAACCCCAGCAGACTTGTGTCTGCCGGAAAGAGAGATCCAAGGTAGGCTTTAAATCTAAGATCGAGCATGGTGGCCAAAATGTAGTGCTCTGATTTCAACAGATTGACCACCCGTGAATCCTTGTTAAGCGAATTAAGGGCTCCATCCACAAGTCCCACATGCCTAGCGGAATCGCTCCGTGTTAGCTCCTCCTTCAATGTCTCCAGCTTCTTCTGCAAAAGCCTGATGAGGGGAATGACCTGACTCAGGCTGGCAGTGTCTGAACTGACTTCACGTGTGGCAAGTTCAAAGGGCAGCAGAACCTTGCACAACGTTGAAATCATTCTCCACTGCGCTTGAGACAGGTGCATTCCACCTCCTATATCGTGCTCAATTGTATAGGCTTGAATGGCCTTTTGCTGCTCCTCCAACCTCTGAAGCATATAGAGGGTTGAATTCCACCTCGTTACCACTTCTTGCTTCAGATGATGGCAGGGCAGGTTCAGTAGTTTTTGGTGGTGCTCCAGTCTTCTGTACGTGGTGCCTGTACGCCGAAAGTGTCCCGCAATTCTTCTGGCCACCGACAGCATCTCTTGCACGCCCCTGTCGTTTTTTTAAAAATTCTGCACCACCAAATTCAAGGTATGTGCAAAACATGGGACGTGCTGGAATTTGCCCATATTTAATGCACACACAATATTGCTGGCGTTGTCCGATGCCACAAATCCACAGGAGAGTCCAATTGGGGTAAGCCATTCCGCGATGATCTTCCTCAGTTGCCGTAAGAGGTTTTCAGCTGTGTGCGTATTCTGGAAACCGGTGATACAAAGCGTAGCCTGCCTAGGAAAGAGTTGGCGTTTGCGAGATGCTGCTACTGGTGCCGCCGCTGCTGTTCTTGCGGCGGGAGTCCATACATCTACCCAGTGGGCTGTCACAGTCATATAGTCCTGACCCTGCCCTGCTCCACTTGTCCACATGTCCGTGGTTAAGTGGACATTGGGTACAACTGCATTTTTTAGGACACTGGTGAGTCTTTTTCTGACGTCCGTGTACATTCTCGGTATCGCCTGCCTAGAGAAGTGGAACCTAGATGGTATTTGGTAACGGGGGCACACTGCCTCAATAAATTGTCTAGTTCCCTGTGAACTAACGGCGGATACCGGACGCACGTCTAACACCAACATAGTTGTCAAGGCCTCAGTTATCCGCTTTGCAGCAGGATGACTGCTGTGATATTTCATCTTCCTCGCAAAGGACTGTTGAACAGTCAATTGCTTACTGGAAGTAGTACAAGTGGGCTTACGACTTCCCCACTGGGATGACCATCGACTCCCAGCAGCAACAACAGCAGCGCCAGCAGCAGTAGGCGTTACACGCAAGGATGCATCGGAGGAATCCCAGGCAGGAGAGGAATCATCAGAATTGCCAGTGACATGGCCTGCAGGACTATTGGCATTCATGGGGAAGGAGGAAATTGACACTGAGGGAGTTGGTGGGGTGGTTTGCGTGAGCTTGGTTACAAGAGGAAGGGATTTACTGGTCAGTGGACTGCTTCCGCTGTCGGCCAAAGTTTTTGAACTTGTCACTGACTTATTATGAATGCGCTGCAGGTGACGTATAAGGGAGGATGTTCCGAGGTGGTTAACGTCCTTACCCCTACTTATTACAGCTTGACAAAGGGAACACACGGCTTGACAAATGTTGTCCGCATTTCTGGTGAAATACTTCCACACCGAAGAGCTGATTTTTTTGGTATTTTCACCAGGCATGTCAACGGCCATATTCCTCCCACGGACAACAGGTGTCTCCCCGGGTGCCTGACTTAAACAAACCACCTCACCATCAGAATCCTCCTGGTCAATTTCCTCCCCAGCGCCAGCAACACCCATATCCTCCTCATCCTGGTGTACTTCAACACTGACATCTTCAATCTGACTATCAGGAACTGGACTGCGGGTGCTCCTTCCAGCACTTGCAGGGGGCGTGCAAATGGTGGAAGGCGCATGCTCTTCACGTCCAGTGTTGGGAAGGTCAGGCATCGCAACCGACACAATTGGACTCTCCTTGTGGATTTGGGATTTCGAAGAACGCACAGTTCTTTGCTGTGCTTTTTCCAGCTTGAGTCTTTTCATTTTTCTAGCGAGAGGCTGAGTGCTTCCATCCTCATGTGAAGCTGAACCACTAGCCATGAACATAGGCCAGGGCCTCAGCTGTTCCTTGCCACTCCGTGTGGTAAATGGCATATTGGCAAGTTTACGCTTCTCCTCCGACAATTTTATTTTAGGTTTTGGAGTCCTTTTTTTACTGATATTTGGTGTTTTGGATTTGACATGCTCTGTACTATGACATTGGGCATCGGCCTTGGCAGACGACGTTGCTGGCATTTCATTGTCTCGGCCATGACTAGTGGCAGCAGCTTCAGCACGAGGTGGAAGTGGATCTTGATCTTTCCCTAATTTTGGAACCTCAACATTTTTGTTCTCCATATTTTAATAGGCACAACTAAAAGGCACCTCAGGTAAACAATGGAGATGGATGGATACTAGTATACAATTATGGATGGACTGCCGAGTGCCGACACAGAGGTAGCTACAGCCGTGGACTACCGTACTGTACTGTGTCTGCTGCTAATATAGACTGGTTGATAAAGAGATGTAGTATGTATGTATAAAGAAGAAAGAAAAAAAAACCACGGGTAGGTGGTATACAATTATGGACGGACTGCCGAGTGCCGACACAGAGGTAGCTACAGCCGTGGACTACCGTACTGTACTGTGTCTGCTGCTAATATAGACTGGATGATAATGAGATGTAGTATGTATAAAGAAGAAAGAAAAAAAAACCACGGGTAGGTGGTATACAATTATGGATGGACTGCCGAGTGCCGACACAGAGGTAGCTACAGCCGTGGACTACCGTACTGTACTGTGTCTGCTGCTAATATAGACTGGATGATAATGAGATGTAGTATGTATAAAGAAGAAAAAAAAAACCACGGGTAGGTGGTATACAATTATGGATGGACTGCCGAGTGCCGACACAGAGGTAGCTACAGCCGTGGACTACCGTACTGTACTGTGTCTGCTGCTAATATAGACTGGATGATAATGAGATGTAGTATGTATAAAGAAGAAAGAAAAAAAAACCACGGGTAGGTGGTATACAATTATGGACGGACTGCCGAGTGCCGACACAGAGGTAGCTACAGCCGTGGACTACCGTACTGTACTGTGTCTGCTGCTAATATAGACTGGTTGATAATGAGATGTAGTATGTATAAAGAAGAAAAAAAAAACCACGGGTAGGTGGTATACAATTATGGATGGACTGCCGAGTGCCGACACAGAGGTAGCTACAGCCGTGGACTACCGTACTGTACTGTGTCTGCTGCTAATATAGACTGGATGATAATGAGATGTAGTATGTATAAAGAAGAAAGAAAAAAAAACCACGGGTAGGTGGTATACAATTATGGATGGACTGCCGAGTGCCGACACAGAGGTAGCTACAGCCGTGGACTACCGTACTGTACTGTGTCTGCTGCTAATATAGACTGGATGATAATGAGATGTAGTATGTATAAAGAAGAAAAAAAAAACCACGGGTAGGTGGTATACAATTATGGATGGACTGCCGAGTGCCGACACAGAGGTAGCTACAGCCGTGGACTACCGTACTGTACTGTGTCTGCTGCTAATATGGACTGGATGATAATGAGATGTAGTATGTATAAAGAAGAAAGAAAAAAAAAACCACGGGTAGGTGGTATACAATTATGGATGGACTGCCGAGTGCCGACACAGAGGTAGCTACAGCCGTGAACTACCGTACTGTGTCTGCTGCGACTGGATGATAAATAATGATATAAAAAATATATATATATCACTACTGCAGCCGGACAGGTATATATTATATAATGACGGACCTGCTGGACACTGTCTGTCAGCAGAATGAGTTTTTTATAGAATAAAAAAACACCACACAAGTCACACGATGAGTGTTTAACTTTTTCAGGCAATCACAATATAGTATACTATACTGGTGGTCAGTGTGGTCAGGTCACTGGTCAGTCACACTGGCAGTGGCACTCCTGCAGCAAAAGTGTGCACTGTTTAATTTTAATAATATGTACTCCTGGCTCCTGCTATAACCTATAACTGCTCCCCAGTCTCCCCCACAATTAAGCTGTGTGAGCACAGTCAGATATTATACATAGATGATGCAGCACACTGGGCTGAGCACAGATATGGTATGTGACTGAGTCACTGTGTATCGTTTTTTTCAGGCAGAGAACGGATTATATTAAATAAAACTGCACTGGTGGTCACTGGTCAGTGGTCAGTCACTAGTAAACTCTGCACTCTCTAGTACTCCTAAGCTCCAGTAAATCAAGTGTCTCTGTCTCAATCTCACTCTCTCTCTTCTAATCTAAATGGAGAGGACGCCAGCCACGTCCTCTCCCTATCAATCTCAATGCACGTGTGAAAATGGCGGCGACGCGCGGCTCCTTATATAGAATCCGAGTCTCGCGATAGAATCCGAGCCTCGCGAGAATCCGACAGCGTCATGATGACGTTCGGGCGCGCTCGGGTTAACCGAGCAAGGCGGGAAGATCCGAGTCGCTCGGATCCGTGTAAAAAAAGCTGAAGTTCGGGCGGGTTCGGATTCCGAGGAACCGAACCCGCTCATCTCTAGTGCAAAGATGGAGGGGAAACCACTGAGAGCCACAAAATCTACCAGACCATCAAGTATACAGGTTGAGTATCCCATATCCAAATATTCCGAAATACGGAATATTCCGAAATACGGACTTTTTTGAGTGAGAGTGAGATAGTGAAACCTTTGTTTTTTGATGACTCAATGTACACAAACTTTGTTTAATACACAAAGTTATTAAAAATATTGTATTAAATGACCTTTAGGCTGTGTGTATAAGGTGTATATGAAACATAAATGAATTGTGTATATGTACACAAACTTTGTTAAATGCAGAAAGTTATTAAAATTATTTTCTAAAATGAACTTCAGGCTGTGTGTATAAGGTGTATATGTAACATAAGTGCATTCTGTGCTTAGATTTAGGTCCAATCACCATGATATCTCATTATGTTATGCAATTATTCCAAAATACGGAAAAATCCGATATCCAAAATACCTCTGGTCCCAAGCATTTTGGATAAGGGATACTCAACCTGTATATATATTCAAAGCTAAAAATCCTGTGTGCATTTATTCAAATTGGATACAGCGGTTATCAGGAGCACACATACCCGCAGTAATCCAAAATTGGGCGCAACGTCATCAAGGTTTTTTGCTTTGAAAACCTCACACCAAATTGAATTTCCCTTTCAGACCCCTTTCAGACATCAGACCCGGGAAGTGTCCAGGTCTAGTATGCCGGCAAATTCCCGGTTCTCAACTCCGTGACCCTGGTCGGGAGCAGGGTCGCAGATCCGTGACTTAGTCCTGGTCATTTGCATTCAGACATACCAATATCCCGGGTTGATGCGTGTTCATGTGCATAAAACCGGGATTTTGACGCATGTCTGAAAGAGGTCTTACTGTGTTTAAAAACAAACAAAAAAAAAAACAGTATTGCTAAGCATTTTCTAGCATTTAGCATGTAAGACAGTGTTTCCCAATCTCTGCCTTCAAAGCGCACTAACAACCCAGGTTTTAGTGATATCTACGCTTGAGCTCGGATGGTTAAAGCAAAATAACTGAGGTACTATTTAAGTCACCTGTGCTCAAGTATGGCTATTCTTAAAACCTGGACTGTTAGTTTGCCTTGAGGACCATGGTTGGGAACCCCTGATGTAAGAGATCACCTGTGTGTTTTGTAGCTGCCCCTATGTACAAGGAAGGACCAAAAGTGATAGTAAAGAGCCTTTCTCTTACGTCCTAGAGGATGCTGGGGACTCCGTAAGGACCATGGGGTATAGACTAGAGATGTGCACTTGAAATTTTTCGGGTTTTGTGTTTTGGTTTTGGGTTTGGTTCCGCGGCCGTGTTTTGGGTTCGACCGCGTTTTGGCAAAACCTCACCGAATTTTTTTTGTCGGATTCGGGTGTGTTTTGGATTCGGGTGTTTTTTTCAAAAAACACTAAAAAACAGCTTAAATCATAGAATTTGGGGGTCATTTTGATCCCAAAGTATTATTAACCTCAAAAACCATAATTTCCACTCATTTTCAGTCTATTCTGAACACCTCACACCTCACAATATTATTTTTAGTCCTAAAATTTCCACCGAGGTCGCTGGATGACTAAGCTAAGCGACCCTAGTGGCCGACACAAACACCTGGCCCATCTAGGAGTGGCACTGCAGTGCCACGCAGGATGGCCCTTCCAAAAAACACTCCCCAAACAGCACATGACGCAAATAAGAAAAAAAGAGGCGCAATGAGGTAGCTGTGTGAGTAAGATAAGCGACCCTAGTGGCCGACACAAACACCTGGCCCATCTAGGAGTGGCACTGCAGTGTCACGCAGGATGGCCCTTCCAAAAAACACTCCCCAAACAGCACATGACGCAAAGAAGAAAAAAAGAGGCGCAATGAGGTAGCTGTGTGAGTAAGCTAAGCGACCCTAGTGGCCGACACAAACACCTGGCCCATCTAGGAGTGGCACTGCAGTGTCACGCAGGATGGCCCTTCCAAAAAACACTCCCCAAACAGCACATGACGCAAAGAAAAAAAGAGGCGCAATGAGGTAGCTGTGTGAGTAAGATAAGCGACCCTAGTGGCCGACACAAACACCTGGCCCATCTAGGAGTGTCACTGCAGTGTCACGCAGGATGGCCCTTCCAAAAAACACTCCCCAAACAGCACATGACGCAAAGAAGAAAAAAAGAGGCGCAATGAGGTAGCTGTGTGAGTAAGCTAAGCGACCCTGGTGGCCGACACAAACACCTGGCCCATCTAGGAGTGGCACTGCAGTGTCACGCAGGATGGCCCTTCCAAAAAACACTCCCCAAACAGCACATGACGCAAAGAAGAAAAAAAGAGGCGCAATGAGGTAGCTGTGTGAGTAAGATAAGCGACCCTAGTGGCCGACACAAACACCTGGCCCATCTAGGAGTGGCACTGCAGTGTCACGCAGGATGGCCCTTCCAAAAAACACTCCCCAAACAGCACATGACGCAAAGAAGAAAAAAAGAGGCGCAATGAGGTAGCTGTGTGAGTAAGATAAGCGACCCTAGTGGCCGACACAAACACCTGGCCCATCTAGGAGTGGCACTGCAGTGTCACGCAGGATGGCCCTTCCAAAAAACACTCCCCAAACAGCACATGATGCAAAGAAGAAAAAAAGAGGCGCAATGAGGTAGCTGTGTGAGTAAGCTAAGCGACCCTAGTGGCCGACACAAACACCTGGCCCATCTAGGAGTGGCACTGCAGTGTCACGCAGGATGGCCCTTCCAAAAAACACTCCCCAAACAGCACATGACGCAAAGAAAAAAAGAGGCGCAATGAGGTAGCTGTGTGAGTAAGATAAGCGACCCTAGTGGCCGACACAAACACCTGGCCCATCTAGGAGTGGCACTGCAGTGTCACGCAGGATGGCCCTTCCAAAAAACACTCCCCAAACAGCACATGACGCAAAGAAGAAAAAAAGAGGCGCAATGAGGTAGCTGTGTGAGTAAGCTAAGCGACCCTAGTGGCCGACACAAACACCTGGCCCATCTAGGAGTGGCACTGCAGTGTCACGCAGGATGGCCCTTCCAAAAAACACTCCCCTAACAGCACATGACGCAAAGAAGAAAAAAAGAGGCGCAATGAGGTAGCTGTATGAGTAAGATAAGCGACCCTAGTGGCCGACACAAACACCTGGCCCATCTAGGAGTGGCACTGCAGTGTCACGCAGGATGGCCCTTCCAAAAAACACTCCCCAAACAGCACATGACGCAAAGAAGAAAAAAAGAGGCGCAATGAGGTAGCTGTGTGAGTAAGATAAGCGACCCTAGTGGCCGACACAAACACCTGGCCCATCTAGGAGTGGCACTACAGTGTCACGCAGGATGGCCCTTCCAAAAAACACTCCCCAAACAGCACATGACGCAAAGAAGAAAAAAAGAGGCGCAATGAGGTAGCTGTGTGAGTAAGCTAAGCGACCCTAGTGGCCGACACAAACACCTGGCCCATCTAGGAGTGGCACTGCAGTGTCACGCAGGATGGCCCTTCCAAAAAACACTCCCCAAACAGCACATGACGCAAAGAAAAATGAAAGAAAAAAGAGGTGCAAGATGGAATTGTCCTTGGGCCCTCCCACCCACCCTTATGTTGTATAAACAGGACATGCACACTTTAACCAACCCATCATTTCAGTGACAGGGTCTGCCACACGACTGTGACTGAAATGACGGGTTGGTTTGGACCCCCACCGAAAAAGAAGCAATTAATCTCTCCTTGCACAAACTGGCTCTACAGAGGCAAGATGTCCACCTCATCATCATCCTCCGATATATCACCGTGTACATCCCGCTCCTCACAGATTATCAATTCGTCCCCACTGGAATCCACGATCTCAGCTCCCTGTGTACTTTGTGGAGGCAATTGCTGCTGGTCAATGTCTCCACGGAGGAATTGATTATAATTCATTTTAATGAACATCATCTTCTCCACATTTTCTGGAAGTAACCTCGTACGCCAATTGCTGACAAGGTGAGCGGCGGCACTAAACACTCTTTCGGAGTACACACTTGTGGGAGGGCAACTTAGGTAGAATAAAGCCAGTTTGTGCAAGGGCCTCCAAATTGCCTCTTTTTCCTGCCAGTATAAGTACGGACTGTCTGACGTGCCTACTTGGATGCGGTCACTCATATAATCCTCTACCATTCTTTCAATGGTGACAGAATCATATGCAGTGACAGTAGACGACATGTCCGTAATCGTTGTCAGGTCCTTCAGTCCGGACCAGATGTCAGCATCAGCAGTCGCTCCAGACTGCCCTGCATCACCGCCAGCGGGTGGGCTCGGAATTCTGAGCCTTTTCCTCGCACTCCCAGTTGCGGGAGAATGTGAAGGAGGAGATGTTGACAGGTCGCGTTCCGCTTGACTTGACAATTTTGTCACCAGCAGGTCTTTGAACCCCAGCAGACTTGTGTCTGCCGGAAAGAGAGATCCAAGGTAGGTTTTAAATCTAGGATCGAGCACGGTGGCCAAAATGTAGTGCTCTGATTTCAACAGATTGACCACCCGTGAATCCTTGTTAAGCGAATTAAGGGCTCCATCCACAAGTCCCACATGCCTAGCGGAATCGCTCCCTTTTAGCTCCTCCTTCAATGCCTCCAGCTTCTTCTGCAAAAGCCTGATGAGGGGAATGACCTGACTCAGGCTGGCAGTGTCTGAACTGACTTCACGTGTGGCAAGTTCAAAAGGTTGCAGAACCTTGCACAACGTTGAAATCATTCTCCACTGCGCTTGAGACAGGTACATTCCACCTCCTATATCATGCTCAATTGTATAGGCTTGAATGGCCTTTTGCTGCTCCTCCAACCTCTGAAGCATATAGAGGGTTGAATTCCACCTCGTTACCACTTCTTGCTTCAGATGATGGCAGGGCAGGTTCAGGCGTTTTTGGTGGTGCTCCAGTCTTCTGTACGCAATTCTTCTGGCCACCGACAGCATCTCTTGCACGCCCCTGTCGTTTTTTTTAAAATTCTGCACCACCAAATTCAAGGTATGTGCAAAACATGGGACGTGCCGGAATTTGCCCATATTTAATGCACACACAATATTGCTGGCGTTGTCCGATGCCACAAATCCACAGGAGAGTCCAATTGGGGTAAGCCATTCCGCGATGATCTTCCTCAGTTGCCGTAAGAGGTTTTCAGCTGTGTGCGTATTCTGGAAACCGGTGATACAAAGCGTAGCCTGCCTAGGAAAGAGTTGGCGTTTGCGAGATGCTGCTACTGGTGCCGCCGCTGCTGTTCTTGCGGCGGGAGTCCATACATCTACCCAGTGGGCTGTCACAGTCATATAGTCCTGACCCTGCCCTGCTCCACTTGTCCACATGTCCGTGGTTAAGTGGACATTGGGTACAACTGCATTTTTTAGGACACTGGTGAGTCTTTTTCTGACGTCCGTGTACATTCTCGGTATCGCCTGCCTAGAGAAGTGGAACCTAGATGGTATTTGGTAACGGGGGCACACTACCTCAAGAAATTGTCTAGTTCCCTGTGAACTAACGGCGGATACCGGACGCACGTCTAACACCAACATAGTTGTCAAGGCCTCAGTTATCCGCTTTGCAACAGGATGACTGCTGTGATATTTCATCTTCCTCGCAAAGGACTGTTGGACAGTCAATTGCTTGGTGGAAGTAGTAAAAGTGGGCTTACGACTTCCCCTCTGGGATGACCATCGACTCCCAGCAGCAA
Source organism: Pseudophryne corroboree (assembly GCF_028390025.1). Classification (NCBI taxonomy): domain Eukaryota; kingdom Metazoa; phylum Chordata; class Amphibia; order Anura; family Myobatrachidae; genus Pseudophryne; species Pseudophryne corroboree. The sequence continues at coordinate 506,473,347 of NC_086446.1, read as the reverse complement.
CAACAGCAGCGCCAGCAGCAGTAGGCGTTACACGCAAGGATGCATCGGAGGAATCCCAGGCAGGAGAGGACTCGTCAGAATTGCCAGTGACATGGCCTGCAGGACTATTGGCATTCCTGGGGAAGGAGGAAATTGACACTGAGGGAGTTGGTGGGGTGGTTTGCGTGAGCTTGGTTACAAGAGGAAGGGATTTACTGGTCAGTGGACTGCTTCCGCTGTCGCCCAAAGTTTTTGAACTTGTCACTGACTTATTATGAATGCGCTGCAGGTGACGTATAAGGGAGGATGTTCCGAGGTGGTTAACGTCCTTACCCCTACTTATTACAGCTTGACAAAGGCAACACACGGCTTGACAAATGTTGTCCGCATTTCTGTTGAAATACTTCCACACCGAAGAGCTGATTTTTTTGGTATTTTCACCAGGCATGTCAACGGCCCTATTCCTCCCACGGACAACAGGTGTCTCCCCGGGTGCCTGACTTAAACAAACCACCTCACCATCAGAATCCTCCTTGTCAATTTCCTCCCCAGCGCCAGCAACACCCATATCCTCCTCATCCTGGTGTACTTCAACACTGACATCTTCAATCTGACTATCAGGAACTGGACTGCGGGTGCTCCTTCCAGCACTTGCAGGGGGCGTGCAAATGGTGGAAGGCGCATGCTCTTCACGTCCAGTGTTGGGAAGGTCAGGCATCGCAACCGACACAATTGGACTCTCCTTGTGGATTTGGGATTTCGAAGAACGCACAGTTCTTTGCGGTGCTTTTGCCAGCTTGAGTCTTTTCATTTTTCTAGCGAGAGGCTGAGTGCTTCCATCCTCATGTGAAGCTGAACCACTAGCCATGAACATAGGCCAGGGCCTCAGCCGTTCCTTGCCACTCCGTGTGGTAAATGGCATATTGGCAAGTTTACGCTTCTCCTCCGACAATTTTATTTTAGATTTTGGAGTCCTTTTTTTACTGATATTTGGTGTTTTGGATTTTACATGCTCTGTACTATGACATTGGGCATCGGCCTTGGCAGACGACGTTGCTGGCATTTCATCGTCTCGGCCATGACTAGTGGCAGCAGCTTCAGCACGAGGTGGAAGTGGATCTTGATCTTTCCCTAATTTTGGAACCTCAACATTTTTGTTCTCCATATTTTAATAGGCACAACTAAAAGGCACCTCAGGTAAACAATGGAGAAGGATGGATACTAGTATACTTATGGATGGACGAGCGACTGCCGACACAGAGGTAGCTACAGCCGTGGACTACCGTACTGTGTCTGCTGCTAATATAGACTGGATGATAATGAGATGAAATTAATATATATATATATAATATCACTAGTACTGCAGCCGGACAGGTATATATATTTATTAGGTAATGACTGATGACGGACCTGCTGGACACTGTCAGCTCAGCAGCACCGCAGACTGCTACAGTAAGCTACTATAGTAGTATGTATCAAGAAGAAAGAGAAAAAAAAAAACCACAAGTAGGTGGTATACAATTATGGATGGACCAGCGACTGCCGACACAGAGGTAGCTACAGCCGTGGACTACCGTACAGTGTCTGCTGCTAATATAGACTGGATGATAATGAGATGAAATTAATATATATATATATATATAATATCACTAGTACTGCAGCCGGACAGGTATATATATTTATTATGTAATGACTGATGACGGACCTGCTGGACACTGTCAGCTCAGCAGCACCGCAGACTGCTACAGTAAGCTACTATAGTAGTATGTATCAAGAAGAAAGAGAAAAAAAAAACCACGGGTAGGTGGTATACAATTATGGATGGACCAGCGACTGCCGACACAGAGGTAGCTACAGCCGCGGACTACCGTACTGTGTCTGCTGCTAATATAGACTGGATGATAATGAGATGAAATTAATATTTATATATATATATATAATATCACTAGTACTGCAGCCGGACAGGTATATATATTTATTATGTAATGACTGATGACGGACCTGCTGGACACTGTCAGCTCAGCAGCACCGCAGACTGCTACAGTAAGCTACTATAGTAGTATGTATCAAGAAGAAAGAAAAAAAAACCACGGGTAGGTGGTATACAATTATGGATGGACCAGCGACTGCCGACACAGAGGTAGCTACAGCCGTGGACTACCGTACTGTGTCTGCTGCTAATATAGACTGGATGATAATGAGATGAAATTAATATATATATATATATAATATCACTAGTACTGCAGCCGGACAGGTATATATATTTATTATGTAATGACTGATGACGGACCTGCTGGACACTGTCAGCTCAGCAGCACCGCAGACTGCTACAGTAAGCTACTATAGTAGTATGTATCAAGAAGAAAGAGAAAAAAAAAAACCACGGGTAGGTGGTATACAATTATGGATGGACCAGCGACTGCCGACACAGAGGTAGCTACAGCCGTGGACTACCGTACTGTGTCTGCTGCTAATATAGACTGGATGATAATGAGATGAAATTAATATATATATATATATATATATAATATCACTAGTACTGCAGCCGGACAGGTATATATATTTATTATGTAATGACTGATGATGGACCTGCTGGACACTGTCAGCTCAGCAGCACCGCAGACTGCTACAGTAAGCTACTATAGTAGTATGTATCAAGAAGAAAGAGAAAAAAAAAAACCACGGGTAGGTGGTATACAATTATGGATGGACCAGCGACTGCCGACACAGAGGTAGCTACAGCCGTGGACTACCGTACTGTGTCTGCTGCTAATATAGACTGGATGATAATGAGATGAAATTAATATATATATATAATATCACTAGTACTGCAGCCGGACAGGTATATATATTTATTATGTAATGACTGATGACGGACCTGCTGGACACTGTCAGCTCAGCAGCACCGCAGACTGCTACAGTAAGCTACTATAGTAGTATGTATCAAGAAGAAAGAGGAAAAAAAAAAACCACGGGTAGGTGGTATACAATTATGGATGGACCAGCGACTGCCGACACAGAGGTAGCTACAGCCGTGGACTACCATACTGTGTCTGCTGCTAATATAGACTGGATGATAATGAGATGAAATTAATATATATATATATATATATAATATCACTAGTACTGCAGCCGGACAGATATATATATTTATTATGTAATGACTGATGACGGACCCGCTGGACACTGTCAGCTCAGCAGCAACCGCAGACTGCTACAGTAAGCTACTATAGTAGTATGTATCAAGAAGAAAAAAAAAAAAAAAAAACACGGGTAGGTGGTATACATATACAATTATATATATATTATATACAATTATATATATATATATATATATATATATATATATATATATTAAACTGGTGGTGATTAATTAAACTGGTGGTCAGGTCACTGGTCACACTATCAGCAACTTGCAAGTAGTACTCCTAAGCAGACAATCACAATATATACTGGTGGTCAGTGTGGTCACAATGGCAGTGTGGCACTCTGGCAGCAGAGTGCCAGCAAAAGTGTGCACTGTACGTTAAAATATGTACTCCTGCTCTCAGACTCTAACTGCTCCCCACTGTCTCCCCCACAAGTCAGATATACAGTCACACTATCACTTCAGCAAGTAGTAGTACTCCTCCTAATGCTCCCCAAAATTACTAAAGTAAATAATACTGTGTCTCTCTCTACTCTAGTCTCACTCTCTATAAACGGAGAGGACGCCAGCCTCGTCCTCTCCCTATCAATCTCAATGCACGTGTGAAAATGGCGGCGACGCGCGGCTCCTTATATAGAATCCGAGTCTCGCGATAGAATCTGAGCCTCGCGAGAATCCGACAGCGGGATGATGACGTTCGGGCGCGCTCGGGTTAACCGAGCAAGGCGGGAAGATCCGAGTCGCTCGGACCCGTGTAAAAAAACCTGAAGTTCGGGCGGGTTCGGTTTCCGAGGAACCGAACCCGCTCATCTCTAGTATAGACGGGCTCCGCAGGAGACATGGGCACTACAAAGAACTTTAGATGGGTGTGCACTGGCTCCTCCCTCTATGCCCCTCCTCCAGACCTCAGTTAGATCTTGTGCCCAGTGGAGACTGGGTGCATTACAGGGGAGCTCTCCTGAGTTTCTCTGAAAAAGAATTTTGTTAGGTTTTTTATTTTCAGGGAGCACTGCTGGCAACAGGCTCCCTGCATCGTGGGACTGAGAAGAGAGAAGCAGACCTACTTAAATGATATGCTCTGCTTCTTAGGCTACTGGACACCATTAGCTCCAGAGGGTCGGAACGCAGGTCTCACCCTCGCTGTTCATCCCAGAGCCGCGCCGCCGTCCTCCTCACAGAGCCGGAAGATAGAAGCCGGGTGAGTATAAGAAGAAAGAAGACTTCAAAGGCGGCAGAAGACTTCAGATCTTCTCTGAGGTAACGCGCAGCGTTACTACTGCGCGCCATTGCTCCCGCACACAACACATACTGCAGGCACGGATGGGTGCAGGGCGCAGGGGGGGGCGCCCTGAGCAGCAATAATAAACCTCTAGGACTGGTAAACAGGCATATATAGGCTGCGGAGGCAATATATATTAATATCCCCCGCCACTCCGCCAGTATTGAAAAATTGAGCGGGATCGAAGCCCGCCGCTGAGGGGGTGGAGCTTGATCCCACAGCACTAACCAGCGCCATTTTCTCCACACCACACTGCAGAGAAGCTGGCTCCCGGACTCTCCCCTGCTGAACACGGTGACACAGGGCAAAAAAGAGGGGGGGACACTTGTAAGGCGCAGTCAGTGTATAGATAATTAAATATATACATATAATTATATAAAAGCGCTGTTTAGCTGGGAATTTTGTTTCCAGTGTCAGTTAGCGCTGGGTGTGTGCTGGCATACTCTCTCTCTGTGTCTCCAAAGGGCCTTATTGGGGAACTATCTCCATATAAATAAATATATCCCTGTGTGTGTGGGGGTGTCGGTGCGCGTGTGTCGGCATGTCTGAAGCGGAAGGCTCATCTAAGGAGGAGGTGGAGCAGATGATTGTGGTGTCTCCGTCGGCAACGCCGACACATGATTGGTTGGACATGTGGAATGTTTTAAATGCAAATGTGACCTTGTTACATAAGAGATTAGACAAAGCAGAGTCCAGGGATTATACAGGGAGTCAATCAATGGCTTTGACGGTGTCACAGGGCCCTTCAGGGTCTCAAAAACGTCCCCTATCCTAAATAGCAGACACGGATACCGACACGGATTCTGACTCCAGTGTCGACTACGATGACACGAGGTTACACCCAAGGGTGGCCAAAAGCATTCATTATATGATTATTGCAATAAAAGATGTTTTGCATATCACAGATGACCCCTCTGTCCCTGACACGAGGGTACACATGTTTAAGGAAAAGAAACCTGAGGTAACCTTTCCCCCATCTCATGAGCTGAATGCATTATTTGAAAAGGCTTGGGAATCTCCAGACAAGAAACTGCAGGTTCTCAAAAGAATTCTTATGGCGTATCCTTTCCCTGCACAGGACAGGGTACGGTGGGATTCCTCGCCCAGAGTGGACAAGGCTTTAACGCGCTTATCCAAGAAGGTGGCGCTACCGTCTCCAGACACGGCAGCCCTCAAGAATCCTGCTGATCGCAGACAGGAAACAACTTTAAAATCAATATATACACATACGGGTGCTTTACTCATACCGGCAATAGCATCGGCTTGGGTTTGTAGCGCTGTAGCAGCTTGGACAGATACCTTGTCAGCTGACATTGATACCCTAGATAGGGATACCATTTTATTGACTTTAGGTCACATTAAAGACGCAGTCTTATATATGAGAGACGCTCAGAGAGACGTTGGGCTGCTAGGTTCGAGAGCCAACGCCATGGTGATTTCTGCTAGGCGAGCATTGTGGACCCGCCAATGGATGGGTGATGCCGACTCAAAAAGGCATATGGAAGTTTTGCCTTACAAGGGTGAGGTTTTATTTGGGGAAGGTCTCACAGACCTGGTTTCCACAGCTACCGCGGGTAAATCTACCTTTTTGCCTTATGTTCCCCCACAGCAAAGGAAAACACCACAGTATCAAATGAAGTCCTTTCGGTCGCATAAGTCCAGAAGAGGTCGGGGCCCTTCCTTCCTCGCCAGAGGTAAGGGTAGAGGGAAAAGAATGCCTGCTATGGCTAGTTCCCAGGAGCAGAAGTCCTCCCCGGCTTCTACTAAATCCACCGCATGACGCTGGGGCTCCACTGAGGGAGTCCGCGCCGGTGGGGGCACGTTTTCGACTTTTCAGCCACGTCTGGGTTCAGTCGGACGTGGATCCTTGGGCGATGGAAATTGTATCCCAAGGCTACAAGCTGGAATTCGAAGACGTGCCTCCTCGCTGATTCTTCAAATCGGCTTTACCAGCGTCTCCCCCAGAGAGGGAGATAGTTTTAGCTGCAATTCAAAAGCTGTGTCAACAGCAGGTGATTATCAAGGTTCCCCTAATTCAACAGGGAAAGGGGTACTATTCAACCCTGTTTGTGGTCCCGCATCCGGATGGCTCGGTCAGACCAATTCTAAATTTCAAATCCCTAAACCTGTACTTAAAAAGGTTCAAGTTCAAGATGGAATCGCTCAGGGCGGTTATCTCCAGCCTGGAAGTGGGGGATTTTATGGTGTCACTAGACATAAAGGATGCTTACCTTCATGTCCCAATATATCCTCCTCATCAGGCATACCTGAGATTCGCTGTACAGGACTGCCATTACCAGTTTCAGACGTTGCCGTTTGGGCTTTCCACGGCCCCGAGGGTTTTCACCAAGGTAATGGCAGAAATGATGGTGCTCCTGCGCAGGCAAGGAGTCACAATTATCCCGTACTTGGATGATCTCCTGATAAAAGCGAGATCAAAGGAACAGTTGCAGAAAAGCATGTCGCTCTCCCTGAGTGCTGCAACAGCATGGCTGGATTCTAAATCTACCAAAGTCACAGTTAGTTCCTACGACTCGACTGTCGTTCTTAGGCATGATTCTGGACACAGAACAAAAGAGGGTTTTTCTCCTGATGGAAAAAGCCCAGGAACTCCAGAACATGGTCAGAGACCTGTTAAAACCGAAGAGAGTGTCAGTACATCAATGCACTCGAGTACTGGGGAAAATGGTGGCGACCTACGAGGCCATTCCCTTCGGCAGGTTTCATGCGAGGACTTTTCAGTGGGACCTTCTGGGCAAGTGGTCCGGGTCCCATCTTCAAATACATCAGAAAAAAACCCTGTCCCCCAGGGCCAGGGTGTCTCTCTTGTGGTGGCTGCAGAGTGCTCACCTTCTAGAGGGTCGCAGGTTCGGCATTCAAGACTGGGTTCTGGTGACCACGGACGCGAGCCTCCGAGGATGGGGAGCAGTCACACAGGGAAGGAATTTTCAGGGACTATGGTCAAGCCAAGAGGCTTGTCTACACATCAACATACTGGAATTAAGGGCCATATACAACGGCCTTCGACAAGCGGAGAATATTCTTCGCGACCTACCGGTTCTGATTCAATCAGACAACGTCACAGCCGTGGCTCATGTAAACCGCCAAGGCGGGACAAGGAGCAGAGTGGCAATGGAGGAAGCCACCAGGATTCTGCGCTGGGCAGAAAATCACGTAAGTGCTCTGTCAGCGGTATTCATTCCGGGAGTGGACAACTGGGAAGCAGACTTCCTCAGCAGACACGATCTCCATCCAGGAGTGTGGGGACTTCATCAAGAAGTTTTTGCAGAGATAACAAGTCTTTGGGGAATTCCTCAAATAGATATGATGGTGTCACGCCTCAACAAGAAGCTTCGGAGGTATTGTGCCAGGTCAAGGGACCCTCAGGCAGTAGCGGTGGACGCCCTGGTGACACCATGGGTGTTTCAGTCGGTCTATGTGTTCCCTCCTCTTCCTCTCATCTCAAAAATATTGAGAATCATAAGACGAAAAAGAATACAGACAATACTCATTGCTCCAGATTGGCCTCGAAGGGCCTGGTATTCAGATCTTCAGGAAATGCTCACAGAAGATCCATGGCCTCTTCTTCTCAGGGAGGACCTTTTGCAGCAGGGGCCCTGCGTGTTCCAAGACTTACCGCGGTTACGTTTGCGGCATGGCGGTTGAACACCGAATCCTAGCTGGGAAAGGTATTCCGGAGGAAGTCATCCCTACTCTGATAAAGGCTAGGAAGGTGGTGACGGCGAAACATTATCACCGTATTTGGAGGAAATATGTATCTTGGTGTGAAGCCAAGAATGCTCCTATGGAAGATTTCCACTTGGGCCGTTTTCTCCACTTTCTACAGACAGGAGTGGATATGGGCCTAAAGTTAGGCTCCATTAAGGTACAGATTTTGGCCCTATCTATATTCTTCCAGAAGGAATTGGCTTCTCTCCCAGAAGTCCAGACTTTTGTAAAGGGAGTGCTACACATCCAGCCTCCTTTTGTGCCCCCAGTGGCACCATGGGACCTTAACGTGGTGTTACAGTTCCTAAAATCTCACTGGTTTGAGCCTCTTCAAACAGCTGAATTAAAATTTCTCACTTCGAAGGTGGTCATGTTGTTGGCCTTGGCATCTGCAAGGCGGGTGTCCGAATTGGCGGCCTTGTCTCATAAGAGCCCCTATCTCATTTTCCATGTGGATAGAGCTGAGTTGAGGACTCATCCTCAATTTTTGCCTAAGGTGGTGTCATCATTTCATATGAACCAACCTATTGTGGTGCCTGTGGCTACGAGAGACTTGGAGGATTCCAAGTCCCTTGATGTAGTCAGGGCCTTAAAAATTTACGTAGCCAGGACGGCTCGGATTAGGAAAACAGAGGCACTGTTTGTCCTGTATGCAGCCAACAAGGTTGGCGCTCCTGCTTCTAAGCAGACTATTGCTCGCTGGATCTGTAACACGATTCAGCAGGCTCATTCTACGGCTGGATTGCCTTACCAAATTCGGTAAAGGCCCATTCCACTAGGAAGGTGGGCTCTTCTTGGGCGGCTGCCCGAGGCGTCTCGGCTTTACAGCTTTGCCGAGCGGCTACTTGGTCGGGTTCAAACACTTTTGCAAAATTCTACAAGTTTGACACCCTGGCTGAGGAGGTCCTCATGTTTGCTCACTCGGTGCTGCAGAGTCATCCGCACTTTCCTGCCCATTTTGGAGCTTTGGTATAATCCCCATGGTCCTTACGGAGTCCCCAGCATCCTCTAGGACGTAAGAGAAAATAAGATTTTAAACCTACCGGTAAATCTTTTTCTCCTAGTCCATAGAGGATGCTGGGCGCCCGTCCCAGTGCGGACATATTTCTGCATGACTTGTATATAGTTGTTGCTTACATAAGGGTTATGTTACAGTTAAGATCAGTCGTTGGCTGATACTGTTTTGTTCATACTGTGGATGGTGTGGGCTAGTATGAATCTTGCCCTTAGATTAACAAAAATCCTTTCCTCGTACTGTCCATCTCCTCTGGGCACAGTTTCTCTAACTGAGGTCTTGAGGAGGGGCATAGAGGGAGGAGCCAGTGCACACCCATCTACGGACTAGGAGAAAAAGATTTACCGGTAGGTTTAAAATCTTCTTTTTCTAGTTTCTGCACAAGTGCCTTCTACCACAAGGAAGATGGGGATGACAGCAACAGGTAGGTAATGGGAGGAGGGGGTTTCACACGGACCCGCCTAGACATTAATTAGCATCTGAATATTTACATTTTAAGTGAATATAACAGCTAGTTATACACACAGTAACCTACTTTTCTTGGATGTCAACACCCCTGGGATGTGTTATGAAACATAGGAAACCATCATTAGAATTTATTTATGGGGCACCGCAGACGCAGACTGCATCACACAGGTCAATATTACAGGCAGAAAATATATGAATGTTGTAATCATGATAACAGATACATGAATAAAACGAAGCATAATAACATATAAAGATATTCACGAGCTAGTAATAACAGCTAGTCAGGGGCGTTTTAAGAGAGGAGGAGGCCCGTGTTCAGCCTCCTCCGTCGGTCCCCCTCCTCTCTGCCCGGAGCGCTGTAGAGTCTGAGCACTTGAGGGCTCAGACTCTACTGCGATTGCGCAGATCTCTGGGAAAACGGCGCGGCGGCCATTTTCCCTGTGATTTTCTCTACTGCGCATGGGCAGAACTCCATGAAAATGGCCGCTGGGACATTTTCACTGTGTTCTAGCGGCGCTGCGGATGCCGGCACTGGACTTCGGAGGGGTGAGTATTTTAAAAATGGGTGCAGTGTGTGCGGTTGGGGCCCCCTCTGGACTCAGGGGCCCCTGTGCACCGCACACACTGCACCCATTATAGAAACGCCAGTGCAGCTAGTACAGATACAAGTACAAATTCAATACGTGTGTAGTAGACATGAGATAATGGCAGTATCAGGTAGGCTGGCATCTCTACATAGTATAAAGTCCCAGGAAGGCATCTCTCTGTTTGTCCGGCCTAATCTCGGGAATCACCTAAACGGATTTTAATGAGGTTTTCACAACTCTATAGAGCATTTGTTGAGGAAGGTTTAGGTGTATGAAACTTTATTCTGTGGCAAAAGAGAACTGAGCAGAGATAATTTTAGTAAAGCAGGTCAAAGACAAAATGGCTGTCCAATAGCTTTTTTGGGTTACGCTGCCATAACAGTTAAAGATGTATCACAACGATGGACTTTATTTTATACTATGTAGAGATTGATACATATTATCTGTTTCTTTCAGAAAAAAATCTGTAAGCCCTGTTTACTGATACAAAATTTCAGTTGTTCCCTTTTTTCCTGTTCCTGTTTCATTTATGTGAGAAATGGTTATTTTTCCTCAAGCAACATTCATTTTGAATGTTTGTTTTTCTACACAATTCAGCTACAGTCAATAGGAGGTGAAGGACAAACCAGCAGAGGACAAGTGAGGGGACAGTAAAAACTTAGAACATTTTATGATTGAAGCTACTATTTTAACTGGCTGTGGCACTGGAGAAATTGTTTTAACACTGAGAATCCTAATGATTCCATCAGATTTGCCGATCCCGGTTTGAGTCAGCTTTGGCATGACAATTAAAGCATAGAGACATACACTTAACGTGGCTGGGATAGACCTGAGTGGAGAAGGTTTTACTCATGGACAACTTTACGTGGCCCTTTCGCATGTCACGTTAAAACCAAATTATTTTTTTGTGTTGACTTCGGGAGGAAAACGACTAAGGTTGTCTACAAGGAAATCTTATAAGACCTCGGCTAAAAAAGCCTATAGCCGTAAATACAAAATTGCTCTTGTTCGAAGCCGGGTTGGATCACTAGTTTAATATAAGATACTGGACACCCTTTCCATGAGTAGGGACAGAGTGGTGCTCTACATTAGCCCGGCAATGTACTGTGCGCATATGCACACAAGAGGGTGTGCCATGGGCTCTGTGGGCCTGGCCTCGTGGCATGCCCCTGTGTGTCATGCAGCCGAGAACTGCGCCAGGCGGCAGAGCTACTCAGCCAGCGCCCGTGAATATGTGTGCCTTGTGGCTGGATCGCCCCTTCAGGCATTTGGTAGAAGTGCCATCTGGCCAGTCCGGACCTGCATATCAGAGTTTACTATCAAGAGCAGAGGTTCTCAAACGCGGTCCTCAAGGCACACCAATGGTCCAGGTTTTAGGTATATCCATGGCTGAGCACAGATGGTTAAATCAAATTGACTGAGGTGCTAATTAAGTCACATGTGGCCAAGCATGGATAATTTTAAAACCTGGACCGTTGGGGTAGCTTGAGGACCGCATTTGAGAACCTCTGATCTAGAGGAAGAGTTTTGCACAGGGATGAGAGTAGATGTGGTGGATGTCAGAAGTAGAGGGAGGGTATATACATCACTAGGTGGTATTCAATTGATATATCATGCCTGTCCAAAGTGACAGGAGATTGCTGGGCAATATTCAGTTGTCCCCTGTTATTGCGCATATCGCACCCACAGTAATCAAGTGGCTAAACCCAACTAAAGTAATGGACGTGATTGTGAAAGTTCCCATTTGGGTGGTCAAAAGGGTCACTTTTTGCACATTTATTTCGCCACCACTGGTGGTAGAAAACACAAATGATGATATCGCGTCTGTCAGCAGAAACAATTGAATAGCTGCTGGCGAGTGCGAACAGGTGGGGGAGGGACCTAAAGCATTTGAATACCGTCCAGGGTCTAAGAGCAGGATAGTTTTGAGCAAAACTTGTAAAAACATAAATACAAAAATTAAATACAAATGTATTGTAGGTTGGCAGAGTTTTGTGAGGTGAGGCGTGGTGCTCCGTAGGTGGTGACCCTGGGGAGCGGTGCAGGAGAAATCTTGGATATAGTAGTGTGAAGAACTATAAAAGCTTACTTAACCTTTACTCCTATCTAGCTTTCAGAAAATATATATTCTGATATACAGAAGGGATACACACACCTGTATCCAAGGGAGAAGAAGACACTCCTATTCAAAATGTTAGCTGCTGGGTTGCAGACAAGCAAATATCCAGGTGTGTTGAAGAGTACGTGGCACTCGAGGACATAATACTGGAGCATTCCATGTCAGCAACGTTTGTCAGCAAATTCAGCCCTTTATCAAGCACAAGCAGACTACCAGGTGCTGCAAATAGTACTATTATTAGCACGCTATAGAAGAACAACCACACCTGATGATTACCCGATAGATATAGGGGTGTATTTAATGCTTGTTGGATCCTTTCTGATGGAAAGGATACAACAATGCAGTATTCAATTCATGGCCAAATCCGACAGGATTTGGCAGTTCCCGACAATGGGGGTCATTCTGACCTAATCGCACGCAGCAACTTTTTGCTGCCCATGCGATCAGGTAGACGCCACCTATGGGGGAGTGGATTTTTGCATAGCAAGGCTGCGATCGCTTGTGCAGCCGTGCTATGCAAAAAAAGTTTTGTGCACAAAAGGAGTAGGTATGGACTTGCTTACCTGGTGCGATCACTTCATCGCCTCAGGTCCCGGAATTTACGTCAGGCATCCGCCCACCAAACGCCTCGACATGCCTGCGTTCGGAAATCCACTCCCCAAAAACGGTCAGTTGACGCCCGGATCCGCCTACCAGCTATCAATCTTCTTGCGGTCGCCGCTGCGACCACTTTCTTCATTGGAAGCGTCGCTTCCAACCTCATAGATGCATGAGGGAGCGGTCACATGATGACCAGCAGCCAATCGGAAGCAGAGACACATGTAGTGTACCTCAGTCTATGCCCCGGAGGAGCATCAGCGGCGGCAGCAGTCACACAGAACTTCCTCCTCCCACGCCGGCTGCACGAGATACTGCCCCTCCCTAGTAGTGTTGAGGAGGTGAAGTCCAGAGAGGGGCTGAGTACGTCGCGGGGAGGAGTGCCACCTGCTGGTCGTGCTGTCCTATGGTGTAGGGATGGCCATCGGTGTGCTGCCCATCGAGTGGTTGCACCACTCAATGGCCACCACTGAAAGGTGCTGGCTGGGCTGCAGACCAATAAAAAATGGTGGTGGGGCTTAGTGGGTGTCTGGCGGGGCTATGGCACCTTGTAAAAAAAACGATTTGTTTATGCTGTGCCATTGATGGAGGGAAACCATCTGGTTCTCTCCCATTGATGGCAAAAGCATTCAACATCGGCCACAAACCATCGATGATTAGGAGACGATGACTATCCCTTCTATGGAGTCGGGACACCCACCGTACAGTAATTCCTTGTTGCTGGTGTCACATTCAGTTATTTTTAATGTCAGGGTTATGGTCATTGTGGCTAATCCACAGCTAGTGACACAGTCGCTCTGGGTTTGTAATAGGTTCTCCCCTCACTCCCACATACACCCGGCACCCACAGGCTCAGCACTCTCAGGTGCCTTGGTAAGTGCGGAAAGGCCGCCTCCGTGTGCACCGTGCTGAGAAGGCACCTGTAGTGTGAGAACGAGGGATGCCGTTGTCCTGACCTGCTGTTTACAGTGTACCTATACATGTATGAGTACAGTGCTGTAAGTAGATATTTTGGTGCCCTGTGCAAGAAAAAGAATTGGTGCCCCCATCTCCCACCATATTTAAACTAGGAACAGTGCATGCCGAAGGCGCGCAACAAAAATATAGGGGCGTGACTTTATGGGGGAAGGGTCATGGCCACAGAATCATACCATTTCACATTACACGGCACAGTAGTGTCCACTATTCACATTACACCACACAGTAGTGCCCCTTACACACATTACACCACAGTAGAGCCCCTGATACACAATATGCCAGGTAGAGCACACTTTTGCCATGTAGAACCCACATTTTGCCACGCAGAGCCCACATTATGGCAGGTAGAGCCCCTGATACACATTATGCCAGGTAGAGCCCACATTATGCCAGGCAGAGCCCTGATACACATTATGGCAGGTAGAGCCCCTGATACACATTATGCCAGGTAGATCCCATATTATGCCAGGCAGAGGCCTGATACACATTATGGCAGGTAGAGCCCCTGATACACATTATGCCAGGTAGAGCCCACATTATGCCAGGTAGAGTCCCTGATACACATTATGCCAGCTAGAGGCCACATTATGCCAGGTAGCGCCCCTGCCAGGTGGGTGGTGGTGGTAGCATATGCATGACAAGCTGCAGCGCTGCCCAGCTACTGTTCAATGTAACACTGCAACAAGTAGCTGGGCGCTGCAGCTACCTAGCGCCGACACACATTGTGGCACAAACCTTTGGGTGTTGCCAGTGGTTATGCGCCCCTAGCGCATACGCACTGTGTACCAGGCACACACGTTGTTACGGCCCTGACAAAGGTAAACATGTTGCATGGATGTGACATGCCTGTTGGTGGTAATATATAGACACACAGCACACACATCTGTAATGAATGCAATGCATGATTCTAGCACATCTTTATTATGTGCCTAGGTTTTATATATCTGATTGAGTAACCCTAGGCCGGTGTCTGAATGGCAGTGATACTCAGCATGGGATGCTTTTATATTGTGCACAATTATATTCCGTGCTGTTTATGTTGTAAAAACTTTTCATGTAAAAACACTGAACATTAGATGGAAAATGCAGACTTTGAACATAAAATTGTGTTCTCCCGAAATATATGGAAAATGCATGATAGTGTTACACAAAAATATCCAATTTAATTTCTGCATCAACAAGTTAATTTCAAGTTTTATATGCAAAGGAACTGACCTGCATACTGCTTACCCATACCTGTGTGTGACGCTTTCCTGTCAGTGTCTGCCTATGTCAGGTTACCAAGTAACGACATTTATTCCCCACAGTTCCAGTCTCCTACCATCTTTTGTGTTGCTGCTCTGTAGAGATAAGCCGGTGGCATTTTCCCCCTGTCGCTTCCCAATCAGACTCATCACAAGAAAGTGAAGGCATCTATCGTATTCCCAGCACAGCAGTGTGTGTTCAAAGTTAGGATTATCTGCTCTGCTCAAAATCTCTTCAAAGGAGGACAAAAAACAGAGAAAGAATTGCTTTCTCTGGAGAAAATTGGAATATTGGTTCATGCAGCAGCCTAACGGAGCTGTTTCATCTAATGCCCGTTCCAGCAGATGTGTAATGTCAGAGGACAGAGCCTACATCTGGAGTTCCAGTAAGGTTTCCCCCTGAAATAATCTTGGGGGCTTTTATGTAACAACTGTTGCTGGACCCAAAAATAAAAAATAATTCCCTGGTTGTACAAGTTTTTATTTAATGTCGGCAAAGAAATGGATGCCTTAATTAATACTCTCATTCAAGTAGTATAAATGGATTTTATAATATTTAAGCTTGAGCACATGTTTACTGATGTGCCTTTCCCCCTTCCCTTCTTTGTCACTGGGAGCTCCTTATGCTTGCAGTGTGGCATTGGGCTGTGACATCATAGACAAGCTTCATTCTCTTGGTAACAGTGACATGGTAAGACAACTACATAGGTTCACCTAATGATACTGTAGCAGACATTACTTCCTACCAGCCACTGGGACTGTTACATGCAATACTATCCCTGGCCTACAGCTGTTCTGTTGTACAAAAATGGCAAGTAAGTGACAGAAGCAGGGGTGAGCAATTTTTCATTGTGGCTTTTTATTGGCTTGCAGATGGCTTCTGAAGGTAACTTATTTCCATGTAAGTTTACATACTATGGGATGTGACTTCTAATTGAAAGTGTTGGAGTCAGACTACTGCGCTCTTCCTCTCTTGTAGGCTACCCTCAATTCAGTAGGTAGGCCATCAGATCAGATTCTGAAAGGCACTGCATATAAATGAATGAACTTGTAGGAGGGGAATCCAATTGCGGGTGAGGTTTTTCGCGCCCGCAAGTTAGAATGGCAACAGTCACACTTTATAGTATAATGAATTTGCACAAAACTGCTCGCAGCCCCAAAGGGCTGTGATCAAATATGTGCGAATTCAGGCTGAGAGCAGGTCGCAAGGGGTGCGAGATGTGGTGATATTGTCGGCATTTCAACTCCAGTGTAACGGCAACTCACACCCTTGGGCCACAATTGGATTTCCCCTATGGGGTTTATTAAACTCCCTGCAATGTTCGACCATGGTTTTCCGTTGTGCACGTTGTGGTAGAGTGTGTTACCCCAACAAACGGACCTGGGGTGCAAAGCAAAATTGTTGGTGGTCGCGAAGTGTGGCAATTCTGGCTGTTCAGAGTCCACTTTTACATACATACAGTTGAATATATTTCATAGAAATTCATATTTTTACAACCTATATTGAAATTATTTTTGCAAATTATCATTACTTGTAATTGTAAGTTTAGCAATGTTATACTGTATATTGTACTTCATATTTAATAACATGTCAGTGGCATAAGGCTAATGCTAGAGTATTATGGGCTGTAGAACTGGTATAGGTGATGTTTTTCTCTTTTGGTGTCAGACACTCAACATTAATAGCGGTATTCAATTATTATATCCCTCCTGATTTCCTGTGTAAGGTGACGGGAGTTCGTAGGGCGATATTTAGTTGTTGTATTTTTTGTTATCACGCTGATCGCACTCATTGGTGTTGGGTTTCGCTCCGTAAAGCGGCTAACCCCAACTAAACTAATAGTCACAACGGAAAAGTCACGTTTGAATGGGTCACTTAGCTCATTTCAGCTCGCCACCCCGGGTGGTAGCGAGTTGAAATGATGTTACTGCGCCTGTCGGCAGAAACAATTGAATAGCTGCCGGCGAGACAAAGACAGGCTTCAGAAATTTGCCCTGGTACAGGACTGTGGACAGGACTAACTGTGGCATGGTTTACTCACCTGAGACCCAGGCTTTGTGAGTTAAGCAGGCCACACTTGGGTTCTTTTTTGGGGAGGGTCTAACGCTCACCAAAAAGACTCCACTTTGAGGGTAAAGGGTAGAGTAGGTGGGAAGCAGTGTGCAGAGCAACAAATGAATTGACCCTGCAAGTGCCACTCTAATCTAATACCCCTTTCAAACAGAAACTGAAATTACCGGGTGAAGCAGTTCTACCCGGTAATTTCATGAAAAACACGGGTCCTTTTTCTGTCTGAAAGGGTCAACCCGGGTTGAAATTCCCGTGACTTCGACCCCGGAATTTACCAGGGTTGGAGACGCGGGAATTTCGACCTGGGTTGACCCTTTCACACAGACAAAATACCCATGTTGATCTGCAAACTTCACCCGGTAATTTGCTTGTCTGTGTGAAAGGGGGGTCAGGCAGGTCCCAGCAAAACTACCCGGCATTGAAATGCCGGATAATTGCCGGTACTTTCAGACTTTTCAGTCTGAAACTGGTATTAATAACCTTGAGAGCAGTGGACATACTGCCAATGTTTGCCTACCCCGGCTCTAGAACAAAATGCTAGTAGGCTCTTTCTAGAACCAAAAGAAATTCCTACTCTAGGTAACCTGGTGAGGAGCTCACAGATGTTTCCTTGGGATCAGAGATCACATTAACGCATCCGTAGGCATAATAGTCATCTATAAGTGCAGGGGCAGTGTTTGAAAAGGTCTTGTGTGTATTTTTACAAGTGGGACAAAAAAAATGCTCCGGGCTCTGTAGATGGTAGGGATTGGGGGCAGATCGAGTACTTGCTACAACCCAGCATGGGATTTTACAAGATCTTTGGGCACTTTATTTGAAAGGGGATTGGTCACTACTTCATAGGGAATTATTAAGCAAAGGACACACATTAGCGCAAATGTATAGTATGATGTAAATGCATTTTGTACCTTTTTTCTCCCGCAACTTGCACTTTTTTCGACTGTGCATAAGCACTGAAAAATACATCCTTAGCCAGGATGACTACTACTCCTTTCAGACATAGGGATCAATTCAGTTGTTTTTTGCACTGCCACCACTAGAAGGCATCCGACGGCAGCAATTCAATAGTTTGCTAAGCGGCCGCAGAGCTCACATTTTTCCTCGCAGCCTCCTGAGGGTGTGAGAAAAAATGTGTTGAAAATCGTCACTTTGGGTGTCCAAACGGGAGTT
Source organism: Pseudophryne corroboree (assembly GCF_028390025.1). Lineage (NCBI taxonomy): Eukaryota > Metazoa > Chordata > Amphibia > Anura > Myobatrachidae > Pseudophryne > Pseudophryne corroboree. The sequence continues at coordinate 506,454,963 of NC_086446.1, read as the reverse complement.
TAGACGGTTTTAGCCATTTTAGGCGGTTAAACCTGGTCTGTTTGGCACGATATGCATGGGCGCCCAAACAAAATTAAATTGTGTCAATTGTTTGGGTGTCTAAACAGTCCCGTTTATCAAAGAAACAATTGAATAGCTTTGATAGATGCCCATTAGCATAGACGCCCAGCGGGGGGAGGAACAATTGAATTAGCCCCATTTTGTGCTTACAACTACTTGCTCCCCAATGGACATGGCAACATTTGGATGGTAAGTTAAATGTAGAAAATGTGCGTAAGGCTGTATTCACACAGAGTGCGCTCCATGCTGACCACCTAGAATATACATCTATGCCTATTTGGAGTCAGATCACTTGGTGAATGTGACTTTATTAGTTGCTAGTAAATTAGCAAAGCATCCGCAGGATCACCTCTATTCTTTTCTTTTTTTTTAAATGTCTGTGTATCAGATTTCCAGATAAATGTCTATAATTGTGGCTAGTAGTGGCTAGTAGTAGAAAGAGGACTGTTAATGCGTCACCAGCAAGTCTCAGGGCATTCTGCGTAGCTTACGGCTTGTGTGTGGGCACCGAAGCTGGAAGCCCTGAGAGAAATTATTAATACTGAATATTTTTGGAGGAATATATATAAATATATATACAGAATATATACAGTATATATATATATATATATATATATACAGTGCCATCATTGCCAAGTGATTATCCATTTTCTTCAATGATACATTTTTATATTTGGCATTTTTTTAGTTTACTCGTCTGTCTTAATATCTTACATTTTATTTTCTTATTGTTTACCAATTCCTTCAGCCTGTAAATACTTACTTATAAATCACTTTACGTGTCTTATTACTGTTATCATTTGTGTGTATGATTTCATTGGTGGCATTACTGATACGGGCAATGCTTAAAGTGGTCCTGGAGAGGAGGGGGCACTCAACCCCCTGCCCCAGCTCTAAAGGGATTGTGTGCGTCGTAGGCACGCACCGCAAAATGGGGCGAGGTCTCGAAAAGAAAGGGGCGTGGTCACCCAATAGTATCTCCAATTTAAATTATGTAAAGCTGCCCCCTGTAGAGCTGCCGTCAGTACAGATTCCCCCAGTAGTTATGCCCCCTGTAGTTATGCCCCCAGTACAGATGCTCCCAATTCAGATGCCGCCAATAGAAGCTGCCCCCTGTAGTTATGCCCCCAGTAGTTATGCCCCCAGTAGAAGCTGCCCCCAGTACAGATGCCCCAAGTAGAAGCTATGGATGAGGGGTGGTGGTGCTGGGAAAGAGGTGAAAGGTCAGAGGCGGAACCAGCGGTGGTGCTAGGGGGCACCAGCCAAAATCTTGCCTAGGGCATCATATTGGTTAGGGCCGGCTCTGAAGCTGCCCCCTGTAGTTATGCCCCCAGTACAGCTGCCCCTCTAGTTATGCCCCCAGTAAAAGCTGCTCCCAGTACAGATGCCCCCTGTAGTTATGCACCCAGTAGAATCTGCCCCCAGTAGAATCTGCCCCCTGTAGTTATGCCCCCAGTACAGATGCCCCCAGTAGAAGTTGCCCCCAGTACAGATGCACCATGTAGTTATGACCCCAGTAGAAGCTGCCCCCAGTACAGATGACCCCTGTAGTTATGCCCCCAGTAGAAGCTGCCCTCAATAGAAGCTGCCCCCAGTACAGATGCCCCCAGTAGTTATGCCCCCAGTACAGATGCCCCCTGTAGTTATGCCCCCCGTAAAAGCTGTCCCCTGTAGTTATGCCCCAGTACAGATGCCCCCTGTAATTATGCCCCCAGTAGAATCTGCCCCCAGTACAGATGCCCCCAGTAGAAGTTGCCCTAGTACAGATGCCCCCTGTAGAAGATGCCCCCTGTAGTTATGCCCCAGTACAGATGCACCCTGTAGGTATGACCCCAGTAGAAGCTGCCCCCCCTACAGATGCCCCCTGTAGTTATGCCCCCAGTACAGATGCCCCCAGTAGAATCTGTCCCCAGTAGAAGCTGCCCCCAGTACAGATGCCCCCTGTAGTTATGCCCCCTGTAGAAGCTGCCCCCAGTACAGATGCCCCCTGTAGTTATGCCCCCTGTAGTTATGCCCCCAGTAGAAGCAGCCACCAGTACAGATACTCCCTGTAGTTATGCCCCAGCAGAAGCTGCCCCCAGTACAGATGCCCCCTATAGTTATGCCCCCAGCAGAAGCTGCCCCCAGTACAGATGCCCCCTATAGTTATGCCCCCAGCAGAAGCTGCCCCCAGTACAGATGCCCCCTATAGTTATGCCCCCAGCAGAAGCTGCCCCAGTACAGATGCCCCCTATAGTTATGCCCCCAGTAGAAGCTGCCCCCAAGTAGCTCCGCTTCACACACACAAAAAACCACACACACAATACTCACCAGCCCCGCTCCTGCTTCCGGACCGCTGACCTCCGCCTGGCCGCCCGCTTCTCGGATCTATGGGAGAGACGTCATGATGTTTCTCCCATATCGCCGCACAGCCACACACAGTGGAAGCCGGAATTCAGAAGTGAGCTCTGGCTGCTGCTGAGGGGAAGGTACCGGCGCCCGCTGGTAACACATTCTCAGCGGGCGCCCGGCATCTCCATGCGGCGTCGGGCTCACATTCTGGGTTAGGTGAGCCAGAGGAGTCGGAACTGCGTTCCGTCTCCAATTGGAACTGACGGAACGCATTTCCACCCTGTTCCGGCTCACTTTAACCTCTGGTACGGGAGAGATCCACATATAACAAAATAAAAAAGATATCTGTACAAAAGTGCGAAGATGTCTCATAATATGAAAATTCTTAAAGATAACATAGACATGTCTGATGCAGAAGGAGCCAGCTCGCGGGCAGGAGCGCTAGACGTAGACTTGAGTTTGTCTCACTTGCACACGTTTTGTCTTTATCGGGCAACGGTCAGATGGTGTTAGTCTCTCAGCACACTGCACCCAACGACACTGACTTGCACCCCCATGCCTCTCTCCTGTACCGGCGTGCACCTTTACACTCTGTGTTGCTGCACTTCAAATAAAATAAAAAAAAATCCTAAATGATGGGGTGCCCCATTATTATGTGCCACATTACCCATGTGTCCCTCCTCATTACCTGCCCTGTGGCACGACAAAGGCGACGATTCAATGCATTGATGTTTTTCACTAATTAGCCAATTAACATGATAGCGAGATGATTAATAGCCTATGTTATTCGGATGATCACAAGGAAGATTTGTGAAAACCCAATCAAAATCGGTTCATTTCTTGAGTTATATATATATATATATATATATATATATGTAATACTCGTGATTTCTGAAAAAAATGCTTTATTGTATGAAATAAAGCATTTTTTTCTTTACCGTCCCTGCTATTGCCATCCAGCATTATCGATAATCGGATCACAGCGACACCTATACCATAATAGGATCGAGCTGACACCTATAGCACTACAATAATTGCCGTTAGCCATTATTGGACATTTTTTGATAAATAGGAAAAATCACCTTCTCTGGCAAAAACATTGATGATAATAAAACTTGCAGAAATAGTCTTGTAGTTACATAGTCAGTCACAAGAGGGTGCTCTAAGCTTGCCATGTAACTGGGAATACACTGATGTCTGTACATGTTGGGGTTTCCAAGACTCTGATTTGAGGTAGCTGCAGCCACAAACCTTTCTGATTTATCTTCACAGCAAATATATTTACACAAAATTTGCCAAACTTTTTGTAATATATTTTTTTCTTTTCTGTCCTCTGCCAAATAATACTGGAACAGATGTACATGTGTTAAAATGGTAACTTTGGACTTTTGTGTATACAGTTGTATTTTGCTGTTCCTGGCCAGAATTCCTCCATAGAGGTGCACAAGGAAACTACCAATTTTGCATGCACTGTAAAGGGAAATACTGTAGGTGCATAATCAAGCAGCACAGGGATGTAAATAAATCAGCCCACAATGTTTTTATTCTCTTTTAATAATTAAATTGTCATTGTATGTTGTGATTACTGTATTTTTGAGCACTGACTCTTACTTTCTCCTCAGCCGTTTCATGGCCAACAGGGAGGTGGGGGGGGATTCTATTTAACATGCTATTGAATAGCAACGGGAATCAGAGCTATTCGATTAGCCGCATCGTGCCTTAAGTCGAAATGCAAGTTACCGCTCGTAAAGAATTGCGTTTAGACGCAGTAAATGGCATTCTTCGGCTATGTTGTGTGCGAGGGCGGTAAGCCCGCAGCTCACACCGCGGCACTAGTTTTGTCGGATTTCTACTAGTGATGTGCACCGGAAATTTTTCGGGTTTTGTGTTTTGGTTTTGGATTCGGTTCCGCGGCCGTGTTTTGGATTCGGACGCGTTTTGGCAAAACCTCCCTGAAATTTTTTTGTCGGATTCAGGTGTGTTTTGGATTCGGGTGTTTTTTTACAAAAAAACCCTCAAAAACAGCTTAAATCATAGAATTTGGGGGTCATTTTGATCCCATAGTATTTTTAACCTCAATAACCATAATTTCCACTCATTTCCAGTCTATTCTGAACACCTCACAATATTATTTTTAGTCCTAAAATTTGCACCGAGGTCGCTGAAAGACTAAGCTAAGCGATCCAAGTGGCCGGCACAAACACCTGGCCCATCTAGGAGTGGCACTGCAGTGTCAGACAGGATGGCACTTAAAAAATTGTCCCCAAACAGCACATGATGCAAAGAAAAAAAAAAAGGTGCACCAAGGTCGCTGGATGGCTAAGCTAAGCAACGCAAGTGGCCGACACAAACACCTGGCCCATCTAGGAGTGGCACTGCAGTGTCAGACAGGATGGCAGATTTAAAAAATAGTCCCCAATCAGCACATGATGCTAAGAAAAAAAGAGGTGCACCAAGGTCGCTGGATGGTTAAGCTAAGCGACCCAAGTGGCCAACACAAAAAACTGGCCCATCTGGGAGTGGCACTGCAGTGTCAGGCAGGATGGCACTTCAAAAAATAGTCCCCAAACAGCACATGATGCAAAGAAAAATGAAAGAAAAAAGAGGTGCAAGATGGAATTGTCCTTGGGCCCTCCCACCCACCCTTATGTTGTATAAACAGGACATGCACACTTTAACAAACCCATCATTTCAGCGACAGGGTCTGCCACACGACTGCGACTGAAATGACTGGTTGGTTTGGGCCCCCACCAAAAAAGAAGCAATCAATCTCTCCTTGCACAAACTGGCTCCTCCTCATCCTCCGATTCCTCACCCCTTTCACTGTGTACATCCCCCTCCTCACAGATTATTAATTCGTCCCCACTGGAATCCACCATCTCAGGTCCCTGTGTACTTTCTGGAGGCAATTGCTGGTGAATGTCTCCACGGAGGAATTGATTATAATTCATTTTGATGAACATCATCTTCTCCACATTTTGTGGAAGTAACCTCGTACGCCGATTGCTGACAAGGTGAGCGGCTGCACTAAACACTCTTTCGGAGTACACACTGGAGGGGGGGCAACTTAGGTAAAATAAAGCCTGTTTGTGCAAGGGCCTCCAAATTGCCTCTTTTTCCTGCCAGTATACGTACGGACTGTCTGACGTGCCTACTTGGATGCGTTCACTCCTATAATCCTCCACCATTCTTTCAATGGTGACAGAATCATATGCAGTGACAGTAGACGACATGTCAGTAATCGTTGGCAGGTCCTTCAGTCCGGATCAGATGTCAGCACTCGCTCCAGACTGCCCTACATCACCGCCAGCGGGTGGGCTCGGAATTCTTAGCCTTTTCCTCGCAGCCCCAGTTGCGGGAGAATGTGAAGGAGGAGCTGTTGACGGGTCACGTTCCGCTTGACTTGACAATTTTCTCACCAGCAGGTGTTTGAACCTCTGCAGACTTGTGTCTGCCGGAAAGAGAGATCCAACGTAGGTTTTAAATCTAGGATCGAGCACGGTGGCCAAAATGTAGTGCTCTGATTTCAACAGATTGACCACCCGTGAATCCTGGTTAAGCAAATTAAGGGCTCCATCATACCTAGCGGAATCGCTCTGTTTTAGCTCCTCCTTCAATCTCTCCAGCTTCTTCTGCAAAAGCCTGATGAGGGGAATAACCTGACTCAGGCTAGCAGTATCTGAACTGACTTCACGTGTGGCAAGTTCAAAGGGTTGCAGAACCTTGCACAACGTTGAAATCATTCTCCACTGCGCTTGAGTCAGGTGCATTCCCCCTCCTTTGCCTATATTGTAGGTAGCTGTATAGGCTTGAATGGCCTTTTGCTGCTCCTCCATCCTCTGAAGCATATAGAGGGTTGAATTCCACCTCGTTAAAACCTCTTGCTTCAGATGATGGCAGGGCAGGTTCAGGAGTGTTTGCTGGTGCTCCAGTCTTCGGCACGCGGTGGCTGAATGCTGAAAGTGGCCCGCAATTCTTCGGGCCACCGACAGCATCTCTTGCACGCCCCTCTCGTTTTTTAAATAATTCTGCACCACCAAATTCAATGTATGTGCAAAACATGGGACGTGCTGGAATTTGCCCACATGTAATGCACGCACAATATTGGTAGCGTTGTCCGATGTCACAAATCCCCAGGAAAGTCCAATTGGGGTAAGCCATTCTGCGATGATGTTCCTCAGTTTCCGTAAGAGGTTGTCAGCTGTGTGCCTCTTATGGAAAGCGGTGATACAAAGCGTAGCCTGCCTAGGAATGAGTTGGCGTTTGCGAGATGCTGCTACTGGTGCCGCCGCTGCTGTTCTTGCTGCGGGAGGCAATACATCTACCCAGTGGGCTGTCACAGTCATATAGTCCTTACTCTGCCCTGCTCCACTTGTCCACATGTCCGTGGATAAGTGGACATTGGGTACAAATGCATTTTTTAGGACACTGGTGACTCTTTTTCTGAGGTCTGTGTACATTCTCGGTATCGCCTGCCTAGAGAAATGGAATCACAGTACCTCAAGCAAATCTCTAGTTTCCTGTGAATTAACGGTGGATACCGGAAACACGTTTAACACCGCCCAGGCTGCCAAGGCCTGAGTTATCCGCTTTGCAGCAGGATGACTGCTGTGATATTTCATCTTCCTCGCAAAGGACTGTCGGACAGTCAATTGCTTACTGGAAGTAGTACAAGTGGTCTTCCGACTTCCCCTCTGGGATGAGGATAGACTCCCAGCAGCAACAACAGCAGCGCCAGCAGCAGTCGGCGTTACACTCAAGGATGCATCAGAGGAATCCCAGGCAGAAGAGGACTCGTCAGACTTGACAGTGACATGGCCTGCAGGACTATTGGCTTTCCTGTCTAAGGAGGAAATTGACACTGAGGGAGTTGCTGGTGTGGTTTGCAGGAGCTTGGTTACAAGAGGAAGGGATTTAGTTGGCAGTGGACTGCTTCCGCTGTCACCCAAAGTTTTTGAACCTGTTTGTGACTTCTGATGAATGCGCTCCAGGTGACGTATAAGGGAGGATGTTTCTAGGTGGTTAACGTCCTTACCCCTACTTATTACAGCTTGACAAAGGCAACACACGGCTTGACACCTGTTGTCCGCATTTCTGTTGAAATAATTCCACACCGAAGAGGTGATTTTTTTTGTAATTTGACCAGGCATGTCAATGGCCATATTCGTCGCAAGGACAACAGGTGTCTCCCCGGGTGCCTGACTTAAACAAACCACCTCACCATCAGAATCCTCCTTGTCAATTTCCTCCTCAGCGCCAGCAACACCCATATCTTCATCCTGGTGTACTTCAACAGTGACATCTTCAATTTGACTATCAGGAACTGGACTGCGGGTGCTCCTTCCAGCACTTGCAGGGGGCGTGCAAATGGTGGAAGGCGCCACCTCTTCCCGTCCAGTGTTGGGAAGGTCAGGCATCGCAACCGACACAATTGAACTCTCCTTGGGGATTTGTGATTTAGCAGAACGCACAGTTGTTTGCTGTGCTTTTGCCAGCTTAAGTCTTTTCATTTTTCTAGCGAGAGGATGAGTGCTTCCATCCTCATGTGAATCTGAACCACTAGCCATGAACATAGGCCAGGGTCTCAGCCGTTCCTTGCCACTCCGTGTCATAAATGGCATATTGGCAAGTTTACGCTTCTCCTCAGATGCTTTTGATTTAGATTTTTGGGTCATTTTACTGAACTTTTGTTTTTTTGATTTTACATGCTCTCTACTATGAAATTGGGCATCGGCCTTGGCAGACGACGTTGATGGCATTTCATCGTCTCGGCCATGACTAGTGGCAGCAGCTTCAGCACGTGGTGGAAGTGGATCTTGATCTTTCCCTATTTTACCCTCCACATTTTTGTTCTCCATTTTTTAATGTGTGGAACTATATGCCAGTAATATATCAATAGCAATGGCCTACTGTACCGTACTGCTATATATTATATACTGGTGGTCAGCAAAATTATGCACTGTCCTCCTACTATATATACTGCGCAAAACTTAAATGCACCACAGGTATGGATGGATAGTATACTTGACGACACAGAGGTAGGTAGCGCAGTGGACTACTGTACCGTACTGCTATATATTATATACTGGTGGTCAGCAAAATTATGCACTGTCCTCCTACTACATATACTGCGCACAACAACTAAAATACAAAACAGGTATGGATGGATAGTATACTTGACGACACAGAGGTAGGTAGAGCAGTGGACTACTGTACCGTACTGCTATATATTATATACTGGTGGTCAGCAAAATTCTGCACTGTCCTCCTACTATATATACTGCGCACAACAACTAAAATGCACCACAGGTATGGATGGATAGTATACTTGATGACACAGAGGAAGGTAGAGCAGTGGACTACTGTACCGTACTGCTATATATTATATACTGGTGGTCAGCAAAATTATGCACTGTCCTCCTACTATATATACTGCGCACAACAACTAAAATGCACCACAGGTATGGATGGATAGTACACTTGACGACACAGAGGTAGGTAGAGCAGTGGACTACTGTACCGTACTGCTATATATTATATACTGGTGGTCAGCAAAATTATGCACTGTCCTCCTACTATATATACTGTGCACAAACTTAACTGCACCACAAGTATGGATGGATAGTATACTTGACGACACAGAGGTAGGTAGCGCAGTGGACTACTGTACCGTACTGCTATATATTATATACTGGTGGTCAGCAAAATTATGCACTGTCCTCCTACTACATATACTGCGCACAACAACTAAAATACAAAACAGGTATGGATGGATAGTATACTTGACGACACAGAGGTAGGTAGAGCAGTGGACTACTGTACCGTACTGCTATATATTATATACTGGTGGTCAGCAAAATTCTGCACTGTCCTCCTACTATATATACTGCGCACAACAACTAAAATGCACCACAGGTATGGATGGATAGTATACTTGATGACACAGAGGAAGGTAGAGCAGTGGACTACTGTACCGTACTGCTATATATTATATACTGGTGGTCAGCAAAATTATGCACTGTCCTCCTACTATATATACTGCGCACAACAACTAAAATGCACCACAGGTATGGATGGATAGTACACTTGACGACACAGAGGTAGGTAGAGCAGTGGACTACTGTACCGTACTGCTATATATTATATACTGGTGGTCAGCAAAATTATGCACTGTCCTCCTACTATATGTACTGCGCAAAACTTAAATGCACCACAGGTATGGATGGATAGTATACTTGAAGACACAGAGGTAGGTAGAGCAGTGGACTACTACTGTACCGTACTGCTATATATTATATACTGGTGGTCAGCAAAATTATGCACTGTCCTCCTACTATATATACTGCGCACAACAACTAAAATGCACCACAGGTATGGATGGATAGTATACTTGATGACGCAGAGGTAGGTAGAGCAGTGTACTACTGTACCGTACTGCTATATATTATATACTGGTGGTCAGCAAAATTATGCACTGTCCTCCTAATATATATACTGCGCACAACAACTAAAATGCACCACAAGTATGGATGGATAGTATACTTGATGACGCAGAGGTAAGTAGAGCAGTGGACTACTGTACCGTACTGCTATATATTATATACTGGTGGTAAGCAAAATTATGTACTGTCCTCCTACTATATATACTGCGCACAATAACTAAAATGCACCACAGGTATGGATGGATAGTATACTTGACAACACAGAGGTAGGTAGAGCAGTGGACTACTGTACCGTACTGCTATATATTATATACTGGTGGTCAGCAAAATTATGCACTGTCCTCCTACTATATATACTGCACAAAACTTAAATGCACCACAGGTATGAATGGATAGTATACTTGATGACACAGAGGTAGGTAGAGCAGTGAACTACTGTACCGTACTGCTATATATTATATACTGGTGGTCAGCAAAATTCTGCACTGTCCTCCTACTATATATACTGCGCACAACAACTAAAATGCACCACAGGTATGGATGGATAGTATACTTGACGACACAGAGGTAGTTAGAGCAGTGGACTACTGTACCGTACTGCTATATATTATATACTGGTGGTCAGCAAATTTATGCACTGTCCTCCTACTATATATACTGTGCACAACAACTAAAATGCACCACAGGTATGGATGGATAGTATACTTGACGACACAGAGGTAGGTAGAGCAGTGGCCTACTGTACCGTACTGCTATATATTATATACTGGTGGTCAGCAAAATTATGCACTGTCCTCCTACTATATATACTGCGCACAACAACTAAAATGCACCACAGGTATGGATGGATAGTATACTTGACGACACAGATGTAGATAGAGCAGTGGACTACTGTACCGTACTGCTATATATTATATACTGGTGGTCAGCAAAATTATGCACTTTCCTCCTACTATATATACTGCACACAACAACTAAAATGCACCACAGGTATGGATGGATAGTATACTTGACGACACAGAGGTAGGTAGAGCAGTGGACTACTGTACCGTACTGCTATATATTATATACTGGTGGTCAGCAAATTTATGCACTGTCCTCCTACTATATATACTGCGCACAACAACTAAAATGCACCACAGGTATGGATGGATAGTATACTTGACGACACAGAGGTAGATAGAGCAGTGGACTACTGTACCGTACTGCTATATATTATATACTGGTGGTCAGCAAAATTATGCACTGTCCTCCTACTATATATACTGTGCAAAACTGAAATGCACCACAGGTATGGATGGATAGTATACTTGATGACACAGAGGTAGGTAGAGCAGTGAACTACTGTACCGTACTGCTATATATTATATACTGGTGGTCAGCAAAATTCTGCACTGTCCTCCTACTATATATACTGCGCACAACAACTAAAATGCACCACAGGTATGGATGGATAGTATACTTGACGACACAGAGGTAGGTAGAGCAGTGGATTACTGTACCGTACTGCTATATATTATATACTAGTGGTCAGCAAAATTATGCATTGTCCTCCTACTATATATACTGCGCACAACAACTAAAATGCACCACAGGTAAGGATGGATAGTATACTTGACGACACAGAGGTAGGTAGAGCAGTGAACTACTGTACCGTACTGCTATATATTATATACTGGTGGTAAGCAAAATTATGCACTGTCCTCCTACTATATATACTGCGCACAACAACTAAAATGCACCACAGGTATGGATGGATAGTATACTTGACGACACAGAGGTTGGTAGAGCAGTGGACTACTGTACCTTACTGATATAATACTGGTGGTCACTGGTCAGCAAAATTCTGCACTGTCCTCCTACTATATACTACAATGCAGCACAGATATGGAGCGTTTTTCAGACAGAGAACGTAGATATTTTCAGCACACTGAGCACAGATATTTGCAATCACACTGAGCACAGATATATGCAGCACACTGAGCACAGATATTTGCAGCACACTGAACACAACTGAGAGAACGCTGCACACGACCTCTCCCTATCATCTCCAATGCACGAGTGAAAATGGCGGTGACGCGCGGCTCCTTATATAGAATACGAATCTTGTGAGAATTCGACAGCGGGATTATGGCGTTCGGGCGCGCTCGGGTTAACCGAGCAAGGCGGGAAGATTCGAGTCCGCCTCGGAACCATGTAAAATGGGTGAAGTTCCGGGGGGGTTCGGATTCCGAGGAACCGAACCCACTCATCACTAATTTCTACTTGACACCTCAGGAGGCTACAAGCAGAAATCAAAGTAACGCATTCGGGCTCGCATGGTTTAATTTCCCCCACTGAATTAATTCTGCACAGATAAATACAATAGTAAATAATAATATTCTGAAGACTAATAATACAGAAAAGAAATGTGTAATGGCCTGTTTCCTAATTAATAATACATTGATGTTCTTGACCAATGAGAATTATGGTAATGATAATGACAATATGCAATAAACAATATTGAAGTAAAAATTAGTGTTTTTATTCTGTAAATAAATTGCAATATCTATTGCTTTAAGGCAAAAAAAGGGGGGGGGGAGGGGTAGTAGGTTGTAGAGAGATTCCTCTGCTATCAATAGCAGTGATGAAGTTCCTCGGTGTATACAGGTAAGAATATAAGTAATGCTGTTCACTTCAGAAAGGTGGCGTCCCACCTCTGAGTGGAGTCTTTAATAAGTGCAAAAAAATGTCCAGAGCTGGTAGTGGAGTTAATGAATGTCTTTTGGTGCCGGTGGGGAAATAAAAAAGAAAATATGGGGTACCCCTGATTGCCGCTGGCGATATGGGGTCAGGATAGGGCTGGTGCTAGGGTAGTGAGGACTCCGGACAGACTGTACCCCTCTACGCCCTGGGTCACCCCGATGTCGCTCTACTGAGCGCAGCGTGGTATCCCGGGCAGAAGGGGATCGGTCGTGAGTCTTGGAGAGAGAGGTAGGGGCTGCTTCTAGCACTGTTAGTGCTGTCCGCCGCGCCTTCTCCTCTCCTACAGAGTCCCTTACCTGCTAGTTTCTGCTCCGTCTCCTTGTCCCTCCGCCAGCGGTCTGCTCCGTGTCTGCTGTGCCCGGCGTCCTCCCGCACTTCCGGGTTGGTCCGTCCACGTGACCAGGCTCGGATATCACCGGGTCCTGTCTCTTTCTTGTCTCGTCCTCCCTCCTTCAGGTCTCTTTTCAATCGCTCTGTTATACAATATTGAAAATAGATGTAGATGGGTAGTATGTCCGTGTGCTCCAACGCGTATCGGCCAGTGTTGGCCTTCGTCAGGGAGTCCTTTTCCGCCATCTTAGGTGTGGGCTATTTATGCCCACATCCAGCGGGAGTGGCTTGGAATGATTACTTCATAATTGGAAAAGGGGGAGGGTAGGGTTGAAAAGGAGGTGTGTTAAGAAGAAAAATAGGTTGGAATATATAAAATAGAATAAAGAAATAGAATAAATCGGTTTAAACCTGTTGTTCCTGTATGTCCATAAATTAATAGATGAGTGCTGTACTATTAGTGTCACATATTGGAATACTGCATATTCAAATATTAACAGTCGCACATCATAGTGCAATTTAATAATAAATGACAAAAAATATTAATATAACTAAAAATAAAGTAAATGTTTATTCCATCAAAAATGGATAGGTTAACTTGTCTGGTTTGCACGTTTAATCTATGTATGTAGCTGGATGCACGCAGGCATCCGCTTTAATTTGGATTACTGGTTACTTGCCTACAATTATTACTGCAGAAATTGATAGGTTAATTAATCTTGCATGCACAATTTACGTCAATGTGTGTAACTGCATGCAGGCAGGCATCCATTTTAATTTGGATCCCTGGTCATTTGCCTGTAATTATCGCTCTTACCTCATTGTCTAGGTTTAACCCATGAGGTCTTTAGGTCTTTAGTGTAAACATCCATTTTAACTCTTCCTTATTTATCGTCCTGATGAAGTCCCCCCTCTCCAGTTTTGTTTCAACATTTTGATACCTATCACTTTCATCTCTTCTGGATTCTGCCCATGTTTTTCTCTGAAGTGGTTTGAGAGACTGTGTGTTTCTAGGCCTTTCTTTATGTTCCTTATGTGTTCTGAGGTTCTCGTTTTTAGGGGTCTTATTGTCCTCCCTATATATTGTAAGTGACAGGGGCACTCGATTAAATAAATGACACCCTTGGATTGACATGATATGTGTTCCTGGATGTAAAATGTCTCCTGTGTGATATTTGATTGGAAGCTTGCAATACCTTTGGTGGAGACATGATTCAATTTACAGTATTGGCAAGAGTTGCAGTGGAAGAAACCTTTGCTAAGATTGTTTCCTGATAAGGTGGTCTGTAATGTTTCTCTCTTGTGTAGGTAACTGTGTGCTACTCTGGATTTGAGGTTCAGTGCCTTCCTATATATCACCCTCGGTTTCTCTGGTAATATGTCCCCTAGTGTTTCGTCTTGTATAAGAATGTGCCAATGGTTTTGGATAATCTTTTCAAGTTTCCTATTCTTACTGCTGTATTGAGTTTGAAATGCGACTTTCCAGTCTTTCGTCTGCTCCTTTTTGTTTTTGTTCTTGTATGTCAGAAGCGTTCCTCTTTCTAGTTTCTCAATTTCCTGTAAGTCTCTAACTAGTGTTTCTTCCTTGTAGCCTTTACTTAGAAACTGTGTTTTCATTTCGTTGGCCTGGGTCTGGTAGTCTTCTATTTTTGTGCAGTTCCTCCTGATTCTTTTGAATTGGCCAGATGGAATGCTACGTAGCCAATTGGGATGGTGTCCACTGGTGGTGAGAATTTAACTGTTAACATCCACGCTTTTTTGGAAAGTTTTGGTGTGGATAGTGGTTCCTTCTATAAAGATGGTAATGTCTAAGAAGTTAACTGCGGTCTGACTATAGTCAGTTGTGAATACCAAGTTGTTAATGTTGGCGTTAATGTATTTCAAAAAATCTTGTAGTCGCTCCTCAGTGCCCTGCCATATGAAAATTACGTCATCTATATACCGTCGCCATAGGACCAGGTTCGCCCCAAAGTCATGCCCACTCCGATGTACTCGTCCTCCCACCTACTCATGAAGAGGTTAGTATAACTTGGGGCCAACCTAGTCCCCATAGCGGTGCCAATGGTCTGTCTGTAAATGTCTCCTCAAACCAAAAATAATTGTGTTGCAAGATGAATCTAACACAATCTAAAATGAAAGTGGTCTGTGTTTTTTCTAAGGTCAAGTCCTTCTCAAGAAAGTATTGTAATGCGTCTAATCCTTGTGATTGGTTAATTACAGTATATAACGATGTTACATCGCTAGTGCATATCCAAAAGTATTCTGACCATGTCATGTTATCCAGTGTCTTAATAATGTCTGTGGTATCTCTAATGTATGACTTCTGTGTCTGTACATATGGCTGTAAGAAGGTGTCGATGTATTGCGACAGGTTGGACGTGAGGTATCCTATCCCAGATATTATTGGGCGGCCTGGTGGTTTTGTTTGATTTTTATGTATCTTGGGTAGGTAATAGAAAACTGGTGTGATGGGGTTTGCTGTGTATAAAAAACCATGTTCCTTATTAAAGACTCCACTCAGAGGTGGGACGCCACCTTTCTGAAGTGAACAGCATTACTTATATTCTTACCTGTATACACCGAGGAACGTCATCACTGCTATTGATAGCAGAGGAATCTCTCTACAACCTACTACCCCTCTTCCCCCCTCCACCCCCCCCCCCCTTTTTTTTGCCTTAAAGCAATTGATATTGCAATTTATTTACAGGATAAAAACACAAATTTTTACTTCAATATTGTTTATTGCATATTGTCATTATCATTACCATAATTCTCATTGGTCAAGAACATCAATGTATTATTAATTAGGAAACAGGCCATTACACATTTCTTTTCAGCCATAATCCATGCCAGGCGCACCTGTGAAAACCCATTATTAATATTGTCTATGTGAAGTCATTTTGAGGTGCTTCATTCACAGGTTGCAGCCCACGCAAAATATCCAGATACACGAGCGCCATTTACCCCTTTCTGTATAATAATACAGAAGTTACTTTAAGGGGGAAATTCTAGAGCCAAGTATTTTGTATTGGGTGGAAGGGGTCTTATTGAAGAGTCTGAGCAAGATAAGACCCTCTCTTCTCTCCTCCTCCTGATTGACAGCTAATGTAGGATGCTGCCATAAGTCTGAATTGCCTAGGCTAATTGTGGGAATCCCCAGGCCTATTGGGATCCTGAGGAGTGAGTTAAATATAATACGTACAAGTTGAACCAAGACCCTCAGTGGTGGTGGCGAAAACTTGAAAGGGGGTTTTGTTGCATTATAATATAGTTATACCAATGTGTCCACTTACATCTAACCTTCCTGCACATTAAACAGCCTTTCTAGTCACGCCATGCGTGACTTGGTAGCGATGAGCATCTTTTCGTGCAACTTTTTCAATTAAAATGTGTCTTATTCACAAAACGTTGTGAATAGGATGCACAGGCAGCTTTTGCTGATTAAAATGATATGCAGTATGTCTGTAACTACATATTATTTATTTATTACCAGTTATTTATATAGCGCACACATATACCGCAGCGCTTTACAGGGAATATTTTGCTCATTCACATCAGTCCCCGCCAGTGGTGCAAGTAGAACAAATGTCTTATAGGCACTGTGTGTGCGTGCCTAAGGCGAGCGCTCCAAAAAATGGGTGTGGCCCAATGCCGCATGGGGTGTGGCCAATGGAAATGGAGGTGTGATACACATATGGGGGGGCCAGATACATATATGACCCCAATAGTGCCAGATACATGTTGCCCCACACTGCCAGATACACAAATGCCCCCACAGTGCCAGATACACAAATGCCCCCACAGTGCCAGATACACATTGCCCCAGTGTCAGATATACATTGCCCCACAGTGCCAGATACACAAATGCCCCCACATTACCAGATATACATTGCCCCACAGTATTAGATACACATTGCCCCAGTTTCAGATATACATTTCTCTACAGCAGCGGTGGCCAACCTCTGGCTCTTGAGCCTCATGCAGCTCTTTCTTTATTCAAATGTGGCTCCCGACACTCGAAGTCACGTGACCACAACAGATCTGGAAACTGCTGCACTCCAGCCAGACAGTCAGCAGCAGCAGCAGCAGCAGCAGCAGCACTACGGGGACTGAGAACTGAGAGAGCCAGATACTAGAGGTGAAACACCCACTGGCAAACAGAGGACACATAAGGGGCTGCTGCAATGGCACAAGGTGTGTTTTCGGGGGAACTGTAGTGACATATGAGGGTCCTGGCAGGAGTGACACAGGAGAGAGCTGGCAGGAGTGACTAATGGGGGAGCTGGCTGGAGTGACATACTCTAGGAGTATGCTAGCAGGAGTGACACATGAGTAGCTGGCTGAAGTGACACAGCAGGGTACTGGCTGGAATGACACGTGGGAGCTGAGAGAGAATTGACAGCATTGGAAAGGAATGAGTTAAACATCTTGTGAGGGGTGGACCTAGCTGGAAGGAAAGTACAGCCCTTGAAAAATGGGAGGGTTAGTATATATAGGGAAGGATAGGCCATTTTGTTTCTCTCTGTTGGTGAAATTGCCTTGCATGAGTATTGCTGAGTGAGAGCTGAATAACACCAGTGCTGCTGCATCAGCATGTAGTGAGGAGTTTCACAACACCCAGCAGAAGATTTTGCACAGAAGTAAGTAGTACCAGAAGCAGAAGCAAGTGTTTGGACATCTGGACTAATAGGACAGTGATTATATCACAGAAAGGTGAGCAGCATGACACACATGCTCACTCACAGACACACATAGACTTGGGCTAGGCAGTGCATATACTATTTTTTTTTTTTATTAGATCTGTATTGCTGGGCTGTGTTGTACTTTTACCTTTCATTTTACAGCATCAGTTTCAGGAAGTGAAAATCCAGTGAAGTGAGTGAGACAGTGAGAAGCCTAATGCAGCTGCTGGCTCTATTCTGTCTGTGTCTGACTCCTCCTTCCTGATCAACTAGTCTTTGCCAAAGCTGTGAACTGAATAAACTATTTCACTTTGAAGAGTAGTTGATTTTGAACTAATCATTCATGAACTACCCATCACTAGCCAGTTTCAACGTCTCCCCTGCTGCCTCCCTTACAGCCGGCGGGGAGCGGCGGCGGGGGTTGTCCCAGGATAGGGCGCGGCAGCATTGAGCCCCACAGAGGTGCCTTCACTGCAGACAGAGAGAGCTCCGGCCTGCGGGGGGAGGGCACACGCAGGGGGTCCGGTGGCAGGCACAGCAGCGATAGTGAGAGCCAGCAGGCGCAGGATAGGATAGATGATTGGCGGGGGGCCACGCCAATTGTGGTCAAGGGGGCCAGCGGATCACCAGCAGGCCAGGCGGGGCAATGGCCGTTGGGTCCCTGCCGGCCGACGTGCCAGGAGAGGTGCGCCGGCATCTGCGTGGGGCTCCCGCTGGTGCCGGCCGCGACTTTTGGGGAAGTCAGGAGACCTCCAGAGAGTTGGCGTCGGCTCTGTCGACGGTGGTGGCGGCATTGGGCCCATTGGCCGCATCCCCGGGCGCACACGCAGAAGCAAGGGCGTCCGGTACGCAGCCGGGGTCAGCGGCTCAGCGAATAGCGCGCGCTTTCCGTGACCTGGGGGCGGCGCATTTGGGACACCGTCCAGTACGGACGGAGCGCGGACGTGAGGTGGGGATGTCTTTGCCCCGGAGTGCTAGGCAGGCCCCGGGAGTGGTTTCCGGGTCCCGTGCTTTGTCTTCTTTTTCAGGTGATCGCGGAGAGGTTGAGTGAGCGATGGGAGTATTTTGAAGTTTCCACACTGGAGGATTCCCAGTCCGAAAAGTCGACAGCATCAGGGGAGCTCGGGGAAGAGGAGATGGCAGAGTTCGAGGAGGAAGGCGTCGGTTTGGCCACGCCGGAGGATTCCATGTCGGGGCAGTCGGCGGCATCAGGTGAGGTGGTGCAGTCGGTATCGGGTTCCTCCACGAGCTCTAGTCCTCGTAGTTCTTCCTCTTCCTCCTCTTCATCGTCTCTGTCGTCGCGGGCGTCCGAAGTCAGTAGCACGTCTAGGGCGAGGAAGCGGGCGACGAAATTCGCCAAAAGGGCAGCGGGCCAGCAGAAGAGGCGTAAGAGACGCAAGCGGCTTAGTGAGGAAACTCGTAGGGCCAAGAAGTGCCGCGATTTGCCCGGTGTCGTGCGCTGCGACTATACTGCTATAATGCGAGGGCTGCGAGATAGTTGCCGCAGGAAGATTCACAGGGGGGACTTCGTGGATGTGTTCGTCTTGACGAAGGACGCGAAGAAGGAGTATAAGGCGGCGGTCGCAAAGAAGGGCATCGGGGCTGAGGCATTCCGTACCTTCGATAATTGGCTGGCCGGGTTTTGGGTCTTCGCAGCGTGTTACCTGGAGGAGAGGCCGAACGAGCACATTAACATAATTCGGTACCTGCATCTCATGCATGACATGCAGCGCACGTCTTCGGGTTCGGAATGGCGTAAGTACGACCAGGAATTCAGGGAAAAGCAGGTCATGGATTTTGGGTTCAAGGACGTTGAGGTCTGGCGAGCCGCCACAAAAAGACAATGTTTCGCGTTTAACAACGCGGCGTGTTCCTTCGGCAAACAGTGTCGTTTTCGACACTCATGCCTGCAGTGTGGCGGATCCCACCCAGCCTCCTCCTGCTTCAAAGGCAGTCGGCAGGGTGCCCGGGGTAAGCCAACTTACCCCAGGCCAGCCGCGGGCGGGAGCGCTCCGCAGAGCGCCAACACCAATTAAGTTGGAAACTATGGGCCGGTGGTTTGACTGGTATCCGAATAGGGAGGATGCACAATTTTTGTTTTCCGGTTTTCAGTTTGGGTTTCGCTTGCCTGTTGCGAGCGAGGTGTCCGTGCGGGCCCAGCGGAACCTCCAGTCTGCCCGAGCCTTGCCGTTAGTACTGAGGGAGAAAGTGGATAAAGAGGTCAGGTTGGGCAGGATGGAGGGACTGTTCCTATCACCCCCGGTGGATGACTTGGTCATCTCTCCAGTGGGGGTGGTTCCAAGAAGACTCCAGGCGCTTTCCGGCTCATTCAGCATCTTTCTTACCCGTCGTTGGCGTCGGTCAACGACGCAATACCGCCGGCTCATTGCTCGGTGGTGTATCAGTCGTTTGACGAAGCGTTGGAGATGGTCCGCAGTTACGGGACTGGGGCCCTCATGGCTAAGATCGATGTTGAGTCCGCTTTTCGGTTACTGCCATTACATCCGGACTCGTTCCGTTTTATGGGTTTCAGGATCGGAGCGGAGTATTTCATCAACAAATGTTTGCCGATGGGATGTTCCGTTTCATGCTAATTTTTCGAGCGTTTTAGCACGTTTCTACATTGGTGCGTGGAGTCTTCGTCAGGGGGTCACGGGGTAGCACATTACCTCGATGACTTCCGGTGCGCGGGTCCGGCAAATTCACCACGGTGCGGCAACTTGCTTTTCAGCATCCAAGCGCTGTTTTTCCACTTCGGCGTTCCAGTAGCCGAGGATAGAACAGAGGGCCCGTCCTCCTGTTTGTCCTGTTTGGGGATTGGGATTGACACGGTGGCAGGATCGTGTCGGCTGCCTCAGGACAAGGTGGTGAAGCTCCGCGACGCTATTTGCCGGTTTGAGGGGTCGCGTAAGGTCACACTGCGGCAGGCGCAGTCCTTGCTGGGCATGTTGAACTTTGCTTGTCGGGTATTCCCGATGGGCAGGGTTTTCTGCCGGAAGTTAAAAAGGGCGTCTGCGGGGTGTATCAGACCACACCATTTCGTGCGTTTGTCCTCAGAGATCAAGAGGGATTTGGCCGTATGGGCCTCGTTCCTAGAGGACTTCAACAGGGTGTGTATATGGCAGGCCCCAATGGTGGACAGCGCTCGGTTGCAGCTGTTCACCGATGCAGCGGGTGCCTCTGGATTCGGCTGCTATCTGGAGGAATCTTGGTGTGCGGCCTCGTGGCCGGCGGAATGGCAACGCGAAGGTTTAACTAAGGACCTTTGCTGCTGGAGCTTTTCCCCATTATGGTAGCACTGGAGGTATGGGGCGATCGGCTGGCTCATCGCAGCATCTTGTTTAGATGTGACAATCTGGGCGTGGTGCATGCGATAAATAACCAGAGGGCGAAGTCGCTGGTCGTTCTGCGGGTGCTGGGGCAGTTGCTGTTGACATGCCTTCGTCGGAACGTGTGGTTCCGCGCGCAGCACGTGCCGGGGCTAGAGAACGGAATTGCTGACGCGTTATCACGAGGGCAGTGGGAAAGATTTTGTGTGTTGGCACCTGAGGCCGACGAGCATGGTTTTCATTGTCCCGGTTATGTTTGGCAGGTGATCGGGCCGGACTGGAGGGTCTAGCGTTGCGGTCAGTCGCGCCAACTACGCTTACGGCTTACAGGCAAGCCTGGAGCGAGTGGGAGGAGTTTGTTCAAGGACGGAATTCACAAGGTAAGAGTGGGCATCGGATGATGCTTTCTTTTATTTGGCAGCTGTATGTTTCGGGTAGGTCCAGAGCGGTGGTTGCCCGGTACTTGGCTGGTTATTTAGTTTTTCAGCAAAATAAAGGGCGTCCCTGGCGTGACGAAAAGTGGGATTCTGCTGAAGGCGATGAAAGGATGGGCGCGAGTCGCGCCGACACCGCCTGACAGGAGGCGGCCTATTGACGCGGCCTCGTTGCCGGCTGTCATCAGGGCGGTGGGAGGTGTCGCATCATCCATGTTTGAGTCGCTGTTGTTCAGTTTGGCGTTCTCAATGGCTTACCACGGGGCCTTTAGGGTTTCGGAATTGGTAGCGCCTTCTAAGCGAGCAGATTCGCGCATGCTTGTCGGGGACGTGGTGGTGGGTGAGAGGTCCTTGCTTTGCAGATTGCGTCGCTCTAAGGCGGACCAAGTGGGGAGAGGTCGATGGGTCGCCTTGGTTCCGGCTCTTGATGAGAGCATTTGCCCAGTAAGGTTGGCAGTGCGATATGAGGCAGTACGGCCCGACGGTCGGGGGTCATGGCTGCTGCATTATGATGGGCTGCCGGTGACGAAATATCAATTTTGTTGGATGCTGGGTCGCTGTCTTGTGAGCTTGGGCCTTCCACCCGCTGCGTTCGGGACGCATTCCTTCCGCATAGGGGCTGCGTCTTTGGCTGCGGCGGCGGGATTTTCCATGGCTGAGATCCAGGCGGTGGGGCGATGGAAGTCGTCAAGTTACAGACGGTATATTCGCCCCGTTGCATGAGATATTGGCTCGCGCGTGTTTTTGTGCACTTGCTGTTTGTTAATCATGATTGTTACAGTTCAGTACGTTATGGTGTTGTGCGTTTTGTCTGTCTTCCCATTTTATCCTACTCAGGGATTAGCTACTCGCCGTTGCGGGCATGAGCCGGCAGCGGGGGTCTGGAGTTATTTTGCGATTTTTTTGCCTGACTTGACGGACTGAATTCTAATCCACAATTCGGCTAATTCGTTCTAATCAGAGTCCCTCAGCAGGTCTTTACGCTTTCACCTCCAGCTGAGTTTTTACGTGTTTTACCCTTTTTTACCCCCCCCCTTTTATTTTTAATTTTGTTTTCAACTTCCCCTTTTGTGTGTTCATGTTCTGCTTCAAATTGGCTGGAAGCTCAGGCAGATCGGCTAGGCCGAGATTTCTGCAGTATTCGGAAACAACATTTTTTCTTTTTGGCAGATCCTTCAGGTTAATGCAGTAAATTAAACAATGGTATAGATGATTAGTAACCACTTTTACCCCCTTTTCCTCCTCTTCAGGTTGGTTGGAAGATGACTTGCCTATTTGGGTGGTTGTCCACTCTTATGTGTATTGGGCCGCCCAGTTTTGGCCTCGGAGGGGGCACAGATGTTTCCTAGGGCTCGAGGAGTTCGTTGGCTTGGTTGGCAAGGGATGATGTGGACGGAGTTGAGAAGTAGACTAGTGAGTCAGGCCAGCAAGCATGGAGCCCTAGGGTGTTGGTTGTCTATTTAGGTGGCAACGACCTGGGGAAGAGGACTTCTTTGGAGATGCGGTGGGCCATGATACAGGATCTGGCAAGTTTGGCCGCAGCATGGACCAATTGTGTATTGGTGTTCTCCTTGATGGTGCCAAGGTTGAGTTGGCAAGGTGTGGCGGACGGTCGCGAAATTGAGGAGGCCAGACAGAAGGTGAATGGGGCGGTGGCGAAGTGGGTGTTGTCCCACGGAGGCCAAGTGGTTCGCCACCCTAGGATTCGGTTCAGAGACAGTCACCTTTTTCGGCCTGATGGTGTGCATCTATCCAATGAGGGGATGATGCTTTTCCTGGAGGATCTGTTCCTAGTGTTGCAGGAGTTAGGGCGAGGTTATGGTGGCGGTGCGAAGACTCTGGGGAGGAGTCTTTCGCTGTTGGCGGAAAAGAACGGCAGTTTGTAGTTGTATGGTAAGCTGTAGTGATTTACAGTTGGATTTGGTTTAGGTGCACTCACCTCCATCGACTTATTTGCCGCTCGACCACCCGACCGGGATGGCAGCGGAATGGGGCACCCCTCCGGTGGGAAGTCATTGTGGGGGTGGAGCTAGCACCTATTACCGTTTTTGATAGTTTGTAGTTAAATTAAGATAGTTTTGATTTTAGCAGTTTTTTAAGGTTAGCGTCAGTTTAATAGAGCCGTTCTTTTTTCTGCCACCATATGCCGGCTGATTCGGCATCTTAACCAAAGCTTTTCATTACAGGTGTGCTATGGTTAGGGTCAAATAAATAGCTAGCAATTTTCTGCCAAATTCAAGTCTCCGTGTCTTTATTTATGGGTATAAGAGGTAACGAATGCTTACTTAGAACGAAGGGGTCCACCAAATGTCACTAGGATGTTTAGGAGAGAGAATTGACAGCATTGGAAAGGAATGAGTTAAACATCTTGTGAGGGGTGGACCTAGCTGGAAGGAAAGTACAGCCCTTGAAAAATGGGAGGGTTAGTATATATAGGGAAGGATAGGCCATTTTGTTTCTCTCTGTTGGTGAAATTGCCTTCCCGCCCTCCCTCCCTGTTTGGTAGAGGTTTTGGCACGGAGTGCATTGGCTTTGAATTGTTGGCTGGTTTTTATCGTTGGCTATTTATTGGCGGAAAAGAACGGCAGTTTGTAGTTGTATGGTAAGCTGTAGTGATTTACAGTTGGATTTGGTTTAGGTGCACTCACCTCCATCGACTTATTTGCCGCTCGACCACCCGACCGGGATGGCAGCGGAATGGGGCACCCCTCCGGGTGGGAAGTCATTGTGGGGGTGGAGCTAGCACCTATTACCGTTTTTTAATAGTTTGTAGTTAAATTAAGATAGTTTTGATTTTAGCAGTTTTTTAAGGTTAGCGTCAGTTTAATAGAGCCGTTCTTTTTTCTGCCACCATATGCCGGCTGATTCGGCATCTTAACCAAAGCTTTTCATTACAGGTGTGCTATGGTTAGGGTCAAATAAATAGCTAGCAATTTTCTGCCAAATTCAAGTCTCCGTGTCTTTATTTATGGGTATAAGAGGTAACGAATGCTTACTTAGAACGAAGGGGTCCACTAAATGTCACTAGGATGTTTAGTGTATTATGTGAATCTGGCTTTTTCAATATATTTTATGTGGATCTTTCTTTTTAAATGTACTTTATTTGGATCTGGTTTTTAAATGTATTTTATACCAGAGGCTGCCGGTCCGCGAGCTCTGATTGGCTATCAAACTGGTGCCTTATTGAGATTCACCCCGCCGCTGCCGGAGACTGGACATAACAGAGAATTGAGGGGCAGGAGAGGCGCTGCGCTGCGCTCTCCTCCCCTCACACAGCAGCGGGATACAGGTATGGTGGACGGCCCAGCGGTATGGCGTACCAGCTGGGAATTTCTAACTGGTACTCCGTACCGCCATACTTGTTGCACTGGACTCTCTGCACCAATGGAATTTACAATCTATATTACCTACCAAATATACACGCACACACATTAATTCTAGGGTTAATTTTTTGTTGGGATACAGTATATTTTTGGATTGTGTGAGGAAACCAGAGTACCTTAAGGAAACCCACGCAAGTACGGGGAGAATATACAATCTCCACACAGAGCCACGGTGGGAATCGAACCCTTGACCACAGTGCTGTGAGGCGGTAATGCTAACTATTATACCATCTGTACTGCCCATGCTGAAATGCTACGCTACAATGTTTTCCTAGAAAATATAGATTATAGGCATGCTGTGTATTATTTTAATCACCAGAGTCTGCTTGTGCATCTTATTCGCATAGTGATGCGAGTAAGATGCATCTTTGGAAAACAAAGATGCCTGGCGCTAACGGTGTTGCATGGGACATTGAAAGATATAAATTTAAAAACAACAAGCCAATCCCGGGAATCCTGAGATTGATAATTTTTCAGTTCCGATTCCCAGGATTCAAAAAATGGCCCGGATTGGCCACCCTAAATATAGGTCCTGAAACTTCTTCTGGATCCTATGGGCGAGATTCAACTGTTTGCGGTGTCGGCTTGCAGACGGCACCCAACAGAGCTATTCAATTGTTACTCCATTCAGGTGCAATAACTTGCCAGTGCCTGCATTTCAACTCGCACCCCAACCTGAGGGCAGTTAACTGAGATGAGCAAATAGTTATGCATTTGGGCACCCAAACAGGGCTAAACCAGACCTCTCTGGGCACGATCATGGCGATAAAAAAATCAACAATTTAATACCACTCCCCCGATCTCCCGTCATTTTAAACGGGAGATCTCGCTCGATAAAACAATTGATTCTCGCCCAGTGGGGCCGATTCAATTGTTTTGTGGGTGCCAAAATGTATTGGGCGCAGACCGGAGCTATTCAATAGTTGTGCACCCAATAGCGTAAGGCGGCTAAACACGACTAAACTAATGGGCGCGAACCCGAAAAGTGCCGTTTGGGAACCCAAACGTGTCACTTTTTACACATTCCCAGGGGTGCGAGCTGAAATGTCAGCAGCGGCAGCAGGTCGGGCCCGAACAGAGTTACAATTGAATAGCTCCATTGGGTGCCATCTGCTTTCTGGCGGCTGCCAGTACAATTGAATTCCGCTTTAGTTGTTTAGACTAAATGGGTGTGTTTATACTATGTGCGACCAGTTGCATACTTGGGCGTAATTCATGTTTATATGCAGATGCAATTCCTATTTTCTAGGAACTGCTAATGTCAGCAAATCAAGCTGCTACCCTGAAATGAAAAGAGATGCCCACTGGAGCCATTGCAACCTCATTCAAAATTGCGTACACATTTGCTTCCTATACGCAAAAACAAGAAATATCGGGGCTGAGTATTGGTCTATGGTTATGCAGACTAGACACAGCAGTAGCTACTCAGATGCCATGTTTTTGCACGTACGAACTCGCAGCCATCAGCAAAATACACAAACCACGTTTATGACTGTAAAAAGATGTGGATTGTGAAAATTCAAGCATGTGCAAAATCACATTCCCGACTCTGAGTAAGGCCCAGAATGTGTAAATGTAAGAATGTAAGTTTTGCAAGAACAGAGAATACCGGTGTTATTGGATAGAAGGGGCCGATCCAATTGTTTCCTGAGCCCCATGCTGGCTACCTATAGCTGTGGGCAAAAAATTGTGACTGCTGCGGCTAATGGGCATCTATGGGAGTAACAACTGAATAGCTCAAATAGACGTCCATTCCTTTAGACTGACAGGTGGCCAGACTTTTGGACCTGGTGATCTGCTCTAAAGGGAGAATATCTTTTGCAGTCTACCAGGTAGGGTCAATGCAGAGGTCAACGCAGGAGTGTGGCAGCATGCAGATTGCTGATTATCATGAATCTGCGACTGCGCAAAATCAATTCTGCGCATATGCAGAATGTGCCTTGTGATGTCACCCGTAGTACCCCTCTGATCAGGCAGCGCCGTTGAGGGGGTGGAGAGGGGGCTGGGGGAGGCCTGTGTTCCTGGAAACGGAGGAATGAACACCCGCTTTCTAGGAGAACAGAGCTATAGGGCAGCGTGTCCCCATGCAGGCTTCCTGACCTTGCATCCCCCGCTTCCACTGGTCACGATGTTGGACTCTAGCTTGCGACGTCTGACGCAGTAGTGGGATCTCAACTACGTGCAGGAGGCATCTCTTCTACTGAGATGTCGCCTGCATGTTCATTCTTAGAATCGGACAGAAATTGAAAGCTGCTTACAGGCAGCATTAAATTTCCGTCCATCACTGAATCAGGCCCATTGGGCATACATGAGGCATGTTAGGAATGCAATGTAAACAGCACATGGGGCAAATCTGACCAGCTGTCAGCCAGCACTGCCCACCAATATATGATCGCACCACTCTGTGCAATGGGTAGGTCATTATTACAGCCACATTCCATAGCAATTCCACACACATGCTGAGGTACGTGACTGCTGGAGTAGTGCAATCTAGCAAACTTCCCTAGGTGATGCTGGGGTTTTTACTCTAATGTCATTATTGCAAATGTGTCATAGCCCTCACGTGTTTCCTAATGAGACCAGTCTGCTACTGATATGACGCCAGCACAATGCAGGTGTGCTCTTGTGGCGCTGTTACTACTACACAGGGAGCACTACTGCCGGCTCTGGCAGGCAGTTAGTATAGATCTCCATGGTTACACAACAGCGGTTACCATGATGGATAATGGTCAAGGAAGATGGTGTAGTACTGTAGCTGCATGAGCTCCAGCTATATAGAAGCCAGCACACGTGGGGGTCACAGCCAACTACATAAGAGCATAGCAGATAACAGCACGCAGCCACTGCATCTGTACAGGGAGAAGCACATCTAGAAGGCACAGATCTCTGGCACTCTTGACCACGGCTTACCCAGCAATGTGAAAGCAGGAACAGTACGCAAGGACCAGTCACGTATAGACATGGGGCTCTTGGTAGAGTACAGTCTGATGCAGAACGTTAGCAGCAGGCTGACATTTTATCCATGGAGGCACATGAACTGGGTATGCTTTCCAGTACAACTTTTATTCTTCATGCAAATGTGTGCTAGTTGACAAGTCCACACTCCTCCATGGCTATTACTGTTACACACACAGCCCCCTCACTTTCTGAGCCCGGTCAGATATTATAGTGTCCTGGGTGAAAATGGCCATGCAGCAGCTAAAGTCACATTTCTGCCAGAATCTGCATTTATTTGGAGCTCTATGCAGTTATACACAAGAACAACCGAAACCTGGATCCACCTATATGGATCTCTGATTGTATGGAACGCGCTTTCCCACACAATTCAAGAGGCCCCTTTAGTGTCTCCATGCTCTCTGTATATTATTTAAAAAAAAAATTGTACTTCATAAGGTGGGTACACACTAGGCGATGTGCTCTATGAGCGACGTCGCCTAATGTTTCCCCTCCCAGGCCGGGGCGGTCAGCGGCAGTGCATACAACCTAATCGATATGATGACCATATCGCTCAGTGACGTCACGCCGCGGCCAGACCATACATGCAGCTTTTGGACGACAGTCCAAATTGAGCTGCATGCACAGCCGACAGTGAGGGTTGTTAACGACCCATGGGGCCATACATTGCTCATCGCCATCAGCATACACACTTGCCGAGAAAGTATATGACGTCACTCAGGAAGGGTAAAAATGTCTCGCCAAGTGTGTATGCACCTATAGTTTCAGGTACTGTATTATGTTCATTCTATCTGTTAAGCACCTTGAGTCCTATTGGAGAAAGAGCGCAATATAAATTAAATTATCAGGGCACTCTTCCCTCATGTGATTTTCCTTTTCTTACTTTAATAATCCTCAGCTGCCCAAATCCCGCAGTTTTGTGGCCACCTTGGAGCTTATCCCTGTCATTTACTAGTGTAGTTATGCTTAGTTGCCCTGTACTTGTCCTATATTGTCTTCAACTGTAAGTCACTGTTTTCCTGTTTTGATTATGTGTATATGTACTCTGTAATTCGGTGCTGTGGAACCCTTGTGGCGCCATATAAATAAAGGATAATAATAATAATAATAATAATTATTATTATTATTATTATTATTATTATTATATGTAGCAGTTAGTGGCTAGCAGCAACGCAGCCATTGCCTTCGGCAGGGCCGAAACTAGGATTTTCGTCACCCGGGGCAGGGCAGTAATTTGGCTCCCTCCCCCAAAAAAACAAACAAAAACAAACCATAAAATAAACAAAAACCCTGTTAGACTAAAATAATCAGATTCTAAAAAAAAATTAAAAAGGGGATACTACTGGACAATATTCCCCTATGTGCCTCAAATGCCCTATGTGTCACATGCCCTGCCAGCGTGATCAACTACATGCTCCTCTGTGTATCCCCATACATTGCACTATACCATGACACTTCATCACTGCGCTACTCCCCTATCCACTGCACTACATCACTATACTACATCCCCTACACGCTGAGCTACATCACTACACTACATGCCCCTATACACTACACTATATACCCTATATGCTACACTACATCCCTACACTACATCCCCTTATATGCTACACCACATCGGTGCACTACATTCCCCTATCCACTGCACTACATCACTATACTACATCCCCTACACGCTGAGCTACATCACTACACTACATGCCCCTATGCACTCCACTACATACCCTATATGCTACACTACATCCCTACACTACATCCCCTTATATGCTACACCACATCAGTGCACTACATGCCCCTATATACTGCAATACATTACTACACTACATAACCTATATGGTACACTACATCACTACTCTACACCCCCTATAAGCTACACCAAATCCCCCCTTCTGGGAGGCAAAGCGTAGGTCGATACTGCTAACTGGGAGCACAGTGTGCTTCTATAGCTTGTACAGTGCACCGCACTGCGTGGCAAAGAAGAGAGTTTAAGGCATTAGCCGGCAAAGGAGAGATCCCAGGTACTGGAGCTCACCTGCACAGCGTCGGAGCCAGCTGTGGGCAGACAGGTGGGTCAGATACATTGCCCCGGGAGCTGTCTGCTGTCTCACTGGAGCAGCTCAGCACTGCCAGTTTTTTTTTTAAAAAACCTGCTCCTCTGTAACTCCTTGGCACCCCCTCAAATCCTGCATACCCCCTTAGACCCCCCCTAGTTACGGCCCTGCCTTCGGCACGGTGCAACCCCTTTACTTAAAAAGCCAATCAGAAGTGAAATCAAGTGTCTACACTGCCCTCACCATGTAAACTCTGCCCTCATAGTGTACGCACCTCAGAAACAGGCAGCATGTGGTTAGGTTGCATGAGCGAGACAACCGCTGTGCAGCAGGCAGCCAATGGGTGATCATACTTAGCTGCCAGCATGGGATCCCAGAGGAGGCAGAGCCAGCAGCCACAAGCAGTAGTCACTGTCACACGTGACAGCTGATGGGTCCAGCTGTGGCTTCAGTGCAGCATTCCAATAAAATAATTTTTATTTGCTCCTGCTGCTGGACTTCACTGCAATCTACCGGTTGAGTGTCCGTGTTTGACCTGTAGATCGCGATCAATGCTTTGGTCATCATTGGTCTAAGGTTTTAAGAAAGTGGTGATACACTGGCACATTAGGTGAGTTTTTAGAGAACGCTTGAAGGTTTGGGCCCAGTTTATAGAAGGGAGGGAATTCACTGAAAAATATCTTCTATCCGAGAATAGGAACAGGAGATTAGTGAGGAGACGTTCTTTTCATGATCAGTGGGGAGGGATCTGACTTCAGAGCAAAGCAAAAAAGCAAGTACTGTAACTTTGCATCTGGAACAAAACGTTGCAATACTAATACATTTATATTTTTGCATGCAGGGTAAATACTGGCTGATTGAGCATATAGGAGGGTATTCAGAGGTGGATGCTATTTAGCAAAAATTGTAAATGGCCGCATTCTGGGCGCATGCGCACTGCTTGCATAGTGATTGACTAGATCCCAGAAGGATACGATCGCATAGTGATTGACAGGCGACGGGCAGTTGAGGGCAACAACGCGGCTTTAGGGGGGGGTGAGTGGTGCAAGAAATGTGGCATGTCATGGCCATTTTTGGGGCGTGCGGGTGACGTCGCCTGTGTTTCCTGCGATGGGAAACATAGCGGCGGAGTGCCTGCATATGCAGCCTGGCTGCGTATACAGGGGTGGACCTCTATTTGCCGCTTTCTGCAATGCGATTGCAATTGATTTGCAAATGCATCGCTGTGCGGTGCTACACATGCCGAGTGGCCCCCAGCATGCGATTTTATCAGTAGCAGTTTTTGCTATTTTATCAAAACTGCTACTGACTCTGAATAACCCCATAGCCTCCAAATACTGGACAGCTTTATTTTACTTTGCAATTTAGATTTCAGTTTGAACCCTCCCAAATCTAACCTCTGTGCATTTTTAAATCTTCCCAACCTGTAGTTCAGAATGGTTTGTCCAGGTGCACAGTTACTTGCTCATTTTTGCTTTCTTCCCAACTCAGAATCAGCCACCAAATTGGGAGATAGCAAATAAGTAATAGTTCTACATGTTGCTATATGCTTGTACAGTTTTGCTAATGGCTTAGGACCTTATTCAGCATCAGTTGCAGTTTTGCTGATTTAGCAAAACTGTAACTGCTTGCAATCGCATTGCAAATGCCTGGCAGTGATGCGATCGCAATTCAATTGCGATCGCATTACTGAATTACTGAAATATGGATACCCCCTGCCTGCACAACCTGGCTGTGAAGGCAGGCGCATGGTGGCCAGATTTTCCATCGCAGCGGCAGCGTGTGACGTCACGTTGCCACCCCAAAAATGGCCCCGGTCTGCTCCCGTTCTCGCCGGGCCAACCCTGCCACCCCTGCCTGCCCACAATCAGGCAGAGACGTTCGCATTACTGAGATGCGATCGCATCTCCCTGCATGCACAGTGCGGGCCCTGCACGTGCGCACTGGGCCTAAAACTGGGAGAAGTGTTTCATATTGGATTTAGTAAAATAGAACGAGTGAATGGACTGGCAAAGCAGAAGTAGAAGATTAAAGGAAAGTCAGTCTAGCTACTGCAATCCAAATAGATTGTAGGGATGAAAGTGGTTATGGCAGAGGTTCCCAATCACGGTCCTAAAGACACCATAACAGTCCAGATTTTAAATGTATCCATGGCTCAGCACAGATTGTTAAATCAAATTTACCAATGTACTAATTAAAACACCTGAAGCCAAACTGAAAACCTGAACCGCTAAGCTGGTTATTCGCATAAAAATGTTCCTGTCCAATTTGTCTGGTAGG
The DNA here is from genome assembly GCF_028390025.1 of Pseudophryne corroboree. NCBI lineage: Eukaryota > Metazoa > Chordata > Amphibia > Anura > Myobatrachidae > Pseudophryne > Pseudophryne corroboree. The sequence continues at coordinate 506,422,941 of NC_086446.1, read as the reverse complement.
AACAAAAATCTGGTAATGTATGGGAGCAAATGACAATCAACCCTTTGTTCCCAAACACTGTAAAATGGACAAAAGCGTTTGTTCGGATAAAGTTGTTATCAAACGATTTAACGAGTTTGTCTGAATGACCATTATCTGTTTTCCAGTGTTTCGCAGCAAATGGTTGACTTTCATCTGCTCCCATACATTACCAGATTTTTGTCCCCACCAGAAAGATTGGACAGATAAATCTTAAGGTATGTATCCAGCTTTTAGGTGCCTTGAGGACCGCGTTTGGGAATCTCTGGTTTAGGTGAAGACCAGTAATTACAATGCAGGAACATGAAATAAGCACAGCCTACATCTCCTTGGCAGATTTGCAAGCTAATTCAATTCCTCCCACAGACTTTGGGGGTCTGGTCGCACACAGGCTATTTTGCGCACTGCTGCGACCAGGTAATCGCCACCTACAGGGGAAGGGGTTAGGGCTGTGCAGGGCTGCAATCGCTTGTGCCGTGAGCTGCACAAACAAAAAGTTTGTGCAGTCTCTGCACAGCTCAAGACTTACTCACCAGCTGCAATGATCCGGCTTGGAGCCGACGTCAGGAACCCTGCTCTTCAACGGGTGGGCACGCTTGCGTTTTTCCGGACACTCCTCAAAAACGTTGAGTTGACGCCCAGGTCCGCCTTCTGCCTGTCCATCTTCTTGCATTCGCCGCTGCGAACGGCTTCTTCGTAAGGTTCGTCGCTCCGTGGCGACGGCTGTCACTGGCGACCAATGCACCTGCGCATTGCCACCCGCACGCATGCGCAGTTCAGACCCGTTCACATGGCTGCGAGAAATTGTAGCATACGAACAGGTCGGAATGACCCCCTTTATAGCTGAAGACTTTTCTTAGTGATTGAAACTGTTATGTAAGACAACACCACCATATTGAGTGCTTACCAAGCCCAATGAAACTATCTTGGACTTCCTGAAATTTTTAATTGGAGACTATAGAATTTGTTGATTATCTCTGTCATGGCAAGTGGAGGGAGAGAGATAATGTTAATCATTTATCTGAGGTGGACGCTATTTAGTGACATATTACAACAGTTCCAGATGGAACACCTAAAAATCTTGCAGAAAGTATGAATTAGAAGAGTAGATATACCTCCTGCAACTGGAATTCAGAGTTGCACAAAATATGGCTGCAACTGCACTCAGATGTTTTGCCGCATGCAGAATTACATGCATCTGTGCGACTGCACTACTTCTTTACATTCACTTGTGGACATAGGGGGTCATTCCGTCCTGATCGCACGCTAGGATTTTTTGCTGCGATCAAGTCACTACTGCACATGCGTATGCAATGCGCAGGCGCGTCGTACGGGTACAAAGCGGATCGCAAGGAGATTGACAGGAAGAGGGCATTTGTGGGTGTCAACTGACCATTTTCTGGGAGTGGTTGGAAAAACACAGGCGTATCCAAGCGTTTGCAGGACGGGTGTCTGACGTCAATTCCGGACAAGAACAGGCTGAAGTGATCGCAGCAGCTGAGTAAGTTCTGAGCTACTCAGAAACTGCACAAAACTTTTTTGTAGTGCTCGGCTGCACAGGCGTTCGCACACTTGCAAAGCAAACATACACTCCCCTATAGGCGGCGACTATCTGATCGCAGCGCTGCAAAAAATAGCTAGCGAGCGATCAACTCAGAATAACCCTTGCCATTGCCATCATCAGCATGTATTTTCATCTGGTACAAGAGTTCCGTCTGAAATCGGACTGATCTTTGCACACAAATCTGCGTACCAGTAATCCCACCTGAAAGCCCATGACAAAACCTCTCTCAGTTCAGTCAAGTGCGACTGAGATGCATGCTCCTTTAAATCACCAGCCACTCTGTGTCCAGTGTTTGCTTTTTGCTCCTTTTTTATGCATCAAGAATGCATTCTAGCATTTTACTTTTTTTTTTAGAGACTTCGTAATACTATACACCTCTTATTTGAAAAGACCTTCATATTTGTAGACTAAAGCTGGGTACGCACTGAGCGATATGCAGTCCGATCAGACTGAAATATCGCTTAGCGTGTATGCTCAATATGCTTGCTCCTGCGGTCGCATGCGACGTCGTCAAGTTTGATGTGCTGCACATCAAACTGTGGCGATATCACTAGCGTCCTGTAGTATGTTAATGAAGGACCCCAGTGTGTACGGGTAATTCGTGCTGATGGGGATTCGTTTTGATATCTGAACGAATCCCCGTCACTCCAGTGTGTACCCAGCTTAAAGCCTTCTTCACACTGTAAATTTTATGCTGAATAGACCAAAAACGCATGAAAAATGCAGTAAGTTTACTTGTGTGTGATTCGTGTGGCTTTTTTTTTCCATAGAGGAATACACACAATTATTTTATGAGCCTCTGGCACAGACACCCCATGCAGCAGAGATGTGTGGCCATGCTCACCTGCCAGACCCCTACAAAGCTTGTAAAAAGCCTACAGAGAGGTAGACATTAAAGACTGCCCTAAATGAATATACAGCTTGAATTAGATCATGTCTTTTGTAGCTGTGAGTAAACAGCTGCCTCACTAGTCTTTGATGTCATAATGTTCTCCCTCCCAAGCGGCATGTTGTCTGATCACTTGTATTTACATAAACTTTCACTGCCTTTGCAAATCTGCGTATGGGCATCACTAGGTAGAAAATCTGCCATCTGACACATTATCCCTAGTAAAAAAAACGTCATCGCCGAACAGTGGAAATAGTATTGTAACAGTATCTGTTGTAGATCGGCAGGTCGCTGAATAGCAGAGTTGGTAGAAGATCTAGATTTGTGGATGTTTATAGGCTTTGTAAATTCCTTTTGTTTCATCTTATTGTTTGGTCCACAGATAGCTGTAACATGGTCAAAGGCTGCCTTTCTCCACAACAACATGGGAGAAAGGAGATCCTTAGGTTACTGAGTCAACATGTTTTGGGATGAGTGGTAAAGCATGTTGGCTCCACATTAAGTGATGGCAGATGGCTATGTTATTTGGGGCTAGCAGGCACTTGTTGCTATTTACAGTGACATGGACAGTTGATCTCTTTCTGTCTTCCTTGGGTTTTTTTCTCCTCCTTTTGCTTGTTTTATCTGTCATTCTCATTACCTATTTTGCCAACAACGCATACAAATACCCTAAGTTTTTTTCTGCTTTCAACCATTGATTTAGATTGCCTTAACAATTTTCTTTCTTGTAAATGGTTCATATTATGGAGTTTGATGAAAAGTAATAGGGGGGGCGACTCAATTGTTATAGTCCCCTATCCACTCACGCACACACACTGGCAGATATTCAGTTGTTTCTGCCAACAGGCGCACTAACATAATTTCTGCTCGCAGCCTCCCATTCGAAAAGTGACCTGCTGAGCGCAAAAACGTCAGTTTTCGTATCGCGCCCAACACTTTAGATCAGCGAGACCATACAATGGACACCCAAACAATTTCGTATCGCGTATCCTTGAGCATATTGTCTAAAACTGCCTTACTGCCTCTTTCCTCCTACGCCCTGCTTGACCAATTTCAGTCTGGCTACCGTCCTTTCCACTCCACTGAACATGCCCTCATGAAAGTCTGCAATGACCTCCTTTCTGCCAAATTCAAGAGTCCCTTCTCTCTCTGTTTATTCTCATTGATCTCTCTGCTTTTGACACTGTGAACCACCCTCTCCTCCTGCAAATCCTTCACTCCATTGGTCTGCATGATATTGCCCTCTCCTGGCTGTCTTCTTACCTTTCTGACTGCTCTGTCTCTGTTTCCTCTCATGACACCACCTTCCCCTTACTCCACAGTAGCTGTCCCCCAAGTTTCTGTTCTTGGACCTCTCCTTTTCTCTTTCTATGCATCCTCTTTAGGTGAGCTCAATCGCTCTTTTGACTTCCAAGATCATCCCTATCTGATGACACTCAAATCTACCTTTCCTCCAAAGACCTCTCCCCCTCTTTACTCACTGGTATCTCCAGCTGTCTCTCTGCTATCTCTTCTTGGATGTCCTAGCACTTTCTTAAACTTAACATGCCTAAGACTGAGCTGATCACCTTCCCACCCTCCCACATTGCCTCACCTCCCACAATTTCTATTATCTATTGACGGCACAACTATCTCTTCTAGCACTGTCTTGGAGTAATTCTTGATTCCTCCCTCTCCTTCAAACCTCACATTCACTACATCTAGTAGTTCTGCCATTTCAATCTCAAAAATAATTCCAGGATCAGACCCTTTCTCACCCTGGATGCTACTAAGACCCTCATCCACTGACTGGTCATCTCCAGATTGCACTACGGTAATCTCCTATAGAGTCCCCTGACAAACACCTCTCTCCACTCAAATCTATCCTCAATGCTGCTGCGAGGCTAATGTCCACCTCCCCTCTCTTATATGCCATACACTGGCTCCCCTTCTGACTCCAATTCAAACTTCTCATACTCACTTTCAAAGCCCTCACCCATTCTTCTCTCATTTACATATCTAACCTTATCTCACCTTTACATGCCAACCCATCCTCTTCACTCCACCAAGACATGCCGCCTCTCCTGCCAACTGATTCATTCCTCTCATTCCGGTCTCCAACACTTTGGCTGTGGTTCTTCTTACCTCTGGAATTCTCTACCTCCCCCTATCAGATGCCCCACCTCTACAAAACTTGAAACAGTCTCTCAAAACCCACTTCTTCATCAAATCCAGCTATCGCTCATCCTAACCCTTTGTACATGCTCACTTCTACCCCATCTATGTCACCCCTGTCTGTCTGCCCTTCCCTTCAGATTATATGCTCGCATGAGCAAGGCCCACTCCCTTCATGTGCTTTTCCTCTCGTAGACTATTTTGTACTCATACTCCCTACAACGGCACCTAATCCTTGGTTTCTGCCACCCTGATACTTAGTTCAGGTCCTGTCCCCTGATGCAGCAATGTTTATACAGTATACCATGTTCTTATCCTACATTGTCTTGTACTGTAAGTCACTGCAGTGCCTCTCCTCTCCTCCCTTATCCCAGCAAAATGGTCAGAAGAGCATGTACCGAGCTGTGATTGGAGGAGCTCGGCACATACTGATTAGAAGAGCCCTTAATTGGAGGAGCTGTAACATGCTCCTCTAACCCCTGGAACACAGAAGATCTCACAGCATGGCCCCTATCTATGAGTATTAAGCCTGCCTCCTCTGTCTCCATAGCTCATGCACCTGTCTCAATAGCTCTTGCCTATCCCTGCCACCCTCTCTATGCAACTTCTGTCTCTCACTCTGACTGCTACATGGTTCATACGGGATCAAGTCTGGTCTCTGGGTGGGACACTCAAGCACATTCACAGAGTTGTCCTTAAGCTACTTCTTTGATATCTTAGCTATGTGCTTAGAGTCGTTGTCCTGCTGAAAGATGAACCGTCGCCCCAGTCTGTGGTCAAGAGCGCTCTGGAGCAGGTTTTCATCCAGGATGTCTCTGTGCATTGCTGCATTCATCCTTCCCTCTATCCTGACTAGTCTCCCAGTTCCTGCTGCTGAAAAACATCCCCACAGCATGATGCTGCCACCACCATGCTTCACTGTAGGGATGGTATTGGCATGGTGATGAGCAGTGCCTGGTTTCCTCCAAACATGACGCCTGGCATTCACACCAAAGAGTTCAATTTTTGTTTCATCAGACCAGAGGATTGGTCTGAGAGTCCTTCAGGTGCATTTTGGCAAACTCCAGGTGGGTTGCCATGTGCTTTTTACTCAGGAGTGGCTTCCGTCTAGCCACTCTACCATACAGCCCTGATTGGTGGATTGCTGCAGAGATGGTTATCCTTCTGGAAGGTTCTCCTCTCTCCACAGATGAAAGCTGTAGCTCTGACAGAGTGACCATCGGGTTCTTGGTCAACTCCCTGGCTAGGGCCCTTCTCCCCCGATCGCTCAGTTTAGACGGACGGCCAGCTCTAGGAAGAGTCCTGGTGGTTCTGAACTTCTTCCATTTACGGATGAAGGAGACCACTGTGCTCATTGGAACCTTCAAAGCATCAGATATTTTTCTGTACCCTTCCCCAGATTTGTCTCGGAGGTCTACAGACAATTCCTTTGACCTTCATGCTTGGTTTGTGCTCAGACATGCACTGTCAAGTGTGGGACCTTATATAGGGGGTCATTCCGAGTTGATCGCTAGCAGCCGTTGTTTGCAGCGCAGCGATCAGGCTAAAAATCAGCATTTCTGCGCATGCATATGCACCGCAATGCGCACGCGCGACGTACGGGTACAAAGACCTTTGTGGTTTTGCACAGGTTCTAGTGAAGCTTTAAGTTGCACGGCACAACGCAAGAAGATTGCCAGGAAGGGGGCATTTCTGGGTGGCAACTGACCGTTTTCAGGGAGTGTTTGGAAAAATGCAGGCGTGCCGGGGAAAACGCAGGCGTGGCTGGGCGAACGCTGGTCGGGTGTGGGACGTCAAAAGCCAACCCTCCAATGTTAGAATCAATGCACATGAAGAGTAAGTCCAGGGCTGGTCTTGTTTTGCACAAAATGTTTTTGCAGGCGCTCTGCTGCACTGGCGTTTGCACTTCTGCAAAACGAAAATACACTCCCCGGTGGGCGGTGACTATGCATTTGCACGGCTGCTAATAACTGCTAGTGTGCGATCAACGCAGAATGACCCCCATAGTCAAGTGTGTGCCTTTCCAAATCATGTCCAAGCGACAGAATTTACCACAGGTGGACTCCAATAAAGCTGTAGGAACATCTCAAAGATGATCAGTGGAAACAGGATGCAACTGAGCTCAATTTTGAGCTTCATGGCAAAGGCTGTGAATACTTATGTACATGTGATTTCTTACTTTTTTTTATTTTTCATAAATTTTCAAAAATCTCAAAAAAACTTTTTTCATGTTGTCATTATGGGGTATTGTGTGTAGAATTTTGAAGGAAAAAAAAATATTTATTCCATTATTCCTACCGCTATGTCTGTCTGTTTTTACCCAGTTTTGTTCTATTTCTGTTGTTCTAATTGTAAAGCGCAATGGAATATGCTGCGCTATATAAGAAACTGTTAATAAATAAAATAAATACATTTTGGAATAAGGCTGTAACATAACAAAATGTGGAAAAAGTGAAGCGCTGTGAATATTTTCCGGATGCACTGTACAGTATGTGTATCTGGCAAAATTGGGGGCATATGTGTATCTGGCACTGCACTATTGGGGTCATATGTGTATTACACCACCCATTTGTGTATCACGACCCCATTTTCATTAGCCACGTCCCATGTGGCATGTGGCCACACCCATTTTTTGGTGCACGCACACAGTGCCACTAAGAATTTTTTCTACTTGCACCACTGCTTTTAATTTATATTCTAAAGTAACGCTCAACCAATTAGGAGTAGTATAAAGGTTCAGTGATTATTAAGAAACCTCCGTATTTAAATCTTTCAAGAATGGTTTATGGTATCTTGAACAAAAGCTCAATATTGCCTTGTAATAGTTGAGCTACCAAACAAATGCCAGCAAATGTCTAATTGCATATATTTGGGTTATTCTCCGTGATGCACGGGACAACTACACAAATTCAAATGACATATCTGGCGACTCAAACGACATACTCCAAAATACCGAGATTTTAGTGGCTCTTAAGTTATAGGGTAAGGCATTGCTACCAAGCAATTATGTTTTCATATTATAACAATTGCATAACAAACCAGTTTAAAAGGAAAAAAAAATTAAAAGTGTGTGATGCACGGGACTTTGGGGGTAATTCAGAGTTGATCGTAGATGTGCTAAATTTAGCACATCTACGATCAGTTACTCTAACATGCAGGGGGACGCCCCGCACAGGGCTAGTCCGCCCGCATGTCAGTCCCTGCGCTCCCCTGTTCAGGTACAAAAGCATTGCACAGTGGCGATGCTTTTGTACCTGACAAGTAGCTCCCTGCCAGTGCAGCTTCTGCACGCTGGCAGGGAGCTACTGGCCGCGTCCTGGGTCGCAGCAGCTGCGTGTGAAGTCACACAGCCGCCGCCCGACCCCCAATGACCCGGATACGCCTCCTGTCTGGACTGCACCGCACCAAGGGCGTTCTAACGCTGTTGGCATGCCCCCTGCTGCCCCGCGACCACGTCTTCCTGTCAATCAGGCAGAGGCGATCGCACCAGTGAGATGCTGATAGCATCTCACTGGCTGCACATGCGCAGTGCGCCCGCCGTGCAAGCGTACTGCGCATAGTAATTCAGACTGCGATCGCTGCCACTGCAGCGATCCAGTCTGAATTACCCCCTTTATGTTCACTTTGTGGAGAATCACCCATTTCTGCCTATAGCTAAACCTGTGGGGGCACAGATGGGAACCAGAACAGCTCTGATATTCTGTAAAATACATTCATGGGCTTATATAGGGAATACTAAGTTATTAAAATACATCAATATACTAGAATTATTGAGTTATTAAAGTAACAATAATACATAAGTTAATGTCACAAATGAGAATACCATTTCCATATGATATTCCTGGTGTATGTGTCCTGGTCAGTCACCCCATTTAAAACGTTCTGTAGATATCCTCATGCCCCCTTCATAATTGTGATTGTGAAAAACGTAGGAAACGATTTACATGTCAAGCGTCTGGCTGGATTGCACCCCCATCCCAGTGGCAAACGCAGGATTTCTAGAGGGGTGTTTCCAAATGCAATCCGCAATCTCCCACTCTGCGGAACATTAGAGCAAGAGCAGGAGTCTGGGGGAGCGGTAGAAGAACCTAGTAACGACCATAGACATTAAAGTAAACAATGGTCTTTTTATATACTGGATACTATGTTAAATACACTTATTAATATTTCAAACTCTAGATTGTCTATAGTATAGGCTGTATCGAACATATTTAAATCATATAAATAAGATAAGTGGTCAGAAAAAGGTTAAGCATACCATAAGAAATAAATACACAAACATAATAGAACTTTCTAAGCACACATTCTCCCACCTCTTGGTAAGGTTCCTGTCTCTTCTTCCTGGTAGCTACTATCCGGTCCAGTGCACTGATTCTCAGATCCACACACACAGAAAACTTGGTAGAAGAATCTGCCTCACTGGGCATGTGCAGCAGCTCTGCTCTGTATTTTAAACTGCATGATCTGGCAGCATTTCTAGTAATCATATTATATACCATTGCTTTTGTTGTCATAATTTTAGCCACTTGCCAAGACGATGGGGGTTTCCGTGCAACCGGAACTCCCCCACTGCGTTTGCCTATGCATCCCCAGTATCATTGAGACATTCCATCCTCGCTCCGGTGTTGTCAGAGAGCCTGGCAGTAGGATATCATTGCTACAGCACCCGAAGGCTATCCTGCTGTAATAGAGAGAGGAAATAATTGAATGCTCTCTTGGTTTACCAGCTACTAAGAGACAATGAGGGGATGTGGTTTTCATAAACAGAGGTGCTATACATTTTAGGGAAGTATTAAATCTTGATAAAAACTAAAGGTTATTTTTAATTTGCCTGTGTTCTCCCTGAGGCCTGATAGCACTGTGGTACTCCGATAGGCAACTTGACTAGGAATGATTTCAGCAGAATCAGTGTTGTCACTGGGAATACTGCACATCTTGGTAGAAGTGTTTCATTTCCATTAAATATTACAGGCAGCAAAGGGTTATACTATATAAGCTGTTAAAAACAGAAACAAAATGAAGCTGCTGTGACATTTTTTGTTGCCTACCTGAGCAGGTTTAAAAATATAGCTGTCAAATCTTCACTATATGCATTATATAAACGGTTCACATTAAATATGTCTGTTCAGAGAGTGTGGGTTTGAATAGTGCTGTAAAGATGTTTTAGGTTTATATTTAAGTGGCCAGGGCCATGATGTAGAAATGTACTTCACTGACGTATCGTTTCAAATTCTATTTCTGTTGATGAATTTATGTGGGGACTGCACCAACACAAACTACAACAACAAAAACTGTGTGGGGGGGAGGGTTGTAAGTGCTGCATGCCTTTCAGTATACGTATCCACTAAATTGGCCATTGATGGCTGTTGCATTGCTGGATTAAGCTTCCAGGGGGCCCAGGGCACTTAAGACACAGCCATGTGTCGGCTGTGTCTCCTCCCCCTGTGTTAGGTACAGTGTATGTATGTATGTATGTATATATATATATATATATATATATATATATATAGTATACATACCCTCCAACTGTACCTTTTTAGTAGTTATAATACCTTTTTTTATGGTCTGTACCGTTTTTTGGGTCTCCAAACTTCCACTGAAAGTATAGGAAAAGGGGCATGACCATGCTCCTTTACCCATGGCCACGCCCCCTTTTCACATTTGAACCAATTTTTATGTTTAAATGTTGGAGGGTATGTATATATAAGTAATATATTATGTGTGGTAAATGTCCTCATTCCTTCCCTATACTCCATGCTTCTAAATCTAAGGGCCACTACTGTCTACTTATTCTTCTTGATCTCTCTGCTGCTTTTGACACTGTGGACCACCTTCTCCTACTAAATAATTCCCTGCAGTTTCTGAGTAGCTCCAGACCTACTCCTAGACTGTGATCACCACAGTCCGTTTAGTTCCTGATTTGACGTCACAAACACGCCCTGCGTTCGGCCAGCCACTCCCCCGTTTCTCCTGACACGCCTGCGTTTTTTTAGCACACTCCCTGAAAATGGACAGTTTCCACCCAGAAACACCCACTTCCTGTCAATCACACTACGATCACTCGAGCGATGAAAAAGCAGCACTCGAGCTTGTGTAAATCTACAAAGTTTTGTGTGAAAGTACTTAGCGCATGCGCGTTGCGTACCATGCGCATGCGCATTTTTGCAATTTTTTAACTTAATCGCTGCACTGCGAAAATCGTCAGCGAGCGAACAACTCGGAATGACCACCCTCATCTCTATGCTGATGACACTCAAATCTATCTTTCCTCTCCGGACCTCTCCCCTGCTCTCCTCACTCGAATCTCCAACTGTCTCTCTGCTATCTCTGTTTGGATGTCCCAGCGCTTTCTTAAACTTAACATGTCTAAGACTGAGCTGATCATCTTCCCTCCCTCCCGCATAACCTCACCTCTCACAATCTCATTATCTATTGATGACACTACTATCTCCTCTAGCCCCCAAGCGCGCTGTCTTGTAGTAATCCTTGACTCCTCCCTCTCCTTCAAACCACACATTCAGCACCTCTCACAAACCTTCCGTTTTCATCTAAAAAATATTTCCAGGATCAGACCCTTTCTGACCCAAGACGCTACTAAGACCCTTATCCACTCACTGGTCATCTCCAAACTGGACTACTGTAATCTCCTCCTGACTGGCATTCCTGACAAATACAGTGATGCTCATAAGTTTACATAGCCTAGCAGAATTTGTGCTTTTCTGGCCATTTGTCAGAGAATATGAATGATAACTCACAAACTTTTCTTTCACTCATGGTTAGTGGTTGGGTGAAGCCATTTATTGTCAAACAACTGTGTTTACTCTTTTTAAATCATAATGACAACAGAAACTACCCAAACGACCCTGAACAAAAGTTTACATACCATGGAGATTTTGGCCTGATAACATGCACACAAGTTGACACAAACGGGTTTGAATGGCTACTAAAGGTAACCATCCTCACCTGTGATCTGTTTGCTTGTAATCAGTGTGTGTGTGTATAAAAGGTCAATGAGTTTCTGGACTCCTGAAAGACCCTTGCATCTTTCATCCAGGGCTGCACTGATGTGTCTGGATTCTGAGTCATGGGGAAAGCAAAAGAATTGTCAAAGGATCTGCGGGAAAAGGTAATTGAACTGTATAAAACAGGAAAATCACAAATTCTGCTAGGGTATGTAAACTTATGAGCACAACTGTACCTCTCTCCACTCCAATCTATCCTCAATGCTGCTGCAAGACCTTCACTGGCTTCACTTCCCTTTCAGAATCCATTTCAAGCTTCTCACACTCGCTTACAAAGCCCTCACCCACTCCTCTCCCATTTACATCTCTGACCTTATCTCCCCTTACACTCCCACCCGTCTTCTTTGCTCTGCTAATGCACGCCTACTCTCCTGCCTACTGATTACTTCCACTCCTACCTCCAAGATTTTTCACGTGCTGCTCCAATTCTCAGGAATTTCCTACCTCTCCACCTCAGACTCTCAACCTCTCTACAAAACTTCAAACGGGCTCTCAAGACCCACTTCTTCACCAAACCCAGCCAAATCTTATCCTAACCCTCTGTTCAACGCTCTCTATGTACCCCGTCTGTTTCACCCCTGTCTGTCTACCCCTCCCCTTTAGAATGTAAGCTCTCACGAGTAGGGCCCTCTTCCCTCATGTGCTTATCCTTTCTCTTACTTTATTAATCTTCAGCTGCATCCACTCCAGCAATCTTCTGCCACCTGATGCTTATTCCAGTGTCATCTGCTGATGTAGCTATGTTTATTTACCCTGTATTGTCCTATATTGTCTTCAACGGTAAGTTGCTGTTTTCCTGTTTTGATTATTTGTTTATGTACTCTGTAATTGGGCGCGGCGGAACCCTTGTGGCGCCATATAAATAAAGGATAATAATAATACTCATTAAGGACATCCCCCTCACCCCTTGTATATATTTAATGATCCCACACCAGGGGGCTTTAAGATAGGAGAAGGCCTGTGTGCTACTGTACCTCCTCCGTTTGGGCCTCCTCCTCTCTGCCGGCAGCGCTAGAGAGTGTGAGCATGAGAGGGCTCAAACACTATTGCGCATGAAGATCACCGGGAAAGTGGTGCGGTGGCTATTTTCCCAGTGATTTCTCTACTGCGCATGTGCAGAACACCGGAAAAATGTCCGCTGCTCCATTTTCACAGTGATTCAATATCGCTGCTGATATCGGCGTGGGACTCTGGAGGCGTAAGTATTTAAAAAAAATTTACTTAAAAAATAGGTGCAACGTGTGCGGTGGGAGCCCCCTCTGGACTCAGGGGCCTGCCCCGCACACACTGCACCCATTATAGATACGCCAGTGTCCCCCACCCCATTTTTATTGATTCCCCATCCCTTAAATATTTAATGAGCACCCCATCCCTTAAATATTTAATGAGTCTCCCAATTATATATTTTATAACCTACTTACTCCCACCATATAAAATATAATTAATGATCCTCCCCATATTTTGATATACTTCTCACTGATTTCTGCTGCAGTGCTGTCAGACAGCTTCCAGTAGCCACGAGTGACGTGCGGTGATGTCACTGGCTGGGGAGGCACTGAGATTTTATATTTTTATATATATATATATATATATATATATATATATATATACACTGCTCAAAAAAATAAAGGGAACACTAAAATAACACATCCTAGATCTGAATGAATGAAATATTCTTATTAAATACTTTGTTCTTTACATAGTTGAATGTGCTGACAACAAAATCACACAAAAATGATCAATGGAAATCAAATTTATTAACCCATGGAGGTCTGGATTTGGAGTCACCCTCAAAATTAAAGTGGAAAAACACACTACAGGCTGATCCAACTTTGATGTAATGTCCTTAAAACAAGTCAAAATGAGGCTCAGTAGTGTGTGTGGCCCCCACGTGCCTGTATGACCTCCCTACAATGCCTGGGCATGCTCCTGATGAGGTGGCGGATGGTCTCCTGAGGGATCTCCTCCCAGACCTGGACTAAAGCATCCGCCAACTTCTGGACAGTCTGTGGTGCAACGTAACGTTGGTGGATGGAGCGAGACATAGTAACATAGTAACATAGTATCTGAAGTTGAAAAAAGACAATTGTCCATCGAGTTCAACCTATTTGTGATGTCCCAGATGTGCTCAATTGTATTCAGGTCTGGGGAACGGGCGGGCCAGTCCATAGCACCAATGCCTTCGTCTTGCAGGAACTGCTGACACACTGCAGCCACATGAGGTCTAGAATTGTCTTGCATTAGGAGGAACCCAGGGCCAACCGCACCAGCATATGGTCTCACAAGGGGTCTGAAGATCTCATCTCGGTACCTAATGGCAGTCAGGCTACCTCTGGCGAGCACATGGAGCGCTGTGCGGCCCCCCAAAGAAATGCTACCCCACACCATTACTGACCCACTGCCAAACCGGTCATGCTGGAGGATGTTGCAGGCAGCAGAATGTTCTCCTTGGCGTCTCCAGACTCTGTCACGTCTGTCACATGTGCTCAGTGAGAACCTGCTTTCATCTGTGAAGAGCACAGGGCGCCAGTGGCGAATTTGCCAATCTTGGTGTTCTCTGGCAAATGCCAAACGTCCTGCACGGTGTTGGGCTGTGAGCACAACCCCCACCTGTGGACGTCGGGCCCTCATACCACCCTCATGGAGTCTGTTTCTGATCGTTTGGGTAGACACATGCACATTTGTGGCTTGCTGGAGGTCATTTTGCAGGGCTCTGGCAGTGCTCCTCCTGTTCCTCCTTGCACAAAGGTGGAGGTAGTGGTCCTGCTGCTGGGTTGTTGCCCTCCTACGGCCTCCTCCACGTCTCCTGATGTACTGGCCTGTCTCCTGGTAGCGCCTCCATGCTCTGGACACTACGCTGACAGATACAGCAAACCTTCTTGCCACAGCTCGCATTGATGTGCATCCTGGATAAGCTGCACTACCTGAGCCACTTGTGTGGGTTGTAGGGAGGTCATACAGGCACGTGGAGGCCACACACACTACTGAGCCTCATTTTGACTTGTTTTAAGGACATTACATCAAAGTTGGATCAGCATGCAGTGTGTTTTTCCACTTTAATTTTGAGGGTGACTCCAAATCCAGACCTCCATGGGTTAATAAATTTGTTTTCCATTGATAAATTTTGTGTGATTTTGTTGTCAGCACATTCAACTATCTAAAGAACAAAGTATTTAATAAGAATATTTCATTCATTCAGATCTAGGATGTGTTATTTTAGTGTTCCCTTTATTTTTTTGAGCAGTGTATATTTAATCGGACGAAATTACAGCGTCACTCTAGGGGGTAAATTTACTAAGATTCGTATTTTCCCGTTTGAGGTCAAAGTTCAATCACGAATGACATCGAAAGTGTAAATATGCAACTTTTTGAATTGATTACGACTAATTTACTAAGCTGCCGTATTCTGCATTTTCGGGTTTTCCGATGTCGATGTCATTCGTTTTTTTTGGCAGTGTTTTACGTGAGTGACTTGTAAAACACTGCCGACTTTAATACAATGAATCTCGGCCGGATCTGAGAGATCCGTGCTGGGCTTCATTGTGCAGCTTGTAAAAATAAATAAAAATGTTTAAATGTAAAAAAAAAATTGCGTGGGGTCCCCCCTCCTAAGGCAAACCAGCCTCGGGCTCTTTGAGCCGATCCTGGTTGCAGAAATATGGGGGAAAAATGGACAGGGGTTCCCCCATATTTAAGCAACCAGCATCGGGCTCTGCGCCTGGTCCTGGTTCCAAAAATACGGGGAACAAAAAGAGTAGGGGTCCCCCGTATTTTTGAAACCAGCACCGGGCTCCACTAGCTGGACAGATAATGCCACAGCCGGGGGTCACTTTTATACAGTGCCTTGCGGCCGTGGCATCAAATATCCAACTAGTCACCCCTGGCCGGGGTACCCTGGAGGAGTGGAGACCCCTTCAATCAAGGGGTCCCCCCCTCCAGCCACCCAAGGGCCAGGGGTGAAGCCCGAGGCTGTCCCCCGCATCCAATGGGCTGCGGATGGGGGGCTGATAGCCTTTGTGAAAAGTGATTGATATTGTTTTTAGTAGCAGTACTACAAGGCCCAGCAAGCCTCCCCTGCAAGCTGGTACTTGGAGAACCACAAGTACCAGCATGCGGCAGAAAAATGGGCCCGCTGGTATCTGTAGTACTACTACTAAAAAAATACCCCAATAAAGACAACACACACACACCTTGAAAGTATAACTTTAATACATCCATCCACACCTCCATATACACATACTTACCTTATGTTCCCACGCAGGTCGGTCCTCTTCTCCAGTAGAATCCATGGTGTACCTGTAGAAAAAATTATACTCACATAATCCATGGTTGAAGGCTCCTCTGCTTGTAATCCTTTTGTAATCCACGTACTTGAAAAAATAAAAAAACGGACACCCGACCACGAACTGAAAGGGGACCCATGTTTTCACATGGGCCCCCTTTCCCCGAATGCCAGAAACCCACTCTGACTGATGTCTAAGTGGGTTTCTTCAGCCAATCAGGGAGCGCCACGTTGTGGCACCCTCCTGATCGGCTGTGTGCTCCTGTACTGTATGACAGGCGGCACACGGCAGTGTTACAATGTAGCGCCTATGCGCTCCATTGTAACCAATGGTGGGAACTTTCAGGTCAGCGGTAGACCGAAAGTGACCTCACCGCTGACCTGAAAGTTCCCACCATTGGTTACAATGGAGCGCATAGGCGCTACATTGTAACACTGCCGTGTGCCGCCTGTCCTACAGTACAGGAGCACACAGCCGATCAGGAGGGTGCCACAACACTCCCTGATTGGTTGAAGAAACCCACTTAGACATCAGTCAGAGTGGGTTTCTGGCATTCGGGGAAAGGGGGCCCATGTGAAAACATGGGTCCCCTTTCAGTTCGTGGTCGGGTATCCGTTTTTTTATTTTTTCAAGTACGTGGATTACAAAAGGATTACAAGCAGAGGAGCCTTCAACCATGGATTATGTGAGTATAATTTTTTCAACAGGTACACCATGGATTCTACTGGAGAAGAGGACCGACCTGTGTGGGAACATAAGGTAAGTATGTGTATATGGAGGTGTGGATGGATGTATTAAAGTTATACTTTCAAGGTGTGTGTGTGTTGTCTTTATTGGGGTATTTTTTTAGTAGTAGTACTACAGGTACCAGCGGGCCCATTTTTCCGCCGCATGCTGGTACTTGTGGTTCTCCAAGTACCAGCTTGCGGGGGAGGCTTGCTGGGCCTTGTAGTACTGCTACTAAAAACAATATCAATCACTTTTCACAAAGGCTATCAGCCCCCCATCCGCAGCCCATTGGATGGGGGGGACAGCCTCGGGCTTCACCCCTGGCCCTTGGGTGGCTGGGGGGGGACCCCTTGATTGAAGGGGTCCCCACTCCCCCAGGGTACCCCGGCCAGGGGTGACTAGTTGGATATTTGATGCCACGGCCGCAAGGCACTGTATAAAAGTGACCCCCGGCTGTGGCATTATCTGTCCAGCTAGTGGAGCCCGGTGCTGGTTTCAAAAATACGGGGGACCCCTACTCTTTTTGTTCCCCGTATTTTTGGAACCAGGACCAGGTGCAGAGCCCGGTGCTGGTTGCTTAAATATGGGGGAACCCCTGTCAATTTTTTCCCCATATTTTTGCAACCAGGGCCGGCTCAAAGAGCCCGAGGCTGGTTTGGTTTAGGAGGGGGGACCCCACGCATTTTTTTTCCGAAGATTTATAACATTACCCCCCCCTTCCCACTGAAAAACATGCACGGATCTCATGGATCCGTGCATGCCTATACAAACACGGGATAAAAAAGCAGGTCTGTTTTTTTTTAGCACTTTTTCACGATTTGTATTTCATCACGGCAGTGTTTGGCTATTGTCGGCAGTGTTTGTGTTTTGCACTTTTTAGTAAATTCCCGATTTCTACCAAATTGCAGGCGTATTTGACCGATGGTGTATTGATTCGTGATTTTTTCCTAGGACTTCCAAAATATTACGAATACCCTCATCACTGCCGTGATTTTTGCTTAGTAAATTACCGAGATGACACTTTGAAGAAAAAACGGCATCTCGGTCAAAATCGGGACCTTAGTAAATATACCCCACGGTCTTAAAATGGTGCAAGTGAAAATGCAAAACCCAAAAGTGCTGTCACAGCTGCCAGTAAGGGATTGTCAGTCCCAATATAAGAAACCACAGTAGAAAGAAGTGGAGCGGTGCACATCCCAATCGCCTGGCAGAGACAGGGCTGTCGGAAGAGACGTATACCACTGCAGATAGCCACGAATATCTATATACTGGTATAAACTTTCTAGCGGGACACCGCTATAGTTTGTATCAATCATCCCACTGATAATATTTGATTAGTGCCCTTATGCTGCACGTACACATCTGTACTAGGGGGGTAATTCTGAGTTGATCGCAGCTTCAAGTTTGTTAGCAATTGGGCAAAACCATGTGCACTGCAGGGGAGGGAGATATAACATGTGCAGAGAGAGAAAGATTTGGGTGTGGTGTGTTCAATCTGCAATCTAAATTGCAGTGTAAAAATAAAGCAGCCAGTATTTACCCTGCAGAGAAACAAAATAACCCACCCAAATCTAACTCTCTCTGCAAATGTTATATCTGCCCCCCCCTGCAGTGCATATGGTTTTTCCCAACTGCTAAAAAAATTCCTGCTGCGATCAACTTGGAATTACCCCCTATATAATGATATATAATTTGTTCTTTACTGCTCACGCATTGCTGTGTATTTTTGTTTTATTATGTTTTTCATTGTTATTGAATTTTTCTTGATTTATTCACATGTATCTGTTTTACATTTCTAGTTCCATTATTTGCTACTTTTCTGAGATCAGGTTCTCCGTGTGATTACATATAGAACTGGCAAGAGATATGTTATAGGCCCTACACAGAGCTGGCCCTAACCAATATGATGCCCTAGGCAAGATTTTGGCTGGTGCCCCCTAGCACAACCGCTAGTTCCGCCTCTGACCCTGCACCCCTTTCCCAGCACCATCACCCCCCACCCATAGTAGTCCTTGTTTTTTTTTTCCTACCCCCTGTAATTTAAATAAGAACAGTGTGCACATTCGGTGCACAGGCCAAAAAAGTATGTGTTTTTTGCTGGCAAGGGGCATGGCCACACAATAGTACCCCCAATTCAACTTATGCCTCCCAGTAGTGCAACTTTATTCACAATTTATAATGCTATAGTGTCCCTTATTCACATTACATCACACAGTAGTACCACTTTACCTTATATACGTTACTCCTCACAGTAGTGCCCCTCATTCACATAACATCATAATGAATTGCTCCTTATTCACATTACACCACACCATATTGCTCTTATTCTCATTTCACCACACCATATTGCTCCTTATTCACATTACACCACATTATATTGCTCTTTATTCACATTAGACCACACAGTAGTGCCCTTTCTATACGTTATGCCACACAGTAGAGCACCTTATACACATAATGCCACACATTGGTAATGCATTTATACACATAATACCACACATTAATGCCCCTTACACATATAACACACATTATTAATGTCCTTATAAACATAATGCACCTTACACATTATGCCAACTCTTATTAATGCCCTTATACACATAATTTCCCTTACACATATGCCACACATTGTTAATGCCCTTATACACATAATGACACACATAATGTCCCTTACACATATGCCGCACATTATTAGTGCCCTTATATACATAATGACACACATAGTGCCCCTTACACATATGTTACACATTATTAATGCCCTTATACACATAATGACACATATAGTTCCTGGCGTGAGTCATCTGGCAGCTTTGCTAACGTCAGGTGCCTATTTTTTATGAAAATGCATCTTATTTGCATTGCTATGTGGCTAGGATGCACAAGCAGCATCCGCTGATTAAATTGATATGCGGCATGCCTATATACTGTGTGCGACTGTGACTGTATCGGCATACAAACAGCTACACACAGAATATAGGCATGCCGCATATCATTTTAATCAGCAGGAGCTACTTGTGCCCCTAGGCATACCAGATGCCCTAGGCAATCGCCTAGTTTGCCTATGCCTAAGGCCGGCTCTGGCCCTACACACTGTGCGATTTAACTAAACGATATGAACATTCTCATTCATTAATAAATGAGAACTCGTTCATATCGTTCAATGTGGAGGCAGCAACGATGAACAATGCGCGGCCCCGTGCTCGTTCATCGTTGGTGCCCCGTAGCTTGTGCATGCAGGCCAATATGGACGATCTCGTCCATATTTGCATGCACTGCTATGGAGTCGGGTGACGGGGAGAGTGAAGAAATTTCACTCCCCCGTCACTGTCCCCCCGCTGACAGGTCGCCCGTCGGCCGTATCCGTTGTCGGGCAGCTCGGCGGTGGATCGCATAGTGTGTAGGGCCCATTAGTCTCATTTTATTCAATAAGTTACATTGTAATTGTTCTAACTTCCTAGATGATGACAAAAAAAGTGTCACACTGTGTTCAATCTACTTAAAATATAATTTATTGATCTGTTACTTTTAAACGTTGTAATTGAGCTTCTGCAGGTCTGAATTTTAAATCTTTTCCAGAAATAATCTAGTTTATTTTCTACTCAGTACTGTATCACTGCAATTTGTATATGCTTAACCCAGAGGTTCTCAAACACGGTCCTCAAGGCACCCCAATGGTCCAGGTTTTAAGTATATTCATACTTGGCCACAGGTGAGTTAATCAGCACCTCAGTCAGTTTGGTTTAACCATCTGTGCTGAGCCATGGATAGACCTAAACCCTGGACCATTGGGGTGCCTTGGGGACTGCGTTTGAGAACCTTTGGCCTAATATATTAGGTTTATTATTATTTCATACTGCATTGATCAGCGCCACCGCTAATTTTTGTGCTTATTTTAGTATAGAGGGGGGACCTGAGGCAGCACAGCTTCTTTGCTATTTTAGGACAGCACAGTCAGACCCACCCCATCCTTTTTTCTCTCTCCCTGACAGTCATTCTCCGTTTCTCACCCTGACATCCTCTCCCCCCCCCCTCTCTCTCTCTCCCTGATGCCCTTTGTCTTTCTCTCCCTTTCTCTCTGATCCGTTCTCTCTCCCGACACCATATCTCTTGCTCTCGCCTCTCTTTTGCTCATTCCCTATCTTTCTCTATCTCCCTGCCCCCCTTTCTTTCTCGCTCCTCTCACCCTGACACCCCTACTCTCTCACTCGTCTCTCTCTCCCTGACACCCTCTTTGTCTCTCTCTCTCCACTCACTGTCTCTCCTGCTCCCCTAAGGGGCATTTTAGTGACCGTGGTGGAGGGGAGATAGGGGAACTGAATAAATTTGGTGGGGGGCACCAGTCAAAATCTTGCCTAGGGTACCAAATTATCTGGGGCCGGTTCTGCCTACACCCTCCGGGACCAGGAGCGCAGGACCATCCAGGTGAGAGGGGGGGAAGGGGCAGTTGGGCTGGGTGGGAAGTGACTGGGCAGCTCACCCCCAGATCACTTGAGCTGCAGGGACAGGGAGGTGCAAAAGAATAAATAAAATAAATGTATATTTATAGAGAGAGAGAGAGAGAGAGAGAAAGAGAGAGAGAGAGAGAGAGAGAGAGAGAGAGGGGGAGGGAGCGATGAGGATGGTGCCGAAAATCCAAAGTTGGTCAGTGTTTTATATTAATAAAAAAAATTTCCTCAGGACATACATATGTACATATAAGAAGACTCTTACTGTACATTAAATAGCATGGAGAGATAGAGACCCCCACCATAATGAGCACCGTAATGAGCACCCTCCTCATCGCTATCTGCATATATCTGCATATTTCTGAGGGCACCCAGGCTTGTATGTAAAACTATTGGGCGTGCCAGTCACCCATCCAGTGTCTTTTTTCACCTTATACCGTGAGTGTCGCCTGTGGACCTTATATATATATATATATATATATATATATATATACATATACATATATATAATCTCAGTGCCGGCTGTGGTCTGGGTTGCAGTTGCAGTTTCCCTTGTCAGTGAGTTAATTAACTCTTTATCTGAACTTTTGTCTGCCATAGATATTAAACAATTTATGCTTTATGTTAATGTATTAGTACTGCAAAGCCTGCTACATTTATCCACTGAGGTGAAGATGTATGTGTAGCACTTTCCTCACACTGCACCCCAGTTTCAAAGCATGCTCTTTCCCTTTTTGTAATACACTCCTCTTCTGTGAAACCCCGTCTCCGTCTTTGGCAGCTGTAAGCAAGGAATATTAAGGATGGAATGTTCACTTGAGTTTAGACAGGATTCTTCATTAATTTCCCCCTGAATAGTAATTCTGTGTGGCTGCGGAATCATCCTCTAATGATATGCAAAGCTGTTTATTTAGATTGTAAATGTTCTCTCCAATCCACCGCCCCCCCCCCCCCCCCCACTCCCCACACCAATCTGTATTTTCCTCAGTTTTAACACCCCACCAGTGTTATATAGGGGCAGGGAGGAGGGTCCTTGAAGAGAATATTTAAAAAGTTGGCAGGGGCAACAAGACTTGTTTAGTAACACTCCCAAACTACCCTTTATTGATTCAAACTGTCCTTTTGAGTCTTTTACTAGAACAAAGATGTTTTGTTACTTTTAGCTGCAGTCCTATTTGTCACCCCTTGCTTATTTATTTACTTGTCTGCAGCCATTATGGCTCAGACCTATAATCCCAGAGTATGGCTAAGGGAATCCTCTGTATTTTTTCTTCTTCTTCTTACTCTGCCCCAGTTTACCATTTTCTTTTTTTCCCCTGTCTCTTTTTCTCTCTTTCTCACTTCATGAGATGGTCTTGAGCTCTGAACAAACAGGGCTCAGGACTCCCTGCTGAGCGCATGCCTTTAATAAAAACAATGCAGCGTTTTTATTCCGAGCTGACCGCACTGACCCCCTCAAAGTATGCTCCGTCCACAGAGACCGCTGGCTCTCGGAGGCAGCTGAATGGAACACACAAAGCCACTGTGACATGTTAGAATCCCTTCCTTAACTGCACCGAACAGGGAGGGAGAGGTGAGGAAACAGAATTTATCTCAGCAAAAGAAATCACACAAAACCCCCCCAAAAATGCTGGTTCTTAAAGGAAATTTTTACATTAAATCACTGCACACTCAATGGGTTTATGTTTAAGGATCTGTGAAATCAGCATCCAAAAATATAACTTTTCCTAAATCCCATAATTTTTTTAGAAAATCTTAGTAAAGAAGCCATTTTGTTTAGTTACGCTAGGCAATTTCTTTCACAGTTTAAAAAGCCAGAGACTGAACTTGCAGCAAGGTGGATCTTTTTGAGGATGTGCAGTAGTAAGAGTTGAAAGAGTCAAATAGTTTTTTGCACCTACAGTAAATATTTCAGATTTCAGTATTGATCACACAAAATAGCTGTCATCATAAAGTAGAAGTGACGTACGCAGTTTAAGGCACGGTTTACCAAAGCAGTGGCAGTACATCGTAGAGTATGACTGTTTGACAGCTGAGGCCTAATCTTAGAAATATGCTTATGTTGGGGTTGCAGTATGGTGCTTTCTTCTTAAACCTATTGTAAAGTTATTGAGGATTCTTAACAGGCATCACATTTGTGGGCTTCTGTCAGCAATGAGTGTGTACTTTATCTAGAACTATGGAATATGCTCTTTTTCTGTTTGTTAGGTGTTATCATTGAAGTGCCAAGCCTGTCATTAATATAATTTCTTCACCTGCTCTTTTTCTTCATTTCATTATTTTATTTTGACAAAGGGGGTCATTCCGAGTTGATCGCTCGCTAGCAGTATTTAGCAGCCATGCAAACGCTATGCCGCCGCCCACTGGGGAGTGTATTTTAGCTTAGCAGAAGTGCCAACGCATGTGCAGCCGAGCTCTGCAAAAACAGTTTGTGCAGTTTCAGAGTAGCTCTGAACCTACTCAGCGCTTGCGATCACTTCAGCCTATTCGTGTCCAGATTTGACATCATACACCCGCCCAGCGAACACCTGCATTTTTTCAGACACGCCTGCGTTTTTGCAAACACTCCCTGAAAACGGTCAGTTGACACCCAGAAACGCCCCCTTCCTGTCAATCTTCTTGCGGCCGTCAGTGCGAAGGAAAACTTCGCTAGAACCTGAGCACAACCACAAAGAGCTTTGTACCCGTACGTTGCGCGTGCGCATTGTGGCCCATACGCATGCGCATAAATGCCGGTTTTTTACCTGATCGCTGCGCTGCAAAAATCGGCAGCGAGCGATCAACTCGGAATGACCCCCAAAGTCTACTAACTGCAGAATCTGGCTGGGTAACTGAAAGGAATTTACAATGAAATTGCTTTCTTTAAGTGTACTATTCTAAAGCTGGGTATACATTAGAACGATGTGTACCCAGCCGACACATCCTGTCGGCCAGGACCCTACATCGGCAAGTGCGTACACACTTGCACTATGCAGAGGACGATGGCACGATCTAGCATGCCATTCTGCATTCAGCAACATGGCATCGTTAGCGATATCTTCTTGACCCTGCAGCAGGTCCGATCAGAAAATGTCACCTGCGACTGCAGGAGCGCGCAAATAGGGCTTAACGAATATGCCTGAATTGTCATTCCAATTTGCCCGTAAACAACATATCGGGCAAATATCGTTCTAGTGTGTACCCAACTTAAGACCTACAGTAGACTTGGCTTGGCACTACAAATAAACAGAGATGTGCGGCTGGCACTTTTCGTGTTTTGTGTTTTGGTTCTAATTCCATTTTCGTGTTTTGGTTTTAGGTTGGTTTTGCCAAAACCACCCTTTCATGTTTTGGTTTTGGATCTGGATGATGAGGGGAATGACCTGACTCAAGCCAGAACTGACTTCACGTGTGGCAAGTTCGAAGGGTTGGAGTACCTTGCACAAGATGCACAATATTGGTGGTGTTGTCCGATATCACAAATCCCCAGGAGAGTAAGCCATTCTGCGATGATGTCCCTCAGTTTCTGTAAGAGGTTGTCAGCGGTGTGCCTCTTACAGAAAGCTGTGATACATAGCGTAGCCTGCCTAGGAACGAGTTGGCGTTTGCGAGATGCTGCTACTGTTGCCGCTGCTGCTGTTGTTGCTGCGGGAGGCAATACATCTACCCAGTGGGCTGTCACAGTCATATAGTCCTGAGTCTGCCCTGCTCCACTTGTCCACATGTCCGTGTTTAAGTGGACACTGGATACAACCGCATTTTGTAGGACACTGGTGACTCTTTTTCTGACATCTTTGTACATTCTCGGTATCGCCTGCCTAGTGAAGTGGAACCTAGATGGGATTTGGTACCGGGGACACAATACCTCCATCAATTGTCTAAATCCCACTGCACTAATGGTGGATACCAGACGCACGTCTATCACCAACATAAGTGTCAAGGCCAGTGGCGTAACTACTGCCCCCGCAGCCCTCGCGGTGGCTTGCGGGCGCAGGGCTGCGGGGGCGCCGCCACTGATTTAGCGTAGATTGACATGCGGACAAGCGTCCACATGTCAATCTGCTGTCTCCTCTCCCTCCTTCCCTCCGCTGCTGTGATGGAGGGACACGGAGGACACAGCGCGCGCCTCTCCTATGTCCCTCCTGGGTCTCCGGCGGGTCTAATAAATGAAGTGCCGTTCGTGAGCTCTGATTGGCTCACGAACTGGCACTTCCTTAAACAGACCCACCGGAGACGTAGGAGGGACACAGGAGAGGCGCGCGCTGTGCCCTCTGTGTCCCTCCATCACAAAACAGCGGGGGAGCGCGCGGGGGGGATTTAACTGGCACTGGGGGAGCATATTCAGCACAGGGGGAGGGGGAGCACTTCGGGGGGCATATGTGGCACTGAGGGGGCAAATGTGGCACTGGGGGGTATATGTGTACCTGGCACATGGGGGTGGGGGGGGGCTATATTTGGCACTGGGGGCATGTGAGTACCTGGCACTGTAGGGGAATATCTGGCACTGGGGGCATATGTGGCACTGGGGGGGTATATGTGTACCTGGCACATGGGGGGGTGGCTATATTTGGCACTGGAGGCATGTGAGTACCTGGCACTGTGGGGGAATATCTGGCACTGGGGGCATATGTGGCACTGGGGAGGTATATGTGTACCTTGCACATGGGGGGGCTATATTTGGCACTGGGGGCATGTGAGTACCTGGCACTGTGGGGGAATATCTGGCACTGGGGGCATATGTGGCACTGGGAGCACAGCCCTAGCAACAAGCACTACCCCCTAGCAACGAGCATGACACCCAGTGCATGAAACCCCTGGCAACGAGCATGACACCCAGTGCATGAAACCCCTGGCAACGAGCATGACACACTGAGCATGAAAACCCCTGGCACCGTGCATGGAACCAAGAGCATGAAACCCCTGGCAACGAGCAGGTAATTTAAAAGTAATTAGAAGCCTTACTGTAGGACTTAATGTATAATGGGCATTACGGTGTGTGGCATCATGTATCACGGACATTGCGGTGTGTGTCATAATGTGTCACAGGCATTACGGTGTGTGGCATACTATATCACGGACATTGTGGTATGTGGTATAATGTCTCAGGGGCATTGCAGTGTGGCATAATGTATAATGGGCATTGCGGTGTGTGGCATAGGGTATAACGGGCATTGCGGTATGTGTCACAGGCATTACGGTGTATGGTAGACTATATCACGGGTATTGTGATATGTGGTATAATGTCTCAGGGTCATTGCAGTGTGTGGCATAATGTATCACGGACATTGCGGTGTGTGTCATAATGTGTCAGGCATTACGGTGTGTTGTATACTATATCACGGGCATTGTGGTATGTGGTATAATGTCTCAGGGTCATTGCGGTGTGTCATAATGTGTCACAGACATTGTATGTGCTATAATGTATCAGGGGCATTGCAGTGTGTAGCATAATGTATAACGGGCATTGCTATTCCTGTCATAATGTGTCACAGGCATTACGGTGTGTGGCATAATGTGTCGGGGGCATTACAGTGTGTGCATATTGTGTCATGTGCATTATTGTGTGTGGCATAATGTCTAAGGGCCATTGCAGTATGTGGCATAATGTATACTGGGCATTACTATAAGGAGGAAAAATGACAAATAATGTAAGGGGCATGAATCAGGATTATTTTTCTTTCCTGTGGTGGCTAACGTCTGGGCGTGCAGGTTGCAAAACTGGGGTATAAGGTAGTCTTTTCCTGCAATGACACGCCCCTTTATGCAAAGCCACGCCCATTTCAACGAAGCCACGCCCCCTTTTGCAACGTGTGCGCATTTGGCGCGCGCATGTTTGGCCCTTCACTAGTGCCAATTATGGGGGAAGGGGGGGGGGGGGGGCGCCGAAGAATTTTTGGCTTGGGGGAGAAAAATTTCTAGTTACGCCACTGGTCAAGGTCTCAGTTATCTGCTATGCAATAGGATGACTGCTGTCTTATTTCATCTTCCTCACAAACGACTGTTGGACAGGCAATTGCTTACTGGAAGTAGTACAAGTGGTCTTCCGACTTCCCCTCTGGGATGACGATTGACTCCCAGCAGCAACAACAGCTACGGCAGCAACAGCAGGCGTACCACTCAAGGATATTCCGGAGGAATCCCGGTTAGGAGAGTAATCTTCAGTCTTGATGACAGTGACGTGACCTGCAGGACTACTGACGTTCCTGACTGAGGAGGTAGTTGACGTTGAGGGAGTTGGTGGTGTGACTTGCAGGAGCTTGAGTACAGGAGAAAGAAGGGATTTAGGTATCAGTGGACTGCTTCTGCTCTTACCCAAAGTTTCACAACTTGACACTTACTTATGATGAATGCGCTGCAGGTGACATATAAGGGAGGATGTTCCTACATGGTTAACATCCTTACCCCTACTTATTACAGATTGACAGAGGCAACAGATGGCTTGACACCTGTTGTCTGGATTTGTGGAAAAATTATTTCACACCGAAGAGGTGGCTTTTTTGGTAGTTTGCCCAGGCATCACAATGGGCTTCGTCATCCCATGGACAACAGGTGTCTCCCCCGATGCCTGACTTAAACAAACCACATCACCATCAGAATCCTCATCGTCAACTTCCTCCTCAGCGCCAGCAACACCCATATCCTCATCCTGGTGTACTTCAACAGCGACATCTTCAATTTGAATATCAGGAACTGGACTGTGGGTGCTCCTTCCAGCACTTGCAGGGGACGTGCAAATGGTGGAAGGAGCCACCTCTTCCCGAGTTTCCGTCCAGTGTTGGGAAGGTCAGGCATCGCAACCGCCGACACACTTGGACTCTCCTTGGGGATTTGTGATACCATCTCAGAATGCACAGATCTTTTCTGTGCTCTTTCCAGTTTAACTCTTTTAATTTTACTAGCGGGAGGATGAGGGCTTCTATCGTCATGTGAAGCTGAACCACTAGTCATGAACATAGGCCAGGGCCTCAGCCGTTTCTTGCCACTCCGTGTCGTAAATGGCATATTGGCAAGTTTACGTTTCTCCTCAGATCATTTCAATTTATTTTTTGGGGTCTTTTTACTGAACTTTGGTTTTTTGGATTTTACATGCCCTCTACTATCACAATGGGCATTGGCCTTGGGAGACGACGTTGATGGCATTTCATCGTCTATGTCATGGCTAGTGGTAGCAGCTTCAGCACTAGGAGGAAGTGGTTCTTGATCTTTCCCTATTTTATCCTCCAAATGTTTGTTCTCCATTATTTTTATGGAGTTATATAACACAATATGTGGCACAAGAGAGCGTACTCCTACACCTCACAGGGCAAACCCTGTAAAAATTATTTGGATTAAATATTAATAACCCTTTTTTTTGGAGTAAATAATATACAGCACAGGACAGCACCACTGAATTTATATAGCAGCACCACTGGACTGGATTTATACGGAATTATATGGATTTATATGGAATTATACGGCAGGATAACTGGAATTTTATGGCAGTATCACAGGAATTATACGCCAGTATCACCAGAATTATATGGCAGTATCACAGTAATTATACGCCAGTATTCCGAGAATTATACGGCAATATCACAGGAATTTTTTGCGGC
This sequence comes from Pseudophryne corroboree, assembly GCF_028390025.1. Taxonomy (NCBI): domain Eukaryota; kingdom Metazoa; phylum Chordata; class Amphibia; order Anura; family Myobatrachidae; genus Pseudophryne; species Pseudophryne corroboree. Next base: position 506,394,269 of record NC_086446.1, on the reverse strand, counting down.
AATACCATAGGAATTATACGCCAGTATTCTGAGAATTATACGGCAGTGTCACAGGAATTATATGTCAGTATTCCGAGAATTATACGGCAATGTCACAGGAATTATACGCCTGTATCACGGGAATTATATGGCAGGATCACAGGAATTATACGCCAGTATTCCGAGAATTATACGGCAATATCACAGGAATTATACGTCAGTATCACGGGAATTATATGGCAGTATCACAGGAATTATACGCCGGTATTCCGAGAATTATATGGCAATATCACAGGAATTATACAGCAGTGTCAGTGGAATTATACGCCAGTATTCCAAGAATTAAACGGCAATATCACAGGAATTATATGGCAGTATCACAGGAATTATACGCCAGTATTCCGAGAATTATACGGCAATATCACAGGAATTATACGCCAGTATCATGGGAATTATATGGCAGTATCACAGGAATTATACGCCAGTATTCCGAGAATTATACGGCAATATCACAGGAATTATAAGGCAATATCATAGGAATTATACGCCAGTATTCCGAGAATTATACGGCAATGTCACAGGAATTATACACCAGTATTCCGAGAATTATATAGCAATGTCACAGGAATTATACGCCAGTATTCCGAGAATTATACGGCAATATCACAGGAGTTATACAGCAATATCATAGGAATAATATGCCAGTATTCTGAGAATTATACGGCAATATCACAGGAATTATACGCCAGTATCACAGGAATTATATGGCAATATCACTTGAATTATACGGCAATATTACAGGAATTATAAAATAGTATCATGGGAATTAATTGGCAATATCACGGGAATTATACGCCAGTATCACGGGTATTATACGACAGTAACACTGGATATATGGCAGCAGAGGACACCACCATTGTGACTGGTCACTGGACTGATGCTGCACAAGACACTTCCCCTGGTCTAATGCAGGACAACACAGCACCACTGAAAGGGACTTATACAGCTACACTGGATATATGGCAACAGAGGACACCACCACTGTGACTGGTCACTGGACTGATGCTGCACAAGACACTTCCCCTGGTCTAATGCAGGACAACACAGCACCACTAAAAGGGACTTATACAGCTACACTGGATATATGGCAGCAGAGGACATGACCACTGTGACTGGTCACTGGACTGATGCTACACAAGACACTATGCCTGGTCTGATGCAAAACAACACAGTAAAAATGCAAGGGCCTTATACAGCAGCCAGCAGCACTGGGGACATATAGCAGCAGAGAACACCAACACTGTGACTGGCTGGACTGATGCAGCACAATACACTGTCTACACTGGACTGAGCAGCACAAGACAGCACTAGACTCGCCACCCCACATTCCCACCCCCACACAGACACTGAGGGCGGAGACCCGTCCCATCGCTACACTACTCGAGACTGGAGTGAAAATGGCCGCGACGCGCGGCTCCTTATATGGAATCCAAATCCTGCGAGAATCCGACAGTGGGATGATGACGTTTTGCCTCGTTCGGGTTTCCAAGTCAGGTGGGAAAACCCGAGCCTGACTTGGAACCGGGCACACAGCGTGAAGTCCGGTAGGGTTCGGTTCTCAGAGAACCGAACCCGCTCACCCCTACAAATAAACAATGTATGTATTTATATAAAATGTATGTGTATGCATATCTAACTATTTTGGGCAGTACGGATGGTGTAATGGTTAGCATTATTGCCTCACAGTACTGAGGTCATGGGTTCGATTTCCACCATGGCCCTAACTGTGCGGAGTTTGTATATTCTCCCCGTATTTGCGTCGGTTTCCTCTGGGTACTCTGGTTTCCTCCCACAATCCAAAAATACACTGGTATGTTAATTGGATCCCAACAAAATTAACCCTATTGTGAATGTGTCTGTGCAAGGGCGTAGCTACCATAGGTGCAGGCAGTGCAGCTGCTATGGGACTCAGAGCTGAGATGGGCCCACCTTCCCTGTCAAAGTTATATGTGTTATATACATTTTTCGCCATTGGGTGGTACGTAGGGGTCTTTTCAAACTTTTCCCTTGGGGCCTGCAATATATCTAGCCATGCCCTTGGACCTGCTCATTGTAGTGTGGTATAAAATGAACTGGAGGGCATTTTAATGTTATATAATATGAACTGGGGCACTGTAATGAGGCACAATATGAACGGGGAGCACTATACTGTATATTATAATGTGAATTGAGGGTACTGTGCGGCATAATGTGTACTGGCAGCTCTGAAATGTATCATAAGGTGAACTTAAGCATAACATTAAATAAGGCTCTACTATGGATCAGAAAATGAACTAGGGCTCTATTATGGGGCATAAAATTAACAACTGCTGCAGATAAGTGTCTCTCTAGAAGCATTGGAATGAGACCCCCTTCAAAATGTTGCTATGAGGCCCACAAAGTTCTGGCTACGCCTCTGTGTCTGTGTGTAAATGTGATAGGGAATATAGGTGGTCATTCCGAGTTGTTTGCTCGCTAGCAGTTTTTAGCAGCCGTGCAAACGAATTGTCGCCGCCCACTGGGGAGTGTATTTTCGCTTTGTAGAAGTGCGAATGCCTGTGCAGCAGAGCACCTGCAAAAACATTTTGTGCAAAACAAGACCAGCCCTAAACTTACTCTTCGTGTGCGATGATTCTAACGTAGGAGGGTTGGCTTTTGACATCACACACCCGCCCAGCGTTCGCCCAGCCACGTCTGCGTTTTCCCTGGCACGCCTGCGTTTTTCTAAGCACTCCCTGAAAACGGTAGGTTGACACCCAGAAACGCCCCCTTACTGTCAATCTTCTTGCGTCCGCCAGTGCGAATGAAAACGTTGCTAGAACCTGTGCAAAACCACAAAGGACTTTGTACCCGTACGTCACGCATGCACATTGCGGTGCATACGCATGCGCAGAAATGCCGATTTTTAGCCTGATCGCTGTGCTGCGAACAACGGCAGCTAGCGATCAACTCGGAATGACCCCCTAAGATTGTAAGCTCCACTGGGGGCAGGGACTGATGTGAATGGGCAAAATATTCTCTGTAAAGCGCTGCGGAATAGGTGTGTGCTATTTAAATAACTGGTAATAAATAAATAAATTATAAATTATAAATAAATAAACTATTTATTTATCTATCTATCTATCTATCTATCTATCTATCTATCTATCTATCTATCTATCTATCTATCTATCTATCTATCTATTTGGGGAAGATTAATTTCTGGTGTTTTTTTATTATAATCTTTGCCCTTACATTACAATACAGCGGTATACCAGACATGACACAAACACATATTTATCTGCCATTTGCATCTTGTTGTCAATTACAGATCATTAGACAGCACAACTGACATGCACTTTCAGTTTATTCTGTCCCATTAGGTTCTGTTGCAAAAATACACAGCAGGCTTTATTAACCACGTGTCTGCCAGCAAATCCTCTGATCAGCTGTGATCAGCATTTATGTTTGGATATTCCCTTGGTGGCTAAGGAGTTACTGTTGTCTTGAAGAACTGCCTAGTTCCCTGCTTAATATAGAACTGAAACAGAGCGACACACTTATCTGATAAATAAAACATTTAGGGTAAAATGAGCAGCTGGTTTTAATCATACATTCTCTGAAGGCTTCTCTTTGGATAATTTAACTTGTAGCACATTAGGAGGATTTCTCAAACAAAACACCAATCGCTTAGGACGCATGCATGACAAGTTTATCTATTATTTCTGCATCTCTGCACAGGTTTAATCTCTCTACTTTATTTTATATTCCTACAGACTTAGCAACTAAGCGGTACCTCTGACCTTCGTAGATCCTGTACACAGAGGTGTTGAAAATCAACACTAGTGAATGTATTGATAGAACATTGTAGTTTGTCCATGCACTTAACAGAACATTCAAAGTGTTTTCATTAGCGTGTCTCAAAATTTCCCTGCAGCACAGTGTTCTATGGGGGTAATTCCAAGTTGATCGCAGCAGGATTTTTGTTAGCAATTGGGCAAAACCATGTGCACTGCAGGTGGGGCAGATATAACATGTGCAGAGAGAGTTTGATTTGGGTGGGGTGTGTTCAATCTGCAATCTAATTTGCAGTGTAAAAATAAAGCAGCCAATATTTACCCTGCACAGAAATAAAATAACCCACCCAAATCGAACTCTTTCTGCACATGTTATATCTGCCCCCCCTGCAGTGCACATGGTTTTGCCCAATTGCTATCAAAAATTCTGCTGCGATCAACTTGGAATTACCCCCTATGTACTTTTGATCCTTCCCATAGAACTCAGTCGTAGGTTACAGAGAATCAACACTTGTCTACACTTCAGGCAGTGCTGCAATTGATGCAAATCAAATGTGTAATTTGCCTACAATATTTTTTTTACTTTCAGCTTTGGACAGCATATAATAGTCTTTGAGAATGTGCTTCTTTCAATTAGCATCTTTGGGGGCGATTCTATTGTTTCTCCGTTCAGCCGAGTGTGCCGGGGGATTGAGTTTCTGCTTGTATCCTCCTGAGGTGGAGAGAAGAAATGTGTGAAAACTCTGTGGTTAGGGCACCCTACCTGAAGTTTAGGCGTGTATGTGAATGTAATGACTCTTGGCTAGATACCTGTTTAAGTGAGGAAGTAGACCTGGAGAGAATAAGCAAAATAAAGATTAATAAATCACCAGGCCCAGACGGTGTGCATCCGAGGGTTATTATGGAGCTTAGGACAAAGCTAGCTAAACCCCTATACCTGATTTTTAATAGTTCGATTAGATCAGGCATGGTACCAAAGGATTGGCGCATAGCTGAGGTAGTGCCTTTATTTAAAAAGGGAACTAAAAATAATCCTGGAAACTATAGACCAGTTAGTTTAACCTCTATAGTGGGTAAAATATTAGAAGGCATTTTGAGGGATAGCATAGAGGAGCACCTACATGCAACTAAGTTTATTATAAAAGTCAACATGGGTTTGTAAGGAACAGATCATGTCAAACCAACTTAATTAGCTTCTATGAGGAAGTGAGCAAGAATCTTGACCATGGAAAAGCAGTGGACGTGGTTTACTTAGATTTTGCAAAAGCCTTCGATACAGTGCCACATAGGAGACTGGTCCACAAATTAAGGGAACTTGGCCTAGGAAATACTATTTGTACTTGGATAGGTAATTGGTTGGACAACAGGGAACAACGAGTAGTGGTAAATGGGATGTTCTCCAGCTGGGGACCAGTAGTCAGTGGAATACCACAAGGGTCTGTTCTTGGCCCACTGATGTTCATTATATTTATCAATGATCGAGGAATAGGCCTGGAAAGCACAGTGTCAATCTTTGCAGATGACACAAAACTGTGTAAGGTAATTAACTCAGAAACCGATGTGGAATCTCTACAGAATGACTTAGTTAAACTGGAATTCTGGGCGTCTAAATGGAAAATGAGGTTCAACATAGAAAAATGCAAAGTTATGCATTTTGGGACAAAAAACACACTTGCATCCTACACTCTAGATGGAGAAAATCTAGGGGTAACTATGGTGGAAAAAGATTTGGGGGTGCTCATAGATAATAGGCTTAGTAACAGTACACAATGGCAAACTGCAGCAAAAAAGGCAAGTAAAGTGCTTGCGTGCATTAAACGGGGCATTGAGACCAAGGATGAGGATGTAATCCTGCCGTTGTACAAATCATTGGTACGCCCACACCTGGAATATTGCGTTCAGTTTTGGGCCCCATATTACAAAAAGGACATCGCGGAACTAGAAAGAGTTCAAAGACGAGCTACTAAATTGATTAAAGGTTTAGAGACACTGGAATACGAGGAGAGGCTTACTAAATTAAATATGTATTCACTAGAAAAGAGGAGACTAAGAGGAGACATTATTAATATCTTCAAATATGTAAAGGGGCATTACATGGAGCTAGCAACTGATTTATTTATTAAAAGAACTCTGTATAGGACGCGTGGGCACTCACTGAGGCTAGGAGAGGGAAAATTCCGTACGCAACGTAGGAAAGGGTTCTTTTCTGTAAGGGGAATAAAGATTTGGAACTCACTGCTGGAGGAAGTAGTAATGGTAGACTCTATAAATGCATTTAAAAACGTATTGGACAAATTTCTAACAGGAAAACGTATCAAGGGCTTTAGCATTTAGCATATTGACATTAAAATTATCTGGGAGTGGTAGGAATCATTGCTGTAAATCGGTACTAAACCATTACTTCAGCATGCACATTATAAAATAAACAGATTAATGCAGAATACAGGTTGAACTCGATGGGCATTTTGCCTCTTTTCAACCTCACTGACTATGTAACTATGTGTTTAGCTGCTATATATAGCTAAACCCGGTTTATTGGGCGAGACAAGCATGATAATGGGGTCCCGGAATAATTGAACATCGGACACCCATTAATTATAGTGGCGTGCATAACATTTGGATTGCCCCATATGAGGGGAATTCAATTAGGAGCGAGAAACTCCCTGAACCTCCTTGCCATGGAATTCCCCATCTGACATCACTTCTCCTGCTGCTCTCTCTGCTGGGGGACTCACATTCACTCACACTCTTGGTGGTGGTGTTGGGGTCCTTCTATCCTCTGACTACTCTTACTAACTCATACTCCCACAACCGTCCCTTACATTTTCTACATTTGAGGTCCATGCTATATGCCTCTCCCAACCTGTTTACCTTTGAGTAGCTGTCATTTACCGCCCTCTGGCACTCCCACCAAATTTATCAACAACTTTGCTTCCTGGCTTCCTCACTTCCTCTCTTTAGACATTCCCTCCATTTTCATACTGTAGGTGATTTCAACATCCCAATTGAAAGCCTCACAAAACCCTCTGCCGCTAAACTCACATCATCGCTCGGTCTCTCCCATTGGACCTCCTCAGCCTCCCATGTGAGTGGGCACTCAGTTGATCTTGTCTTCACTCACCGTTGTGATATTTCTGACTACTCCAACTCCCATTCTCTCTCTCTGACCATCACCTGCTCTCTTTTAACTTATCCCTCTCTGCTTCTCCACCTCTGCTTTCTAAGGCTACCATCGCTAACATTGAGGCTATTAACACAGTTTAATTATCCTCCCTGTGATTCACTTCTGTCTCCTATTCTCTTGCCTGCCTAAACAAGGCACTTCTTTATACAATGCCTCCCTTACTTCTGCTCTTGACTCTGTTGCTCCTGTGACCACTATTCACCCTCGCAGGTCAACACCTCAACCCTAGCATTCTAAACTCAACAGATACCGGCCAAAAAAATGTTCACGTACTGCCGACCAACAGTGGAGGAAATCATGCTCAAATTTATGCTCTCATCCCACAGTGCTGCCCTTTCCCTCTCTAAACAGTCATATTTCAAGAACCTCATCTCTAACCAGTCTTCAAACCTCTAGCGTCTCTTCGCCACTATCAACTACCTCTTTTGCCCACCCCCTCCTCAACAACCCTCCTCATTTCTGGACATCACATCTAAAATTTACACCATACGTCAGGACATCACATCCCACCAGGTCCTCAACAAGCCGCCCCCTCCTTTCCCTGACCACCCCTCCCCATCCTTCCTACCAACCCTGACTTCCTTTTCCCTTATATATGGAGAGGAAGTCATGGCCCACATCCGGTCCAGCGCTACCATCTCCCCGCTTGACTTTTTCCTCTCCCACCTCATCTGCTACTTCTCTCATTCTGCCTGTTCCCCTCTTGCTCACCTCCTTAATCTCTCCCTCTCATCATGCACTGTCCCCTCTGCATCCAAGTGTGCCCTTTTCTCCCCTTTTCTTAAAAAACCTTCATTCCTAACACTCTCTCCAATTACCGACCAATGTCTCTCCTCCCTTTTGCCTACAAACTCCTCAAGCGTATTATCTACAACCGCTTTACTGCCTTTTTTCCTCCCACTTCCTGCTTGACCCACTTCAATCTGTCTTCTGTTCTCTCCACTACACTGAAACAGTCCTCACGAAAGTCTGTAATGACCTCCTTGCTGCCAAATCCAAGGGCCACTACTCTCTGCTTATTCTCCTTGACCTCTCTGCTGCTTTTGACACTGTGGACTAACCTCTCCTACTGCAAATCCTTCACTCCCTTGGTATGTGTGATACTGCCCTTTCATGGCTTTCCTCCTGCAATGCCGCCCCCTCCATTTCCACTAACAGTAGTACGCTGCTTTGTAGTTATAGATGACTCCTCCCTCTCCTTTAAACATGTGGTTCAGTACCTCTCACAGTCCTGCTGTTTACATATCAAAAATATTTCCAGGATCAGACGCTTTCTCACCATGGATGCTATTAAGACTTTCATCCACTCACTGGTCATCTCCAGATTGGACTCTCCTCCTATCTGGCCTCCCTGACAAATGCCCCTATTCACTCCAATTTATCCTCAAAGCTGCTGCCCGGCTCATCTTCCTCTCTAAATGTACTACTTCCACCTCCCCACTGTTACAAGCCCCACACTGGTTCCCCTTCTCCTTCAGAATTCATTTCAAGCTTCTCACACTCACTTATAAGGCCCCGACCCATTCCTCTCTCGTTTATATCTCTGACCTTATTTCAATTTACATTCCTGCCTGTCCTCTTCACTCCACAAATGCATGCCGTCTCTTCTCCCAACTGAATATTCCCTTCCATTCCTGCCTCCAAGATTTTGCATGTACTGCTACCTATCAGTGTAATTCTGTACATCTCCTTATCAGACTTTCCACCTCTCTACAAAACTTCAAACAGGCTCTCAAGACTTCTTAATCAAACCCAGCATCTCTCATCCTTAGTCTCTGTTCCATGCTCACTTCTTCCCCATATGTGTCACCCTTGTCTGTCTGCCCTTCCCCTAGTTGTAATAAAAGGGAGAGAGACACTTAGCAGCCACGTGGAGGACGCCACAGTGTGAGGCTAAGACACAGTGTGATCATTGAGTTTGCACATTTCTGTTTTTCACTGGCGATGTGTGTGTTGGTTTTTTTTGTTTTCATAACAGCACCATTGTTTTTGTTATTTTTCATGTGAAGCTAATGTGTTTTATTATTTTCCTGTGGAAGCTTATGTGCTTTTGTGGTGATATAGAAGTAAGGATGGTAAAAACAATGGTGCTATGTGTAGAGCTGCCTAGGTGTGTTCTGGTGGAACCTACCCACCAATACAATAAACAGACAGTCAAAAAAGTGAAAACACCTTGGGCGCTACACAAATATCTCCAAATGCTAAAATCTATGTTTAAAAAAAAATTAAAAAAAATAGAATTGAGACGATATCACCTGATTAGTCCACCCATAATAAAGTTCCAATATCATGCAGAGTGTAATACAAAAGGAGTAGTCCCTTTTTTTTAGATGCAAATTGAGTTCAATGCAGGTTCCTCTCCAACAGGTCAGGTGTAATTAAATTGCTTGTAGAAGCTCCATGTAAGGAATATAGATAAACAGAAAAAAGTACAGTACATAGTGCAATAAACTTCTTAAAGAGCTTTACAGTTTATTTACAAATAAAAACTTCATCAAATACAAATTCCACCACAAACTGGGGGGAAAAATGGACTTGTACCTTATCAAGCTCCAGGCAAGGAGCAATAGAGTAGGTATTTAATGGAAGGTTCTGGAATCTTTTCTTCCTCCCTCACTCCAAGCTAATCACCAGTGCCAGGACACAGTATTCCTCTGAATCTTGGATGCAGGTAAGTAAACCAATATGCCGCCAACGCATTTCCAGTTATTTACAACTCTTCTTCAGGGCAGTTTTATGGTGGCCTATGTGCTTTATTATTTTTCGATCAGTGCCAATGTGGTCAGTAATGTAGTGTACGGTACAGAGAGGTCAATCATTTATTGTAGGGTATAAATGGGTTGCTAGCTTAGTGTAGGGAATAGAGGTGTCAGTGATTTAGTGTAGAGTATAGAAGGGTCAGTGTTTTAGTGTAGGATATAGAGGAGTCAGTGATGTAGTGGCGGATATAAAGGATTCAGTTAAAATACTAATAATTTTTTGTAAGGGGGAGCACGACACTGGGATGAAGTTACGCCGGCCGCTGCCCTTCCCTTTAGAGTGTAAGCTTTCATAAATAGGACCCTCTTCCATCATGTCCTTTTACATAGTTACATAGTTGGTGAGGATGAAAAAAGACAAGATGTCCATCGAGTTCAACCTGTATTTTAAATTATAAAACACTTAGATGCTGTAGCCCTGGATATTTCTATCAGTTAGGAATTTATCTAATCCATTTTTTAACTTATTTAGTGAGTCCACCCAGGGTCGGCTCGAGGCATGTTCGACTCGAGCGGCCGCGCAGGACGCCACCCTTAAAGGGCGCCGCGCGCTGGCGCCGCCATGTCGGAGCCTGGAGCCGGCCCTGATCTCCCCTGCTGTCCTCCCGCTTGTTAGTGAGCTGTGTGCGCTATGCGTCGCCGGCGTCTGATGTCAGACACTGGCGCCGCACAGCGCGCACAGTTCTGTGTCAGACAGCGGCGCGCACAGCAGCACTCCCCCTCCCTCGGCACGGCAGGTACTGGGGGCATATGTGGCACTGTGGGGGGCATTTATCTGGCACTGTGGGGGGCATTTATCTGGCACAGTGGGGGCATTAATGTATCTGGCACTGTGGGGGCATTCATTTATCTGGCACTGTGGGGGGGGCATTTATCTGGCACTGTGGGGGCATTTATCTGTGCACTGTGAGGGGGCATTAATGTATCTGGCACTGTGGGGGCATTTCTGGCACTGTGGGGTCATGTATCTATCTGGGACTGTGGGGGATATATGGCACTGGGGGGGGGGCATTAATGTATCTGGCACTGTGTGGGACATTTATCTGGCACTGTGGGGGGCATTTATCTGGCACTGTGGGGGACATTAATTTATCTGGCACTGTGGGGGGGCATTACTGTATCTGGCACTGTGGGGGCATTTATATGTGCACTGTGAGGGGGCATTAATGTATCTGGCACTGTGGGGGCATTTCTGGCACTGTGGGGTCATGTATCTATCTGGGTCTGTGGGGGCATATCTGGCACTGGGGGGGGGGCATTGATGTATCTGGCACTGTGGCGGCAATTATCTGGCACTGTGATCGGGCATTAATGTATCTGGCACTGTGGGGGCATTTATCTGGCACTGTGAGGGGGCATTAATGTATCTGGCACTGTGGGGTCATTTATCTATCTGGGACTGTGGGGGCATATCTGGCACTGTGGGGGGCATTTATATATCTGGCACTGTGGGGGGTATTTATGTATCTGGCACTGTGGGGGGAATTTATGTATCTGGCACTGTGGGGGGCATTTATGTATCTGGCACTGTGGGGGGCATTTATGTATCTGGCACTGTGGGGGGCATTTATGTATCTGGCACTGTGGGGGGCATTTATGTATCTGGCACTGTGGGGGCAATTATGTTTCTCGCACTGCTGGGGGGGCATGTCATGTGCATTTGGCACTGCTGGGGGGGCATGTCATGTGCATTTGGCACTGCTGGGGGGCATGTCATGTGCATCTGGCACAGCTGGGGGGCATGTCGTGTCTAGCTGGCACGGCTGGGGGGCATATCATGTAGTGTTCCCATGTCTCAGTGCAATACCTGGCGCAAAGTGTCTAACGTGCTCTGCCTGGCGCAAAGTGTCTAACGTGCTCTGCCTGGTGCAAAGTGTCTAACATGCTCTGCCTGGCACAAAGTGTCTTAATGTGCTCTACCTGTCGCAGTGTGTATAGGAGGTTCTACCTGGTGCAATGTGTATTAGCTGCACTACTGTGTGGTGTAATGCGAATTGCCACTATTATGTGGCCGTGCCCCTTCCCCACGAAGCAACGCCCCTAAGATTTTGAACGGAGCAACAAGCATTACAGTATGTACATAATTTTGCCCTTCTAACTTAAATATGTGCCCTCCCAAATGCAAAATGTGCCCTCCCTGTGATCAGCACCCCTGCCCTAAAAAAATCCTAGAGTGAACACTATCATGTGTAGCTGGCACTGCTGGGGGGCATATCATGTGTAGCTGGCACTGCAGCAGGGCATGTCCTGTCTATCTGGCACTGCTGGGGGGTATATCATGTATATCTGGCACTGCTGGGGGGCATGTCATGTGTAGCTGGCACTGCTGGGGGCATGTCATGTGTAGCTGGCACTGCTGCGGTGCATGTCATGTCTATCTGGCACTGCACTACTGTAGACATTTTGTGTAGCTGGCACTATACTGGAGACATTGTGTGTAAGGAACACTACTGTAGCTGTTATGTGTAATGCTGCTAATTGTGTGCGTAGAGGGTGTGTGAAAATATATTTATCTGTAGTGTGATAATATGAAGTTGTGAGGCCCCGGCCATTTTTCCAGGAGGCCACGCCCACTTTTTCAGGAGGACGCACCCACTTTCCCAGGAGGCCACACCCACTTTTTCAGGAGGCCCCCACTTTTCCAGGAGGCCCGCCCACTTTTCCAGGAGCCCACACCCACTTTTCCAGGAGCTTCCTAAAGTACCTAAAGTTTCCTAAAGTTGTCTGTTGGATCGAACGTTATTTGTTTATAACACTGTGTATCCCCCAATTGTCTCATTGCTTCAATGATATACATTGATTTGGGCCAAAGAACAATATTGCCCCCCTTGTCAGAGGGCTTGATCACTATATCAGACCAGGACTGTATTTCTCGCAGAGATCTCCTTTCCATTTTGCTAAGATTGTCGCCATGAGATGGCTTAGATTTGGACTTGGTGTATATTTTATCTAGGTCACGGGCTACTAATTCTTGAAATACTCTAGTTTCAGGTGAGATATGCTCAGGAGGAAAGAAAGTTGATTTTTTTTCTTGCAAAATCTTAGTCAAAACTCATTATATCAAATGCCTATGTATCACATGTCGGAATATTTCTGTTATGCTGAAATTAAATTCTTGATATTTTCATCTCAGGTGTCACTGTCACCTTAAATATTCATATTATTTGGAGAACTGTTACTCCTATTTATCCCCCCCCCCTTTTTTGAATATTGAGAATTAGTTCTCAGATCAAAGAATACTAGTGGAGAGAGGCTATAATAATTTTGTATGACCTTCTCCTAAAGTATTATATGTGTGTTTATCTGTGTACCATCATTTTATCATACTCTAATTAAAAGTTAAGTTTTAGTTTTCAAGCGTGCCCCAACACAGAGTCTCACTTTTCTTTTGAAACTTTGACGCGTATTATTGACTCTGGGTGCACCACCAACAACAGCAACTCCTTGAATACCGATTCAGGCATTTCTCATGCATATGCACTGTTGGTTCACAAGGGACAAATTTTACAAGAGCCCATTATAAAGAGATTTCTAGAGTCCTGTGCGGCACCAGACTGACCTTTTCGTGTAGATAATAAAGTAAGAATAATAGGGGTAGGGGTGGCATACTTAAAGAACAATTACAACGGTAATAGAATCACCTTTTACAGTAACAAACTCTATTCAATATATGACTGCCACCACTAATGTGAGCAAATCATATCACAACAACTTACAGTAAACCCTATATAAAATATACTCTCACAATTGCTTAAGTGCTATCTTGTGTAGTTATCCTTGATAAATCAACCTACTTTCAGAGTGTAACGGAATCACCATTGATGAGACATGGGGGGTCATTCCGACCTGATTGCTAGCAGGCTACTTTTAGCACTGCTGCGATCAGGTAGGGGGTTAGAGCTGTGCAGGGCTGCGATCCGCTGTGCAGAGACTGCACTAGCAAAAAGTTTGTGCAGTCTCTGCACAGCTCAAGACCTACTCACCCGCTGCGATGATCCTTCCTGGAGCTGACGTCAGGATCCCTCCCTGCATTCGGCCGGACACGCTTGCATTTTCTTCGACACTCCCAGAAAACGGTCAGTTGCCACCCCCGGCCGGCCTCTTCCTGTCAATATTCTTGCATTCGCCGCTGCGAACGCTTTCTTCGTTATTCTTGTTGCCGCACGGCTGCGAAAAACTGCAGCATGCGAACGGGTTGAAATGACCCCCATGGTACAATGGGGGTCATTCCGAGTTTATCGCTCGCTTGCTACTTTTTGCAGTGCTGCGATCAGATATTCGCCACTTACTGGGCAGTGCATTTTTGCTTTGCAAGTGTGCGGACGCCTGTACAGCCGAGCTCTGCAAAAACATTTTGTGCAGTTTCTGAGTAGATCTGAACTTACTCAGCCCTTGCAATCACTTCAGCCTGTCTGGTCCCGGAATTGACGTCAGACACCCGCCCTGCAAACGCTTGGACACGCCTGCGTTTTTCCAACCACTCCCAGAAAACGGTCAGTTGACACCCATAAACGCCTTCTTCCTGTCAATCTCCTTGCATTTGGCGGTGCAAATGGATTCTTCGTTAACTCCATCGCTCAGCAACGATCCACTTTGTACCCGTACGACGCACCTGCGCATTGCAGTGCATACACATGCGGAGTAGTGACCTAAAATTTTAATAAATAATCAAACTTTTTTACCTTTTTCGGCAAAGGAATCAACTTTATGGTTGTACGTTTTAATTTAACCATATCATGGACAGTTATTTAAAGCTGTTAAATTGCCTTATTTCCATTATATTAACCCTGATATTGAGATATTATGTGATCTTTTAGGATGTGGTTATGTGACCGGTGGTCAGGAGACTGCCAGTCACAACACCGACGCTGGGATCCCGGCATCTAAAAATCCCGCCAGTCGGCATGCTGACCAGCAGGGACTATTCCCACTCGTGTGTGTCCACGACTCCCATAGAGTGGGAATAGAACTTGTGGCAAGTGCAGCTAGCCACCAAGTCCGGTGCATGGCGAGCGCAGCGAGCCGGCAAGGGGCTTTTGTTGCGCTTGTCGTTGTCCCCCCGCCGGCCATCCAACAGCCGACATCCTGGCGTCGGTATTGTGAATGGCGGTCTCCCAACCACTGGTCACACATACCCAATCCGATCTTTTAATCAAACACATATTTTCATTGCTTTATATGCAAATGAGTAAAAGACTGCCCACAATATTGTTTTCATTCAGTGAACCAGTGCGAGAGCCCTAATATGAAATACTTGATCACAAATCAAAATTATTTTCCTCTATTGACAAAATAGAGTACTTCAACTGGTTAATAATGCCAACATCTTGTTACTGTGTTGTTTTAGGCTCTATGGGGGTCATTCCGACCCGATCGCACGCTGCAGTTTATCGCAGCGATCGGGTCGGAACTGCGCATGTGCCGGCGATGCAGTGCGCGGGCGCATGCCGGACGACCGAAGGCCGTCGTTTCCCTGTGATCGCCCACTGCCCGATTGACAAGCAGTGGCGGTTGCTGGGCGGGAGGGGGTGGCACGGCAGCGTTTGCCTGCCATTATGGGGGCGCGGTCCGGCCAACGCAGGCATGGCTGGACCGTGTGGGGGGCACCTGCTGCGGGCCGGGGAGCGACGAGTAGCTCCCGGCCAGCACGCTAAAGCTGCGCTGGCCGGGAGCTACTCCTAAAGTGCAAAAACGCTTTTGCACTTCTGCGAGGGGAGGGGGGGTGCACTGACATGCAGGGCGGGATAACCCTGTGCTGTGCGTCCCCCCGCATGTCTATTGTCATGATCGTAGCCCTGCAAAATTTTGCAGTGCTACGATCAACTCGGAGTGACCCCCTATGTCCATATTTTCATGGAATTGGCTATAAATAACTTTTAAAACAGCTAAAGCCAATCCATTTTATTAGATATATAATATCGGCCCAGAATTGCTTACTGCCTAGATATATCTTGTAATGGTTAGCATTACTCCCTCACAGCACTGAGGTCATGGGTTTGATTTCCATCATGGCCCTAACTGTGTGGAGTTTGTATATTCTTCCTGTGCTTGCGTGGGTTTACTCCCACAATCTGAAAATATATTTTTAGGTTAACTGGCTCCTGACAAAAAAATGAAGCCTAGTAGTGTGTAAGTGTGTACATGTTGTTTAGAGCAGACTAGATGGGCCCAATGGCTCTTATCTGCTGTAATATTCTATGCTTCTAAGTTGGTTGATAAATATGACATACAGTACCTTTATTCTCCTTCTGATTTAACAAATATGCCAGTGTTAATCTTCAGGGCTTCTCCTCAGTATTTCAAGTTTCACAGCCTTGCATTACACTCACAATAAGTCGCCTCAATCCGTTCACACATTACTAACTTTCAATGTCCATTAGGAATGGATTTAGACAAAGACCAGGGTTTTTTCCCGTAACATACATTCTTATCAAGAAATTAGCCGCATTCACACATTATTATATGAGCTCCTTGTCTCTTTCAGCAGGTTTTAATTTACTTTATGTACAGTAGTGTTCAAGTGCGCATAAGAAGTTTTGGATATTCGCCCATACACATGTAACTGGCAGATAACATGACATTTGTGGCAAACAGCATTGATCCTTTAATGAGAATTGTTTTGGAGAAGTGGCATAAAAAATAATTTGGAAAGTGATGGAGGACACTCTTCAAAGATCTTTCCTGTAAGTAATATGGGGGCAGATGTATTAACCTGGAAAGGCATAAGGAAGTGATAAACCAGTGATATGTGCTAGGTGATAAGCGCACCAGCCAATTAGCTTCAATATGTAAATTAACAGTTAGGAGCTGATTGGCTGGTGCATTTTTCACCATACATTTATCACTGGTTTATCACTTCCTTATGCCTTCTCCAGGTTAATATATCTGCCCCATGGACTGTAACAGTGTGCAAACCTGGTCCTTTAGCATCTTAATTTTTGCACAACTCCACTTAATATGTTTAATGTTTCTGGCTTTGCAGCGACAACTGAAATAATTTCTGGGGCAGGGTTACCATAGCGTCGGGGGCCAGAGCCGGCATCAGGGCAGAGGCGGCGCTGGGATATGAGCTCATCTCCGCGCCACTTCTCCCTATGTAGTTAATGGGTCCCGGGTCGCATCGACCCGGCAACCTGTTCACACTGCCCCTGACCCGGTATTCAACCCGGCAATACACTGCTTTATTTTGACTGGCGCCCAAGATGGCTGCCTCACCTTTTGTATGCTCCTGATCATCTCCATAAAACAGCTTAAATTCACCACAACTGACCTATGAATCATCATAAATATCCATGGACTTACCTTTAACTTGTACTAGTCTACGCGGACATTTCATCAAAACCAACGGATTGCATTCCTGCGCTGAGATACACACTGGATTGAATCCTGGACTGAATCCTCTGCATAACTCCACTGAGAAATCCTTCAGTTTAGCAGCTGCTGTACTCTGCATTGGACATTACCCAGATAAGGTACTGTGGATTACAACCTTTCTTTGGCTACATCCAGCCCCTCACTTAGACATCATCCACCATTGTTCTCTGAGCAACAAATAACTGACTTATTGCATTAATCTACTAATATCAGTATATTCAGGCTCTGAATTGCTGAAGGCTCACTGTTTAAAATCAGGATCCATTCCCAGGACACGTTATCACTACTACCCCCACAAAAAAAAAAAAAAAAAAAAAAAAAATCTACTGCAAAGGCCTCTCACACTGAGACTTTTCACACCTACACAGTAGGAATTGGCTTCTAACACCTTCCAAAAGACTGCCTACCCTAGGATAATTGACTAAATCAGCAGTTATTTTATTTATTACTTGCTTCAAACACACCCAATAGGTTATAGCAATAACTTTGTTCATATGCCATTATAATTTTGGATCACATACCGAATTGGGGGAAAACAAAACACAAAAAGGAAAAAAAAACAAAAAAACAAAACAAAACAAAACACTGCTTTCTCTCCCTCTCTCATCATCATATGCAGCTCAAACTTATAGTAATCTGTCATTGATGACCAAATGTATACGTATTGCTCCAGCTTCATTCTTTCACTCCGCCCACCACGTTCTGCAGTTCCTATCACACCATCACAGGCTTCTATTCTCCAATCCCTTGGCATTTTAAAAAGAAAACACTGGCGCATTCGTGGGAAGCGAGCAGGCCGGAAATGTATTTCCCCCGGTAACCATCTAAGTCCTTTGCCCACCTGCTCACCCTCATACTCAAAGAACAATCAAATAGAAGTGATACCCAAAAGACGGCCCTGTGTTTGGAAGGACAGAACTGTCAACTCTCACTTTGTGACCCCCATACCCAGAGCTCCTGCACTTAACATAAAGAAAACTGAAGGCCCTCTGGTATGCCCAATCAGGTCAGTCCTTTGTAATGCCAGATCTATAAGAAACAAGACTGCAACAATTGCTGACCTTATTGAATCTGCAGATCTAGCCTGTATTACAGAGACCTGGCTAGATGAAAATGCAGCACCTATATTGGAGGCTGCAGTACCAACAAACTACTCTGTCATCCACAACCCAAGACTGGACCGCAGGGGTGGCGGGGTGGCTATCTGCTTCAAAAAAGAACTTAAACTTAGGGTCCACCCTATTGAAACTACTCGCTCATTCGAGTGCATTGCTGCCCGGAGTTCGACAGGATTAGGTTTCAGAGTACTTCTCATTTACCGGCCACCTGGAGATGGAAAGATATTTCTACAAGAAATTGCAGACACTGTTGCTGGCCTGGTTCTGGAACATCAAAGATGGCTCATCCTCGGGGATTTCAATGCATGGGTGGATGATGAGCTCTCACGCCTTGGCCAAGACCTCCTGTGCACAATGAATGGTCTGGGCTTCACACAGGTCGTTCCCTCTGCCACACATAAAAGTGGTCACACTCTCGACCTTGTCTTTCAGATTGGATTAGAAGTCACTGACCTAAAAATAAACCCAGTCATCTGGTCAGACCACTACTCCCTCTGGTTCTCAGTTGCAACCCCTCAAATAAGATCTCTGCCCGTGGAGTTGACCAGGTATCGTCCAAGGAGGGGTATGACTCCCCAGGCTCTTGCAGCAAATCTGGATCTCTCTGCTATACTGGGTGCCTGTGAAGATCCCTGTTCCCTAGTCCGTTATTATAATAGGGATGTTATGGCTGCAATTGATGTTATCGCCCCTGTGCGTTTAAGACCTCGTAAACCACAACGTCAAGCTCCATGGTTCGACAACAGTGTTAGTGAGCTCAAGAAAAGGGGGCGTAGACTGGAAAGACGATGGAGGAAGACTAACCTAGTGGATGACAAAATAAAACTAATAAAGCATAACGAAGAATATCAATCGACAATCACTCGTAAGAAGGCACAGTTCCTGTCAAATGAGATCACAGCAGCAAACAATAGGCCAGCTCAGCTTTTCCGCACAGTGGAGATGCTTTGCAAGCCAGCATGCCTGCAGACTGATGAGACCCTCTCCCAGGCAAGATGCAACGAGTTTGCAAACTTCTTTGCAGATAAAATATCCACCATCCGGGCTGGAATCTCCACAGTGCCATCAAAGGAGTGCCAAACTACAAAGCCTGCCAATATAAGCTACCTGCCTTCATGGACCAGCTTTGACCCAGTGGATGTAAAGGACACTGCTGAAATTGCTCGAATTTTGCGTCCCACCACCTGTGATCTGGACCCAGCCTCAACCAAGCTTCTAATAGGTTGTATGGATATAATTGGTCCTGTCTTTACAAAAATTGTTCAATGCTCTTTGCAGACAGGCATTTTTCCTGGACCCCTAAAGGAAGCAATTGTTAGACCGCTTCTTAAAAAACCTAATTTAGATCCCGACTGCATGACCAACTACAGACCGGTATCGAACCTTCCTTTCCTAGGAAAGGTTATTGAGAAAGTCGTTGCAAATCAACTGGAAACCCGCCTGACAACCCATGATATTTATGATCCATTTCAATCAGGATTCAGGAGAAGACATAGCACTGAAACAGCCCTGGTGTGTGTGTTAAATGACCTTCTGATGGCAAAAGACAGAGGTGACTGTTCAATATTAATCCTTCTGGATCTCTCGGCAGCATTTGATACCGTGGACCATGGGCTTCTGATTGAGCGACTGATACATTTCTGTGGTCTGGATGGCACAGTCCTAAGCTGGTTCAAATCATTTCTCACAGGCAGGTCACAGAGAGTATCATCTGGATTATACTCATCACCACCAGTGCCATTGCCATGTGGTGTCCCACAAGGTTCTATACTATCCCCCATGCTTTTTGCAGTATACATGCTCCCATTGGGCGAAATAATCAGGCGCCATGGCCTGGTCTACCACTGCTATGCAGATGATACACAACTGTACTTGTCCTTTGCTCCGGGCACTGATAACCCAATAGCAACCCTAAATGGCTGTCTAGCTGAACTACAGGAGTGGATGAGTGCCAGTTGGCTGCGACTGAACCCGGATAAAACAGAGGTCCTTTTGATACGACCGCAACATCAAAGGACAAGACTGCAGCATAGCCAACCAACTGGACTTACACTGGGGGATTCAGATTTACAGACCAGTGATCGTGTGCGGAATCTTGGCGTTGTCCTGGATGGTGGCTTGACACTTAAACATCAGATATCAGCCACAATCAAATCCTCATTCTTTCACCTGAGGAACATAGCCAGAATCAAGCACTTAATTCCCTCAGATGACATGCCAAAAGTCATACATGCATTTGTATCATCTCGTTTAGACTACTGTAATGCCCTCTACCTTGGTCTACCAGTAAAAGAATTGCAACGCTTACAGCTGGTGCAAAACACAGCTGCCAGGCTATTAACCAACCAGCCCCGTTCTAGCCACATAACACCCATCCTCTACTCCCTTCACTGGCTGCCTGTAAGATGGCGAATCATCTTCAAGATTGGCTTACTGAGTTTCAAAGCATTACATGACCAAGGCCCAAGGTACCTGAAACAGCTTCTGACCCCATACTGCCCCACTCGATTACTGCGATCTGTAGATGAAGGACTTTTAGCAGTACCTAGAATCTACCGTAATTCATCTGGGGGTCGAGCGTTTAGTCATGCGGCTCCGACTCTATGGAACTCACTTCCCCGCACAGTGCGAGAGGCCCCAACTATAGAATCCTTCAAAAGTAGACTCAAGACTTTTCTGTTTACTAAAGCATTTCCATAGTGTCCCTTTTAGTATCTTCATGCTTCTGTATTTTATGAAAATGTACTTCATTTTTTTCTGTACTATATTATGCTATGTATCTGTTAAGCGCCTTGAGTCCTATTGGAGAAAGAGCGCTATATAAATAAAATTATTATTATTATTATTATTTATTCCTGGGTTGAATTACTGGGTCAGGTGACCCAGGAATTCGCCATGGGCCCTTTCACACCACACAGTGACCAGTGTTGACCAGGCAATATACCGGGTCGATTTGTGCGGTGTAAAATGGGTATTACTCGTGCCTGCAAAATTGCTACTCTGCAGTCTCATTCCTATTGAGTCACTTGACAAAATGGCTGCTTTATTGCTTGTAAATTATGTTACTGGATCCTTATAAAAGGCTATAATCTCGTGAATTACTGTTTCTCTTGTGTGCGGGTGACAAGAATTTAGCTAACTTACACATCCCATACCTTGTGTAGCTCTCTTCTATAGACATGGAAGTTATCTTGAAGATGATGTCATCTCTAAGTGCCGGCAGAGGAGAAGCCCCAGCAATAACCTGGGTTCAGCCTAAGGTGTGAACAGGTTTCAAGACTCTGGGGCAGATGTATTAACCTGGAGAAGGCATAAGGAAGTGATAAACCAGTGAGATGTGCAAGGTGATAAAGGCACCAGCCAATAAGTTCCAATATGTAAATGAACAGTTAGGATCTGATTGGCTGGTGCCTTTATCACCTTGCACATATCACTGGTTTATCACTTCTTTATGCCTTTTCCAGGTTAATACATCTGCCCCTCTGTGACACAGCTTGAAACCTGTGTTCAGTGACCCGGGCTAGACCAGAGATTTTGGTATGAAAGGGGTATTAGTAAGTGTTGCTTGTATTCCCTCTTCTAACTACTTGCACACATTTAAGTGAACAGTGTGCATTCTAGGATTTGTTGCGACCATTTAAATCATGATAATAGATTTATTGCTAGTTTAAATAATAATACAGATGTGTCCTCCCATATCGTTGCTGCAGTCACGTTAAACAGCCCTTCTAGTCGTGTCTAGTCATGAGTGCATTGACTAATCTTGAGGAACTTTTTGTGCATTTTTACACCAGAAATGCATATTGTTTACAGTGCTATACGAATAAGACATACAAGCAGACTATACTGAATAAAATGATATGTGGCATGCCTATATTCTGTGTGTGACTGCAGCTATATCTAAATACGAAATGCTACTTAAAAGTGTATTCCTAGAAGATGCATTTTCAGGGAAAAAAGTTGCTCGATGCTGGCCGAGTCGCACGGGAGATGGCGGCTCTCATGCACCTTGTGTGCCGTGACTCATTGCGTATGGAGGCTAGATGAGGAAGGACACATCTGTGGTGTATCCATTGTACGACCTAATTTTCTTAAACTTGATAATGTTGATATTATCTTAAACCATAAAGCTATACCTTTAAACACACCTTTACCATGGAGCTGCTGCGGTCGCTAGCTCACGCTACGTACTTCGTACGCTATTTGCGCACAGAGTCCCGTACCGTATACGCACTCAGCGTACAAACGCCGCACTGTGGGTACAAAGCACACACAGCGTGCGCACACACAGCGTGCGCACACACAATTAATACACCTTAAAACCTTGTTAATGATACAATGTAATGATATGCTTATACTTTAAACCCTTAACAGCAAAGTACTGTAATGATGTAATACCTTTAAACCTTAAGTAGCACTAGCGATACAAAGTACTCACAGTGCGTACACCTTAACAATGCTTATACACCTTAAACAGGTTTATCTACTTTAAAGCCCAGGCAGGAAAGTGAAAACACAACACTATTTGTAGTTGAAACCACAGGGTTCTAAGGCCTCCGTGGATTGATTCCAAAAGATAAAACAATACAAGTTATACACTACAGACTAACAAGTAAATCTAAACAGAATAATGGCTACAGAGAATGTACGTATGTGAGAATATTCGCAAGCGCAACCCAGATCCGGTCCTCCGCCATCTGATAGATAGCGTTGTGAGCCTTCTGTCTGACTAATCCTGCTGTAGGCTCTCTTTATTCACTTCATCCAAAACATAACACAATGGATACTGTAATCTCTTTGTCCATTGGACACAGGGATGGTCATTTACATTACAGGAGAGGTCATAGGTGGATTTGAATAGGTGGGCGATGTCCCTCCCCAACTGCCCCTGTGGGTGGACTCCCCCTGCATACACAATACACAGTAAACACAGTCAATGTTCATATTCTACTTTTGCACATAACTATACGCAGGAACAAGCAATCTTTCTCAAACCAACACCAGAATGTTTCCCTTAAAATACCCTACAGCTGGACACCAAACACCACCTTGTAACCTTGTTCTGTCCCCTCCTATCCTGTAAAGGTGAATCCCTTTGTTCTGTTACTATTTTAAACAGCTATTTCTTTCTGATGTGGTGCAGGGGGCTATGAGTACAATGTGCACTATAAGGGTTAAATATGTAATGTTCTAATAACCCTCTATGCATTCACAAACCCTACCGTAAATGCACATACCACGTGCCAAGGCGCATGGCCGTGGAAAGCTCCGTTACGCAAGTTGCGGATAAGCGCAAGCACGGCAGAGCGAGTGCACGCGCAGCGGGCATGTGCATGGGGTTAGTACATGGGGCATGTATTACAATATTTTTCGACTTTGACAGTCCACCCTTTGGCAGTCAACAATAACTGCCACTATCTAAACATTAAACGGAAAAATATACAATACAATCTACAAAATAATTGGATGGTAAGAGGAGAGGAGTAGGCGGGAAATGTATGGCCTAGTGGGATAGTAAAAGCATGTATGTATGAAATTCATGTCTGAGGGGCATGTATCATCGTGCCGTACATGTTCTAGATAAGCTTCGAGGTATTGCGAAGTATACATTAAATCCTTCTTATCCCGTATTAAGGGTCTGTAAGTGGGCCAACAAACACTACCGAGCTCTTTTCGGCTTCTTGTTCCAACAAATGAGGTGCACAGTTAGTTGATGATACATGGAGGGGGAACATATGTGAATGCTAATATGTGGATATCACCTGTCGACTATGTGTGATACTACCTGAAGGTTGTAGAGATGAAGATAAGAAACATATCACAAATACATTCACATAATAATATGTGCAATCGTCCTTGGGTGTTGATTGAAGTCTTGTCCGGATGGATGTATCCTTGCTGTGGGTGGTAATCAAAGTCTTTCAAGTGTCCATAAAAAGTCTTTAAAGTCTTTAAAGTGTCTATCAAAGTCTTTAGAATATCCATCAAAGTCTGTAGAAATGTCCATCAAAGTCTTCTTCCGAATGGATGTATTTTTGCTTGGGAGAAAAACAAAGGAGAAATGGGTGAAAGAAACGGACCGTGGAATCACGTTTTATCACAACATTGTCTCTATTGATGGGTCATAAATTAAATCAGTTGTTGTAACAATGTCCCCGCTCCTCAAACTCATCACTTTGGTACTGCGCTTGCGCCGCATTAAAACTCGAACACACCTAAATATCAAACCAATCATTATGACAACTCCCAGGATACAAAGGAGAAACTTTCCTACACTCACGATAACATTTTGAGCCCATTCTCCTAAACCAGAGAACCAATTGCGTGGGTTCAACCATGAGACCCAGCCGGTCAGTTCATTACTCACAGCAGTCAGGGTAAGGTTGTGTCTCCTTCGGAACTCCCATTTCAATTGCAAGATACCTTCCATCTTTTGATCTATGACCTCGGTTGGGTCATCAGTGAGTTGCTAGGGTGACACATACTGAGTTGCTAGGGTGACACAGTACCCGCCTGTCACCGCTGTGATGTAATTGAGAACCATCCTGTGCTGGATCAGTTCCGTTTTGTAAGCTTGCAATTCCCTCCCAGTATACCTGAAGGTGTCATCATACATCTCGGTGATATTATCTATCAGGTTCGCTAGCGCATGAATATACCTAAAATTTATAATTCCTCTGGGGGTAAGGGTGATATCGAACGCGAGTAGGAATTGAATCCCGGTGGATTCGTGGATCAAATCAGAGGCTGCGTGCTCTGTCCTATCTATAAGGTGTCTCTTAACGATGTGTTCATAGTGAGTGTGAGTGTAAGGAGCTTGAGCATTGCGGTGAACGTCTTTCATCTTATTATGGGTTATTGTCATTACTTCTGGCAACACTCTTCCAATGTAACACAATCCCTCTGAGTTTGGGGCAAGCCACTTATACGCCTTCCTCCCTATGAAATATGCATCATCGGGGAGAACATATGGGACAGAATATGACATTACCATATTGCAAACCTTACAGGTGAAAAATCCTATCCCTAACTCTCTCATCTGTTCAGTACACGTATCGGGCTGTATGATATGCGCACAGTACCCTGGAGATACTTCTCCAACCCGCATGGTTCTACTTCCTAGCGTATACCTGTACCGAAAATACCTCCCACCGTCGGCTATTTGGCGTATAAGTTCTGAGTCTACGGGCATTCTATTGGCTCTGTGTGAAAATGCCATGGTTTGGTTATTCCATGTCACTTCCCAATTTCCCGGCTTTCGGGGATTGGAAATGTTGAAACATACTAAGGACCTATCTACATGATATTGGTGGAGCTTCAACTAGGGGGCCTAGAAATATTAAATTTCTTGTCCACCATTCTCCCACCCCTTAATTTAAGTACCTCATCTATTGTTAAGGGATACGGTTCTAGTCCTGACTTGCTCTGACCTTGAGGTACTTGTGAGCACACCCAGCATTCTGTTTGGTTTAAAACCTTACCCACTAATGAGTGATAGTCACTCAATGGATGACGGTCCATGTTGATATTAAGGCTGGACTGACATCTCTGGATGCACCCGTCCTCAACTATGTTTTCACAATTTCTACAGATACAATTTTCTTCAGCCAATAACCCTTCACAGTGTCTCCTAGTTTTTTGACTACCAGATCGTTTTCTGATACTCGCCTTTGCTCGGTGAATGTGTTGCTCTTGGAATTCTACAAATCCGTCCTTGCCATCAGAACCCATTCCAGATCCTTTCTCGACCTCTCTGGTACTCTCACCGAAACAGACTGCTCTGGTCAACAACAGGGTCAACAGGAAAACCCGGAATGCAGTCTCTTGGGGTAAGTCCATCTTGTTAAGGGAAGAGGAAAAGAATGAGAAGGGGATGAAAGGAGGGTGATGGGAGGTGGAGAAAATAATAAAAGGGAAAAAGAAAAACTGGTGCGACAACCGCCTCTGGTCTTATTGTTCTCAGTGCTCAGTGCCGTCTCAACCTTCCCGGAACAGACACTCCAGTGATATGATTTCCTCTACCGAATCAGCGACCTTTCTGTAGGGAACATAAATCTTGCATTACCATGTGTCTAACTGTTGTGTGAAATAAACCATCCGTAGAACATGAAAAAAACAAAAAGAGAGAGAGAGTGATAAAAAGAAAATTTGTCAGATTTGCGTTCACCATCAGGCTGTCACACCATCATGTCTATCGGTATCTCTGCACAATCTTCCTCCACCAGTATTTCCACTCTCCACCCTCTGTGCATGGCCAGGCACAATGATGCTGGTGAGATTTACTGGGGCTGGGCAGACCTCTGAAAAGACCGAGTAGACATGTGACGTTTGAGCTGTAGGACTGTCGGTGAACGTCAGAGATGAAGAGGAAACATTTTTAAAGATAAATTACAGAGTTTACCTGGCCGCCCCTGTATCTACAAGGAATGATCTACCAACTACATCAACTGTGACCTCAGGTTCACTTCCAAGGCTAGCAATTAACTTCACTGGCTGCAGACTACAGATGCGGCTTAAAATTTTTCATATGTTATGCCTGATCCCAATTACGTGTGTCATACTGTGAGTCATGTTCTGGTCTAGGGGGTCGATATACCTTATGTGGGTCTTTAAAATTACAGTTCCGTGCGTAATGTCCTTCCTTCTGACATTTATAACATTTTACCACATACGACTTACCATCAGGGGTCTGGGGTTTAGGCTGATGTGGCTTCGTTGTCAGGGCTTTTATACTTACTGTCATCAGCTTATCCCCCTGTGACTCCCTGTGCCTAATGTTCCGATCATGCTCAATAGCGGACTCTCTTAATGCAGCCACTGAGATACCTCTCCAGCTAGGTTGAGTGGTTTGTACCCTTGTTCTCAACGTTTCTTTTAAACCGTCCATTAATACGGACACCGCTACCTCCCTATGATGCACATTTTCCTTAATGTCCGCGACCCCTGTGTATCTAGCCATTTCCTGCAGGGCTCGATGGAAATAGTCAGAAGCCGTTACACCTTCTTTTTTGGCTAATGGAGAAGATTTTATTCCACCTGACAACAGTTGGGAAATATACTCCTAACTGCAGATTGATCTGTTTTACGTTCTCCTGATTGTATTCATCAGTGAGAGGTACCTCTGCATCTAATTTACAGTCAGCAATGAACTTCACAGGGTCAATATTAGAGGGCAAGCATGCCCGTAGCACTGTCCGCCAATCTTTGTTATTGGGTTCGGTGGCGTTACCTAGTTCTCTAATAAACCTCTGACATGCGGCTAGATCTTTCCTGGGATTGGGAAATTCAGACATAATTGTCCTCAATTCTGTCCGGGACCAGGGGCAATGCATAGCAATGTTCCTGACGGGAGTGATTCCCAGAGCGTCAGTCTTCCCATTGGGGACTGCGATCACCCTGACAGGATTCAGTTCAATTACATCATTCTGGGTTGCTTCTACAATGTGAGGTGCAATTGTCTCTGCATAATGTACTGTACCGTACTTACCTGTGGACACGACCTCACCTGTCCCTCTGCTAGGGGCCTTTGCTACTGCTCTTACTGGTTGGGCCGTGCCCACTTGGGTATATTGTATGGTGGCTGCTAGAGAGAGTGCCGATATCGTGCTGGGCTTATCTTCTTGGTCGCAGTCCTGAGGGAAGTTTAAGATGGGATACAACTTGCACGGGTTAGTATTAATACATTTATTAAGTGCACTCTTATCATATATTAGTACGCCATTCTCTGTAGCCACTTTCTCTCCTGTAATGTACGGTGGTGGTGGTGCAGTTGCTATCAGTTTCCTGCTAGGGTTGGAACCAGCTATTTGAGCCAATCCCCTTTGCATATCACCCTCCTGTTGCCATAAATGTAAACAATCATAATGTCTAATCCTTTGTTTTCTGGATTTTATTAGACATATCCTTCTCCTTAAATTTTGCAACACCTCAGGACTAAAACTGCCTACCTTAGGGAACGGTTCCCTATCTTCCGCAGTCATACGTTCCTATTCACTGCATAAAACCTCTGTGTGAGATCCATATTTCTCACACATTATGTACCTCGCTGACCCTTTAGGCCGCGGAATTTCAACCTGAACCCTGGTTGATCGTCCCTTACTTGAGCAACTAGCCCCCATATTTGCAGGTATTACTCTCTCGGCTAATCCTACAAAAACCAAAATACTCAATATAAGGCAATGGTGAAAGTTCAACGAGTGCTCTCACCCACTCTCGCCCACGTTGGCCAATACACCTACACACTGTCCGCAGTGCTGGTCGTACCCAACCTAGTGCCCTGCGTAACCTCTATTTACTGAGAGTGTGTGGGAGTGACTTACCCTTCCCAGTAAATATCAGTCGTTGGAGATTTCCTGAGTGACCAGCGAAACTCCCTTAAAATAAAAAAAACTGTTACACAAATCACGTTGCGTGTACAATTAGCGTCTATGATCCCGCGATTGTACGCAAATGGCGTAATGGGTATCAATTTGAACTAACTATTGCACACACTAACGCGCGGTACAATCGCACTGCGTATAAGTAACTGTTACTTATCCGCCGTACGACCAAAGGAATCGATTGTTTAGGCTGCGAAACCTCAGCCGGAGTGTATCCTCAAACGGGCCTATATGGGTATCTCGCCAACCCCCGGGGCTGCGATATCTCTCTGCTGACCTCTCAGGCCGCAGTATTCAGAGCTTCACTGACCTACTGGTCTGTGGTAAACTTGCTACCTTGCTCCTTTGTACTCTTATCAATGTTAACGTGAGCAAGCCAATCTCACGCCACCAAGTGTCCACTCCACTGGTGTAGTCTCCTACGGGATCCCGAATTCCCTGGGTCCAAAACCTTTATTGTTTGCACACTCACGCTCGTTCAATCATATATACCTTTTAGTTTTTCTGTACAGAAAATTAACTTTCATTCAGATAAAACAGTCTAGTCCCAGAGGTGACACAGTAAGAGAAGGTTTCTTTTAAACTAAATATTGGAAACTGAACAAATTTGTGCTATTATCGCGTGGCTACCGTATCGCCTAAACTGAAACAATGCTATTGTCTGATTTGTATTTAGTGGGCGTACCTGTACGCACATTGCGTAAACACGCCACGTGTGTACACCTTTACGTTGTGTACGCAGTCCCGAACGCTGTCCGAGACACGTGTACCAAGGCCATACGTCCGCAGTACTACAAATCCCACACTTCTATAAATGTAAGCGATATTTAACTATAATCACTTACTTAACACACACACAGTTTCCACTGTATAAACCTTTACAACTAGGCCAGGCTATGTGTGCGTTTTACACTTACTTCCCTTAAATATTAACTCTATATTTTAACTAAATAGCAACAAATTTTCTCAGTACAGGTCAAAATGAATCTAGTAATCAATGCTTATGGCAATAATGCGAGCAGGTATACAGAGTACAAAATACAGGTCTAAATGAATCTAGTAATCAATGCTTCCAATAGTATGATTCATATTGGATAGCTATCTTGCAGAACATACATTGATACACACATAATTATAATATTATATATATGTACCATTCACTGGTCTCCTGAGACTCATTTACTCATTAAGTGCTTCTAATTTGCATATGAACGCTGTGCTTTTGGCTGTCTGTAAAGGTGGTTTTTCACTGCTTGGAAAAAACAGTTACACAGGTTAATTTGCATTTCAATGGCTATCTTACAACAAGCAGAGTTAACTGAATCCTAGAGGTAAAGAAAAAACAACAACTTTGTTTATATCTGTATGTGGTTCTTACATCACGTATTCATCTTACTATTAACTTTTATTAAGCCCCATCTGAAACTATTTGTAATTGACTATGGCATGGGTTAAATAAATGCATTGGTAAGTCATAAATGGTGATTTCTTTTTGACCAAGGATGGCTGATTATTCCGGGCAGTGAAAATCAGCCATTTAGAGAAAATGACCTTCCCAAAATGGCCGCTGCTCCTCCCCCTTCCACATCCATGAGGGTTACACAAAATGGTGGACAGGCCATGTGGTTAGTCCAAAATGGAGGACAAACCATGCGGCTTCCTTTGTCACAAAGAAATCACACACCATGCAAGCCCTTTGTCACAACTGAGGGCCTGAGCTGACGGAAGGCAGCCTCAGTTGTAGGGGCTGAGATGTACCGGAACCTGGGAGGTTGTATCAGACCCCTGGACATGTAAGTAACATGAAGAGAAACCGCCCGAAGGCGTGACCACGACAACTTGAGTAAAAGTCAATGATATTTATTTATGACAAACTCCATGCATCACAGTAGCAGTAAAAAGAAACATAAAAATCAGCAGAGAAATAATAATACAGTTCCTGGGTACTACAGGGTGGCAGGGGCCACAGAGCTCTGGTGGTATGAGACAGTTCTTATTATCTGCAAGTTGGAAAGTCCTTACCAGGCTCAACTGTAGCAATGAGGAAAGCCCAGGGTCGTACCAGCTGGTGTTCCAGGGAAAGCTGGACTGCTGTAGATAAAATGCTGCTGTGGGTACTGGTTAGAACCAGACAGGTGTTGGCACGGAGTGGATACTGGCTGGAACCAGTTAAATAATAAATAAAGTTTGAGAGCGATGCAATATAGATGAAATGTAGAATTTGAGAGCGGAGAAATAATAATACCGGTGGAGAGTGGTAAACTGCAGAAAGGACACCGGCCCTTTAAGAGAAGCTGTACACTGCTGGAAGCTGAGCTGGAAGCAGGTGATGTTGTAGCTGGAAACAGGTGAGTCCAGAATGGATCGGAGAGTCAGGCTACACCGCAGATGGAATGCTGGTGCGGGTCTCTATAGCAGAAGTCTGGAGACAGGAGCTGGAACCTGGAAGACAATCACAGGAGAGAGACAAACTGGAACTAGGTTTGACAACCAAAGCACTGACGCCTTCCTTGCTCAGGCACAACCTATTTACACCTGCAGCAAGGAAGACATTGGCTAGGCAATTATGCAAATTAATAATACTGACAACGGATTGGTAGGAATGATCAGCTGACAGAATCCAAGATGGCTGCGCCCATGCAGACACTTGGAGGGAAGTTTGGATTGTAATCCATGTGGTCTGGAAAACAGTAATGGCGGCGCCGGCCACCGGAGACAGGAGACGCCAGGCTGACAGATGCACATCCGACCACGCGGACACAGCGGAGGCCGCGGCTGACGTAATCGCCACTCTGAATGCAGAAGCTCAGGGACGGCGGCGGAGGCCGCGGGAGACGCCATGCCAGATGTATAAGGCGTTACTGTGACTGCGTCCAGAGAGACAGGAGAGGATGCGGGAATGTGCACATCAGGATAACAGATGGGATCCGGTCCTGGAGCGCTGAGCCAGCCTTAGGAGGCATCTGATAGGTAAGAAATGGCGTCCAGATACCCGGATCGTGACAGCACCCCCCCCTTTAGGAGTGGCCCCAGGACACTTCTTTGGCTTTTGAGGAAACTTGGAATGGAATCTCCGGACCAAGGCAGGAGCATGGACATCAGAAGCATTGGTCCATGAACGTTCCTCAGGGCCATAACCCTTCCAGTCAATAAGATACTGAAGTTGACCGTAACGGTGACGTGAGTCCAGGATCTTGGCTACTTCATACTCAACGCCTCGTTGAGTTTGGACTTTCGGAGTTGGAGGAAGTGAGGAATGAAACCGATTCAAGATTAGCGGTTTCAACAGGGAAACATGGAATGTCCTGGGTATTTTTAAGAAGGGAGGCAACTGGAGTCTGTAAGCAACAGGATTGATGACTTGATCAATTTTAAAAGGACCGATGTAGCGAGGTGCAAACTTCATACTGGGAACTCTTAACCTCAAATTCTTCGTGGATAACCATACCCGATCACCCACCTTGAGAGCAGGAACTGCTCGACGCTTCTTATCCGCAAACTTCTTGTACCTGAACGATGCCTTGAGCAGAGCTGATCGTACGCTCTTCCAGATATTGGCAAACTGATGCAAGGTGATATCCACTGCGGGAACAGAAGTTGCTGGAAGCGGTTGGAACTCAGGGACTTTAGGGTGGAATCCAAAGTTGGTGAAGAATGGTGTTGAAGAAGATGAAGAATGATACTGGTTGTTATGACAGAACTCAGCCCAGGGAAGTAATTGAACCCAGTCATCTTGAGAGGAGGACACATAGATGCGGAGGAAGGACTCCAAGTCCTGATTCACCCTCTCAGTTTGACCATTGGTCTGAGGATGGTAAGCCGTGGAAAACTTTAGCTTGACTTGGAGGACTTGACATAAACTTCGCCAGAATTTGGCTGTGAATTGAACTCCTCGATCTGAGATAATTTCTTCTGGAAGACCGTGGAGTCGAAAGATCTCTTGTATGAATACTTGAGCCAACTTGGAAGCTGACGGAAGACCGGTGAGAGGAATGAAGTGTGCCATCTTGGTGAACCGGTCAACTACCACCCAGATGGTATTAAACTTGTTGCACATAGGCAAATCTGTAATAAAATCCATCAACAAATGGGTCCATGGTCGACGGGGAACGGATAGTGGAACCAGTTGCCCCGCAGGCGACTGGCGGGATACTTTATGTTGAGCACACTTTGGGCAAGATGCAATAAACTCCAAAACGTCCTTTTTCAGAGTTGGCCACCAATAGGACCTAGAGATAAACTCCAGGGTTTTTTGGATACCTGTATGTCCGGCAAAGCGGGAAGCATGGGCCCAATGCATGAGCTTCTTCCTTAGTGTCGGCTTCACAAAACTTTTCCCTGATGGGGGCGTAGAGTCCATCCCTACCGTGGAGAATGCCAACGGATTTATAATAGGATGCTTGTCTGAAGACTCTGACTCATTTTCTTGCTCCCATGAGCGGGAAAGGGCATCGGCCTTGCGATTCTGAGAGCCCGGACAGAACTGGAGTTTAAAGTCGAACCTGGAAAAGAAAAGTGCCCATCTGGCCTGACGAGGGTTGAGACATTGTGCGCCTTTCAGATATAGAAGGTTCTTGTGGTCTGTAAGGATGGTGATTGAATGAGAAGCTCCCTCCAACAGATATCTCCACTCCTCTAGAGCGAGCTTGATGGCTAGCAACTCCTGGTCGCCAATGGCATAGTTGCGCTCCGCTGGGGAGAACTTCCGTGAGAAGAAACTGCAAGGATGTAAATGGCCATCTTTAGCCCTCTGAGATAACACCGCTCCTACTCCAACGGAGGAGGCATCCACCTCTAAGATGAAAGGAGAGTCGATGTCAGGCTGTTTCAGGACAGGCGCAGAGATGAACCTCTGTTTTAAAAGATGAAAAGCTTGCATGGCTTCTTCAGACCACTTGGACGGGTTAGCACCCTTCTTGGTGAAAGCAGTAATAGGCGCCACAATGGTGGAAAAGTCTCGTATAAACTTTCGGTAATAATTGGCGAACCCTAAGAACCTCTGGACCCCTTTGAGGGTTAAGGGTACCGGCCAATTTTGGATTGCTTGTAGTTTCTCAGGATCCATCTCTAGTCCGGAACCGGACACAATGTACCCTAGAAACGGAATGGACTTGACTTCAAAGGCGCATTTCTCTAATTTGCAATAGAGATGATTGACACGGAGACGGGACAGAACCTCCTTTACCCAAAAACGATGTTCCTCTAAATTGTTGGCAAAAATGAGGATATCATCTAGATAGACCACGACATGACGGTATAGAATGTCTCTGAAGATCTCATTGACGAAATGCTGGAAGACAGCTGGAGCATTGCTCAATCCGAAGGGCATGACGAGGTACTCATAATGTCCGTCACGGGTGTTAAATGCGGTCTTCCACTCGTCACCCTCACGGATCCGGATGAGATTGTATGCACCTCTCAAGTCCAGCTTTGTAAAGATGGTAGCTCCGCTAACTCTGTCAAAGAGCTCAGTAATCAGGGGTAAAGGATAGCGGTTCTTGATGGTAATGTCGTTCAAACCTCTGTAGTCGATGCACGGCCGCAGACCACCATCTTTCTTTTTTACAAAAAAAAGCCTGCGCCGGCTGGAGAAGAAGAAGGTCGAATGAACCCCTTTGCTAGGTTCTCTTTAATGTATTCCTCCATAGAATGCGTCTCGGGCAGAGACAACGGATAAGTTCGGCCTCGAGGTGGAACCTTCCCTGGAACGAGATCAATCGGGCAGTCCCATTCTCTATGAGGAGGAAGGATATCAGCGGAAGCTTTACTGAACACATCCGTGAAATCTTGATATGGAGGAGGTGGAACATCAGACGACCTGGGGGAGGAAGAACAGACAGGCAACACTTTAAACAAACATGTCTCAGCACAGGAGGGACCCCATGCCAGGATTTGCGTAGTCGTCCAATCAATTGTAGGATTGTGAAGACGGAGCCATGGAAGGCCCAGGACCACAGGATGTGTGGCTCTTGGAATCACTAAAAGTGAAATAAGTTCGGAATGAAGAACTCCCACTCTCAGACGAACTGGTAGAGTCCTTAGAGCAATAACTGTATCAAAAATTTTACTGCCATCCACGGCAGTTAAGGAAAAGGAGGAAGGAAGTCTCTCGGTGGGTAGGGACCACCGTTTAACATAGGCTTCGGTAATAAAGTTCCCAGCTGCTCCGGAATCCAGGAGGGCAATGACGTTCTGATAACGTTGAGCAACTTGAAGCGAGACTGGGATATTACAATCTTGAGGAGATGGAGAGGAGATCATTACTCCTAGCCGGCCCTCTCCTTGGCGAGCTAGGATTTGGAGTTTTCCCGGACGTTTGGGACAGGCATTAATAGTGTGAGACGGAGCTGCACAATACAGACAGAGAGACTCAGAGAGACGTCTTCGGCGCTCAGCAGGAGTTAAATGGGAACGGCCAATTTGCATGGGTTCATCTTTAGTTGGTGACAGTTGGCGAGGAGGAGGAGCAGAAGATTTTGGAGCAGATGATCTTCCACGCTCAGTTGCTCTCTCTCTGAAACGTAAGTCAACTTTCATACAAAGTGAGATTAGCTCATCTAACTTGGAGGGTAAGTCTCTGGTAGCTAACTCATCTTTAATACGCTCGGATAAACCATGCCAGAATGCAGCATACAGGGCCTCGTCGTTCCATGCCAGTTCAGATGCCAGGATCTGGAACTGTATAAGATATTGTCCTACAGTACGTGATCCCTGGCGTAAACGGAGAATCTCAGACGAAGCTGAAGTTACCCGGCCTGGCTCGTCGAAGATGCGCCTGAATGTTGACACGAATGCAGTGTAAGAAGATAGCAGGGTGTCGGACCTCTCCCATAACGGTGATGCCCAGTCAAGGGCTGAGCCACTGAGAAGAGAGATGATGTAGGCAATTTTTGTACGGTCACTGGGAAAATTGCCAGGTTGTAGCTCAAACTGAATCTCACACTGGTTGAGAAATCCCCTGCAGAATCTTGGAGATCCGTCAAATTTTGCTGGCGTTGGAAGATGAAGACGTGGAGCAGAAACGGGTAAGGTGGGTGGGGTTATAGTTGGAGTCACTGTGGTTGACGCACCGGACGCGTCTGATCCACGGAGGGTTGTCTGAATCCCATCCAGCCGAGTAGAGAGATCCTGGAGACAGCGGATGATGTGGCCCTGTGCAGCCTCCTGATGTTCAAGTCGGGCTGCCATTTCTTGCATTGGCCTGGCCGCTTGATCCTGGTCTCCAGCTGGATTCATTAGGTCAGTGCTTACTGTCACAACTGAGGGCCTGAGCTGACGGAAGGCAGCCTCAGTTGTAGGGGCTGAGATGTACTGGAACCTGGGAGGTTGTATCAGACCCCTGGACATGTAAGTAACATGAAGAGAAACCGCCCGAAGGCGTGACCACGACAACTTGAGTAAAAGTCAATGATATTTATTTATGACAAACTCCATGCATCACAGTAGCAGTAAAAAGAAACATAAAAATCAGCAGAGAAATAATAATACAGTTCCTGGGTACTACAGGGTGGCAGGGGCCACAGAGCTCTGGTGGTATGAGACAGTTCTTATTATCTGCAAGTTGGAAAGTCCTTACCAGGCTCAACTGTAGCAATGAGGAAAGCCCAGGGTCGTACCAGCTGGTGTTCCAGAGAAAGCTGGACTGCTGTAGATAAAATGCTGCTGTGGGTACTGGTTAGAACCAGACAGGTGTTGGCACGGAGTGGATACTGGCTGGAACCAGTTAAATAATAAATAAAGTTTGAGAGCGATGCAATATAGATGAAATGTAGAATTTGAGAGCGGAGAAATAATAATACCGGTGGAGAGTGGTAAACTGCAGAAAGGACACCGGCCCTTTAAGAGAAGCTGTACACTGCTGGAAGCTGAGCTGGAAGCAGGTGATGTTGTAGCTGGAAACAGGTGAGTCCAGAATGGATCGGAGAGTCAGGCTACACCGCAGATGGAATGCTGGTGCGGGTCTCTATAGCAGAAGTCTGGAGACAGGAGCTGGAACCTGGAAGACAATCACAGGAGAGAGACAAACTGGAACTAGGTTTGACAACCAAAGCACTGACGCCTTCCTTGCTCAGGCACAACCTATTTATACCTGCAGCAAGGAAGACATTGGCTAGGCAATTATGCAAATTAATAATACTGACAACGGATTGGTAGGAATGATCAGCTGACAGAATCCAAGATGGCTGCGCCCATGCAGACACTTGGAGGGAAGTTTGGATTGTAATCCATGTGGTCTGGAAAACAGTAATGGCGGCGCCGGCCACCGGAGACAGGAGACGCCAGGCTGACAGATGCACATCCGACCACGCGGACACAGCGGAGGCCGCGGCTGACGTAATCGCCACTCTGAATGCAGAAGCTCAGGGACGGCGGCGGAGGCCGCGGGAGACGCCATGCCAGATGTATAAGGCGTTACTGTGACTGCGTCCAGAGAGACAGGAGAGGATGCGGGAATGTGCACATCAGGATAACAGATGGGATCCGGTCCTGGAGCGCTGAGCCAGCCTTAGGAGGCATCTGATAGGTAAGAAATGGCGTCCAGATACCCGGATCGTGACACCCCTGAAGTAATTTTAGGCCTGAGTTAAAAATAAAACTATATCAAAGGTATGCAAACTTTTAAATATACTTTTAAACTTACTTAAACAGATAAACAATCCAATCTGAATCAAACACAATATGACCTTTGAACCTTGTTTTGCAACAATAAAAATACATTTTAGCATCTTAAATATTATGAGAAACGCCATGTCCCTTAAAATTTCCTATCAGCATCTTACTGATACCACAACAATACATTAACGTGGATGTGTTTTTTTTTCGTCAGCATTTTGCGATGCGTCCATCATTAGCCGGTCAATTACAGCCGCGTTTGTAATGTACAGTGCATCATTAAGAAAGTGATATCCCGTGAGAGCCGCCAATTGATAATGTTGATATTATCTTAAACCATAAAGCTATACCTTTAAACACACCTTTACCATGGAGCTGCTGCGGTCGCTAGCTCACGCTACGTACTTTGTACGCTATTTGCGCACAGAGTCCCGTACCATATACGCACTCAGCGTACAAACGCCGCACTGTGGGTACAAAGCACACACAGCGTGCGCACGCACAATTAATACACCTTTAAACCTTGTTAATGATACAATGTAATGATATGCTTATACTTTAAACCCTTAACAGCAAAGTACTGTAATGATGTAATACCTTTAAACCTTAAGTAGCACTAGCGATACAAAGTACTCACAGTGCGTACACCTTAACAATGCTTATACACCTTAAACAGGTTAATCTACTTTAAAGCCCAGGCAGGAAAGTGAAAACACAACACCGTTTGTAGTTGAATCCACAGGGTTCTAAGGCCTCCGTGGATTGATTCCAAAAGATAAAACAATACAAGTTATACACTACAGACTAACAAGTAAATCTAAACAGAATAATGGCTACAGAGAATGTACGTACGTGAGAATATTCGCAAGCGCAACCCAGATCCGGTCCTCCGCCATCTGATAGATAGCGTTGTGAGCCTTCTGTCTGACTAAGCCTGCTGTAGGCTCTCTTTATTCATTTCATCCAAAACATAACACAATGGATACTGTAATCTCTTTGTCCATTGGACACAGGGATGGTCATTTACATTACAGGAGAGGTCATAGGTGGATTTGAATAGGTGGACGATGTCCCTCCCCAACTGCCCCTGTGGGTGGTCTCCTCTGGACTCCCCCCGCATACACAATACACAGTAAACACAGTCAATGTTCATATTCTACTTTTGCACATAACTATACGCAGGAACAAGTGATCTTTCTCAAACCAACACCAGAATGTTTCCCTTAAAATACCCTACAGCTGGACACCAAACACCACCTTGTAACCTTGTTCTGTCCCCTCCTATCCTGTAAAGGTGAATCCCTTTGTTCTGTTACTATTTTAAACAGCTATTTCTTTCTGATGTGGTGCAGGGGGCTATGTGTACAATGTGCACTATAAGGGTTAAATATGTAATGTTCTAATAACCCTCTATGCGTTCACAAACCCTACCGTAAATGCGCATACCACACGCCAAGGCGCATGGCCGTGGAAAGCTCCGTTACGCAAGTTGCGGATATGCGCAAGCACGGCAGAGCGAGTGCACGTGCAGCGGGCATGTGCATGGGGTTAGTACATGGGGCATGTATTACAATATTTTTCAACTTTGACAAACTCATGCTGCGGAACACATACTAATGACACCCCACAAGAACCTAATCTAACCAGACCCGGTTAGAAATACCATTCTTTGAGGTGCATGTCTGTGCTTCCGTTTTTCCTTTGCTGGGTGCCCGGTGTGATTTGATCAAGCTAGTCTGTTTTGATAGTTTCTACAGTAGTGTATGTTGTTTGTTGTTTCGCTGTGATTTGCTGCCAGTGGTCCTGGAACTGAATTTAATATCGCAACCAGAAATTGAACAAATTTGTCCGTTCTAGTACCAAAATTCTTATTGAACAATGTTTTTTTTATTCCATTAACCTTGATATAGATTATTGTATTTTTGCATTATTAACTATTAGGATAATCCATTATAAAGTTATGCTATTATGATATACAGTATGAGCACACAGAGTAGCTGCTATTCAAGAAGCACAGTTGGATTGCTGTTTTGATAATTGCTCTCCAATATTTCTGCGCATTTGAAACCATCACTTAAGTAAGCATGCCACCTAATGGTTTGAAATGTCCCCTGAAGTTTTGGTAAGTATTCTAATACTATCCATACCTTAAGTTTATTCTGATGGGTTTTAAAGACTGTTTTTACACTTAGTTGTACGCAGGAGGTGTGTTGTGTAAATAGACACCTCCAGACGGCTTCTGTGATCCGCTGCTGTTTCCGCGGATGCAGCATTCATACTTCTGTGAAAACAGCGGACATCTTGAGTAACCCTCAGGTGTTTTTCTCAGGCTGCCCAGGCCAGGAACTCTGCATGAAAATGCAGACCCTGGCCTTTGCACACCTACAATAAGTGGCCTGTCCTGCAGTGTGGGGTCACTGTGATCAGTCTTGCAGAAGGAGACCTACACATATGCAGTACAGATCCTGTGCATGCGCAAGTCTGTCACCATCGGTGTTGTACTCACACTATCGAGTTTGCGTATAACAAGGAGTCAGACCCTAATTTTTCTGTATTTTATGCTTTAGATCAATATACTGGACCTACTGCCCTGAGTAAAGAGTCTAAGGGAAGTAACACATTTTTATTAACACAAGGCTAAGCGCCTTTGATCAGTACCGCCTTGTTATTGTAGGAACAGAACAACCAACTATCAAATGATGGGTCCATCAGAATAAAGTATTTTGGGAGATGAATGTTCTTATCTTGAGGCAGGGCAGTACACTTGTGTATTTATGTAATTGAGGACAGAGACCTCCAACAGCACAGAGTAATAAACTTATAGATTGTAAACTTGCAAGCAGGGCCTGTCTGTTATTATTATTACTGTTTTGTTCCTAAATGTAACACACATTGTCTTATATAAATAAATGTGACTGTATAGTTTCACTTCACGCTCACAAGTAGGGGTAACACTGTTTTGGGCAGCAAAATTGCAAAGGGGAGGTTACCTCAATTGCCTCCCTAAAGATAAATGCAACAATAGAGGTGGTCATTCCGAGTTGTTCGCTCGCTAGCTGCTTTTAGCAGCATTGCACACGCTAGGCCGCCGCCCTCTGGGAGTGTATCTTAGCTTAGCAGAATTGCGAACGAAAGATTAGCAAAATTGCTACTAAATATTTTCTTGCAGTTTCTGAGTAGCTCCAGACCTACTCCTAGATTGCGATCACCTCAGTCCGTTTAGTTCCTGGTTTGACGTCACAAACACGCCCTGCGTTCGGCCAGCCACTCCCCGTTTCTCCAGACACTCCCGCGTTTTTCCCTGACACGCCTGCGTTTTTTAGCACACTCCCGGAAAACGCTCAGTTACCACCCAGAAACGCCCCTTTCCTGTCAATCATTCACCGATCAGCAGTGCGACTGAAAAGCGCCGCACGTACACCAGCAAAACTGCTAAGTTTTTAGTTAAATAACTAAGCGCATGCGCGCTGCGTACCATTCGTATGCGCATTTAGCAACAAATCGCAGGATAGCGAAAATCGGCAACGAGCGAACAACTCGGAATGACCACCAGAATACGCAAATTGCGCTTGTATGAATGTGTGCAAGAGATGAGTGAAAATGGAGCTTTTATGCAAAAAAGTTCTTTACTTGGTTAATGGTAGACATAAATTGTGGGTAGTGACACAATATGTATAAATCTTTGCTTCTGGCTATAGAGTATGCATTACATATTCTCAGTCATATCTATTTGCCATTTTGGAAGATGATAAAAACTTAGTGTACACAAATATAGAAGGAAGAAAAGAAAAAAAAGTGGTGGAGGGGGAATAAAAGTATGCAAAATAGATAGAAAAAATGATTAACAATGACAATAATTGTAATTGATCACCCTGTTCAAGGGTAATGTATGTAGCAGTCTCTTATCCACTAGAGAGTGGCATCTCACATCTCTGTATTGAGTCAGTTGTATGTGTGATAATATCCAACTGGGATCCCAGGGGAAACTAATGACAGTCTCGGTAATTGGATGTTTCAGGGTAGCAGAATTAGATATTATATTGAAAAGGTCCCTCTAATAACAACATCGGTGTGGAAAGACAGTGTACACACCGAGTTGCAACCACGTGACCGGGATCTCGGACCCGGAAGCCTCCAGCAGGTAGCGGCAGCCGGAGAAGATACGGGGGGAAGACCAGCAGGCAGATGCAGGGACACAGCGGCGAAGTGAAGGTTAGATTCCGTAAGGGAAAAGGGCTGTGCACGGCGGACAGTCCTATTTAGGGCTCAAAGTTAGTGTACATTCCCCCGCACCTAAAGGTGGGTACACACTAGTAAATATATCTGCAGATCAATTGATCTGCCGATATATCTATGGACGGATCGGGCAGTGTGTTGCCCGATCCGTCGGGGACTGACGTCATGAACTGGGCGGGCGTGTACACACGCCCGCCCAGTTCAGCTGTCAATCACCGTCGGCCGCCGCAGCAAGTGTACGGGCGGTCGGCCGACCGCCGTACACACACAGCGACGCGCCAATATATCGGTAGATATATTCCACGTTGGCTGTGCTGCAGGGCCGATGCGATACGTCTGTGATACGTCTGTGCGATACGGCCGTACACACTGGCCGATGGACCCGCGATATATCGGCTGTTCAAGAGAACGGCCGATATATTGGCCAGTGTGTACGGGCCTTAAGACTGGACTGACTCCCAGGAGCTTTAGGGATTGGGAAGGTGCTTGTACCAATGTGGCATCCCAATCAGCCTAAGCGCCGGTGCAGACCGTGCGTCCGGAGTCCTAACACCTACCATTGGCGCAAAATCCCCAGTCCAGACCTGCATAGGGGTACCCCGAAAATGATGAGGGACCTTTCCACCTTATCAATATAATATCTAACTCCGCTACCCTGAAATATCCAATTACCGAGACTGTCAGTTTACTCTGGGATCCCAGTTGGATATTATCACACATACAATTTACTCAACACAGAGATGTCGGACCAGTGGCGGAACTAGCGAGCGGTAGGCTCGGGTGCAACAAAATACTTTGGCCCCCCCTCATCCCGTCCAAGTCCACCCCCTCACCACTGGAGAGGATCTGGTGAGGGGGACCTGCTCAGGGCCAGGGAAATGGATACCTAGCAACAGTGCCGTAACTAGACCTTTTAGCGCTGTGTGCAAGAAACGGCATCGGAGCCCCCCCTCTATGTAAAACAGGGAGAGTGCGCCCCTACGGCGCACACAAAAAATATAGGGCCGTGGCTTCATGGGGAAGGGGTGTGGCTACAAAATAATACCAATTCATATAACGGTGCACAGTAATCTCCATTGTTAAAAATTACGCCGCACAGTAGCACCGCTAGACCAAGTAGAGCCCATTTTACACATTACGGCGGACAGATTCCCCATTTTACACATTACGGCAGACAGCGTCCCCTCTTTACACATTATGGCAGAAAAGATTCCACCTTTTACACATTACGGCAGACAGCGTCCCCTTTTCACACATTACGGCAGACAGCGTCCCCCTTTTACACATTACGGCAGACCGTGTCCCGTTTTTACACATTACAGCAGACAGTCCCCCTTTTTACACATTACAGCAGACAGCGTCCCTTTTTTACACATTACGGCAGACAGCGTCCCCTTTTTACACATTAAGGCAGACAGAATAGATAGATAGACAG
Organism: Pseudophryne corroboree; assembly: GCF_028390025.1. NCBI lineage: Eukaryota > Metazoa > Chordata > Amphibia > Anura > Myobatrachidae > Pseudophryne > Pseudophryne corroboree. The sequence continues at coordinate 506,351,377 of NC_086446.1, read as the reverse complement.
ACAGACAGACAGACAGACAGAAAGAAAGAATAGATTATACTTACTGTCTCCGCTGGTAATCAGGCTCCTCGGTGCAGCAGCTTCTGGCAGATCCCGGGCAGGGGAGAAGAAGGAGGAGGGAGGGGAACTTGGGAGCCGCAGCAGCGCACTGTAATTGGTGGAGGCGCCACTGCAGCTGTCCCTCTCCTTCCACATAGTGATGTGGCGCTGTGATGAGTGAAGCGCTTCCCAGCATTCACAGTGGTGGCCAGCCTATGTGGAAGGAGAGGGACAGCTGCAGCGGTGCCGCCACCAATTACACTATGCTGCTGTGGCTCCCTCCTCTACCTCCCTCCTTCTCCTTCCTCCCCCGTGACCGCTGCGTCCCTGTGCTCTTCTCGGCAGCGGTGGCCCGCAGCACACAACGGCAGGCGGCATGTAGTGAGTCACTTTGACTCATTACATGCTGCGCTGGCTTTGGGCCCCTTGACAGTGACGGGCCCCAGTGCAAGGGACGCCACTCTCTAGTGGAAAAGAGACTGCTACATACATTATAGAAATGCAAGGCCTAGACGCGCTGTCACTAATGCCAGTAAGAGATTGTCAGTCCCAATGGTAATAGTGCAAAAAAGAAAGAGTGTACTGGCGCTAGTAGAAGTTTCTCCAATATTAATAATCAAACGTGGATGAATTAAAACATATAAATGATTTATTCACTAAACAACATATGTACCATATCACTTAAAACCAGTAAAATTGGGCATAAAACAAGACTGAGAATCAAAGTAGGAATAGCTGCTAGTATGCATCCATATGGGATCCCGGACTGAGGAATAAAGTTCTCTGGGGAGTAGTGTTATTTAAATACAGCTGCTGTTACCCATGGCGATGGAGTCCTCCAGGTGCTTGGAAGGAACAGCAGGCAAGCTGTGATGTTTATGCAAAAGCTGGGTCTCTCCAATCAATGCTGTAGTAGTGTGGTCCCACAGAGAAAGTTCCAAAGCAAGGAATAATCGTGTTAAAAGTCCATATCTGGATCCTCACAAAGTGGAATGCATGTGGTGATGGCAGCTTGGCACTTAACGCATTTCCCTAGGCACGGTCACCTAGCCTCATCAGAAGTTCACAACTATTCCTTGCTTTGGAACTTTCTCTGTGGGACTACACTACTACAGCATTGATTGGAGAGACCCAGCTTTTGCATAAACATCACAGCTTGCCTGCTGTTACTTCCAAGCTCCTGGAGGACTCCCCAGGGAACTTTATTCCTCAGTCCGGGATCCCATATGGATGCATACTAGCAGCTATTCCTACTTTGATTCTCAGTCTTGTTTTATGCCCAATTTTACTGGTTTTAAGTGATATGGTACATATGTTGTTTAGTGAATAAATAATTTATATGTTTTAATTCATCCACGTTTGATTATTAATATTGGAGAAACTTCTACTAGCGCCAGTACACTCTTTCTTTTTTGCTACATACATTACCCTTGAACAGGGCAGGGGCGGAACTACTGGCGGGGCAGGCAGTGCATTGCACTGGGGCCCCGCCGCACTCAAGGGCCCACAGCCGCCGGCCGGCATTACATGAATGAGTCACAATGACTCATTGTATGTCATGCCGCAGCCGCACACCAGCGCTCCCGTGACCCGCCCGTCATAAGGAACGATTCTGGCCACCCGCACACGAAGGAGGGAGGAGGGACCGTCCCTCCCTCCCTCATATACAAACAGGTCACAGTCTCTCAGTGAAGGAGAGAGCCGCAGCAGCGCTTTGTTACTGGTGGAGGCGCTGCTGCTGCTGCTGCTGCTCCTCTGCTTCACTATAGGCTGTCTCTGAGAACAGCCTATAGGGAAGCAGAGGGGCAGCAGCAGCAGCGCCTCCACCAGTAACACAGCGCTGCTGCGGCTCCCTCCTTCACCTCCCTCCTCCTTCTTCTCTACTGCCCGGGAAGCTGCACCGAGGAGCCTGAGCCAACAGAGAGGGTAAGTATAATTCTTTCTTTCTTTCTTTCTTTCTTTCTTTCTTTCTTTCTTTCTTTCTTTCTTTCTTTCTTTCTTTCTTTCTTTCTTTCTTTCTTTCTTTCTTTCTTTCTTTCTGTCTCTTTCTTTTTTTATTTGTTGGGACTGCCTGCCGCAATGTGTAAAAAGGGGGGACTGCCTGCCGCTATGTATAAAAATGGGGAATCTGCCTGCCGCAATGTAAAAAATGGGGAATCTGCCTGCCGCAATGTAAAAATGGGGAATCTGCCTGCCGCAATGTAAAAATGGGGAATCTGCCTGCCGCAATGTGTAAAAATGGGGAATCTGCCTGCCGCAATGTAAAAATGGGGAATCTGCCTGCCGCAATGTGTAAAAATGGGGAATCTGCCTGCCGCTATGTATAAAAATGGGGAATCTGCCTGCCGCTATGTATAAAAATGGGGAATCTGCCTGCCGCTATGTGTAAAAAGGTAGAATCTGCCTGCCGTAATGTGTAAAAAGGGCACGCTATCTGCCGTTATGTGTAAAAGTGTATGGTGTCTGCCGTAATGTGTAAAATGGGGACGCTGTCTGCCGTAATGTGTAAAATGGGGACGCTGTCTGCCGTAATGTGTAAAAAGTGCACGCTGTCTGCCGCTATGTGTAACGAGGGCACGCTGTCTGCCGCTATGTGTAACGAGGGCACGCTGTCTGCCATTGTGTAAAAAGTGTATGCTGTCTGCCGCTATGTGTAACGAGGGCACGCTGTCTGCCGTTATGTGTAAAAAGTGCACGCTGTCTGCCGTTATGTGTAAAAAGGGGAATCTGTTCGCTGTAAGGAGTAAAAGGGTCTCTACCTGGTGTAGTGGTGCTACTGTGCGGCGTAATTTGAAGAATGGAGACTACTGTGCACCGTTTTATGAATTGGTATTATTTTGTGGACACACCCCTTCCCCACGAAGCCACGCCACTATGTATTTTTGCGCGCGCCTACGGCGCGCACTGCCCATGGGGTGGACTTGGATGGGATGGGGGGGGGGGGGCCCAAAGCATTTTGTTGCACCTGGGCCCACCGCTTGCTTGTTCCGCCACTGGAACAGGGTGATCTGTGACAATCTAGTCTTCTTTCCGGCAGAGAGGCAAGAGGTTCTCCCCAAACACGTTAATTGAAACAATATAAATTAAAATGTCTTTATTTAACAGGAACTCTGGACATTTGGTAATTCCTCTTTTACCCTTACCTAAATATATTTTGAATAGCGCTTTAAATATCACAACAAAATATTGCAACAGATATCTGGGAATAAGAGCTCCAAACTATATCGCAACTATACTTTTGTCTAATTTTTCTGAGGAATGCAGCTGCACTTTAGCTCTTGTTACAAGCAAGGAATCCTTGTGATATATATTTACATTTTTGGATAGGTTAGCAGTAAATGTATTACATAGCTCCATTTAGATAAATGCCTGGTTTAATATCAGAGGTAAAAAGCTATCATGTTGTTTCTTTAATTTTAGCACAATTTCTCCAACTATTCATTGCAGTAGTATGTGTAATAGGAAACTACCGATGTGCTAGTAGGTTTCCCTTGTAATTATCCCTGGCAAAGTCCTTGTATTTCCTTATCTGGCTTAAAGTACAGTATAAGCAGTCTCTCCTTGCTCTCACTAGTTCTCAATGTACAGTAGGTAAGAAGTCACTAGTCTCTCTCTATTTAGAAGGCATACTCAGGGTGCAATGTATTATGACAGTTCTCACCCTCAGCTGGATATCCTGCTAATACCTGCTTTGCTGTTACGCTGTTCTATGTAAGTGCAAACTGAAAAGTAATACTCTGCTGGAGAAATAGGGATTGCTAGGTGACACAGGGAGCAGGCTTTCTGCTGTACTCACTATAGACACCCACTCTGCTTCCAGCGCTGCAGCAGTCGCAAATTAGAAGTAGAAGTTTATAGACTTTTACTGAGTGGCTCTCACATCCACTGCCTGTCAGCTGCTCTCAGTGTGTATAACCTAGCACTTTCTAGTAGGTAATATCTAGAATCTGGTTGCTATTGGCAACATCTCCACTTCTATAAACCCGCTCTTTAGTAAATATACCCCTTACGATGCCAAAACATGTGCCTCAATAACAAGGAGCAAGACAGGACCAGTACAAAAGACAGCAAAACATCACTTAACCAGTCTGGTAATGAGTTTCAAGCATGTGACCATGTCCTGTCCTAGCCCCTCCTCTTTGTCTCATCAGTAAATATGCCAGTTTCATATGACTATATAACAGATTATTTTAAATGTATTTGTATACTTCCATTTTGCTTGGCATCGCCCACTTAAAGACATCAGATTTGTAGCTGTAATCAGCAAAAGTATTAGCAAGTTATTTAGTTATCTATATAGCATCCTCTAACAAAGATGCTTTTATTTTGGAAGGGTTCATTCCACTCCTCCGTCACACTTTTCACTGACATAAATCAGAGAACTTAAACTGGCCACTAGGGAAGCATTCCAGGAAGTAAAACATTGAACATCACTGCCATGTCCTTGTTACATTTACTTGTACTTGGTATACAGTATCTCTTTTTATTGGCCAATTTGATTTGTTCATCTGGTTGCATTTTCATTCTGGCAAATAAGTCAGTTTTAGTTAGCATGTCATCTGCTTGTGCTGTCCCCATCCTCTGATTAAACTCCCAACAAGCACAACTCTGTGTGTATCTAAATGTTTGTTAACAGTGCATCTCAATGGCCAGTTTGTTTGATTTTAACTTCATCGAATGAAAAGCTCTCTCATGCCTCAAGTACTACGTTATTCTGTTGCCCAGCGGCTCTGTGAATAGAGGGAAGAGGCGGTGTGAGAGGATCTCAGCCTTTAAGTCCCTCCACTTGTTTCAAGTTTATTGTTTTGTGTTTTTCTTTATTTTATTCCCTCCCCCCCACCCATCCACCCCCCATCACAGGCTGATCATTTCAGATGCAAACGACCTCTCATTTCCAGGAGGACAATGACTGGTGTCGGGAGCTGGACAGAAACTACCTGCTGTTAGTTACTTGTTGCCCTAAATAGTTTTCTTATCACTAAAAATTACCAGCTCATGTGAGGGGAATATAACAGCTAAAAATGACCCTCAGGCTGTACATTCATGTGCTGTATGCTGCAAAGCAAGCATACAGGAATTGGGAATATGTGTAAATCACTGGGAAAATGTGAGAAAAATACATTTATTTCATATTTTTACTTTTTTTACTTTAGATGTAACTATCCTAAAAATAATTATTTTGGCAGGGGTGGGTTTGGCACTTCAGACAATGTTAATAGACTTGATTGAGATATCACATTGTAATTTGCGTAGCGTTGTATGGTTCTCATTGGACAACAAGCCATCAGTCGCAGCCTATTCTAGAGGTCAGCTGTCTTACTAGTCACTCAGAGAGTAATATAGCAGGCTATACTAAACATTTTCCCCCATTTGTTAAACGGGCATTTTTTCCTTATGCAGGCATACAATGGTGATTCATTTATTAAATTTTTACATTTATTAATATAAATAAATATCAATAATCATGTTACATTGTCTGAGATGGTAAAATCGAGTACTCTCCGTAAAGTAAAAATCTGCTTTCTATTTACCTCTCAGACACGTAATAAACTTTATACAATTAAAATATAGTTGTTATACAATTCTGTAAAATATCTATATTTTAATTGCCAAAGTGTCATAACTGATACAATCTTCTAAACTTTCTTTAAATTAGAGATAAAAACAGTTTTGCTGCATCATGCGCTAATCTGTTAATATAACTTACTGTTCATAAGTTATGAACCCTATTGCACAGTTATTTCTCAGGGTCCCTTGGAACTCCTCATTGGATGTTAAGTGTCAAAAGACCCACAAAATAGCTAGTGAAAAGTGTGAAGAAAATCAAGCAAAGGGCTCTGGGCTTTCTTAGTATTCTTTGGATTTTTGTGTAAAAGCATCCTAAACTTCTCCCCCACGTCCTGCTCCTGTCTGAGATTCTTTTATCTTCCAGAGATTTGTTACTGGTTAATTCTAAATGACCATCTCTTTCCCCTGACAAAGCCGCACTCTTTAGATGTGGGTAAATGGTATGGAAAATGGGAGGTACTGGCCAGCTTCATGGACCTAATAAATCTTAACTATATTAAGGCTCATTCCTTTGCCTTCCCTCCCTGAGCCTTTGTCTTGCTAATACACATTAAGATTTGCCTCGCTAAACACTTTGAGACTTTTCTGAGGTGAGGCCTGTACAAAGACACAGATGTATGGACCTCAGCAACCTTTGACCCCTCCCTTTTTTAGATACCCATTTTAGAGGGGGGGCAGTAGTGCCAACATGATGGAATTTTGCCCTGGAATTCATGTCCTAAAAAGCTTTTACTTTAGGGAGAAAAGAAAAGAAAAACTGCAAAATCTCCCTCTAGAACCCAGTTTCTCTCATCATGAATGGAATCTGTGCCGCGCTTTGCATTGGAAAGTAAGGTCTGGCACAGAAATTACCCATTCTGTACAGGGCAGAGGCATTCCTTCCTATAAAATCCCCATTTCCAAAATTGTGTAAGTAGGAAGTGAAATAAAAACATAAAAAAAACATTACAAGACTTCTATGAATTAATGCACATTCTTCTCAGATAATTACATTGCACTAACCCTCCCTCCCATTACATGAGAACAGACCCTACACAGGCACTTACCTGTAAGAAAGATTTATTTGCCTCTTTCCTCGGCTGCAGGCACAGAAGCCCCTCCTCCAGAGAATCACCATAGAGAGGACAGGCTCAGATAGGACAATGGGATGGGCCTGAGGATGGGGGTGGGAGGAACAAAATACAGCTGGGGGTATATGAGCAGGAGGGGGGCAAGCCTGGTCCTGGAGGTGGGAGGGGCTATCTAGACATCTCTTCCTAGCCACAATGAAGCAGCAGCAGGACAGCCTATGGCTGGGGAGGGACCAGCCACAGCATCTCAACATGTCAGACTTGGTACACCAGAAGAGGTGAGCAGCAGGATGGGCGGGACTTGGCATGGGGGTAGAGGAGGGGGTGTTAATAGCAGAGGGAGCATGACCAAGGACGCTCCAGGCTGCATTTGAAGAAAACATTTGTTTCCTATCTACAGCATCATAGAGACCTGCAGAAACTGTGGGCCTATTCTGGAGAATGGGCCTGGAGCTGCAGCTCCATCAGCCCCATTGTTAATCCGGCCCTGCCCGAGGAACACCAAGGGACTGCGAGAGAGGAGTTGTAGTGTGGCCATGCAGCACTGTAGAAAGGCAACACGTGCTAAGACTGCCACTCTCCCGTACTGTAATAAGCCAGGCTGCAGACAGCAGTGATTAGTAGAGGCCAGATATACTATTAACTCTGGTCGTGGTATGCTCTGCTGGGGATGTTCTTTTTATTCCTACCATGGAAAAATCTAAGCAGGTCTGAAAAACTGTAGTTTCCATGGTGACCTGGCAACCTGTATTTTTTTTACGCCCCGCATTTGGATGTTACAGTGCGGCCTCTCCTCCCTTCCTGTATCTCTGGGTCTAAATCTGCTCTGGCACCTCTGGAGTTTGCATGCCGGTCTGTGGAGCCCAGTCCCACCCTCTTTTCCCTTGTACAGGTTGCCAGCTTGTGAGGGGTGAACAACAACATTGAGCGGGATTAACAAAGGCATCCCTCTTATTTGAAAGGTGAGCATCCCGCCTTTGTTAAAACACTTGGTATATTTGAAAGTTTCTATTAAGTATCTACCACGCTTTCACTTCTCTGCTCCAAGCTATACATGTTAAAATCTTTTAGTCTTTCCGGGTAAGTTTTCTGGTGTTGGCCATACACCATTGTAGTTGCCCTTCTTTGTACACTCTCAAATGTATTTATATCCTTCTGGAGATATGGTCTCCAGAACTGGACACAGTATTTCAGGTGAGGCTGTACCAATGACCTATACATTAATACTTCTTTTTTCCAGCTACTGATTCCTCTCCCTATGCAACCAAGTATCTGACTTGCCTTTCTGATTGCTTAGTTGCATTGCTTTCCTGCCTTTAAGTCACTTGAAATAGTGACTCCTAAATCCCTTTCCTCCTCAGTAGTTTCCATTATAGTACCGTTGATACTATATTTAGCCTTTGGGTTTTTGAAACCCATGTAGATGATTTTACACTTTTTAGCATTAAACTGTAGTTGCCATGTGCTTGACCATTTCTTAAGTCTACCTAGGTCATCATTTGTTTTACCCCTCCTGATGTGTCTGCCCTGTTGCATAACTTTGTATCATCTGAAAAAAGGCATACTTTCCCTTCAATACCATTTGCAATGTCACCAACAAAAATATTAAAGGTGGCACTGGTCCAAGTACAGATCCCTGGGGTACTCCACTAACAACATTTCCCTCCATAATGCACTGCATTTACTACAACTGTCTTTCTGATCCTGCAACCAGGTTCTTATCCATTTAACTGTTTTATAATACAATTCCACGTTTTCGAGTTTATTTAGCAGTCCTAGATGTATGACAGTGTCAAATGCCTTACTAAGGTCTAGGCATGCTACTTCTACAGCACCCCTCCCCTTGATCTATTATTTAGTTACACAGTCAAAAAATCAGTAAGATTTTTTGGCATGATCTCCCCACCAGTAAATCCATTCTGTTTGCGATCCTGTAAGTTGTTTGATTTAAGATAGTCTACAACTCTTTATTTTAAAAGTTTTCCCATTACTTTATCTACTACTGATGTAAGGCCTACTGGTCTGTATTTACTAGCTTCCTCCTTGCTTCCACTTTTGTGCAGTGGAACTACATTTGCACTTTTCCAGTCCTTTGGAATTGCACCTGTATCTAGTGACTTGTTGAATAATTCCGTTAATGGTGCTACCGGATGTTTCCCATCTGTATTCCATCTTAATCAGCAATGCAATCACAATTGATTTGCAATCGCATCACTGTTGGCCATTAGCATGCGAGTGATATCAGTTGCAGTTTTGCTAAATTAGCAAAACTGCAACTGAAGCTGAATAAGGCCCTACGTCTTATTACTCCTCCATTTTATTTTCTCCTTTCTCTTACAGATGTGTCCTCATACATCTTGCCTATGCCATGCGGCAGGAGATGCCTGGCAGTGATTCAGCCAGCAGCTCCCGGCCAGCTCTGCTAACGTCTGGTGTCTGTTTTTTGCAGAAAATGCATCTTATTCGCATTGCTATGTGACTAGGACCCACAAGCAGCTTCGCTGATTAAAACTATATGTGGCTGTATCTGCATTCAAAATGCAATATTACAATGATTTCCAGGAAGACACCTTAACATAGCATTTTGTATGCAGATACAGCCACAGTCACAAACAGAATATAGGGATGCCGCATATAATTTTAATTAACATAAGCTGCTCGTGCATCCTATTCACATAGCACTTAGAGGCATTTAAATAGAAAGAGTCTCACATAAAGATGCTCGGCGCTACTGAGAGGCCTGTTTAACGTAGCTGCAGCACGGATGTAGGAGGACACATCTGTATATACTTAAAAAAGTTTTGCCCCCTTTATCTACTGACTGAGCCATTTTCTCCTCAGATACTGCTTTTACACGCCTAATCACTTTCTTAAGGCCCCCATACACTACAGCGATATGTCTGAGGCTGAAGTCGGAGGCGATTTTCCTTGAACTCTCCCGAGAGCTTCCCGGGAGTGGTTCCATATGATTCCATATGATTTGGTACATGTGTGACTTGTTTTGCATGCAATTATAGCAATGCATTCACATGTACCCAAGATATATCTGATGGGCTGGATTAGGGTGCTAGGGGGGCTGGCCCAAATAGGCATATAAATAGCAGCATCCATTAGCCTTGTGCACACTGCTTCTATAGAATATGTGATTGTCTGGATTGGTGCTAGGGGGGTGGGCATACGCGCACGCAGGGGGGGGTTTCCGAGTACCTGGAATCCCCCCCTGCACACCGATGCAGCTCACCGATTTCTGATGGAGGAGCAGGCACTACGGCTGCGTGTCCGGATGGTAGCTTCATAGGGGGAACTGCAGCGCGCATCTCCCGGTTGCCACACAGACTAGCAGTACCCATGACAGAGCACTGACAGCGATGTGTGCTCACATGCATAGGGGATCCAGTCGGGATGCGGCGGCATGTCTTCTTTCTGATGTCCCTCCCACCCGGGGACGAATTGACCCAGCCAGTGGGATTTCCAAGGTACTTCCTTTCTCATTAGTAGCCACAGCCTGCCAGCACCGCGGCCCGCTGTTGTGTAGTGACAGCGCTGCAGCTGCACAAGGCACTAATCACAGAGGTCAGAGGAGGTGACTCTTGTAGATCACAGCTAATTGTGTGGCTGTGGAGCAGCAGCACTGGTGCGCTGCAGACTGAATGGCCACAGCCACACAGCTCTTACCATCCTCACTGGTTACTCCTATCCCCACTACAGCGCAGTGGAAGCATGCTGCGGGACGACCTACTACTCTATGAAGGCCATGCACGCTGTGTTGCCATGGAAGCAGTGAGCAAGCTGGTAAGCGCTCACTGAAGATGGGGGTTATTTTATTGTATACAGTAACTATTGCAACCTTGCATTCCTTGTGTTACTTATTGATCTCCTATCAGTCCGTTGTCTCTGTCTCTCCAATATCTCACTCTACCCCTCCCTCATCTCACTCTTTCTCTCTCCCACATCTCTCCCCATGTCTCACTCCCTATAATCATGTTTCTCACCCCAACATATCTTGTTCACCCCACTGCTAATCCCAGCCTACCCTCTTGCTCTGCACTACTACTCACATCCTTCCTTTTATTCTCACTACTATTACTCCCGGCTGCTTGCCACAAAAGGTTGTAGACTGTATGGAGTTCATGCTCCAGGTGCTGGTTCTGGTGGAGGGTGATAGGCTAACCAGCCCTATCCCCTAGCCTCACAGTACAGTATCACCCTAACCACCACCCCTGCCTCTGGAACATATCCATATCCATTTTACCTCCTAGTGTCTGGAACATACCCTACCCCCAGGCCTCTTAGACATACAGTACCCCGCGGGCCCAGGGACATACACTGCTTGCCCTCCCACTTCTCCTCCCTGGCTCCAGGGATGTACACAACGCACCATACCACCACCACCCTTACCCCATATACTACCTAGTGTTAATTCTAGCACCCTACACCTAATCAATGAGGACATATTTTGAACGACTGCAACGATAAGTCACTTATATAATTTTGACCTTCAAAATGTAAATATGCCCTCCTCACCGATTAGGTGGAGGTTAATATACTGAACACTACCATACCCCCACCCCACCCCACCCCTCTGCACTGGGAATATACACAACACCCCCCCCCTCATCTCTCTCCTCTGTGAACCTCCTTCTCTTTCCATGACTTTCTTGCTCTCTTTATCCCCATGCCTCCGTCTCTACCCCATGCCTCTCTCTCCCCCGAAAGCCCCTCTCTCCCCATGCCTCCCACTCTCTCTCCCCCTTGCATATCTCTCTCCATGCCCCAGCTTCCAGCCTCCCTCTCGCTCTGTGATATATATATTTTATATATATATAATTGTGCGTGTATAATCTGGAAACCCCCTCTTAAAATTCCTGCGTTTGCCACTGGTGGGCCAAATGGCCATATAAATAGCAGCAGCCATTTTAGCCATGTGCACACTGCTGCTCTGTGATTAGTGAGGCTGGTTTATACCTTCCGAGCGTTCCACATTGCTAGTGTGCTTTGCTTTGTTTGCTTTTCTGAAAAAAGTACTCTTTATCCTGTTCTGTGATAGATTCCTACAGGCATCAACTTCTGTTAGCCTATGGCTATCTGAAGCTGAACCGTGACAGGGATCTGAAACGGAAGAGGCAGAGGTCTGTTTGGAGCAAGGAGTGGCTGATGAAGAGGGGGACTCTCTCTCACATGTCGCTCCTGACCGAGATTAGGGAGAACAACCCCGAGGACTATCTGAACTACCTGCGAATGGATGACGCTACCTTCCAGGAGTTGCTGGGCCTTGTGACTCCCTACATCGAGAGGCAGGACACCAAGATGCGGAGGGACATCACTGCTGAGGAGAGGCTGACTGCTTCTCTGAGGTTCTTGGCTACAGGGCGGTCGTTGGAGGACATGAAGTTTGGGACTCTCATCTCCCCCTAGGCTTTGGGTCGGATCATCCCTGACACCTGCAAGGCCATTGGGAAGATGCTGCAGGACCAGTATTTAAAGGTAAATAAAATACACACCACACCTGTTTAGTTACTTTTAAACTTTATAGAAAAAAAATATGTTTTTTTTCTTTTAAACAACTGTGCAAATTTATGCAATTATTTGCCAACATGGCACAAAGAACTTTATGCAGTTATTTGCCAACATGGCACATAAAACTGTAAAAAACATCATATCACAATTTGGATATATATATATATATATATATATATATAAATTATAATGATTAAATAACAGTCTATTTTACTTTTAATTCCCAGTAATATGGGGCATTACTTTCACTCCTAAGATGGAGGGCTATATGCTGTTTTGGGCACAGATTTGATTGGGAGAATACACACATGCTGTAAAGTGCAGAATGGATGGGCCCGGCGCTACTATCATGCACCTACAGCATGCGTGTATCCTCCCAAAAAAATCTGCCCCCAAAAGACCATATAGCCTATACCGCAACATATTTATTGGGAATTAATAACTTTAAAAAAACACCCTTAACAATGTTCTAATTCCCAATAAATATGGTGCGGTACTTTAAGATGGAGGGCTATATGGTGTTTTGGGCACAGATTTAATTGGGAGAATACACACATGCTATAAAGTGCAGAATGAATGGGCCCGGCCCCACTATTATCCACCTACAGCATGCTTGTATCCTCCCATAAAAATCTGCCCCCAAAACACCATATAGCCTATACCGCAACATATTTATTGGGAGTTATAAGAAGCCTACAAATTTTCAAACTGGGGCATGTCCTCCTCTGCCTCCAGTATAGCAGAGTATATGGCTGAGGAGCAGGTGGGTGGGGGAGTAGGATGTGGTTGGGTGGGCAGAATGAGATGGGGTTGCGTGGGCGGAATAGGATGGGATTGGGTGGGAGGAAGAGTAAGAGGATGTCTGTCGAATAGTACGACATCATCATGGACTTTTGATTTTTGTGCTTTGTTCAGCATCTTTAAATTGAGATGCTGAATCTGCTCCGCTTGACCCGGGGATAGGTTACACATTGCTGAGGCCATAAATTCCCAAAATTTTGAGTAGTGGTCGGGGAAGGGCCGAACAAGTCTTGACTTGATTTCCTCAAGAATGAGGTCTTCGCACTCCTGGGCAGTGTTTTTTTTTGGGGGGGGTTCTCTTCCAGGGGCGTAGCGAAGGAGCTGGTGATGCAGAGGTACCAGGGGTAGCTGGTGTTTCAGGGGTAGGAACTTGGGGCTGGGATTCCTCCGTATCCTGGATGATGCTGAGGTCTGGGGTGGCGGGAATCTCCACACTTCCACTCTGTAGTAGATTAAAAAAATACACTGTTTAAATACATTTGTTTCCCCCAGCACCCTGAATGATAACCGTAACCAGATATAAATTTCACATGATAATAGAATTCAGAGATCTTCGTTACACATATTTGCACAAATGTGTGAATAAGCCCCAAAGCCGCATCAAGGCGTCTCTGTATATTTGGGGTCCCTAGCGCTATATCTAGGTGCAGGGTGTGGCACCCCAAAACACCAGCATAAGCCAGAAAGCCCAGCGTAGCATACCAGTGAAAAAACTATAGTGTTAATAAATTAGTATTTAGGAAGCCGAAGCTATAGAGAAAGTGATACAAAAATGAAATGCAATTAAAATAGAGAAATAGTGTTAAAAAATTAATAAGTGAAAAGTGTTAATAGAATGTAAAGGTATGCCACACTGAGGCCATCCAGCTCAGCCAGTCCAGAGGCACCACACCTCACACCTCCATTACCCCTATCTGGGTCTAAGATTAACCAGCAAGGAGCCACATGATAATGGCTCCTGACTACAATATGTCTAAGCTAAGAGCTACCTACCTTGGAGCAACCCCATAATGCTCCATGTGGCATGTCAGGGCCTGCACCTCCTCCTAATGCAGGAACCTCTCTGCTTCTCACAACAAACATATATATATATTGGTAGATGCTCAATTAGCTTAGTGATATCATTCAGGTGCTCGAAAGGGAGGGGTATTTCTAAGCAAGAAAAAAAGGCATTTGTTTCCCCCAGCACCCTGAATGATAACCGTAACCAGATATAAATTCCACATGATAATAGAATTCAGAGATCTTCGTTACACATATTTGCGCAAATGTGTGAATAAGCCCCAAAGCCGCATCAAGGTGTCTCTGTATATTTGGGGTCCCTAGCGCTATATCTAGGTGCAGGGTGTGGCACCCCAAAACACCAGCATAAGCCAGAAAGCCCAGCGTAGCATACCAGTGAAAAAACTATAGTGTTAATAAATTAGTATTTAGGAAGCCGAAGCTATAGAGAAAGTGAGGTGTGAGGTGTGGTGCCTCTGGACTGGCTGAGCTGGATGGCCTTAGTGTGGCATACCTTTACATTCTATTAACACTTTTCACTTATTAATTTTTAACACTATGGGGTATATTTACTAAGGTCCCGATTTTGACCGAGATGCCGTTTTTTCTTCAAAGTGTCATCTCGGTAATTTACTAAGCAAAAATCACGGCAGTGATGAGGGCATTCGTAATATTTTGGAAGTCCTTGGCAAAAATCACGAATCAATACACCATCGGTCAAATACGCCTGCAATTTGGTAGAAATCGGTCATTTACTAAAAAGTGCAAAACACAAACACTGCCGACAATAGCCAAACACTGCCGTGCTAAAATACAAATCGTGAAAAAGTGCTAAAAAAAACCAGACCTGCTTTTTTATCCCGTGTTTGTATAGGCATGCAGGGATCCATGAGATCCGTGCATGTTTATCAGTGGGAAGGGGTGGGAAATGTTATAATTTAACAAAAAAAAAATGCGTGGGGTCCCCCCTCCTAAACCAAACCAGCCTCGGGCTCTTTGAGCCGGCCCTGGTTGCAAAAATATGGGGAAAAAAATTGACAGGGGTTCCCTCATATTTAAGCAACCAGCACCGGGCTCTGCGCCTGGTCCTGGTTCCAAAAATACGGGGGACAAAAAGCGTAGGGGTCCCCCGTATTTTTGAAACCAGCACCGGGCTCCACTAGCTGGACAGATAATGCCACAGCCGGGGGTCACTTTATACAGTGCCTTGCGACCGTGGCATCAAATATCCAACTAGTCACCCCTGGCCGGGGTACCCTGGGGGAGTGGGGACCCCTTCAATCAAGGGGTCCCGTCCCCCCAGCCACCCAAGGGCCAGGGGTGAAGCCCGAGGCTGTCCCCCCCATCCAATGGGCTGCGGATGGGGGGCTGATAGCCTTTGTTGAAAGTAATGAATATTGTTTTTAGTAGCAGTACTACAAGTCCCAGCAAGCCTCCCCCGCAAGCTGGTACTTGGAGAACCACAAGTAGCAGCATGCGGCGGAAAACCGGGCCCGCTGGTACCTGTAGTACTACTACTAAAAAAATACCCCAATAAAGACAACACACACACACCTTGAAAGTATAACTTTAATACATCCATCCACACCTCCATATACACATACTTACCTTATGTTCCCACGCAGGTCGGTCCTCTTCTCCAGTAGAATCCATGGTGTACCTGTAGAAAAAATTATACTCACATAATCCAGTGTGTTAGGCTCCTCGGTAAATCCTTTTGTAATCCACGTACTTGTAAAAATAAAAAAACGGATACCCGACCACGAACTGAAAGGGGACCCATGTTTTCACATGGGACCCCATTCCCCGAATGCCAGAAACCCCCTCTGACTGATGTCTAAGTGGGTTTCTTCAGCCAATCAGGGAGCGCCACGTTGTGGCACCCTCCTGATCGGCTGTGTGCTCCTGTACTGTCTGACAGGCGGCACACGGCAGTGTTACAATGAAGCGCCTATGCGCTCCATTGTAACCAATGGTGGGAACTTTCAGGTCAGCGGTTGACCGAAAGTGACCTCACCACTGACCTGAAAGTTCCCACCATTGGTTACAATGGAGCGCATAGGCGCTACATTGTAACACTGCCGTGTGCCGCCTGTCATACAGTACAGGAGCACACAGCCGATCAGGAGGGTGCCACAACGTGGCACTCCCTGATTGGCTGAAGAAACCCACTTAGACATCAGTCAGAGGGGGTTTCTGGCATTCGGGGAAAGGGGTCCCATGTGAAAACATGGGTCCCCTTTCAGTTCGTGGTCGGGTATCCGTTTTTTTATTTTTACAAGTACGTGGATTACAAAAGGATTTACCGAGGAGCCTAACACACTGGATTATGTGAGTATAATTTTTTCTACAGGTACACCATGGATTCTACTGGAGAAGAGGACCGACCTGCGTGGGAACATAAGGTAAGTATGTGTATATGGAGGTGTGGATGGATGTATTAAAGTTATACTTTCAAGGTGTGTGTGTGTTGTCTTTATTGGGGTATTTTTTTAGTAGTAGTACTACAGGTACCAGCGGGCCCATTTTTCCGCCGCATGCTGGTACTTGTGGTTTTCCAAGTACCAGCTTGCGGGGGAGGCTTGCTGGGCCTTGTAGTACTGCTACTAAAAACAATATAATTCACTTTGAACAAAGGCTATCAGCCCCCCATCCGCAGCCCATTGGATGGGGGGGACAGCCTCGGGCTTCACCCCTGGCCCTTGGGTGGCTGGGGGGGACCCCTTGATTGAAGGGGTCCCCACTCCCCCAGGGTACCCCGGCCAGGGGTGACTCGTTGGATATTTGATGCCACGGCCGCAAGGCACTGTATAAAAGTGACCCCCGGCTGTGGCATTATCTGTCCAGCTAGTGGAGCCCGGTGCTGGTTTAAAAAATACGGGGGACCCCTACGCTTTTTGTCCCCCGTATTTTTGGAACCAGGACCAGGCGCAGAGCCCGATGCTGGTTGTTTAAATATGGGGGAACCCCTGTCCATTTTTTCCCCATATTTCTGCAACCAGGATCGGCTCAAAGAGCCCGAGGCTGGTTTGCCTTAGGAGGGGGGACCCTACGCAATTTTTTTTTTACATTTAAACATTTTTTTTTTTTTTTTTTACAAGGTGCACAATGAAGCCCAGCACGGATCTCTCAGATCCGGCAGAGATTCATTGTATTAAAGTCGGCAGTGTTTTACAAGTCACTCACGTAAAACACTGCCAAAAAAAACGAATGACATCGGAAAACCCGAAAATGCAGAATAGGCCGCTTAGTAAATTAGTCGTAATCAATTCAAAAAGTTGCATATTTACACTTTCGATGTCATTCGTGATTGAACTTTGACCTCAAACGGGAAAATACGATTCTTAGTAAATTTACCCCTATTTCTCTATTTTAATTGCATTTCATTTTTGTATCACTTTCTCTATAGCTTCGGCTTCCTAAATACTAAATACTAATACTAATACATACTTACCTATGTTGACACGAGGTTCGGTCCACTTCTCCAAGTAGAATCCACGGTGTACCTGAAAATAAAATTATACTCACCAAAATCCAGTGTAGATCTGTCCTCTTCTGTTTTGTAATTCACGTACTTGGCAAAAAAACAAACCGCATTACCCGGACCACGCACTGAAAGGGATCCCATGTTTACACATGGGACCCCTTTCCCCGAATGCCGGGACCCCACGTGACTCCTGTCACAGAGGGTCCCTTCAGCCAATCAGGGAGCGCCACGTCGTGGCACTCTCCTGATTGGCTGTGCGCGTCTGAGCTGTCAGACGGCACATCGCACAGCCGCTCCATTATCTTCAATGGTGGGAATTTTGCGGTCAGCGGTGAGGTTACTGTCAATTACTGTCTCCTGTCAATTCCCCCCCCCCCCCCGTATTTTTACAACCAGGACCTGCTCAAAGAGCCCGAGGCTGGTTATGCTTCGGAGGGGGGACCCCACGCAATTTTTTTCTGGGTTTTTTAAACATTTTTGTGCCGTCCAAAAAGTCGAATCCAGGACGCACATATCCGTCAATTGCTCCGTTTTTCGACTGCGGGACTGTCGAATCTGTTTTTTATTGAATTATGTCGAATTCGGGTCCCGGCGGGAGGGTATGTGACTGTCGAATTGTGTCGAATTTAAAAACGGTCGAATTCCAGCCGGAATTTGACCGCAATTGCATATACCCCATAGTCTTGATCCAGAGACATATGTGTAATGAAAAAAAAGTGGTGCACAAACTGTTATAGTTTTTGTTTTACAAATGGTTTTACTTAAGGTATATGGTTAAATGTTTATATGGTTAAATGGTTTTTTGATTAATGGTGTTTAACTTTGTATAATATATGTTTTTAAAATAAATTTTTTTTGTAAATACTTTCCTCATTACACAAACATCAGTGGTACAGCGTGGGGGTACAGTGGCGGTGAAAACACATGGCCATTTGGGGGTTAAAATGACTTTGGGGACAAAGAAATACAAGGTACAGCATGGGGGTACAGTGGCAGTGAAAACACATGGCCATTTGGGGGTTAAAATTACTTTGGGCACACAGAATAAAATGTGAACAATAATTTATAATACATTGGTGGTCAGTTTGATTACATTGGGGGTCAGTGTCATACATTGGTGGATAGTGTGCTAGGGTGGACAGTGATTGGTGGTCAGTGTGGAAATACATACTTGGGGCAATGCGAAATCCAATCAAATCGGATATATCTGTAGCTCTCCGTTTGCTGCATCGCTGCTGCTGATGCTGCTGCTGATGGGAGTGTCCTGAGAATGCCAGTCAAACTTCCTACGATATATTGCAGGTGATATATCGCAGGCACAAAAAAACACACCTTTTTCCATACGATTCAAGGCGAATAATATATATCATGAGTGCAGCACTAGTGACCTAGGGGATCCGACACGACACTCACGGGAACGCGCATCGGATCAGATCGGATCGGAAACACCTCCAAAATGCCCGATTTCACCCGATATATCGGCCCGAATGCCCGAAATTCTATGAAATCGGGCATTATCGTTCTAGTGTATGGGGCCCTTTAGCCTCCTTCTGTCTGGCAAGATACACCTCTTTTTCGATATTATTTAAGTCTGTTCGTATGTCCTAAAGGCCATCTTTTTTTGCTTAAAATGTCTATCGTAGACTATTCTTCATTCACACGCATACTCAAGACATACTCTAAAGAAATAACTGACACTGACAACAGGATCATTTTGCCAAATAAAAATGTCAGCTTTATTATTAAACAAATGGTATGGTGGCAAGGAGGGATGGCTTATTTAATGCAAGTCCCTATTTATTCTACATTTTAACCATTTTAATTATGGCTGACCCAAACATCTAAATTTCAGAACACAAGAAGAGGTAAGGGCCCAACTTCAGCGCAGCCTCCATCGCATCACAAAGAGACAAGGGCCCAACTTCAGCCCAGCCTCCATTGCATCACAAGGAGCCATAAAGGGCCATTTGCCACCCCTTGTGTTGATTCATCTTTACTGGGGATACCGTGGCCAACTCTCCACTCAAGCTATTCCCCAACTCCAAACCAAAAAGGTGCTCAGGTGTCTACCAACTCCACCGGAGACCGAAGTCCACCTGGTACGATGGTACTCCGGCCCCGTGATGTATCAAACTTCACCACCTTCTCATCTCCTGAGCACCTATAAAACCTTTTTCACTACAGCCACAATTTCAGGCCATCCCAACCCTTCACAGTTTCAACGAAACCCCGGCACCATACCTCAACCTTAAAAACACTCCTCTTAAGACTCCTTCTACCTGACTAATAAAATTCCTGACTACAGACTGAGGACAAGTCCTCCAGAAAGATTTCCATACCTCTCAAATTCAAATGGACACCGTCGGCCATGTAATGTTGAGTGGCAGAAACCGAAATGGAGGGATGCGGGACCACAAACCCCCAATTCTCACTCAGAGCCCGGCCCACCACAGAATTGATCCGGCGCCGGACCAACTCTATGGCAGCCGGTCTATCCGCACCTCTCCACACCAACCGTGGAATGATGTCATACCATCCCACGCTTAGAAAGGATAACCTGTTTTGTAGGCTAACTAAGTCCCTAACCATGGTTTTTCGAAGGTCAAGACCTGACCTTTTGGTCAAGTCGTTTCCCCCGGCATGGAACACCACTCTCAATGGGCATCCCGACCTCTCCATCTGCTGCCAAAGTAGGGACATGACTTGCTCCCAATGTAGGCCCCTCACACCGATCCACCTGATCAGCTTCGCTTCAAGGGACTGAAGGCACTCCAAACCAGACCTTTCACCGTGGTAGACGTATGAGTGCCCCACAATCCATATCGGACACTCATCCAAACGCCAAACTGAAAATACAAAAACAATATTCACAGAACCTTCAAATAAGATGACCTAGAAAACAACCTTATTTCCAAGACAAAAAACCACCCAACTATTCCCATTATAACCTTTCTAACATGGTATTTTTTTTATCATGAAGCTATTTTAATTTGGACTCTAAGGTGATGAATTTGAAATGCAGGGTGGTGGGGGGGAGGGAATATGAAGAATCAGACTTGACAAGAGGCGAAAAACATACCTGTCAAGTGGGTGTGAACCCCATGGCTTAAGGCACCTGACAGGATAAAAAATTCTTTAAGATCCCAAAATATGGCGAGTGGCTGAAACCTGAAGTCTGGTTTAGATCCACCAGGTCAAAACCTGATATATTTCCAAAATACATCAGACTTCCACCTACCAAGAGCTCTAATTTACCCGCTCCAACGACCCTCTGCAGCCGCTGCTGTCTCCGCACCTATACGAAAAGAATGGGTACCGTATTTCGATACTGGTAAACCCATTGTGAAAATACAACGTTTCATCAACCATCTAAATTGGAATTGAGTAACCGGCATACCATTCATATGCTGCAACCATGTACCTGGAATATCAGTCCTTGCTCACAAATATGCCTTTGCCAGAGACACTGGGCAAATCTCAATATCGTCAACACACCTCAAGGCCACCCAACACTAATTGATCGGTTTTGGAACATTGCACTTTGAACCATAAGCATTCTTCTTCCAGTGACACATGCTCACGAAGCATAGGTGACATCGCTGTTTTTGAAGTGGCCACCAATTCACTGACTCTAAAACCCCAAAAAAGGCCATCTCGAAACACAATTTAAATATGAGTGCTTCATAGTCAGATGCACAGACCGTCTGCAAAACGACCGCCATGCGCCGCAATATTGAAATGGTTATTGGCCTTCGTTCGTCCTGTACGGGGGGCATCACTCATGCCCACCCTTTCGGTACTCTCGCTAAAAAGAAAGATTTAGTGAAATCATGCCGGCCCTCAAGTCTCAAGAAGTAAGATAGAGCAGTCAGTAAACGTGATACAAATCCTCTTGGCCTGCCTGCGCTAAAACATTCCCAAACATAGTCCAATAACATGGTATAATCGTTCTTACCTTGATCTCGATGTATGTGGACATATCTCTCCCACTCTCTCATTGCAGTTCTGTACCCCCGAAGGGTGGAAGGCGCCAAGAATCTTGGCGCTAAGCCCTCCAATCCGGGCATATCACCTGCCAGGCATAAGATGGGCAAGGGTCACCAGATACATTCGCATCCGGCGCTAGCACCCTGAACCTGTGCCACTCAAAACTTTGAAAGCGCATCTGCCACACCATTTTCAATGCCTGGAACATGCTTAGCGCAAAAAATTATATTCCATTGAAGGCAACGCAGGACAATCTGACCCAACAATCGCAAAACAGCAAAACCAGCAGCTTTTTGTCTATTAAACGCATGAACTACTCCCAAATTATCGCACCAAAAAACTACTGATACATTGGCCAATACCTCATGCCATAACTCCAGTGCCACCAGGATTGGGAACAATTCTAATAACAACAGATTCCCAGAAAGGCCTTCATCAAACCATGCTTTAGGCCAAGGGGAAGCACACCACCTACCCTCCAGATACGCTCTGAAACCCAAAGAACCAGCCGCATGCGTGAATAACTGCAACTCAACATTGGATCTGGGTTCAGACTGCCAAATGCGAATACCATTAAAATTTGACAAAAACTTCCCAAATATGTAAATCCCTATGAATTTCTTTGGATAATTGTATGAAATGACAAGGCTTTTTAACACCCGCTGTTGTTCTTTCCAACTTCCTGCTAAAGACTTTACCCATTGGGATAACTCTGCAAGCAAATTTGAGAGACCCTAATAATGATTGAGCTTGTTTCAACGTCACCTTGCCATTGGCCAATGCCACGGTTATCTCCTCCTTCAGTTTAGCTATCTTTTCAATGGGCAAACGTCAGCAACCCTCAATCGCAGGCCCGGCGCTACCCGCTCAGCGAAGGGATGCCATGCAGGGAGGCGCTGGGACGGAGAGGCGCTCCCCCTGCTCTGCATTCCTTCCCTGCTGCGCCGTCCTGTGCCCCCTGCTGCTGCTGCTGCTGTGCCTGTCACTGTATGACAGGCACTGGCTGCGGCACCTGCAGCATGAAAATCCTCCTCCCTCCCCTCCCCTGTGTGACAGGACAGCGCTGTGTACGGTACATAAGGGGGCGGAGCTAAGTGGTGCTGAAGGGGGCGGGGCTAAACGGTACAGAAGGGGGCGGAGCCACACAGGCCAGGCTGCTGTAGTGTAGGGAGACTGGCTTATGTAAGTGAAGTGTGAGAGGGAAATGTGTATTGTGTGTGTGTGTGTGTGTGTGTGTGTGTGTGTGTGTGCGTTTATGTGTGCTTTAAGGACGCTACTACTACAGGGGGGGCATTACGTGTAACGACGCTACTAATGGGGGCCATTGCGTGTAACGACGCTACTACTGGGGGGTCATTACGTATAAGGACGATACTACTACTTGGGGGCATTATGTATAGGACGCTACTATTACTGGGGGGGGCATTACGTATAACAATACTACTACTGGGGGAGGGCATTACGTATAAGGATGCTACTACTGGGGGGGCATTATGTATAAGGACGGTACTACTACTGGGGGCGCATTACGTATAAAGACGCTTATACTACTGGGGGTGCACTACGTATAAGGACGCTACTACAACTGGGGGGGGTGGCATTACGTATAAGGACGCTACTACTACTAGGGCGGAAATATGCATATGGACGCTTCTACTACTGGGGGTGCACTACTTATAAGGACGCTACTACAACTGGAGGGGGCATTACGTATAAGGACGCTACTACTACTAGGGGGAATTACGTATAAGGACACTTCTACTACTGGGGGTGCACTACGTATAAGGACGCTACTACAGCTGGGGGGCATTACGTATAAGGACATTACTACTACTAGGGTGGAATTATGCATATGGACGCTTCTACTACTGGGGGTGCACTACATATAAGGACGCTACTACAACTGGAGGGGTCATTACGTATAAGGATGCTACTACTACTAGGGGGAATTACGTATAAGGACGCTTCTACTACTGGGGGTGCACTACGTATAAGGACGCTACTACTACTGGGGGGGCATTATGTATAAGGATGCTACTACTACTGGGGGGCATTATGTATAAGGATGCTACTACTACTGGGGGGGCATTATGTATAAGGATGCTACTACTACTGGGGGGGCATTATGCATAAGGATGCTACTCCTACTGGGGGGGCATTATGCATAAGGATGCTACTCCTACTGGGGGGGCATTATGCATAAGGATGCTACTACTACTGGGGGGCATTATGCATAAGGATGCTACTACTACTGGGGGGCATTATGCATAAGGATGCTACTACTACTGGGGGGCATTATGTATAAGGATGCTACTACTACTGGGGGTGCACTATGTAAAAGGACGCTACTACTACTGGGGGGGCATTACATATAAGGATGCTACTACTACTGGGGGGGCATTATGCATAAGGATGCTACTACTACTGGGGGTGCACTATGTATAAGGACGCTACTACTACTGGGGGGGCATTACATATAAGGACGCTACTACTACGGGTGGGGCATTACGTATAAGATGAATAAGATTGTGCTACATTGTGGCGTACTATTGTGTGGCTATGCCCCTTACTTGTGAGACTACACCCCTTTTCCCGGCGCGCGCCAAAGGAATATGGGAGGGCGCAAATTTATAGTTTGCAGGGGGGCGCCGAACACCCTAGCACCGGCCCTGCTCAATCGTATCAATTTCAATACCCAAGAAGGTCAACACCGATATAGGACCCACCGTCTTTTCCTCAGCTACTGGAACCCCAAATTCAGTAAACAACGACAAAGCATTTGATAAAATATTACCACAAATATCAGACTCAGCTGGGCCCATGAACAAAAAATCATCTAAATATTGAACAATTCCAGACTGACCTGAATATTCTGAAATGCACCAATGTAAAAAGTTACTAAACTTTTCAAAATATGAACAAGATATAGAACAACCCATCGGAAGACATCTATCAACATAGAAACCATCATTCAGGCAGAAACCCAAATAACAAAAACATTTCGGATCAATGGGCAAAAGTCGAAAAGCCGACTCTACATCAATTTAACTTATCAACGCTCCTTTACCTAATAACCTAATCTTTGCCAACGCATCTTCAAAAGATTGATAAACTACCATGGACAAAGACTCGGCAATTGCATCATTAACTGAAGACCCCTTTGGACAGGATAAATGCTGAATTAATCTAAACTTTCCCGGTGTCTTTTTAGGAACAACACCCACCGGGGACAAAATTAAATCCAGAACCGGAGGAGAACAGAAAGGCCGTGCCATTCTTCCCAAAGCAACCTCTTTATCAACTTCTTTCAAAATTTTGGGAAACTGTTCAGCCGAGCACAAATTACGAACAATACCACAATTAACCTGGCCCTTAACAGGCAACGGGAAATCACTGGAAAAACCCAGCCTTAGCAAATCAACATCCTCTCTATTTGGATAATATTCTAACCAATAAGATAATGTATCCAATTTCACAGGAGTAGGGGCCTTACTTAGCATTGGCAACTGCTGGAGCGCGGTTCTGCTGTCTGTGAAAACCTCCTCTACCACCTGAAGGCCGCAAGCAGTCTCTAATGGGATGTGATCCCCCACAGTGGATACAAACATGCCGAAAACGACACCTTGACCCTAGGGTGCATTAACTATTATTAAAAGCATAGCACCTGCCTTGTCTGTTCTTACCTGCCATTGATCTATTACTGTTACTACCACATTTATCAGCAGTCGCTTCAGAAGCACTCTTCAGTGGTTGTATAACATCTACAAATATCACATCTTTTTTACCAAAATCTGTAACCACTCTGCCATTCTGTTTCCTGTGAAACTCCTCACGATAAGACCTCCAAGCTGTCCCGCAGCTTGTAACAAATACATATATTTGATTATGTTCATGTGCTCTTGAGGTCTCGTCTCTAAATAGCAGGTCGCAAAGACCAGCATGCCTTTTTGCCAGTTAGAATAAGATTTATACGCCTCCTCACCTATACCTGATTTCTTTCTGGCCGCAGCTAATGCCCTCTTTGCTTTGCTAGTTAACGCAAGCTTGTTAACAAATCTGCCCTCTCGTATACGATCCCTAATTCTGGGCCGTACTCCTCTCAAGACAGCCGTATTAGCGCATTGCAGAGAGTCCTCAGGACCCTCCCCCGAGGACATACTAGAACTACTGTGTCTGCGTCTTCTTTTGTGTTTTTTCTTGCAACCACTGCAATCGCTGTCTACTGAATCTGAAGACTCAGAGAAAGATGTGGGTGAACCCCTATCCCTCCTGCGCCTATGCTTCCGTTTATACGCAGCTTTTTGCTTACATGATTTCCCTTTAACCAATGACTTATTGCCCTAGCAGGCTACTGCATCCTCCTGACCCGCTGTAGGGTCGACATCAGACTCACCATAAAATCGACCGTCCTCGTCCAGAGCAGATTCGACCAAAGACGCCGACTTCCCTGAATCTTCCTGTAGTTCGGGGACAATCAAAGATTCTGCCGGAGAAATGCAAGGGGAAACATCCACCAGACACTCATTAAGTATCACATTACCCCCTCTTTTCCTGCGTGTCCTAGCGCGTGAACCAGCGGCCGCTGGTTCACTTACACTATCCTCATTCAACATGGAGGGATTCTGCTCCCTCAAGACTCTCCCCTCAGCATGACCTGCAGCAAGAACAGGGACCAGTGCTGATATTACTGAAGTGCATATAGACGCTACTTCAGATGAGTTCCAGCTCAAAACGCACAGAGTCTGCATATGAACGCCAAGAAACTGTGCCCTTGCTCATATTTACCTCAGACGCCACCTTTCTGCCCCTAATACTCAAGCTCCATTCCGTGCATTTTCCATGCCTGAAGTATCCGTGCTGAGCAGCTCCCTCCATGATTTCACCGGTACCCCATAAACTGGCCCTTTCCCTGTTAACGCCTTTATTAGGTGCTCCCACTCCTTGCACCATCAATTGCTCACTTGTGCCCCATCCATTTTGCTCACCTCTGTAAAGTATGGCACTGCGACGAGCGCCTCTGGCAGCCACGGTCCCCCGCGGGCCCACGGGACAACCACGGCGCACCTCCAGCACATGCACTCCTGAGGTAACTCCTCTCAACGTTACCGCTCTCTGCATCACCCTGCTCCGTGTCTCCACCATAGCACCCACGCTCCGAGACATCGCACCCTCAGTATGTACTTCCAAAGGATTAGTACCCACAGCACGAAGTACACCACCAGCACGTGACACAGACAAGCTGGTCACCCGGCCTCTGCGTGACGTATCTCCGCCCGCCAAAGCCCTCTCAGGCGGTCGAGCCCGACCCCTGGTGGCGGAATTACCCACATTTAATACGCCTCGCTGTCTTCCCTGTGCTGAAATAAGCTGTCCCCCACCTGACACAGACTCAGCAATATTCCTTCCACCACTTTCAATAAAACGGATAGGGGGACCCGCAGCACGACTGGGCCTAAGCATGTTAAAGGATAGAATAGTTAGATAAAGAAAGATTTAGAGAAAAAGGGATGAGGAAAAATAGAGAGTAGTGAAGATTGAAAGGCAAATGAGAAGAAAATACCACAAATTCACAGTTATTAACAGTTCACTACAACACAAACACAGAGCGCTTCACTGTTCATTTTTTCCTGAGGAAAAGAGGGATAACCTAATCAGTCCTCCCCTCATAAGGGCTAAGCCCCTCCCATCACCAGATTCCTCAGCAATCTCATAGGTCCAGCAGTTACCATGGACACACCTCCACCTGTCCTTGCTGCTTCATTCAGTATACTGTACTACTCAGAATTTTATGTCACTATGGACATATGAAATGCCCTTTGTTCTCTTTCAATCTAGTTGATACTTCTTTTGTGAATCGCACTGGCTTCCTTTTCCTGGTGCTTTTCCTAACCCTTTTGATTCAAAGGTCTGTTGCCTTTAGTATTGGACGTTTTAGTTTTTCAAACCTTTCTTGCACTCCTTTCAAGTTCCTCTAATCCAGCAATGTATCGCCATTTTTGCAAAATCAGCCTTCCTAAAATCCTACACTTCGTTTTTGTGTGACAGAAATTAGACCCTGTCTTTATACTAATCAATACTGCTTGATGATCACTGGATCCTAGGTTCTCACCTACATACGTGTCTGATATCCTATCACCATTTGTGAGTATCCAATCTAATAATGATTCTTTGCGAGTGGACTCCCTCACCATTTGCTTCAGAGATGCTCCCTGTAAGGAATTTAGAAATTTGCCACTTGTAGTTGAACTTGCAAAATACCCCTCCCAATTTACATTAGGTAGATTAAAGTCTCCCATGATTATGACTTCTCCATATCCTTAACCTTAATTTCAAAAGATAATTTAGCTGGTTTTCAGGCACTGATGGACACGTTGCCTGACTATAAATATAGGCTGCGTCAGCACGAATGGGGAGGATATGGCAGAGTTTGCTAGACTGTCTTTACTACTATTTTGCAGTTATATTTTTAGCGGTGTGGTATAACTTGTTGACAGTTATCATGTTGATAGTCATCAGGTCGACATAAGAATATTGACAAGGTTAAACTGTCGACATGCAGCATGTTGACCCGGATGTTATGTCGATGTGATGAACTGTCCACAAACTTTCCCTGGTAGTCTAGTGGCTTCTTACCTTATCCCAGCTGCAGAGGCGACTCCGAGTCCTGGCGATCACATGACAGCAAGTTCCAATGAGAACATGTGATGCTGCAGCGCTCCAGTAGGTTTGCCTAACCCTACCTTACCCCTGCAACCTAACCCATAAACTCCTGGTGGTGCTTAATCCTAACCGCTTGCATCCTGAAACTGTCAACACTGTGGCATTTCAGATATTAACATAGTGCACATGTCAACAGTTTCAGAATGCTGACCTGGTGTCTGTCAACAGTTTGAACCATGTCGACATTCTGTTGTCCACAGTGTCTTTTCAAAATTCTGAATGTCAGTCCCTGTCTAAGTGTGTGTGTGTGTGTGTGTGTGTGTGTGTGTGTGTGTGTGTGTGTGTGTGTGTGTGTGTGTGTGTGTGTGTGAAGATTCATCAGTAAATCAAAACTCTAACTAGCTGTGTTATAAATAAATATGAGCATTGAGCAATTTATAGTGAGTGTCTATAAATGTAGCTTACAGTTTATAGAGAGTACAAGATGGCATCATAGTATTATTATTATTATTATCCTTTATTTATATGGCGCCACAAGGGATCCGCAGCGCCCGTTACACAGTACATAATCAAATGAGCAAACAAGAAAACAGCACTTACAGTACAAGACAATATAGGATAGGTATAGAAAACCCGGGGTTAGGTGCCGTCAAAGGGAGTATGGGGTATAAGATAGTGTAAGTAAGAAAAGGAAAGGCACATGAGGAAAGAAGTCCCTGCTCTTGCGAGCTTACAATCTAAAAGGTGAGGGGCTAACAGACCGGAGTGACACAGAAGAGGTAGACAGTGAGCATAGCACTTAGATAGTATAGCGCTTCATAAGGAAGTTGCTCACAGCTTATAGAGTACCAGTAATTTCAAAGTGCTCCAAGACTTTGTAATCAAGAAGTGGGCTCTTTCAGTTTGTAAATGTTTGCCTGTATATGTATCACTAATATAAAGTGCTGTTTCCGGTATGAGCTTGTGGCATACTAGCTTTAATTCTCTTTTTAACAAGACAATGCTGATTGCATGAGATGCCAGCTTGTACTGATGCTTTTCAACATGTCACAGACATTGTTCCCTGCAGCCGATCAGATAACAGTAAATGTCAAGGTTTCCTAACTGCACTGCAGATGCCGTCTGCGCCTAACGACCCCCTCAGCACGAGTCCCCAAAGAGCGTGTTATACATCAGCCATGTACATCAAGGCGGTAGAGGCACCACTGATCCCTATCTGGCTCTACTAAGCCCCGGAGTGGAAATCTAGCAGACCTCTATGGCATGTTCTGAAACAATTCCATCAAAGTACAATGCTCCGAAGGCACTCATGTTGTGATCTGCATAATTATATGCCATTAGTATTTGGCTCATGTTATGGAGCCCTGACATCAAAGGACAGCAGGGTATCATAAACTCTGCAACGCAGAGATCTCAGCTGACTGATGCAGTCATACAATGTTTAAAGGGACAGCTCTAATGTTAAATAGAGAGTAATAATAACAATAATAATAATGACTGTCAACGATTTAGCAGGACCTAGACTGAAAATGTGACATTGTGATTTTATATCGATGTTACATATTCCTGTAATATTATTATAGTGTTTGACTGAAATAGTAGCAGTTTATAACAATGATAGTATGTTATAAATACTGTTGCAACATGAATAAATGTGGTATAACGTTGTTCATTATCATGTTGACAGTCATCAGGTCGATATGAGAATGTCAACAGAGTTGAACTGTCAACATGTAGCACCTCGGCACACTCAGCATGCTGACAGTGACAGTTGACATGATGATACTGTCGACAAACTGTCCCTGGTGATCTAGTGGCTACTTACCGTCTCCAGGCGGTAGCGGCGGCTCTAGCGTCATCTTCCAGCTCCCAGTAATGCTGTGACAATCACTTCCGGTGCAGATATGTGACACAGCAGTGTTCTGGGGAGCATTTCACCCCCTATACATAATCCTGATCCCTAACCCAAGCCTCCAACCCACAGTCTAACTCTAGCTCTACTGGCGGCTCCTGACCCTGTCAGCACCCTTAGAATGTCAGCAGTTCACATGGCGACATTGTGAAACTTTTGACAGTTTGGGGATGTCAACTTGGTGTCTGTTCACAGTTTGAACTATATCGTCATTATGAATTTCAACATGGGTACGGCTGACCTTGCGACCGGATACCCATGTTCGCAAAAAATAACACCGTTGCTGTGAATACACCTAATCTCTAATGGTAACGCAGCTGAATCTGTTGCAGTGACTCTCCCATATTTGAACCACACTATGGGTCGGATTCAATTAGCAGCGGTAATGTCTTGGGAAAAGGGTGGTGGCACTGAGCTTTTACGCCTGGGACTATTCACTTACAAACCCTTTTCCTCACTTGGTAAATTACTAACACATGTTAACCCAGAGCTATGGGTTAATATGTTTTTGGCACTTGTGGGGGCGCATGTGCTTCATACACCCTTGTGTCTCCTTTATTTCTAGTGCAATGGTTCTTTCTGGAGTAAGCCTCTTGTGTGCTACAAAATATTAGGGATCACCTTTGTTTTATGGGACTTTATTGCTGCTATAACTGAAAATCACAAATCACCCATTTCTATTATTATTATTATTATCTTTTATTTATTAGACACCACAAAATATACACAGCACCGTTCTAGAAGTTTTTGGGGGGGATTTGAAGTGTGGCATCACACCCGGGTTCATAGTGATTTGAAAGGCTTCATTTTCATAATTATTGGTTAAACTTACAAATAATTAGGTGCTAAATAAGTAAGTCCTAAATAAATGTAAACCAATTGTGAGTCTTAAGGTGGGTACACACTATTAGATATATCTGCAGATCAATTGATCTGCAGATATATCTATGTACGGATCGGGCAGTGTGTTGTGCATACACACAGCCCGATCCGTCGGGGGACTGACGTCATGAACTGGGCGGGCGCTCGCGCCCGCCCAGTTCACCTGTCAATCACCGCCGGCCGCCGCAGCATGTGTACGGGCGGTCGGACGACCGCCCCGTACACACACAGCGACGCGCCAATATATCGTTAGATATATTGGCTGTCGGCTGTGCTGCGCGGCCGACGCGATACGTCTGTGAACGACGGAGTTCACAGACGTATCGCCCGTACACACTGGCCGACGGTCCCGCGATGTATCGGCCGTTCAAGAGAACGGCCGATACATCGACCAGTGTGTACGGGCCTTTAGGGATGAGTTTGGGGCACAGGACCCCCTGAGTTGGTGTGGCCTGGCTGCTTTGGTACTGTACATCACATTGTAATATTTAATCTAGCACTGCTTTTTTTTAGCACCTAATTATTTTTCTATCTACTGTATGTGACACTTTTTAACATTCTAATTACCACTTCTCACCAATGTAACACTCCTAACACATACAGTAGCTTCTGCTTCTTATTAATGTAACACTGACACTTTAACTTCTCACTAGTGTGACTGCCTTGGAGAGATTGGCATGTGCTGACTTTGGGGTCCCGTGCCCTGGACTTGACCTTAGTGTTAGGGACCCACTAGATGCGGTCACCTGGTCGAGGTTGGTGGGCCCATATATTTTCAGCCAAAAATCATACTAAGCACCTCAATTTTGCTCTGTGTTAGATGGCAGAGATGATTATAATTATTCTGATTAGCAGTGCTTAGTAATATAGAGTGCGCATCTGCATTTTATTTTTTTCTGTGTAATTGAGTGGTGAAAGAAACTATTATATGAGTGACTACAAATAAAAAAAAAACACATAAGGTCCTGGACACTTTAGACAGGCGCTAATTTCTCACAAACATTTGAATCACCACCACAGGAAAAATAAATACACACATTTGTCCCCACAGAAATAAAATAAAACACACATACACACACACACACACACACACACACACACACACACACACACACACACACACACTTCAACTTGCAGAACCAGAGACGTTGACTCACACACAGTGGAAGAGGAGTCTCTCTACCTTCCATTCCCTGGTTTGCGTGCCTCAGCCTCCAATCACTTGATCACTAGTACTATTGTCTGTAATGCATGGGGTCTCTCTGTCCAGATCAGAAAAGTGCAGTGCACTGGATGTATTAAGCCTGGAGAAGTGATAAAGTAGGAGGTGATAATGCACCAGCCAGTCAGAACCTGTCATTTTTCAAACCCAGCCTGTAACTTAACAGTTAGGAGCTATTTAGCTGGTGCGTTATCAACTTATTCTTTATCACTTCTCCAGGCTTAATACATCTGCCCCTTTGTGAGGGCTGGACTGACGGGTTGGCATTTGGCTGCGTGACTTATAACACCTTGCAGCCTCCTAGCTGTTCATAGGTCCCGGCCCAAGACTTGTCTGGGCCGCTGGAAGAGATCAGCTAATCCCGCGGCTTGCGACCCATGAATTGTCTTTCTTACTTAGTACTTATCTTCTAATAGCTGAGGCATGTTTAGATTCTAAGTGTTGCTTTGCCCAAAATATTGGGAAAAACTATTACATGTGAAACAGTCTCCCATTGTAAGATAATAGTGTCCTTATACTATATTTACAGTGCTACCAGCAAGTTATGCACTCAGAGCCCTCATAGCCCATTTTATAGAGTATGAGCATCCCTACAGTGACATGTGGAGCAAAATATGAGATGCTGTAAAATAAATTTGTAACCCATTGTGGTTTATTAGAAACATGTCAAACTTAATAAACCATCCATCGGTTGTCCTCCTGGTTCCTCACCCCTGGGAAAAAGAGTCTGACAATCCCCAGATGCTCAACCACTCACTAATTTCCCAACGTCAATTAAACAACAACATCATGTCTTTGAGGGAAGCATGATTGTGTCTTTGTAAGGAAGCCAAGTAGACTATTAATGTCATTACTAATAGTTATTTTTTCTGTTACTTTCTTGAAGACCAGCTGTGTTTTTCCCCCCAAAATAAATCAATCACTGGTACATGATTACACTTTTGAGAGGTTAAAGTGGAGAGGATTATTTCCCTGTGTGCACATATATAAAACTGGTCTTTTTGTATCATTGGTAAATTAGAATACCCTTTCTAATTTATTATTCATGTTCTTACATGATTCACATATAATGTACATGAATAGGTACCTCCTACTGTAGTACCTATTCTTATATTGACCTCTCTATCAAGACCTGTATATCACAAATGTATTGTCCGCTTCTCTTCCCTTATGACATGGTCATTCTTTTATCAGAGGTCCCTCTCCAGTATTTTCATTTAATTGAGTTCCCAACTCCAGTCCCCAATAGTCCACCATTTATACATTAGATTTGAACAGCCCACTATTTTGTCCATAAATCAAACCAATCCCTTAACGCTAGTTGTGTATTACAGTCTGCTAAATCTGTTGTCAGTAGGGACATGCTGTGAGGTAAATGGCTCAGGAGGCAATGGCTTGCACCAGAGCTAGATTTACATACAATATATGAGCCAAAGGGTACATGTGGGCATTATGCAAAAGTGCAGAGGTATAAACTCCTGAGAACTTGCTGAGTTTTGATCAGAGATGTGCGGAAAAGATAGGTAAGGGAGTCAATGTCTCACCTTCCATAGACTTTTTACTCCAGAGTTTTGGCTATAAAAATGATTAGAATAATGCAAATAAGATATTTTAACATATTTTTTGTATTTTTCATATATTTATTTTTATACAGTCAAAACTCTTTTTACAGTCAAAACTCTTGTTAGTATGACAGGAAAGGCTCTGCCTCACCTGCCTCACCTCACCGCACATCACTGGTTGTCAGTATATATTTTTAAACATATCCCATGTTGCCTTTTCCACCAGTTTACATGACAGCATGTGCCAATGTGTCTGCTTTTAATTTTGGAGACAAAAAAAAGTATTTTTATTTTACCTTATTTTACCTTGATCTATACAATTGGATACATTGTTTGAGATTATACTGCACACTCAATACTATTCCATAATTCATTCTCAGATTGACGCATTCTGACAGAGAAAGAGGGTTCTATGCTCATTTGTTTATGTAATAGCAGTTTTTAATATACATGTATTCATATTCATTGTCATTGTTTTGTTCATGAAATTGTTTGTGTATACTATGTTTATAAAATCTGCAGCTTTTAATTTTTATACAAGTTATAGCGCTGTGTAATTCTAAACTTTATTTTAGTTTTGGCTTACAACCATTTAAAACAGCAGCTTGATTTTATAGGACTACTGTATATTATTTATACTTATTTCTGGAATTATTAATAGTGGTTCTTTCTAGCACCGTAGGGTGTACTTTTGGTGGTTTTATCTATTGTCATGGCGTAGTGATAATAGGATTTTAATGCCTACCGGTAAATCCTTTTCTCTTAGTCCGTAGAGGATGCTGGGGTCACTTCAAGAACCATGGGGGGTATAGAAGGGATCCGCAGGAGACATGGGCACTTTAAGACTTTCAAATGGTGTGACCTGGTTCCTCCCTCTATGCCCCTCTCCAGACTCCAGTTTAAGGAACTGTGCCCAGGGAAACGGACATTTCGAGGAAAGGATTTATTGTTAAACCACGGGGAGCATCTTACCAGCTCACACCTCAAGCATGCCGCAGAACGTGGCATTCAACAGAACCCAAGCCAACGGCATGAAGAATGTGCAGCAATATGCTGACAAAAATCGTAACACAACCTGTGTGTAACCACAACCAATAACTGCAGATACAGTACGCACTGGGACGGGCGCCCAGCATCCTCTACGGACTAAGAGAAAAGGATTTACCGGTAGGTATTAAAATACTATTTTCTCATACGTCCTAGAGGATGATGGGGTCACTTCAAGAACCATGGGGTTTATACCAAAGCTCTAGAATGGGTGGGAGAGTGCGGATGACTCTGCAGCACCGATTGACCAACTTAAGGTCTTCATCGGCCAAGGTGTCAAACTTGTAGAAGTTTGCAAAATGTGTTTGACCCCAATCAAGTAGCTGCACGGCAAGTTGCTATGCTGAGACCCCCCCCCCTCCGGACAGCCGTCCAGGATGAGCCCATCTATTTAGTGGAAAGGGCTTTCACCGATATCGGTAACGGCAAACCAGCCGTGGAATGAGCGTGCTGAATGGTGTTCTGGAACCAGCATGCCATGATCTGCTTGGAGAGCATACAGGACAAACAGAGCCTCTGTTTTCCAAATCTGAGCCATTCTGGCGACATAAATCTTCAACGCTCTGACCACATCCAGATATTTTGGCTGAGTGAAGGCATCAGTAGCCACAGGCACCACAATAGGTTGGTCGATGTGGATAGAGGAAACCACCTTCGGTAGAACTTGCTGACGTGTCCACAATTCAGCTCTATCTTCAAGGAAGATCAACTAAGGGCTCTTGAGAGACAAGACCGCTAACTCAGACATCTGCCGTGCAGATGCCAAGGCCAATAGGCTGACCACTTTCCAAGTGAGGAATTTCAACTCCACCTTCTGTAAAGGTTCAAACCAATGTGATTGAAGGAACTGCAACACCACATGACGATCCCAAGGTGCCACCGAAGGCACAAATGAAAGTTGGACGTACAACACGTCTTTCACGCAATACCCTTTTGGGGTAGGATTCGGCGCTGAACAATCATGCCGTCAAATGTAGCTGCGGCAAGTCTAGGTACACGCCCGGTACCTACCTTAGTTGGTCTTTGCGAAGAGGAAAAAAGGCCCAGGATCTTTTAATAAGTAACTCCTGAATATCTGAGCACAAAGCCCTCCTTGGCCAGTCTGGGGCAGTGAAAATTGCCCGGACCCTTGTTCTTCCTATTATCCCGAGAACTTTGGGATCAGTGGAAGTGGAAGGAATACACTGACCGGAATAGTCACTGGGTTACCAGAGCATCTACTGCTACTGCCTGAGGGTCTCTTGACCTGGATTTTTTTTTTTAAGTTTCTCGTTGAGACGAGAAGTCATCCTGTCCATTGGAGGAACTCCCCAAAGACTTGTCACCTCTGCGAAGACTACTTGGTGGAGGTCCCACTCTCCCGGACGGAGATCGTGTCTGCTGAGGAACCATGCTTCCCAGTTGTCCACCGGAATAAAAATTGCCGACAGAGCCTTTACAGATTTTTCTGCCCAGAGGAGGATCTTTGTCACCTGTGCCATTTCCGCTCTGCTTTTTTCTGTTACCTTATCCAACTGAATGTGCAAGGGGTGATCTTGAAGAAGATGTACCGCCTGCTGAAGGCCGTCGTAAATGGCTCTCAATTCCAGCATATTCACGTGAAGGCAGGCTTCCTGACTTTAGCATTTTTCTTGGAAGCTTTTCCCTTGAGTGACAGCTCCCCAGCCTCGGAGACTTGCATCCGTGGATACCAGGACCCAGTCCTGACCCCGAACCTATGTCCCTCTAGTAAGTGCAAGGTGTGGAGCTACCACAGGAGCGAAACCCTGGCTTTTGACAGGGTTCACTACGGCTGGCCGGTGGTCGGGCTTCCGGCAACCAGCATACCGGCGCCGGGAGCCCGACCGCCGGCTTACCGACAGTGTGGCGAGGGCAAATGAGCCCCTTGCGGGCTCGCTACGCTCGCCACGCTATGGGCACGGTGGCGCGCTACGCGCACCACACTATTTTATTCTCCCTCTATGGGGGTTGTGGACCCCCACGAGGGAAAATAAGTGTCGGTATGCCGGCTGTCGGGCTCCCGGCGCCGGTATACTGAGCGCCGGGAGCCCGACCACCAGTATACAGAAGACCACCCCTTTTGACAACATGGATTATCTTCCCGTGTATGTGTAGGTGAGAACCGGACCCATCGTCCCACTGGACCCACTAGAACACCTTGGCAAGGAACCTGCCAACTGAACGGCCTTGTAGGCTGCAACCATCATTCCTAATGTATTGATGGATTGACATTCCAACTGGTCTTGGAATTCGTATGACCAGACTCTGGATCTCCAGATCTTGTTCCACTGGAAGAAAAAAACTCTCTGTAGTATCTAGTATTATTCCCATATCCGACAACCGCGTCGGTGGGCCATCAGTGATTCTGGTAAGT
This sequence comes from Pseudophryne corroboree, assembly GCF_028390025.1. Classification (NCBI taxonomy): domain Eukaryota; kingdom Metazoa; phylum Chordata; class Amphibia; order Anura; family Myobatrachidae; genus Pseudophryne; species Pseudophryne corroboree. The sequence goes on along the minus strand of NC_086446.1, from coordinate 506,314,247 downwards.
TCAGGAGCCATCCCTGTTGTTGATGAACTGTCAGGGAGAGTGCAACGTTTTGCACCAACTGGTTTCTTGATCTCGCCGTTATCAGGAGATCGTCTCCGTACGGGATAAACGTGGCTCCGTACTAGAGAAGGAGAACCATCATTACTGCCATCACCCTGGTGAAGCTGGTAATGCCCATCCTGAAATAGCAAACCTCAGGTAAACTAATGCAGAGGAAAATGTAATCAGACCTCCTTTATTCTTCTTTAGATTGGATTTGAATTTCTTTAAATAGAAATTAAAGTAGGTCAGATTTTGGATTGGTCTGACGTAGCCGTCTGGCTACGGAAGCACGAAGAGGCTTGAATAACTGTCTTCTCCCTATTGTGACAGAGGACTCCAGGACCATGACCTGATTCTGACACAACTCTTGTGTTGTGTCGCATACTCCCTCCCCGTCCGGAGGAGAATCGGTAATAATGAAGAATTGGTGAGGGAAAATGCCTGGAAACTCCAGTATGCACCCTTGGGACACTATTCGTAAAACCCCACGGGTCCAAGTCCGTTCCAGAACCGACTGAAAAGTTTTGGACGTGACCTCACCGGTGTGGGCTCCCGCAAGAGAGTCCCAGCGTCATTCGGTGGATCTGGCAGAAACAGAGGATGATTTCTGCCCCTGTGACTTTGAAGAGGCTGCTGACCTCTTCCCTTTTCTCCTTCCTCTATCTGCAAAGAAAGAAGGGGGAATCCATATCTATCGGTCTGACATGACTACATCTGACAATTATGCGTCATCATCCGTTGTGAGGGAACATAGGCCCCGAAGGTAGATCTACCCACGGCATCTGCCGAGATCAAATTAACTAGGTCGTCACCGAACCGGGCTTCACCTTCATCTGGAAGAGACTCCATATCTTCTCGGAGTCAACCTCAGCATTCCATTGGTGAATACTCAACTCCCTCCTAGCCGAAACCATGGAATCGGCCCGTGAACCCAAGAGTCCTCTATCCCTTGCAGTCACATGAAAGCATGCTGCAGCGTCCTTGATATGATGCAAAGTAAGGAGTATACCCTCTCTCCCCCAGGGTATCTATAACGGATGACCAGGCAACCGACCATTTTGAATACTACTACTCCCCATGCGCATGTAATGGCCAGGTCTAACTGACGTACGCGTGGACACATAACTAGAACACAACGAAAAGCTTCCTACATATGATCTGCTGGCTTCGTGACAGGGCCCGTGCAGAACAGGGGGTTACACCCACTTTATTCTATCCGCAGCGGGAAAAGAATAAACAATCGGAATCCTCTTGAGGATTTGAAATGATCTTGTCAGGGCTGATCCAGACCTTCTCGAATAGAGCGTTCAGCACATGAGAATGAAGAATGTTACTTCAGCAGTATTCTAAATACATATATATATATATACATATATATATATACATACACATACATACACATATACACACAGTGGCGTAAGTTTAGAAAAATATTGGTGCCCCCCCAATATATATCATCCGTGAGCCAATAAGATGCCGTTTTCATATCCGAGTAAAACCGAACCCGCTAATCTCTAATTCTAACTATATGAAGCTACTACAAAACCATTGCAACTAGGCAGATCTATGTAGGGGTCCAGCCACACACTACAACTACATAGATCTGCTCAGTCACAATACTGATTATTTCTCTGACAATTAATTTATAAGTGTCATATCCAGGATTAGAAACCACAACCTATTACATTGGAAGCATGCACCTTACTGATGGAGATATCTGCTGTTGCATAGGAAGTATGAGAATTCTAACTATATGAAGTTACATGTAATTGTCAGAGAAATAACTTCATATAGTTAGAATTCTCATGTTTCCTTTATAGGAGCAAATAGCTTCATCAGTAAGGTGTCTGCTTCCAGTATATCTATAATAAAGAGGGTGTGATTTGTAAGGTGCAGTGACTAGTGGGGAAGTCGGCTATTGAAGAGTTACCGGCTGCTGTCAATTAACTTAATTGATTAATGTCGCTGAAAACACGGAACAGGAGGAGAGGTGCCCCCCTCCCCCCTTCAAAGCAGGAGCCCGGCGGCAGCTGACTCCGTTGCCTCCCAGAGTTCCGCCTCTGTATACACACATAGACCCCTTTGTTCGGAACAGCAGGGTCCACAGTGACGTTAATACATCCTTATTATGTACTAATCATGTACTAAATGCTCCTTTTTTTTTTTTTTTTTTTGGATCTCATCAGGAAGCATTATGGTCGACACAGGAATTGGCATCCGTGTCGGTATAAGGGAATAGTAACTGGGCAAAATAACCTGTTTTCGACCCCGAGGGGTCTGAGGGAAACATAGGTATGACCAAGGCATCCATAGATATTCCTGTGTCTCTTACACCGAATTATTCAACCTTAGTGTATGTATATATATATATATATATATATATATATATATCTATCGGAGGTGCCGACAGGGCCACCCCCTCGTGTCTGTGTCCCCAATATATATTTTTCACTTGTCCATCCACTTACATGTTGACTCACATGTATCAGGAGTCGGCCATGCAGGGCCGACAGGGTCACTCCCACGACCGTTTGTGGGAAGCACACCGCCTCAGACATGCCAACACACGTGTACCCAACATGTCAGAGAGACACAGAGTTTGTCAGCTCATAACACAGCGCTTAATTAACAGTTCTGAACATTAAAGAATGCCCCCAAACCTTTATATTACACATATATTTCACCATTTGACTGTGCCCATCCCCCCCCCCCCCAGTTTTACACCCTGATACATTCAGCAGTGAGGAAGGACCAGTGTACAGCAAAATAAAATGGCGCTGGCTGTGTGAGCTGTGAGGGCTAAGCCCCGCCCCCGCAATGGCGCACTTCAGTCCCGCTATTTTAGGTAAAATTTTTATACTGGCGGGGGTTAGGACAGTGCCCCAGCACCTATGTCCCCTGTTGCCAGTGTTATAATTGAGGTGTATATGTATATGCCTCTGTGTGTGGGAGCATGGCGCACAGCGCGCGATCGCTGTGCGGTACCTCAGAAGCCGTCACTGGAGTCTTCTTTTCTTCTTCTACTCACCTGTCTTCTGACTTCTGGCTCTGCAAGGGGGGTGACGGCGGGCTCTGGGAGTGAACCCCTAGGCGTACCTAGTGTTCCAAACCCTCAGTAGCTAATGGTGACCTGTAGCCAAGAAGCAGAGCCTTTAAACTCCAGAGAAGTAGGTCTGACTTCTCTCCGCCAAGTCCCACGATGCAGGGAGACCGTTGCCAGCAGCCTCTCTGAAAATAAAAAACCTAACATAAAGTCTTTTCCGAGAAACTCAGTAGAGCTCCTCAGTTGTGCATCCAGTCTGCCTGGGCACATATTCTAAACTGGAGTCTGGAGGAGGGGCATAGAGGGAGGAGCCAGGTCACACCATTTGAAAGTCTTAAAGTGCCCATGTCTCCTGCGGATCCCATTTATACCCCCCATGGTTCTTGAAGTGACCCCAGCATCCCCTAGGACGTATGAGAAATATAGGTAGGATTTGGTAAGTAGACACCCCTGTATCTAGTAATAGGATAATTATTACACTTGTATGTAACAGAAATTTAGGGTTCTGCCCACCATATGCATATGAATGATGTTTCAAAAATGATAGTAAGGAAATGGATCTGTACTAGTTTTTCTTTTTGCTGAATTGCTTGCTTTAGCATAAGTCATTTCTTATTATCTCAGACAAGAAGTAATCTTCTCAAGGGACCTTTCCAGGATGGCCTCATCAAAATATATGGGGTAAATTTATTAAGTGTTGATTTGTTGTTTTCCGGCGATATCCATTTTACTATTCAGAGATTTACTAAAGGCAAAACCGATGGGAGAATCGAATTTTAGATCATTGTACCAAACACTGAAAACTCCCTGCTGCAGTGTAAGCTCCCCGGCTGATTCATGATTCCCCTGGTTATTGGAAAATTGGGGAATTTTTGTTGGAAGCTCTGATAGATTGCGTCTTCCCAGATAGGGAATAATAATTGCTTTGGATAATTGGGCGACTCACACAGGAGAAGTGTGGATGGATGATGGTATACTGACAGTTGTTATATGTATGCCAATAGGTTTGGGTCCATCCACATATTGATAATGGCCCAATCTACATTTATTGGTTACTGTAAAATAGACAATTTCTGTAATATATTTAGGTGATTTTGAGAAGTAAAGAAAATGAATTGAATTTGAATATATGTCTGTTGAAAGAAACACAAGGCATCTCTCTGTCATTGGAAATGGATCCTGTCTTTGTATTCTGGTAAGTTACGGAATGTCCCATGTGTGGCTAGAATTTATTTGTGTCTTTTCATCCATGTCAGATAAGCCTTATGCCCCTTTAAACTCCAAGTGAGTATGGGCTGCATGCGAACCATTTTAGTGCATAGCTCTGTTCACTGCACAGTCTTATCTTGCAAATAAAATTGTGTTTATAACAGTTTGTTTACTTCAGCTTGCCAAAGGAAGGGTAGCAATTACAGTAGTGTGTGCTGGGCTCCTTGATTAGTCCAGACTGTCTTATCTTCAAGAAACTAATCTATAAAACTTTCCCAAAGGCACTTCATATCTACATAACCTTGACTGAGGATTGGTTCTTAGTAATGCAGAGTTTAACAGACATCTCCTCTTGAGTATGTAAAGATAAAAGATAATCAATTCTGCTAATCGGCACAGAGATTACAGCCCATCCGCCTTTTAATTGACAGAAAGGATGACAACAATGCAGTGTTTGTTTTCCTCCTTCTAAATTAGGGGATATATAAACCATGATTGAAAACCAGTATACTAAATGCAGTTGAAGTACACGTTAGTAGAGGTTAGTGAAACCGAACCCCCCCAAACTTCACCCATTTTACACGGGTCCGAGGCATACTCGGATTCTCCCGTATGGCTCGGTTAACCCGAGCGCGCCCGAACGTCATCATCCCGCTGTCGGATTCTCGCGAGATTCGGATTCTATATAAGCAGCCGCGCGTCGCCGCCATTTTCACTCGTGCATTGGAAATGTTAGAGAGAGGACGTGGCTGGCGTCCTCTCCGTTTATTAATCTTGATGCAAAAATATTTGTGCTTATTCCTTAATTGTGGGGACTGGGGAGCAGCTGTATTATATAGGAGGAGTACAGTGCAGAGTTTTGCTGACAGTGACCACCAGTATACGTTGTCTACCTGAAAAACACTCCATATCTGTGCTCAGTGTGCTGCATATATCTGTGCTCACACTGCTTTATTGTGGGGACTGGGGACCACCAGTATATTATATAGGAGGAGTACAGTGCAGAGTTTTGCTGACACTGACTACCAGTATACGTTGTCTGCCTGAAAAACACTCCATATCTGTGCTCAGTGTGCTGCATATATCTGTGCTCACACTGCTTAATTGTGGGGACTGGGGAGCAGCTGTATTATATAGGAGGAGTACAGTGCAGAGTTTTGCTGACAGTAACCACCAGTATACGTTGTCTGCCTGAAAAACACTCCATATCTGTGCTCAGTGTGCTGCATATATCTGTGCTCACACTGCTTTATTGTGGGAACTGGGGACCACCAGTATATTATATAGGAGGAGTACAGTGCAGAGTTTTGCTGACAGTGACCACCAGTATACGTTGTCTGCCTGAAAAACACTTCATATCTGTGCTCAGTGTGCTGCATATATCTGTGCTCACACTGCTTAATTGTGGGGACTGGGGAGCAGCTGTATTATATAGGAGGAGTACAGTGCAGAGTTTTGCTGACAGTGACCACCAGTATACGTTGTCTGCCTGAAAAACACTCCATATCTGTGCTCAGTGTGCTGCATATATCTGTGCTCACACTGCTTAATTGTGGGGACTGGGGAGCAGCTGTATTTTATAGGAGGAGTACAGTGCAGAGTTTTGCTGACAGTGACCACCAGTATACGTTGTCTGCCTGAAAAACACTCCATATCTGTGCTCAGTGTGCTGCATATATCTGTGCTCACACTGCTTTATTGTGGGGACTGGGGACCACCAGTATATTATATAGGAGGAGTACAGTGCAGAGTTTTGCTGACAGTGACCACCAGTATACGTTGTCTGCCTGAAAAACACTCCATATCTGTGCTCAGTGTGCTGCATATATCTGTGCTCACACTGCTTAATTGTGGGGACTGGGGAGCAGCTGTATTATATAGGAGGAGTACAGTGCAGAGTTTTGCTGACAGTGACCACCAGTATACGTTGTCTGCCTGAAAAACACTCCATATCTGTGCTCAGTGTGCTGCATATATCTGTGCTCACACTGCTTTATTGTGGGGACTGGGGACCACCAGTATATTATATAGGAGGAGTACAGTGCAGAGTTTTGCTGACAGTGACCACCAGTATACGTTGTCTGCCTGAAAAACACTCCATATCTGTGCTCAGTGTGCCGCATATATCTGTGCTCACACTGCTTTATTGTGGGGACTGGGGACCAGCAGTATTATATAGGAGGAGTACAGTGCAGAGTTTTGCTGACAGTGACCACCAGTATACGTTGTCTGCCTGAAAAACACTCCATATCTGTGCTCAGTGTGCTGCATATATCTGTGCTCACACTGCTTTATTGTGGGGACTGGGGACCACCAGTATATTATATAGGAGGAGTACAGTGCAGAGTTTTGCTGACAGTGACCACCAGTATACGTTGTCTGCCTGAAAAACACTCCATATCTGTGCTCAGTGTGCTGCATATATCTGTGCTCACACTGCTTAATTGTGGGGACTGGGGAGCAGCTGTATTATATAGGAGGAGTACAGTGCAGAGTTTTGCTGACAGTGACCACCAGTATACGTTGTCTGCCTGAAAAACACTCCATATCTGTGCTCAGTGTGCTGCATATATCTGTGCTCACACTGCTTTATTGTGGGGACTGGGCACCACCAGTATATTATATAGGAGGAGTACAGTGCAGAGTTTTGCTGACAGTGACCACCAGTATATATAGCAGTACGGTACGGAAGGCCACTGCTCTACCTACCTCTGTGTCATCAAGTATACTATCCATCTAGATTCTATACCTGTGGTGCATTTTAGTTTTGCAGTTTGCTGACAGTGACCACCAGTATATATAGCAGTACGGTACGGAAGGCCACTGCTCTACCTACCTCTGTGTCGTCAAGTATACTATCCATCCATACCTGCGGTGCATTTCAGATGTGCGCAGTATATATAGTAGTAGGCCATTGCTATTGATACTGGCATTTAATTCCACACATTAAAAAATGGAGAACAAAAATGTGGAGGTAAAAATAGGGAAAGATCAAGATCCACTTCCACCTCGTGCTGAAGCTGCTGCCACTAGTCATGGCCGAGACGATAAAATGCCATCAATGTCGTCTGCCAAGGCCGATGCCCAATGTCATAGTAGAGAGCATGTAAAATCCAAAAAACAAAAGTTCAGTAAAATGACCCAAAAATCAAAATTGAAAGCGTCTGATGAGAAGCATAAACTTGCCAATATGCCATTTACGACACGGAGTGGCAAGGAACGGCTGAGGCCCTGGCCTATGTTCATGGCTAGTGGTTAAGATTCACATGAGGATGGAAGCACTCATCCTCTCGCTAGAAAAATTAAAAGACTTAAGCTGGCAAAAGCACAGCAAAGAACTGTGCGTTCTTCTAAATCACAAATCCCCAAGGAGAGACCAATTGTGCCGGTTGCGATGCCTGACCTTCCCAACACTGGACGGGAAGAGCTTGCGCCTTCCACCATTTGCACGCCCCCTGCAAGTGCTGGAAGGAGCACCCGCAGTCCAGTTCCTGATAGTCAAATTGAAGATGTCACTGTTGAAGTACACCAGGATGAGGATATGGGTGTTGCTGGCGCTGAGGAGGAAATTGACAAGGAGGATTCTGATGGTGAGGTGGTTTGTTTAAGTCAGGCACCCGGGGAGACACCTGTTGTCCGTGGGACGAATATGGCCATTGACATGCCTGGTCAAAATACAAAAAAAATCACCTCTTCGGTGTGGAATTATTTCAACACAAATGCGGACAACAGGTGTCAAGCCATGTGTTGCCTTTGTCAAGCTGTAATAAGTAGGGGTAAGGACGTTAACCACCTAGGAACATCCTCCCTTATACGTCACCTGGTCCGCATTCATCAGAAGTCAGTGACAAGTTCAAAAACTTTGGATGACAGCGGAAGCAGTCCACTGACCACTAAATCCCTTCCTCTTGTAACCAAGCTCCTGCAAACCACACCACCAACTCCCTCAGTGTCAATTTCCACCTTACACAGGAAAGCCAATAGTCCTGCAGGCCATGTCACTGGCAAGTCTGACGAGTCCTCTCCTGCCTGGGATTCCTCCGATGCATCCTTGAGTGTAACGCCTACTGCTGCTGGCGCTGCTGTTGTTGCTGCTGGGAGTCGATCGGCATCCCAGAGGGGAAGTCAGAAGACCACTTGTACTACTTCCAGTAAGCAATTGACTGTCCAACAGTCTTTTACGAGGAAGATGAAATATCACAGCAGTCATCCTGCTGCAAAGCAGATAACTCAGGTCTTGTCAGCCTGGGTGGTGAGAAACGTGGTTCCGGTATCCACCGTTAATTCACAGGCAACTAGAGACTTGATTCAGGTACTGTGTCCCCGGTACCAAATACCATCTAGGTTCCATTTCTCCAGGCAGGCGATACCGAAAATGTACACAGACCTCAGAAAAAGAGTCACCAGTGTCCTAAAAAATGCAGTTGTACCCAATGTCCACTTAACCACGGACATGTGGACAAGTGGAGCAGGGCAGACTCAGGACTATATGACTGTGACAGCCCACTGGGTAGATGTATTGCCTCCCGCAGCAAGAACAGCAGCGGCGGCACCAGTAGCAGCATCTCGCAAACGGCAACTCGTTCCTAGGCAGGCTACGCTTTGTATCACCGCTTTCCATAAGAGGCACACAGCTGACAACCTCTTACGGAAACTGAGGAACATCATCGCAGAATGGATTACCCCAATTGGACTCTCCTAGGGATTTGTGACATTGGACAACGCCACCAATATTGTGCGTGCATTACATCTGGGCAAATTCCAGCACGTCCCATGTTTTGCACATACATTGAATTTGGAGGTGCATAATTATTTAAAAAACGACAGGGGCGTGCAAGAGATGCTGTCGGTGGCCCGAAGAATTGCAGGCCACTTTCGGCATTCAGCCACCGCGTGCCGAAGACTGGAGCACCAGCAAACACTCCTGAACCTGCCCTGCCATCATCTGAAGCAAGAGGTGGTAACGAGGTGGAATTCAACCCTCTATATGCTTCAGAGGATGGAGGAGCAGCAAAAGGCCATTCAAGCCTATACATCTGCCCACGATATAGGCAAAGGAGGGGGAATGCACCTGACTCAAGCGCAGTGGAGAATGATTTCAACGTTGTGCAAGGTTCTGCAACCCTTTGAACTTGCCACACGTGAAGTCAGTTCAGACACTGCTAGCCTGAGTCAGGTCATTCCCCTCATCAGGCTTTTGCAGAAGAAGCTGGAGACATTGAAGGAGGAGCTAAAACAGAGCGATTCCGCTAGGCATGTGGGACTTGTGGATGGAGCCCTTAATTCGCTTAACCAGGATTCACGGGTGGTCAATCTGTTGAAATCAGAGCACTACATTTTGGCCACCGTGCTCGATCCTAGATTTAAAACCTACGTTGTATCTCTCTTTCCGGCAGACACAAGTCTGCAGAGGTTCAAAGACCTGCTGGTGAGAAAATTGTCAAGTCAAGCGGAACGTGACCCGTCAACAGCTCCTCCTTCACATTCTCCCGCAACTGGAGGTGCGAGGAAAAGGCTAAGAATTCAGAGCCCACCCGCTGGCGGTGATGCAGGGCAGTCTGGAGCGAGTGCTGACATCTGGTCCGGACTGAAGGACCTGGCAACAATTACTGACATGTCGTCTACTGTCACTGGATATGATTCTGTCACCATTGAAAGAATGGTGGAGGATTATATGAGTGACCGCATCCAAGTAGGCACATCAGACAGTCCATACGTATACTGGCAGGAAAAAGAGGCAATTTGGAGGCCCTTGCAGAAACTGGCTTTATTCTACCTAAGTTGCCCTCCCTCCAGTGTGTACTCCGAAAGAGTGTTTAGTGCAGCCGCTCACCTTGTCAGCAATCGGCGTACGAGGTTACTTCCAGAAAATGTGGAGAAGATGATGTTCATCAAAATGAATTATAATCAATTCCTCCGTGGAGACATTGACCAGCAGCAATTGCCTCCAGAAAGTACACAGGGACCTGAGATGGTGGATTCCAGTGGGGACGAATTAATAATCTATGAAAGGGGTGAGGAATCGGAGGAGGATGATGAGGTGGACATCTTGCCTCTGTAGAGCCAGTTTGTGCAAGGAGAGATTGATTGCTTCTTTTTTGGTGGGGGCCCAAACCAACCAGTCATTTCAGTCACAGTCGTGTGGCAGACCCTGTCGCTGAAATGATGGGTTCGTTAAAGTGTGCATGTCCTGTTTATACAACATAAGGGTGGGTGGGAGGGCCCAAGGACAATTCCATCTTGCACCTCTTTTTTCTTTCATTTTTCTTTGCATCATGTGCTGTTTGGGGACAATTTTTTTGAAGTGCCATCCTGCCTGACACTGCAGTGCCACTCCTAGATGGGCCAGGTGTTTGTGTCGGCCACTTGTGTCGCTTAGCTTAGTCACACAGCGACCTTGGTGCGCCTCTTTTTTTTCTTTGCATCATGTGCTGTTTGGGGACTATTTTTTTGAAGTGCCATCCTGCCTGACACTGCAGTGCCATTCCTAGATGGGCCAGGTGTTTGTGTCGGCCACTTGTGTCGCTTAGCTTAGCCATCCAGCGACCTCGGTGCAAATTTTAGGACTAAAAATAATATTGTGAGGTGTGAGGTGTTCAGAATAGACTGAAAATGAGTGGAAATTATGGTTATTGAGGTTAATAATACCATGGGATCAAAATGACCCCCAAATTCTATGATTTAAGCTGTTTTTGAGAGTTTTTGTAAAAAACACCCGAATCCAAAACACACCCGAATCCAACAAAAAATTTTCAGGGAGGTTTTGCCAAAACGCGTCCGAATCCAAAACACGGCCGCGGAACCGAACCCAAAACCAAAACACAAAACCCGAAAAATTTCCGGTGCACATCACTAGTAGAGGTGGTAGAGGCTAAGACTGTGGAGCAGTTTAAACATGCTTGGGATAGGCATGTGAATATCCTTACAAGGAATTAAGGTTCAAAGAGGGTTGCAAAGAAATATATACAAATGGCAGCGCTACTAATGAAGTGATTGGATTCTGAACACTATTGTCTTAAAAATATAACAATTTATTCTATTAAAAACAATATAACCATTAAAAACAATTATGGCTCTCCTCACAATTAAATGATATACATATACACCACTTTCAATAAAATTCTCTATGAATCGTTAGACCATTAGGTGTCTGTTCCTATATAATGTACCCAAGAGTGTCCACTAGTCCATGGAGGATATGTTTTGTATATATATCTCAGCACAGTTCGGTTAGTATATATTTACCGATCACCACTTTAGAGGTGGAAAGGCTTCCATACATGAGAATCCATGTTATACTTGTAATGTCCTCATTGAGAATGGTGAATTGCTGGAATCGTCCTCTTATTGATGCACAGCGGACTGTTTGTGGATCCGAGGGTTGGTTCAGACACACGTGGATGGTCTCCATTGTAAAATTGTAGCAAGAAGTGGTGTATGGCAGGGGGTCCTGACGCGTTTCGCTGCTCCCCAAAACGAATTGCAGCTTTATCGAAGGATCAATAAGAGGACGATTCCAGCAATTCACCATTCTCAATGAGGACATTACAAGTATAACATGGATTCTCATGTATGGAAGCCTTTCCACCTCTAAAGTGGTGATCGGTAAATATATACTAACCGAACTGTGCTGAGATATATATACAAAACATATCCTCCATGGACTAGTGGACACTCTTGGGTACATTATATAGGAACAGACACCTAATGGTCTAACGATTCATAGAGAATTTTATTGAAAGTGGTATATATGTATATCATTTAATTGTGAGGAGAGCCATAATTGTTTTTAATGGTTATATTGTTTTTAATAGAATAAATTGTTATATTTTTAAGACAATAGTGTTCAGAATCCAATCACTTCATTAGTAGCGCTGCCATTTGTATATATTTCTTTGTCTTCTAAGGAGTGACTCTCCTGTAATTACGGCAGCTGCTTGGTGCAGCAATCTCATACGAAGCGCCTGTTCTTCTTGTTAAGAAGTTCCCTTGTTCAAAGAGGGTTGCGATTACCTAAAGGATAAAAAAATGGGCAGACTAGATGGGCCAAGTGGTTCTTATCTGCCGTCAAAGTCTATGTTTCTAGGTTACGTGTCAACGTTGTACAAAGGAAATACAACTAAATAATAAATGTACCATTTATTTGTAGTGCAAAGTAAAGTTACTTTTATAAGACCATGCCATTCATATCACCAAATTACCCAATAGCAGTAGTTTCCAAACTTTTTTGAGTCACAGCAACCTAGAGTATTACATTTTTTTTCACGGAACCCCTAGGCCAAAAGTTTCTTATTGAGTTGTGTGGTAAGGAAAAATATTCACTTCTATTTGTCCACATATTTTATGATTGGCAGCCACAATCACTGGTTTTGACCATAAATAATTTGAATTGTTCCTGGACCACCATTCCAAGGCACCCCTGCAAGTGTCCCGAGGCACCCTATGGTGCCACGGCACACAGTTTGAGAATCACTGCTCTATAGGCTTATCCCTACTAAATTGAATAATCAGGCTTATTGAGGCGGGACATATTCAATTCTGCATGTATTTTTGAAAAATGTTTTCCTGCAGCCGCTGGGTTTTTCTTGTTCAGTTGAAAGTGTGAGAAATTCCTGCGTCTTTCTGCTCACAGTTCCAGAGCAAGCCTGATTTTTCCTAAAATAGTTATTTGTAGGAAAAATTGTTGGGAATTGCTCTGGAATCCTTTGGATAGCCCTCCTAATGACTGATTAAGTAATTGGAAGTTTCCAATTAGCTTAAGTAGTCCTTAATTACTCATCTTCTGAAGCGCTGTCCTCCGTCTCTTCTCCATCATCACAGACAGATTCCATAGACCAGTTGGGCACAGGACAGGCACTATCCTTAACCCTACACCCCACTACCCCTAACTGTGCACACACTACACTACTCCTAACCGTGCACCCGCTCCCCACACACACTACACCACCGGTCACCCTGCACCTGCTCCCCACATACACTACACTATCATCATCAGCCATCCGCAGGCCCCCTGATACCCACACGTAGCATCGGCAGCCATCCGCAGGCTATGTCAAATTAAAAAATTTCCTTCCCGCTGGATTTTGTCCTTGCAAAATGCCCCATGACCAATTTTTTTAATTGGACACCGTGGGTATCAGGAGCACGCATACCTGTGGTAATCCAAATTGGCCTTGAGGTTCGCATAATTTTTGGCGAACAGAATCTTGTGGCCAATTGGATATGCCCCTGAGAGTCTGAATTCTAGAAGACTGTACACTCTCTCTATCTACAAAGCTATTTCCATAAAAAGGTTGCCTTAAGAACTCTAGACGCCTGTGATTTAAGGGTTCCATGTTTTCTGTTTTTTAAATATGGTGGCAATACGTCTAGTTTTACAGGAATGTTCATTTTTTTAAACAGGCTGGCCAATATTCGTATTCAAGCTTCCAATACTATAACTGGCTGCATTGCATTTCCAGCAGTGAACCCCAGTAGAGATTTGGATTTCATTGCAGAAGTATTCTGGGGTGCTGCAACAAAAAGATTGATGAATATTGAAACAAGCTAGAGTCTGTATATACACCTGTTAATACAATGTTATTTTGCTATTATTTAACAGTTTCTTATATAGCGCAGCAAATTCCGTTGCGCTTTACAAGTGATAAAACAAAACTGGATAATAACGGACAGTCATAGAGGTAGGAAGAACCTGCTCACAAGCTTACAATCTTTAGGGAAATAGGCATTGATACACAAGGAAACATTCAAATGTGCAATATTGAAGGCAACAGACCTTTGTATCAAAACTGTTAGGAAAAACACAAGGAAAAGGAAGCCAGTGTGGTTTGCAAAAGAAGTAGCAAATATTGTGAGAGCAAAAAAGATGGCTTTTAAGAAATATAAGCAGACACAAAATAATGAAGACAAAAAGATATATCTTGTTAGACAGAAGGAGACAAAGAAGGTAATCAGATGTGCAAAGGCACAAGCTGAGGAGAAAATGGCCCAGTCAGTGGGTAAAGGAGGCAAAACTTTTTTTAGGTATATAAGCGAAAAGAGAAAAACAAAAGGCGGAATTATAAAACTAAAGACGGACACTGGGAGTCTTGTTGAAGGAGACAATTTAATAGCAGATCATCTTAATGATTATTTTTGCTCAGTATTTACTACTGAAAGAGAGGGGAAGGGGCCACAGTTAAGTTGCAGGGATATTCAGGAAAATGAAACAAGTACATTTACAGAGGAGAAGGTCCTAACAGAACTCTCAAAGCTGAAAGTGGACAAATCTATGGGGCCAGATGGGATACATCCAAGGATACTAAAGGAACTTAAAGAGGTGCTGGTAGCACCATTGACAGAATTATTCAACCAGTCATTAGCTACAGGAGAAATTCCAGGGGACTGGAAAAGAGCAAACGTAGTCCCACTGCACAAAAGTGGAAGCAAGGAAGAGGTAAACAACTACAGACCAGTGAGTCTTACATCAGTAGTAGGGAAATTGATGGAAACACTCTTAAAAGAAAGAGTTGTAGATTATCTCAAATCCGGCAATTTACTGGATCCCAAACAGCATGGATTCACTGGGGGGAGATCATGTCAAACAAATCTTATTGACTTTTTTGATTGTGTGACTAAAGTGATGGATAAAGGTGGAGCCATGGATATAGCTTATCTAGACTTTAGTAAGGCTTTTGACACAGTTCCACATCGCAGACTGCTAAATAAACTTGAAAGTTTGGGATTGGATATTAGGATTATTGAATGGATAAGATCTTGGTTGAAGGATAGAAAACAGAGAGTTGTGGTAAATGGAGTGCATTCACAGGAGGGAAATGTTACCAGTGGAGTACCCCAGGGATCTGTACTTGGACCAGTGCTTTTTAATATCTTTATTGGTGACATTGCAAATGGCATTAAAGGGAAAGTATGCCTTTTTGCAGATGACACAAAGGTATGCAACAGGGTAGACACACCAGGTGGGGTAAAACAAATGATTGAGGATCTAGGTAGACTAGAGGAATGGTCAAGAGTCTGGCAATTACAGTTTAATGCCAAAAAATGCAAAATCATGCACTTGGGTCTCAAAAATCCTAAAGCTAAATACAGTATTAATGGCACTATACTGGAAACTACTGAGGAGGAAAGGGATCTAGGAGTCACTATTTCAGATGACTTAAAAGCAGGTAAGCAATGTAACAAGGCAATGAGGAAGGCTAGTCAGATGCTTGGCTGCATTGGGAGGGGAATCAGCAGCAGAAAGAAAGAAGTAATAATGCCACTGTATAGGTCATTGGTACGGCCTCATCTAGAATACTGTATTCAGTTCTGGAGGCCATATCTTCAAAAGGATATTAATACATTAGAAACTGTACAAAGGAGGGCAACTAAAATGGTGCATGGCCTACATCACAAAACATACCCAGAAAGACTAAGAAATCTCAATATGTATAGTTTGGAGCAGAGAAGGGAAAGGGGGGACATGATAGAAACTTTCAAGTATATGAAGGGTTTTAACAAAGTCCAGGAGGGAAACATTCTCCAAATGAAGAGAAGCAATAGGACACGAGGACATGCACTGAGACTGGAGGGGGGGAGGTTCAGGGGAAATTTGCGGAAAAATTATTTCACAGAAAGGGTAGTGGACAAGTGGAATAGCCTCCCATCAGAGGTGGTAGAGGCTAAGACAATAGAGCAATTTAAACATGCATGGGATAGACATAAGGATATCCTTACAAAGAAGTAAGGATCAAATAAGGTTAGTGATAAAAAGAATATATATATAAAAAAAAAAAAAATAAGGGGCAGACTAGATGGGCCAAGTGGTTCTTATCTGCCGACAAATTCTATGTTTCTAAGGATAGGTGGTATCTGTTGCATAATGGTCCACCAGATTGCAAAGTTTCTTGGTGTGCTGTATGATATGGTCCCTGGTAATGTCGGCCAGGAGTCAGAAGGATGCGAGCAGGGCCGGTGCTAGGGTGTTCAGCGCCCCCCCTGGAAACTAGAAATGTGCGCCCTCCCATACTTTACAAAGGGACGGCGTACGCACACACACAGTTCACACAAATTGCACCACATACAGTAGTAGCACAATCTCATTCACATTACATCGCACATACTAGTGCTGCTCATCCACATAATGCCCCCAGTAGTGGTCACATGGGCGTTATGCACCACTGTCCATATTGGAGCTGCTATCTAAAAGATAGAGCACGACGATATGCGAGGGCAATGTATGAACAGTCGGCATCACTGACCATCCTGACACCTACAGCTATCGATTTCGACAGCTGCAGATTATGTTGCCCATACACTACAGCCAGGGCAGCTCTCTCTATGGCTGTAGTGGCTGCCGGCTCCTTGTGAGATCTCGCAATATCACATGACCAGTGAGCTGGTTGGGGGAGCAAGTGTGACGGCGCATGTGCACTGTGCACTGCCTGTACAGAGTACTGAGGCCGGACAAGTTAGTGTGCATTGGGATCCAGGGCGGCCCACGCCGCACACACTGCACCCATTTAATATACTTACCATTCCGGAGTCCTGCGGCGACTGCCCTCTAGTGCAGGCATAAATCACTCGGAAAATGGCCGCCGTGGCCATTTCCGAGTGATTCGCACGTGCGCACTGGAGATGGCCCCCCGGGAACAAGGCACGGGTGCCATGTTCCCGGAGACCTGCTCATGCGCAGTAGACTCTGGCAGTATGCCAGAGTCTGCTTGCTGCCGGAGAGGAGAGGGCCCATGACGGAGGCTGCACGCGGGTCCCCACCTCTCTTAAAACGCCACTGGTGGTGTGATGGGGTGCCTGACATACCGTGCGCACGCCTATGGATGTGAACTCTCCGCCAATTGTTCTGTGGATGCAGCACTCTGCACAACGCAAGTGATGGCCCTGCACACAGATACACACACACACACACACACACACACACACACACACACACACACACACACACTTTCCCTCTCTCACTCTTTTTACATCCACTTACCAGAGTCTTGCTGGCTGGCTCTGCAACAGCCTTGTCCCGTGTAGCCATGCCCCCTCCATCCACAAAGCTCCACCCCCTTTTCAGGCAAACAGACACGTGCGTCCCTCGCTGTCACAGGGGATCGGGAGGGGAGATGAGAGGAGTACTTAAGCTGCCGGCGGCGCTGCCTGTCAGTGTGACAGGTGCAGCAGCCAGCAGCAGGAGGGACACCGGGCAGTGCAGCACAGGGATGCAGAGCAGGGAGAGCGCCTCTCCAGCCTGGCGCCTACCTGCTTTACATCCCTCAGCTGAGCGGGTAGCGCCGGGCCTGGATGCGAGAGTGAAGAGCGAGACAATGGGTGAGATTCAAATGATATATCACACCTAATTTCCTTTCTAAAATGATCTCTGTTATCGCGCATATTGCGCCCATAGTAATCAGGTTTGGTTGTGTAAAGGGTTGGGTGCCTCGCTACTCCGGGGGTAGGGAGCTGAAATAATGATACAACGTCCCTGAGGGCAGAAACAGAACGGGTGTGGAAAGGGGTGAAAAGAATTGAATCCTGCCCTATATGTGAGGATATAAGGGGACTGTACAGTGGGGATGTAATTGGATTGGAAAATTTATGAAGGTTATCTCTTGTTATCAGTTTTTTATACTTGACACAAGAATATCTTCTATTTTCTATACGGGTCATGAGATTGGTATATGCTTTGTACACTGGTCACGAGATTGGTATATGCTTTGTATACTGATATCTGTATTGGTATATGCTTTGTATACTAGCCACCCTATTTATATATGCTTTGTATATTGGTCACCGGATTGGTATATGCTTTGTATTCCTGACTTCTCCCACTTCAGTCTGTAATCCTCTGTACTCTTACAATTCAAATAGGATTAAAATGAATGCAATTTACATCTGTATATCATTACTATTCAAATTATATATCACACCCAATCTCCTTTCTAAAGCGATCCCTGTTATCTCGCATAGCTGTCACGATCCGGGTATCTGGACGCCATTACTTACCCTTCAGATGCCTCTTAAGGCTGGCTCAGCGTTCCAGGACCGGATCCCGCTGTTCCTGAGTTTCCACATGCAGAATGTCAGAGTGGTGATTTCATCAGCCGCGGCCTCCGCTGTGCCCGCGTGGTTAAATGTGCGCTTGTCAGTCTGGCGTCTCCTGTCTCCTGTGGCCGGCGTCGCCATTACTGTTTCAATTCTCACATGGATTACAAACCAAACTTCCCTCCAAGTGTCTGCATGGGCGCAGCCATCTTGGATTTTGTCATCTGATTATTTCCACCAATCTGCTGTCTGTATTGTTGATTTGCATAATTGCATAGCCAACCCCTTCCTTGCTGCAGGTATAAGTATGCTGTGCCTGAGCAAGGAAGGCGTCAGTGCTTTGGTTGTCTAACCTAGTTCCAGTTTGTCTCTCTCCTGTGGTTGTCTTCCAGGTTCCAGCTCCTGTCTCCAGACTTCTGCTATAGAGACCCGCACCAGCATTCCATCTGCGGTGTAGCCTCCGATCCATTCTGGACTCACCTGTTTCCAGCTACAACAATCACCTGCTTCCAGCCCAGCTTCCAGCAGTGTACAGCTTCTCTTAAAGGGCCGGTGTCCTTTCTGCAGTTTACCACTCTCCACCGGTATTATTATTTCACCGCTCTCAAACAATCACCTGCTTCCAGCCCAGCTTCCAGCAGTGTATAGCTTCTCTTAAAGGGCCGGTGTACTTTTCTGCAGTTTACCACTCTCCACCGGTATTATTATTTCACCGCTCTCAAACTCCAAACTTCATTATTATTTCATTGCTCTCAAGTTCGTTTATTATTTAACTGGTTCCAGCCAGTATCCACTCCGTACCAACAACAGTCTGGTTCCAGCCAGTATCCACAGCAGCCGTTTTACCTTCAGCAGCCCAGCCTTTCCTGGAACATCAGCTGGTACGATCCTGGGTTCTCTCCATTGCTACAGTCAGGCCTGGTAAGGACTTTCCAACTAGAAGATTATAAGAACTGTCTCACACTACCAGTGCCTGTGGCCCTTGCCACCCTGTAGTACCCAGGAATTGTATTTATCCTCTGTTGACTTTTAGGTTTCCTTTTACTGCTGCTGTGTTACGGAGTTTGTCATAATAAACATCATTGACTTTTATCCTGGTTGTCGTGGTCACGCCTTCGGGCAGTTATTCTACATGTTACTTACATGTCTAGGGGTCTGATACAACCTCCCAGGTTCCGTTACATCCCAGCCCCTACAACTGAGGCTGCCTCCCGTCAGCTCAGGCCCTCAGTTGTGACAATATCGTTACCATAGTAATCAGGTTTAGCTGCGTAAAGGGTTTGGTGTCCTTGCTACCTCGTAGCAAGCTGAAATGATTATACCACGCCCATCAGCAGAAACAGAACAGGTGTGGAAGGGGATGAAAATAATTGAATACCGCCTTTCAACTCTCATCCTGCAGGAAATTCAAATTACAGACTACATAGTCAAACATTTAACTGGTGAACTCTCCATAATTAATAACTTTCAGCAACTTAATCCCCCTCTATTTAAATACACAATACTCCAAGCAAGGGATTTGAACACCAAGGGGGAATTCAGTTGTTGTTTGGACGACCGTAAGTAATGGGCACACAATGGTAGCTATTCAGTTGTTTGACTGGGCACGACTGTATGATTTCAGCTTGCAGCCTCCTGAGGTCAGTTGTTTGAGTTCGCTAACCAGGACTTTGCATGCAATTAGCCAGTTTACGTGCATAAAAATCAAGTGCATTTGGACGAGACAAGTGTGATAAGTAATGCAGTCACACCCAACCGGCAACAACAATTAAATACAGTAGCTCTCTTGGTCGCCCATTACTTATCGCTGCCCAAAAACAATTCACTCCCCCAAAACCTATACCACATTCAGAAAGTCAACTTTTTGTCTGTAATAATGTAACATATATGGGCACCTTGACCTTGTTAATAATTCAATTTAATCCCCTTTTATTAAAGGACACATTATCTATGTAGTGGACTCGAACGCCAAACCTCATGTAGCATAGTAAAACACTTAAGACATGAGCTATTTGATACTATATAGCAAGTCTTGTACTTCTAACTCTATAAACTAGTTGTAATTCTTAGGGTGTGTACACACGGTGAGATCCTTGCTATGCCCGATTTTCACTTGCGATTTCCCTTGAACTCCCCGGAGCCCAGCACCACCGATTTTGACTAACTTTTCTTGAGATATGTACTATGTGTGCTTACGATTTTGACTTATGTGAGATTTTGGCTTATGTGAGATGTCATTGACATGTGAGATGAAGTAGATAGTACACCGATCTAGCAAGGATTGACTTGCCTGCACAGTCTATCTTTTCTTGCGATGCCGACCTGGCAGGACCGCGCATCGGGATCGAATCGGGATCGCAAGGTGACTTTCACCTTGCGATCTGCACTAACTTTTCTTGCGATTTTGACTATATAGTCAAAATCTAAAGAAAATATCTCACTGTGTGTACACACCCTAAATGCCCAACCCCCTCCCTTCCCCCCATTGGTGCCTAATCCTAATCCCCCCCCCCCCCTCCCCAAAGCCTTACCCTAACCTCCACTGGTGGCGCCTACACTATTAATTGCCAAATTTTACTACTATTTAGCAAAGGTATGCTGTTTTCTATAAATTCTAATAAAAATAATCTAGTTAGGCTAAGTGCTTTTCCATCTGTTCTATGTTCCATTTTTAACAGGTGAACGGAAGAGACAGAATTTGACATAGAGATAATTGATCTTTATAAAGAGAGAAGCCTGTTTTGCCATCGCACATGAAAGAGAAAGTAGAGAATGTTCTTATGTACTCCCTTTCTGTTTAGTGTTGTGCAGACGGCTATATACTGTACACTGGAAAAACTGAATCAGGACACTTGCATTTGCACAAGCCTTTTAATTCATAGCAGTAAGTAACTAAGGGGGACGCTTACGCTTTTAGCTTTGCATTCCCCATAGGTAAATGAGCACTTCTCTTGAGCTCTGTGGGGAATGAGTGAGAAAACTCCACTTCACATTGTAAGAACAGAGTGGGAGTAGCTTGCGGTGTCTTCAGGAAACGGGGTACGTAAATGTTCTCTTTCAACCTGTGGTTGGGCAAAACAAAGTGTAGAATCCCTGGATCAGATGGAAGTACAGTTGTGAATTACATTTCTTGAAATGGATGGATATACAGTACGTGACTTTAACAGGGGATGCTTTGTTACACATCCATAGGTAATTGCTTCCCTCTTTACCCCACCAGCTGACCCTGAAATCAAGGTGAATTCTTCAAAGATTTGAAAGAAAAAAAATTATTTAACTTTAAGCTTTGCAAACAATGCTAATAATCAAACAGGTGTTGTAAGCCTTTATTCATACCCACCTCCACAGTTTACAAATATACCTGTCACGCAATGCCCTCCAGATCACAGAGCTGATCTCCTCAGCAATTCATCAAAACAAGACAGGAGACTTGATCCAAACCTGGGTAGTGCACAATGCAAGATACACAGATTATGTACAGTGGTTTTACTTCAAAGTGTCCTCTGCTATTAACTTCAAAGTATCTCAGGAATTCCACCTATTTTCAAAGCAGTATGCTCAGTGTTTGTAGTCTATTTCTAGAACATTGTTTGTATTTAATGTCTCATTGTTCCATATTTGGCTGCTACTGTAGCCATTTATTGCTCTTTTCTGGATCATATATTGCCAGTATTTGTTAGCCATGTATTTACATTCTATAAGTTCATATAGCATCATACGCAGAAAATATCATAAAAGGGTAACTCCATTTAAAAATGATGTCTAATTAAAATGATTGTACTGGGTGCTGCGACTTACTAAACTAGTTTTTGATCATAGATATAGAGTCACTGCATGACAGTAGAATTTTCAAACATCTGTAGCATGCTTCCAGTTGGCAGCTAAGTTGTGAGCAGGGGTGCCTAGAAGGGTACCCCAGCATATCTAGGTGACCAGTAGGGGAGGTGTAACCACGACCCCATGGTGCTTCAACTACAGCCCTATCTGCGTTCACTGGCATTTACTTGATCAGAATTTTTGGGCTCTTTTGGCCACTTTCACATGGATTTTTCACAAATTGGACCATCTACCTCACTGCATGTAAGTGATTGTGAGCAATTCTCCACTTGTTGTCACATCAATTTTTAAATGGAGTCACCTAGAGAACTCAGTTAGTGACTTCTATGGAAGAACAATAATGCTGTTCATTTTAGTAGTTACAAAAAAGTGATGTCTACCTTCTGTCGTTTTTTGTTTCTTAAAGCCCTTTCTTATTCTGTTGCCATTGTGATTTTAAGGGATTTCCAGCTGACTGTTGTTTTTGCATGTGCTGTCTTGCAGTTTATACTAAATGCACAATATTTTCTTTTAGCTTCCTTCTTTTTTTATGCAGCCACATTTTACTTAGTTTATGTGCGCCTTCCTGCAACTTTTATTACAGTACTTCCTTTTATTGCTAGCCTTATTTTGTGCTTTTCTGTCTTGCCTTTTTATATCCCTTGGTAAAGGTTTTGGTTGTGCTGAGATACTACACAAGGCTGTTGTCTGTTTCTAATGATGTGCTGGAACCTAGGGAAATAAACAAATTTCCCTGAAAAAGACATGGCTGGAAACCACTTACCAATGCCTGAAAGGCAAACCATTTTGTAAATGTTGAGAAGTGGCAAGAAAATAAATTTGGTGGTGTGAAACCATGTGTTCATGTAATAGTCCAGTTCTTAGCTGTTACACTATTCATATTGCTGTACTTCCTGTTACATACAGTACATGGCAGAACATCACCATGAAACATTTAATCTGAGTTATATAATTAATGAGCATTTGTGTTGCATATTCACATAAGGGTAAATAATATGGATTCTTGAGGGTAATAACAACATCATTATTTATATGACATGAGTAGGAGCTCCTGAGCATTTATTTAATTTTACTCAGCGAGAAGCTCAGAAATGGTTGTTAAGGAATGGAGAAACTATAAATCTGCGACACAATTAGTGATGAGCGGGTTCGGTTCCTCGGAAACCGAACCCCCCCGAACTTCACCCATTTTACACGGGTCCGAGGCATACTCGGATTCTCCCGTATGGCTCGGTTAACCCGAGCGCGCCCGAACGTCATCATCCCGCTGTCGGATTCTCGCGAGATTCGGATTCTATATAAGCAGCCGCGCGTCGCCGCCATTTTCACTCGTGCATTGGAAATGTTAGGGAGAGGACGTGGCTGGCGTCCTCTCCGTGTATTGTTGATGCAAATATTTGTGCTTGCTTATATCTTAATTGTGGGGACTGGGGAGCAGCTGTATATTAATAATATAGGAGGAGTACAGTGCAGAGTTTTGCTGATCAGTGACCACTAGTTTTATTCGTTCTCTGCCTGAAAAAAAAACGCTCCTTATCTGTGCTCAGTGTGCTGCATATATCTGTGCTCACACTGCTTAATTGTGGGGACTGGGGAGCAGTTTTATTATATAGGAGGAGTACAGTGCAGAGTTTTGCTGACAGTGACCACCAGTATACGTTGTCTGCTGGAAAAACACTCCATATCTGTGCTCAGTGTGCTGCATATATCTGTGCTCACACTGCTTTATTGTGGGGACTGGGGACCACCAGTATATTATATAGGAGGAGTACAGTGCAGAGTTTTGCTGACCAGTGACCACCAGTATACGTTGTCTGCCTGAAAAACACTCCATATCTGTGCTGCATTGTAGTATATAGTAGGAGTACAGTGCATAATTTTGCTGACCACCAGTATATAATATATAGGAGTACGGTACAGAAGGCCACTGCTGTACCTACCTCTGTGTCGTCAAGTATACTATCCATCCATACCTGTGGTGCATTTAAGTTTTGCACAGTTTGCTGACCACCAGTATATAATATATAGCATTACGGTACAGTAGGCCACTGCTGTACCTACTTCTGTGTCGTCAAGTATACTATCCATCCATACCTGTGGTGCATTTAAGTTTTGCACAGTTTGCTGACCACCAGTATATAATATATAGCATTATGGTACAGTAGGCCACTGCTGTATCTACCTCTGTGTCGTCAAGTATACTATCCATCCATACCTGTGGTGCATTTAAGTTTTGCACAGTTTGCTGACCACCAGTATATAATATATAGCATTACGGTACAGTAGGCCACTGCTGTACCTACCTCTGTGTCGTCAAGTATACTATCCATCCATACCTGTGGTGCATTTAAGTTTTGCACAGTTTGCTGACCACCAGTATATAATATATAGCATTACGGTACAGTAGGCCACTGCTCTACCTACCTCTGTGTCGTCATTCGTCAAGTATACTATCCATCCATACCTGTGGTGCATTTCAGTTGTGCGCAGTATATATAGTAGTAGGCCATTGCTATTGATACTGGCATATAATTCCACACATTAAAAAATGGAGAACAAAAATGTGGAGGTTAAAATAGGGAAAGATCAAGATCCACTTCCACCTTGTGCTGAAGCTGCTGCCACTAGTCATGGCCAAGACGATGAAATGCCATCAACGTCGTCTGCCAAGGCCGATGCCCAATGTCATAGTAGAGAGCATGAAAAATCCAAAAAACAAAAGTTCAGTTAAATGACCCAAAAATCAAAATTAAAAGCGTCTGATGAGAAGCGTAAACTTGCCAATATGCCATTTACGACACGGAGTGGCAAGGAACGGCTGAGGCCTTGGCCTATGTTCATGGCTAGTGGTTCAGATTCACATGAGGATGGAAGCACTCATCCTCTCGCTAGAAAACTGCAGTGCCACTCCTAGATGGGCTAGGTGTTTGTGTCGGCCACTTGGGTCGCTTAGCTTAGTCACACAGCTACCTTATTGCACCTCTTTTTTTCTTTGCATCATGTGCTGTTTGGGGACTATTTTTTAAATCTGCCATCCTATCTGACACTGCAGTGCCACTCCTAGATGGGCCAGGTGTTTGTGTCGGCCACTTGTGTCGCTTAGCTTAGTCACACAGCGACCTTGGTGCGCCTCTTTTTTTCTTTGCATCATGTGCTGTTTGGGGACAATTTTTTTGAAGTGCCATCCTGTCTGACACTGCAGTGCCACTCCTAGATGGGCCAGGTGTTTGTGTCGGCCACTTGTGTCGCTTAGCTTAGTCACACAGCGACCTTGGTGCGCCTCTTTTTTTCTTTGCATCATGTGCTATTTGGGGACAATTTTTTTTAAGTGCCATCCTGCCTGACACTGCAGTGCCACTCCTAGATGGGCCAGGTGTTTGTGTCGGCCACTTGTGTCGCTTTGCTTAGTCTTCCAGCGACCTCGGTGCAAATTTTAGGACTAAAAATAATAATGTGAGGTGTGAGGTGTTCAGAATAGACTGAAAATGAGTGTAAATTATGGTTATTGAGGTTAATAATACTATGGGATCAAAATGACCCCCAAATTCTATGATTTAAGCTGTTTTTGAGGTTTTTTTGTCAAAAAAACACCCGAATCCAAAACACACCCGAATCCGTCAAAAAAATTTCAGGGAGGTATTGCCAAAACGCGTCCGAATCCAAAACACGGCCGCGGAACCGAATCCAAAACCAAAACACAAAACCCGAAAAATTTCCGGTGCACATCACTAGACACAATTGCCATGTTTTCCCCTTTGTGATGCCATGTACCTATTAATTTGTTTCAGAGCTGGAACAATACTCCGTATGTTCATACTTTCAATGGGGCACTCTTTTCTATAATCTTGTACCAATATATTTAAAGCATCCAAATGTTCAAGTGTGACACTTGAAAGAAAGACAGTCCCCTAACTCTAACAGCCTACTTCCATAAGCAATACTTTAGGCGATCAATTGAAAAATTTGTATAGGTTAAGGGTATGATCCAAAAATTATGGAAGTCAGACATTGAAGAGTGATTTTATTTCTGACTGCTTCCTAGGGCCATTCTACTGTCATGTATGGGTCATTTGTACAAGTTTAAACATATCAATTTTTGTTGAACCTTAACACAAGAAAAGGTTTTTTTAACAGTTGTATGTAATGTAGGCTTATTTTTTAGGTAGAAAAAACTGTCTCGGGGGCGTGACCTGGCTATGGTGGAGAGTGGAAGTGCTTCTCTCCAGCTCCTGTGAATGTGGCCCTTCTACTGCCTCTTACTCATCCTACCTGATCCCTGGATACTCCATTTTGCCCTCTGAGCCCTCTACTGTGTTGCTATAGCCGCTGTGGTGGACCCGCGGAGTCGGGGAGTGCTTTTCAGCACTCCTGCGGATTGCGGCCTTCCCCCAGCGTGAAACCGGGGCCTGGAGTTGGAGGACGACCCGGGCCGGAGATCCGGAGGTGGGGCTCCGTCGCGGCTTGGCATCCAGCGGTTCCCATTAGCCTCCCGAAGCTCTCCCCGGCTCCCCTGCACCCTCCCCGGACGGCCGAGGGCTGGATCCAGGCGCGAGGGTGAGTCCGCTCTGACACCAGAGCTCCGGCGGTAATCCTCATACCCGCTGTCTCCCGCCCGCCGCGTGTCGCCCCCTAGCCTTCTCCTTCCCCTCGGCGGCCTGGGACCCGCGGCACTGTGCGGCTGGCCGCTCGGGCTGCACGGACCTACCCGCCGGCGCCCGCTCTCCTCCTGCTCCTCTACGTAGCTGGTCCCGGGGCTCTGTTGGCGGGCGCCGTGCCGGGCCCTGATCCCCTGGGGCACAGACGCTGGTGCATGTAACACAAGCATAAGGGGATAGAACGGGCTTAAGTGCTTCCCCGGCTGCTGCCTTAGCTCGGCTCCTCTGAGGCACGGGGACACATTTGTGGCCACATCTACAGCACCCGGCTGGGCCCCCCTACCTGCCATCTGCTCTACCCGGCAGTACCCCCCTTGTTTGATATCAGGTCAGGTCGGGGGACGCTCTGAGCCCACTGAGGCGGCCCACCAACGTCGGAGCGGCCCTCACCCCTGCTGCCTGCCTGACCATCTCACTCCGCCTGGCTCCTGCTGCTGGGGGGTTGGTGGGAATCCCGCACTGCTCGGCCCCGTGTACCCCTTAATACCGGGGTGCCCTCGTGGGTCAATACACAAGGGCTCCAGCTTTGTTAAGACACTCCCTCCCGAGGGCGTGGCCTGGCTGGCAATGGGAGAGGAAGCATTTTCTATGGGCTCCTGCTGAATGGGCCGAAATAAGCTCTAAAATCACCCCTTTTGGTACCCTGGTGCCCCCTGCACTTACCCCACTGCCTCTGTTCATATCAAACCGGCCAGGGGAAACGTGCTGCAGAGTCGGAGGGTGGCCTTGGCTGCCCTTGCGGATTGCGGCCTTCTCCCTCCCTTGAAGCCGGGACCTCAATTTCTGCACGTCGCGGGGCCGGGCTCCGGGGCCGCCCGCGGGATCCGGGATTCACATCTCCCCCCTTCCGGAACGTTGGTATCGGCCTACAGTGGCCTTATCACCCCTGTGGATCCTGCCAGCGGAGCTGTGTGGCTGTAGAAACGGGCCTGCGGCCCCCCCCGCTACCTCCAGCCGCCGCGGCCTATCACGCACCCTGCAGCCGGGGCCTAGAGTTCGGGGACGACCCGTCCGTGGGCTCCGGGAGCGAGGCGCGGCCGCGACGGGCTCCCAGTGACCTCGGATCTTCCCCATAAGCGTGGCTGGACACCCCACAACACCCCCAGGGAGCTTCTGGGCCACAGGCAGCCCCATAAGGGGTGAAAGTGAAGAGGGAAGCTGCTCCATAAATGCTGCAGCGGCCATCTTGGAATCCTGGAGCTTTAACTGGGAAAAGCTGTGCACACCTGCAACCATAGAAGTCTATACAGCACAGCCAAAAAAGGCTGCATTGCCTTCAACACCCAGCCAACCTGGAATACTGTGAGTACCTGCTGTCACCACAGCACCTATTTTTTATCTGCACTCCTGCTCCATAAAAAACCCACGACAGGAACCCAGAGTCACCATTTTACTTTCTGGCACCCAGTCAGAGTAAAGAAAAGCCGCACTATACCACACACTCCTCACTTCGACAGGAATCCAGATTCTGTTTACACCCCTGCCGGCGACGGCTATGGAAATGCTTTAATACCAACCATGAGTGACCGGGCCACTGATTAGGGGGTTGGACGGCGATCTGCCCCGACAGCGGAGCTGGCGCCTGGAAAAGACGCGGTCTCAGCATTATGACATACGGAACCATACATCCCAGTCCTATCCTTAAGACGACTCGCAAGATGATTTAACGCAAAAATAATAATATACTACATGTGCCATAGCTAAATGGTCGGATTCCATATATAACACTCTGGCACCCCAGCCCCGCGGTTGGAGGATCGGATCTGACCAGATTACTTGCTCATTAAACGGGCTCTCGCCTGTGTCCTCCCATCAATAACTTTTATTCCCCTTTTCTTTTTTACCCCCACCCCTATCCTCCTTGTTTGATACATACCACTATGTCCAAAAACAAAAAAGCAACACAAGCTCCGACCAACTTCTTTGGCTCAAAGACCAAGGGCCCACAGAACCCCGCCATGGCCGCAAGCTCCCCCCCCTCCCCGTGTTTCTCGGAAGCGGGTATCGATCCCCAGATACAGGCGGTCATGTCGAGCCTACTGGAGGGAGTGCAGTCCGCGTTCAAGCAGGAACTCTCGAACGCTATAGCTGAATTTAAATCGGACCTTACAGATCTCGGTAACCGGACGGACACATTGGAAACAAAGACAGACGATCTCTGCCGCTCCCAACTTCGCATTGACAGTGAACTCGCTAGATTGCACGAGGAAATGGAGACCCTCAAGGAGCGACAAGAGGACCAAGAAAATCGCTCGCGTAGAAATAATCTGCGCATACGCGGCGTTCCAGAATCGGTCCTCGGCCCATCGCTACCAACATTCTTGAGAGAATTCTTCACACACTTAGTACCGGACCTTACGGTCGAAGAATGCCTCTGCGACAGGGCACATAGAGCACTCCGGGCAAAACCATCCCCCGCCCAACCGCCCAGGGATGTTATCGTCCGTTTCCATTACTTCCGCTCAAAGGAGAAAATTTTGTCCTCCGTTCGAGACACATCGGAGATCCTGTTCAAAGGCACGCAGTTGCAGATCTTTCAAGACCTGGCACCCTCCACCATCCAAAAACGGCGAGACCTCCAGCCGGTCACTCGGATCCTGCGACAACACCAGATCAGATACAGATGGGGATTCCCCTTCCATTTACATGTTTCGATTAATAACACTATCCACTCGGTCAAGACCCTAACCCAAGGACAGGAACTGTTGGCAAAGCTAGATCTTCTCCCAACATCAGCTGAAGACGACATGGCGGCCTCATCATCTAAACCGCCACACCCTCAGCCCCCGCTTCCTGATTGGACGCGGGTGACACGACAGCGCAATGTGGACAAGGATCCCCCCTGAACTGAACTGGGGAAATCCCCCCGACATGTATAATGCATGAACTGACGATGCTGCGCCTCCACAACTCGAAATGATTGAGAACAGTGGAGAATTCGGCCTCAGCTCAAAGACCAGTATCGTAACTATCCTCGGTTAATGCTGTTATAATCAAGTTATGACTGTTTACACCTCTGTGGTATCCCCCCCCCCCCCTTCTCCCTCTCCGTAACCCCCCCCTTTTTTCTTTTTTTTTTTTTTTTTTTCTTTCTCCCTCTTCTTTTTTCCTCTCTCTCTCTCTTCCCTCTTTCCAAATTCCCTCCCCCCCTGCCCTCCCCTCCCCCCTCCCTATTTTTGTTTTTATGTTAGCGTTTTTGTTGTCTGGACACAGTTCTCAGAGTCCTATATTCTATTATGTCTGCCATAAAGGTAAAATGGTTATAGCCATCCTCAGCCCTTGTGGCCCGGGAGACTCATACCCTCTCACATGGTAGCTCAGTTACCCCCCCATAATCCCTTAATGTTGTTAATAATGTTACTTATTCGATGCTTTCCCCGTGCGGCCCCCGAATGGGACCCACAAACACAGGGATGTTTCCCCATTTGGGGTATTTCTTCTTCTTCTTCTTCTCTATGTTCTTCCTTCTCTCTCTTTTCTGGTGGCCTCTATTCGACCTCCCTGCTCCCTCTCTCGCTTGGCCTGGAAGGGTGGCCTTCGCCTGGCACAAATTGTACCTTGCTGGATCATATCCGGCAACGCGCCATACCCCCCCACGTAAATAATCATGTCTCTTAAAATATTCTCGGTCAATGTAAATGGCCTGAACTCCCCTAGGAAGCGTACCGTTTTCCTGAGTGCTTGCAGACGTGAGAAAGTCGACATAGCATTCCTACAGGAAACACACCTCACCGGTCCCCACACCCGGCTGATGGGCAAATGGTTCTCCCAGTCCTATTTTGCCTCAGCAGACTGTAAAAAACGGGGTGTGGCCATCTTAGTTCATCGTAATATCCCGTTTATCCATTCCAGGACAGTGATAGACCCAGATGGAAGGTTCCTTATGGTAATGGGTACCCTCCGTTCTAAGGCTCTCACTTTGGTCTCCGTCTACGCCCCCAACCAAGACCAATCTCTGTTCTTTGATTCTCTCTCCAAACGCCTATCACGAGAAGCACAGGGAAGCATTATCATGGGTGGCGACTTTAATACCATAATTGACCCCTTGCTAGATAGATCCAGCCCTCCGCCCCACGCTTCTATGACGACTCTCCCCCGGGCTTCCCGCACACTTACCGCCACCATGAAACTTCACGGCCTCTGTGACACTTGGCGTTCCCAACACCCCCACATCAAAGATTTTACGCACTTCTCAGCTCCACATCAACACTACTCCAGGATTGACATGATCCACATCTCCTCTACCCTAGTGCCACTGATCTCTGATACAGGCATTACACCACTGACTTGGACGGACCACGCTGGGGTCTACCTCCTCATAGATATACATCGAGCGCCTCATAGGAAATACAAATGGCGTCTTAACGACTCGCTTCTACAACACCCCTCTGCACTAGAGGAAACTAGATTAGCGATCACACACTATTTCACCGAAAATATGTCTCCTGACATCCCACTTAATACCCTTTGGGAAGCCCACAAAGCTACGATCCGCGGCACCCTGTTAGCAAAATCGTCGGCAATTAAGAAAAAAGCCGCACAGGAGATAGCCTCCCTTGAATCAGAAATAGCCACCTTACTATCCAAACACAAAGTATCCCCCGATCCCTCCTTACTCACTCAGATAGACTCCCTCCGGGGACAACTAAACACCCTCCTATCCAACCGTGCTGCACTAATCCTTCGGAAACTGCAACAACGGTTTTACGACAAAATGGATAAAATAGATACCCTATTAGCCAACAAACTTCGTCGTAAGCAGGCACTGGGCGCAATAGATAAATTGTACTCGTCACAAAGGGGAACCTATACATATGACCCTGAACTGATGGCCGAAGATTTTCGCCTGTTTTATAGCTCCCTTTATAACCTACCTGACCCGCCCCTGCTATCTTCTGACGGATCTGGGGGAGCACGCTCATACTTATCCGACACCCCCCTCCCAACCCTATCTGACAATCAAATGGAAGCCCTTAATAGTCGAATCTCGGAGGAGGAGACAATAGCCGCCATACGATCTATGCGCTCGTCGGCTGCTCCAGGGCCAGACGGTTTCACAGCCCAATATTATAAACTCTTCGCGAAGGAACTGGCACCACACCTGACCTCCCTATTTAACGGTATTCTCGAGGGAGCCTCCTTCCTACCGG
Source organism: Pseudophryne corroboree (assembly GCF_028390025.1). NCBI lineage: Eukaryota > Metazoa > Chordata > Amphibia > Anura > Myobatrachidae > Pseudophryne > Pseudophryne corroboree. The sequence goes on along the minus strand of NC_086446.1, from coordinate 506,282,286 downwards.
AGACGACCCGGGCAGACATAGTGGTAATCCCAAAGCCTGACAAAGACCCGACTAGTTGCTTAAACTACAGACCAATCTCATTACTGAATGTTGATTTGAAGATATACGCGAAAATTCTAGCTAACCGTCTGGGTCCCTTGATGCCCGGCCTGGTCCACCCGGACCAGGTTGGCTTCATCCCTGGACGCCAGGCGTCTGACAACACCAGAAGGGCAATAGATCTAATATGTTCAATCCAAAAACGGAAACCTCCCTCTCTCATCTTGGCTCTCGACGCGGAGAAGGCCTTCGACCGCATATCGTGGTCTTTTGCCTTTGCAGTCCTTGACAAAATGGGATTCTCCGGAAACTTTCTAGAGGGAATCAAAGCACTCTACTGTTCCCCGTCAGCCCAGGTGATGGTTAACGGTGTCTCCTCCTCCAGTTTTGGAATCACTAATGGTACCAGGCAGGGATGCCCCCTTTCCCCTTTAATCTTTGCACTAGTCATGGAGCCCCTAGCAGCAAGGATTCGTAATAACAGTGCTATCCATGGAATATCCACAGGCCTTTCCGAACACAAGATAGCGTTATATGCCGATGACGTCCTGATTTCCCTCACTGACCCAGCCCAATCTCTCCCCGCTCTTCTTTCCGAGACCAATTTATACTCACAGCTCTCTGGCTATAAAATAAACGTGAACAAAACAGAGGTCCTCAACTTTTATATCCCGGCAGCTCTTAAACAGGACCTTCAAGCTACCCTCCCCTGTAACTGGCATACCAAGAAAATTAAATACCTTGGTGTATTCTTGACCCACCATCATCACCAACTTTTCCAAGCAAATTATCCCCGCTTATTACAGACAATTAAGGAGGACTTGGTGGATTGGTCCAGTTATTTTATTTCATGGATAGGCAGAATTAACTCCGTTAAGATGAGCGTGCTCCCCCGACTCCTGTACTTATTTCAGACCCTCCCGATTTACGTCCCTACCTACGTCTTCAAGACCCTACAACGCCAATCCTCCCTTTTTATTTGGAACCATAAACGTCCCCGAGTCAGACTTAAACTGCTCCAACGCCCCTCCAGAGGAGGCGGACTGGGTATCCCGGACTTTAAGAAATACTATTATGCCGCGCAACTTGCTCAATGTACACAATGGTGCAACGAGGGCGGGACACGAAAGGTCTGGGTGAGGATAGAGGCGGAGGAGACAGGCCTAGCCACGCTATCCTCTCTATTGTGGCTACACCGGAACCGGCGTCCCCGTGCGGTCTTATCGCACCCTGTAGTAAGTCGCTCCTTAGCGACCTGGGACCTGACAAACAGACGGTTCAGCTTGGCCCCATACCCATCCCCGCTAATTCCGTTATTTCACAACCCAGCCTTTCCACCAGGCATGAGTGGAGCCACGCATACATCCTGGCGCTCGAGTGGCATACTATATGTTAATGATATCACCTCCACAGCTACTTTCCCACAATTCACAGATATCCGTGAAGGAACAGTAATCCCCTCATCAGACTTCTTTCGCTATCTCCAAATTAGACATTTCCACTCCACCATTACCACTACTCTTCTCCACAGACACCTATCCCCCTTCGAATACATTAGCTGGAAACGCACCAACACTAAAGGCCTCATATCAGATATATACAACCTCCTGGACGACCTCCCCACAACATCCCGGGCCCCTCACGAGTCAGCATGGGAGAAGGAACTGGGATTTACTATAGACAATGAGGAATGGGTAGATATATGGGACAATGCGGCTTCCAGCTCCATATGTGTAAGAATTAAAGAAAATATCTATAAATTACTCTACCGATGGTACTATGTCCCTGCCCGTCTGCATACTATGTTCCCCGGCACCCCAGATGGATGCTGGAGGGGCTGTACAGACACTGGTTCATTCTTACACATTTGGTGGGCTTGCCCCAAAATTCATAAAATATGGGGTGAACTCATCACTTTGCTCTCGCGCCTATTTGACACCTCCATCTCCTCCGATCCCCAATACTTCTTGCTCCCTATGACTCTTCCCACCCTCAATAGACACCAAAACAAACTATTCCGACATATAGTTTCGGCAATGACTTGCCAAATTGCCACAGACTGGAAGAACCCGACCCCTTCACCAATGGCGGTGATAATTTCCCGGATATGGTATATCCACAAAATGGAATACATGACTGCAGTCATTCGTAACACGTCGAAGCGATTTGATAAAGTATGGTCCCCGTGGCTAACTTTACAACAGGCCCCCTCCCCATTTATAACCTGACACAGCATGCCAAAGCCGCACCCACCCCCTGCCCCCGAGGGCCACCCTTCCACCCCCACCACCCTCTCTCTACTCCCCCCTCTCTTCTCTCCAACCGGAGGTGCCCAGCCTCCTTTGCACTCCGGTTCCCTCCTGCTCGATATCTGAGCACGCTCTTCCTCTCATTTCTTCTGCTGACTCTCTATGACGGAAGGCCACCCCGTTGCCGAGAGTCTCCCATCTCTTATGCTTTGACTTGAATCTCTAAACATGGGAAAACACAAAAACAAAAATCGGATCTACTCTGTTGTTGTAACAATTCACTGTAATTATACCTGCTCTTTAAGCACCCAAAATGTTCGGGTGTTCTGTTACGTTATTATTGTACTTATTTCATGATCCATCCAATAAAATGTGTTTAAAAAAAAAAAAAAGAAAAAACTGTCTCCGTTATACCCAACACAATATCACACAATTTAATTGTCATATACGGGACAAGCCACGACCACCACGGTTTTGTAAAGGAAACTTCTTCTTAATAATTCCCTTCAACTTCAAATTAAGAAACTATGTTATTTTCTTCTGAAAACCGATGAGAAAGAGCTATAATTGGTCAACCTATTTTGAAAACGTAAAAGATACACAACTAAATTTTTTTTTACAGTGTCACGTATGGGATTTTTTAACTCATTGTCATGGAAATGGCACTGGAGAGAATCTTTACAGAGATACATCTGAAAGGCAGAGAGTTGGCGAATACCTATGTACTGTACGTGCATGGCTGCCAAGTGGGCTACATGTAAATTTTAAAATAAACTGCATTACTTAAAATGTGCGAACTTTGAATTTGTTAAAGCTAAACAAGTAGATCTTCTGCTTTGCTACAGAGGCTGCAGGTTGTTAAAGCTCATGGAAATTGTCACTGTGTCACTCAGTGGTTTTATTCAGTGACATCAATTCATATCTACGGCAGAATTCTGTATGTAAACACTCACTGATATCATGGGGTATATGCAATTGCGGTCGAATTCGCGGCAATTTTCGCCGTTTTTTAATTCGACTCAATTCGACAGGTGAATCCCGGAAGGTGGCTTCCGGAATTCACCATATTCAATGAAAAACGGATTCGCCAGAGTCGCGGGCGAAAATCGGCCGATTTGGCGGATTTTGCCGCGATTTAAAAAAACGGTAAAAAAACGTGAAAAACCCGAAAAAAAAATGGCGTGGGGTCCCCCCTCCAAAGCATAACCAGCCTCGGGCTCATCGAGCTGGTCCTGGTTCTAAAAATGCAGGGGAAAAATTGGCCAGGGATCCCCCGTATTTTTAAAACCAGCACCGGGCTCTGCGCCTGGTGCTGGTGCCAAAAATACGGGGGACAAAAAGAGTAGGGGTCCCCCGTATTTTTAACACCAGCATCGGGCTCCACTAGCTGGACAGATAATGCCACAGCCGGGGGTCACTTTTATGCCGTGCCCTGCGGCCGTGGCATTAAATATCCAACTAGTCACCCCTGGCCGGGGTACCCTGGGGGAGTGGGGACCCCTTCAATCAAGGGGTCCCCCCCCCCAGCCACCCAAGGGCCAGGGGTGAAGCCCGAGGCTGTCCCCCCCCATCCAATGGGCTGCGGATGGGGGGGCTGATAGCCTTTTGTGATAATAAAAAGATATTGTTTTTTCCAGTAGTACTACAAGTCCCAGCAAGCCTCCCCCGCAAGCTGGTACTTGGAGAACCACAAGTACCAGCATGCGGGAGAAAAACGGGTCCGCTGGTACCTGTAGTACTACTGGGAAAAAAATACCCAAATAAAAACAGGACACACACACCTTGATAGTAAAACTTTATTACACACTACCGACACACACATACTTACCTATGTTGACACGCCGACTGCCACGGTCTTCGACGATCCGAGGGTACCTGTGAAAAAATTATACTCACCTTCCAGCGTCCAGAGATAAATCCACGTCCAGAGAGTAAAATCCACGTACTTGTTTAAAAAAAAAAACCCGCAAAAACCCGCTCCATACCGGACTAGAAAGGGGTCCAATGTTTTCACATCAGACCCCTTTCTCCCGAATGCCGGGACATCACGTGACTCCTGTCACTGACGTCCCTTCAGCCAATCAGGAAGCGCTACTTCCGTGGCGCTCACCTGATTGGCTGTGCGCTGTCTGTACTGTGACAGCACATCGCAAAGCCGCTCCATTACTTTCAATGGTGGGAACTTTGCGGGTAGCGGTGGGGTCACCCGCCGGTCAGCCGCTGACCGGCGGGTGACCTTACCGCTAGCCGCTAAGTTCCCACCATTGAAAGTAATGGAGCGGCTTTGCGATGTGCTGTCACAGTACAGACAGCGCACAGCCAATCAGGTGAGCGCAACGAAGTTGCGCTTCCTGATTGGCTTAGAGACCTTTCTGTGACAGCTGTCACTGACAGGTCTCATTCGTGGAAAGGTGTCCCATGTGTCAGCATGGGACCCCTTTCAGTCCGGCATGGAGCGGGTGTTCGGTTTGTTTTTTTGCCAAGTACGTGGATTTATCTCTGGACCATGGCTGAGGTGAGTATATTGATCTTTTCTTTTCAGGTATCCGTGGATTCTACATGGAGAAGAGGACCGATGTCGGCGTGTGAACATAGGTAAGTATGTGTGTGTCGACGTATGAAATAAAGTTTTACTGTCGACGGTGTGTGTGTCCTGTTTTTATTTGGGTATTTTTTTCCCAGTAGTACTACAGGTACCAGCGGGCCCGTTTTTCTCCCGCATGCTGGTACTTGTGGTTCTCCAAGTACCAGCTTGCGGGGGAGGCTTGCTGGGACTTGTAGTACTACTGAAAAAAACAATATATTTTTATTATCACAAAAGGCTATCAGCCCCCCCATCCGCAGCCCATTGGATGGGGGGGGACAGCCTCGGGCTTCACCCCTGGCCCTTGGGTGGCTGGGGGGGGGGGACCCCTTGATTGAAGGGGTCCCCACTCCCCCAGGGTACCCCGGCCAGGGGTGACTAGTTGGATATTTAATGCCACGGCCGCAGGGCACGGCATAAAAGTGACCCCCGGCTGTGGCATTATCTGTCCAGCTAGTGGAGCCCGATGCTGGTGTTAAAAATACGGGGGACCCCTACTCTTTTTGTCCCCCGTATTTTTGGCACCAGCACCAGGCGCAGAGCCCGGTGCTGGTTTTCAAAATACGGGGGATCCCCTGTCAATTTTTTCCCCGCATTTTTAGAACCAGGACCAGCTCAAAGAGCCCGAGGCTGGTTATGCTTTGGAGGGGGGACCCCACGCCATTTTTTTTTATGATTTCACCGTTCCAGCATAAAAAAAAAAAAAAAAAAATATTTTAAAAAATATATAAATAATATTTGTGCCTCCAAAAAAAAAAAAAAAAAGTACCTAATCCCTTCTAATATAAATAGATCTGCTATTCCCCCCAAAAAAACACAAAAAAAAACATGTTTAAAATTTTTTTATTTGTTTTCACCCTCCAAAGTGTGGCGGATTGAAAATGACGAATTTGCTGTCTAAAAGCACTGCTGTCGAATTTCCAAACTTGAATTGAATATGCTTTGGTCGAATTGCAGCACTTGTATCATTGCAGAAAAGTCGAATTTGCAAAAAGTCGAATTTCAAAAAGTCGAATTTTGAAAGTCCGTTTTTTGGTCGGAAAGCACTGAATTGCATAGGCGATTTTTTTTTTTGGTCGAAAATGACCCGAAATTCGACAATTTCGGGAATTCGACCGCAATTGCATATACCCCCATTGTCACCTTGCCTAGAGCATCACTCAAGCCAATTGATCTAAGGGGACCTTCTGCAGCTGTAGCTCTATGAGCTCTTCCTTGGCTTTATCATGTGTAAAGATCTGCTAATTGTTTGCCTCCCATCTCATATGCTGCTCAGGTACCCTTTTTAATTTTCTAAACTTTGAGACAGCCATAAATATACCTGCCACCTATCCATGTCAGTAGAGATTAAATACATTCCTTCTGCTGTCAGCTCTTCTATCTTGCATGGCCATAAACCTGTCATATCTGCTTCTTTCCATGGCCCAGCTTTACATACTTCCTCTCTGTCTTCAACAGGGATGAAAAAGGGCATCAACTTGTGCTTAGTGATTGGATTTTTCCTTACCCAAACGTCTACATTGTTCACCTTGGTTTCAAAATAATTCTAGTATTTAAAATAAATAAATATATATATATATATATATATATATATATATTGGATAGTGGAAGTATGGCGCCACAGGTGTGTGTGAAATAGCATAATAGAGTGGTAAATGCAGCAATTCAGACACTCCTTTAGTGATATAAGGCGTCAGCTAACCCCTAAGTATTAGGCAGGGATAAACTGCCTTAATTAGGATATGTAGAGGGGTGGATAAGGGTATCAGCAACCGACAGTGTCTGATAAAATACGTTATAAATATGGAGAGACTTGCTGGATACGTAAAAAATAGTTATTATAAATACATTTGTTGTTATTTTTTACGTATCCAGCAAGTCTCTTCATATTTATAACATATTTTATCAGACACTGTTGGTCGCTGATACCCTTATTCCCCCCTCTACATATATATATATATATATATATATATATATTACTCAGAAAAGTAGAAGATAAAGTAAGAAACTCTTAGGGGCAATTCAATTATGAGTGAGTTTGCAAAAAGTAAGTTTGTATCATGAAACTTGCATACGTTGTGTGAACCGAAGAAATGTGAGATTCAAATAGAAAGGCCAACTTGTGGGCCTCGTGGCAATATTGCATGAGAAAATGTGGGGAAATCATCATGGGCCTCAAAAAAGTGGCAACTGAGATAGCAGAACCATATACAGGGCTAATAATGACCATAATGAAAATACTGGAGGTTCTTAAAAGGTGTCAAATGGTTGATATTTGAGGTTTTTATTAATGATGGGAAAATTTTAGCAAACAAGATTTTTTTCAGCAAATGGAAGTCTTTCCAGCATTTTGGGGTACGAAAAATGCCTGTAAAGTGATTTTTTTTGGTGTTTTGATACAAGTTTGTAAAAAGTTGGATAAAACGCTTTTTTGCTCTGATATGTTTGTGAGATAACTCTCACATCAATATATCACCTCTACATACATCTCCCACATCATTTAACCAATTTCTGGGCTTTTTAGAGAAATTAACATGAAAATTGAAATGTCGTTATTGCGCAGACTATGGTGGTCATTCCGAGTTGTTCGCTAAAAGCGGCACTTCTGCGCATGCGTATGCGGTGCAATGCGCATGCGCAACGTACTTTCACAACAGCCAAAGCTTTTTCACACATTGTCTAGCGAAGCTTTTCAGTCGCACTGCTGGCCGCAGAGTGATTGACAGGACAGGGGCGTTTCTGGGAGATAACTGAAAGTTTTCAGGGAGTGTGCTGAAAAACGCAGGCGTGTCAGATACAAACGCAGGCGTGCCTGGGAAAACGCAGGCGTGGCTGGCCGAACGTGGGGCGTGTTCGTGACGTCAAAACAGGAACTAAATAGTCTGCAGTGATCGCAAGCAAGGAGTAGGTCTGAAGCTACTCTGAAGCTGCTCAAAAATATTTTGGTGCCGCTCTGCGATCCTTTTGTTCGCACTTCTGCTAAGCTAAGATACACTCCCAGAGGGCGGCGGCTTAGCGTTTGCACGGCTGCTAAAAGCAGCTAGCGAGCGAACAACTCGGAATGACATAGAAACATAGAAACATAGAATTTGACGGCAGATAAGAACCACTTGGCCCATCTAGTCTGCCCCTTTTTTATTTTATCCTTTAGGCAATCTCAACCCTTTTTTAACCTTAATTCTTTGTAAGGATATTCATATGCCTGTCCCAAGCATGTTTAAATTGCCCTACAGTCTTAGCCTCTACCACCTCTGATGGGAGGCTATTCCACTTATCCACTACCCTTTCTGTGAAGTAATTTTTCCTTAAATTTCCCCTGAACCTCCCCCCCTCCAGTCTCAATGTATGCCCTCGAGTTCAAATACTTCTTTTCCTTTGAAGAATGTTTCCCTCCTGAACTTTGTTAAGACCCTTGATATATTTGAAAGTTTCTATCATGTCCCCCCTTTCCCTTCTCTCCTCCAAACTATACATGTTAAGATCTTTTAGCCTTTCCGGGTAAGTTTTGTGATGTAGACCATGCACCATTTTAGTTGCCCTTCTTTGTACACTCTCTAATGTATTTATATCCTTCTGGAGATAGGGTCTCCAGAACTGGACACAGTATTCCAGATGGGGCCGTACCAATGACCTATACAGTGGCATTATCACTTCTTTTTTCCTGCTACTGATTCCTCTCTCTATGCAACCACCCCTATGCTATTTAAACCTCTTAAAGTGTGTGATTATTCATTGGAAGCAGTGTACCAAAAGTATTGCATTCTTTCCTTACATTTTACTTTACAATAAAGATTTTGCCTACTTTTTCAAATTTTTCACGAAAATGTGATTATTCTTCTCAGCAATAGTAATGTAAATTTAAAATGTTATTGCAAATATTATAGCTGGGACCTTAAATGCACCAGTAAAAATAATATTAATTCTTTTATAAAACAATTATTTTTATTTTTTTATTATTATCCTTTATTTACATGGCGCCACAAGAGGCCAGCACCTAATTACAGAGTAATTTAACAAATAATCAAAACAGGAAAACAGCCACTTACAGTTGATGACAATATAGGACAAGTACATGGTAAATAAACAGAGCTACATCAGCAGATGACACTGAAATAAGTATCAGGTGGCAGAAAACAGCGGGCTTTGATGCAGTTGAAGATTTTTAAAGTAAGAGAAGGATAAGCACATGAGGGAAGAGGGCCCTATTCGTGAGAGCTTACATTCTAGAGGGATACAATTTTTATCAACCCCACACCCACCACAGGATCCGGACTGAAAGTCGACAGTAACTAGGTCGACAATGTCTAGGTCGACCACTATTGGTCGACAGTAACTAGGTCAACAGGGTGTCTAGGTTGACAGGGTCTTTAGGTCGACATGTTCTAGGTCGACAGGTCAAAAGGTCAACATGAGTTTTTCACAAGTTTTTTCTTTTTTTGAACCTTTTCATACTTAACGATCCACGTGGACTACGATTGGAACGGTAATCTGTGCCGAGCGAAGCGGTAGCGGAGCGAAGGCACCATGCCCGAAGCATGGCGAGCGAAGCGAGCCATGCGAGGGGACGCAGTGCACTAATTGGGGTTCCCGGTCACTCTACGAAGAAAACGACACCAAAATAACATTAAAAACTCATGTCGACCTTTTGACCTGTCAACCTAGAACATGTCGACCTAAAGACCCTGTCGACCTAGACACCCTGTCGATCTAGTTACTATCGACCAATAGTGGTCGACCTAGACATTGTCGACCTAGTTACTGTCGACTTTCAATACCACACCCACCCACCACACAAGGCTGGATGTTATATCCCTGGTGCCATCAGCACTTTGCTGGTTCATCCTTGTGGCAGGGTTTAATGAAAATTTTAGGCGACTGCACACTTTGTCCTCCTAATGCATTTACTATCAACCTATCAATTTGTTGGAGACTAAACCACATTTTTTTTAAATAATTTCTCTTCTTTTCAACTAAAAAATGAATAAAAGGCACATTGGAATTGTAGTAGGTTTGCGGATGTGTAAGGATGTGCCCTGTGGGCACATCAGCGCGGGCTGCGTGGCGGGTGTCCGGTGCAGGGATTACCCTTTTCCCTGCACCGGACCAGAGGCTGCGGAGGGGTTTGAAAGTTGGCGCCCTCCGGGAGCCAATCGCGGCTCCCGGAGCGGCAGCCAATAGGAGAGAGACGCGGCGAGCCAATCGGCGCTCGCCGCGTCATAGGCCCCGCCCCCGGCGTCTGACGTCAGACGCCGGGCGGGAGCCAGAGCGGAGGACGACGGCGCTGAGGAGCGGGAAGAGGAGAAGACGTCGCGGGCGGGAGCCGAAGAGGACAGCGCGCGCGCAGAAGAGTGCGAAGAAGGAAGAGGAGCCGGACAGGAAACAAGGACTGCGTGGAGGAAGACGACGACGGCCGCAGGGAGAAGAGCTCCGGTGGCCGCTGAAGAGGCCTGAAGACTCCAGCCCTGGGAAAGAAGATGTCCAGCGGCGGCTGGACGCGGCGATGCGACGGCGGCGCCGCTGGCCAGGACGGGCCAGCGGCCGAAGAGGGCACCGGAGGCCCCCGGGTTAGGTAAGGCCTCAGTGAGGCATCCTTCCCCCCTCCCCTTTTCCTCCCTAGACCACCAGGGACGGGCATTAGGCCCGAGGGCACAAGTCAGGCACTAGGCCTGTGGCGCGGTTAGGAGATTGGGGGTCATTATTCTGATTAGGTGGTTTGGGCATTAGGCCCAAGCCACCCAACCTCTGCGGCACCAGATAGGCAGGCACTAGGCCTGGGGGGCACATGTTGGGCACTAGGCCCATGAGGATAGTCAGGCCACCGGCCTGTGGGCACAGTTAGGCCCTGCACGGCTGTTTCTCTTTGCCTCCTTACAGGGACCTGTAAGTGGAGAAGATCGGAGTGCAAGACTCGTGACGGTGAGTAGCATCCGTGTACGTCTGTCCCTTGTTTGTCCCCGAGCGCCGGAGTTAGGATTGCTCACGGACGTGAGAATCCCTTTCATCACACTACGTGCGAAAGCGCGAGTGTGTGAAAGCTGGGTAGCTGAGGCTTTGTGCCGGTGATGACCATTCACCCAGCCGGTGAAGGTCGCAGCCACCCCTGGGGTATCCCCTGTTCCACCGGAAGAAGGGTCGATACCCCTTTGATGTAAACCCTTCTCTCCTCAGCTAGGTCGTCGGTCAGCTCCGAGAGGGAATCGCCGTGTCCGGATCCGAGTGAAGATTTCCAGGTCCGTTGAGGGTTCCGGTACCTGAAGGTGAGAGCGAGCGGCGCCTGGTGAGTACCGAGTCTACACCTGCACGGCAGCAGGCACCACCACACGCACCCGCAGGCCGCACCGCACCTCTCACACTTGGCGTAGTCGGCAGGATAAAAGAGACCGGATCACGGACACGATGTGGAACGCCACCAAGAAGACCTCCCTGCGGACGGCTCCGGAGAAGACTCACCCCCGGATGTGTGCGGACCAGAGCGACTGGGTGACGGTGTCTGGGGCAGACATCCTGAAGATGGTGCAGCGGTCGGTCCAGCGTGAAAAAGAAGAGCGCCGGGAGAAGGGGCGCAAGAAGGCCGCTGTGACGCCCTGCAAGAAATGTCGGCAAACAGGTCACTTTACCGACGAGTGTACTTGGCGAGAGACGTCCCCAAAGAAGGTGGTCCAGGAAGCGGACCGAAGACGTCAGAAGGGCCAAGCGAAGAAGGAGTCCTGGTGTTTGCTCTGCGGAAACTACGGGCATGAGCACAACAGTTGTCCTTGGGACGAAGAGTTGAGCGAAGACGAGGTTGATTCCCGGTGTGAAAGCTGTGGAGATCCCCGACATCGGCTCCTGGAATGTCCATGGACGGAAGACAGGACGGACTACGAGGCCACGGTGAAGCAGATGACGGAGTCTCGTCAGCAGCTTTGGGACCGGGTGGCTGCAGAGCCTGTGTGTGCGCTCTGCGAGGCGAGAGGGCATGCGCTTCCCGATTGCCCGTGGAATGAAGACCGGATGATTGCGGATGGTCGCGCCCAGAGATGGGAGGAGGAAACCAGGGAAATGGAGCGGAAGGCCTTGCTTGAAGTTAATTCGCAGGTGCCCATTTCCTCTGAGCCGGAACCAACGGGTGAAGATTCCCCGGTGAAGGAGGTGGACCAGGAACCCGTCTTGGAGAAGGTGGCAGTGGCCCTCCCTTGTTGGAAGTGTCGGCGACCAGGACATGCGGCCAGTGAGTGCCCTTGGGAAGATGCCGCGGACCTACTCTGTCCCAAGAAAGTGACCCCAGTAAGACAGAATCCTTTCCTGCATGAGGCGGAGGTGGACGACTGGGAGGTGAAGAGACCACGCTGCGAAGAAAAGCGTGAAGGCCCAGTGACTGAGACGTCCGGAATCTCCCCGCGATGGAACCGTCCACGACCAGGACGTGCAGAACAGGAGTGTCCTGGGTACCTAGAGATGCCAGCGGAAGCAAAGGAGTACGCTGAGGAAGTAACGATGCCAGCGGAAGCGCAAGAGTACGCTGAGGAAGCAGAGGTGCCAGCGGAAGCGAAGAAGTACGCTGAAGAGGAAAGTAATACCCCAGTCCAGATATCTGAGGAGGACTCTGACTACGGTGAGCTGTCCGCCGACGAATCCCTCCCAGAACAGATGGAGGATGACTCTGGCATCGGAAGCGCCGACGAGAGTGACTGGCAAGATCGGGTGGAGTCATGCTCCCAGTTGAATGCCCTCCGTGAAGAGGAGGAGATAGTCCTGGAGCAAGAGTACCTGCCGGGAGTGCCGAGATGGACCGATGTACGGGGACAGGACTGTGATGCCGTGGGAGGACCCGTTCCAGAGGAAGACACAGGACCTTTGGAGATGCCCCACGAGGAAATTCGACATGTGGTGGCTGTTGCCCGGGAGGAAACGGATGCCCCGGAGGATTCCGCTGTTGGGTGGTGGTCGATACCACACCTGGAAGACAGGGACGAAGCCACAGACTATATCGGAGGCCAAGAGTGGGTGACTGTTGTCCCCGTGGAGGAAGATTCCCCTTGGTGGCCAACGTCAAGCGACCGTGAGGAGATGCCACTCCCCCAGAGGACCCGCCGATGGAGATCAGGACGTAAGAGGAACCCGGAGCTGGAGGAGGAGGAGGGATGTGGGGTCACAGCTGGTCCAGGTTGGGCCCCCGAAACCACCTTCGCCGGAAGGACCTTGGAATTCCCTGACCCGCGGACGATGGACGTCGTGGAGATCTTTGTAGGGACTACAAAGGAAAAAGGGGGGGGAAATGTAAGGATGTGCCCTGTGGGCACATCAGCGCGGGCTGCGTGGCGGGTGTCCGGTGCAGGGATTACCCTTTTCCCTGCACCGGACCAGAGGCTGCGGAGGGGTTTGAAAGTTGGCGCCCTCCGGGAGCCAATCGCGGCTCCCGGAGCGGCAGCCAATAGGAGAGAGACGCGGCGAGCCAATCGGCGCTCGCCGCGTCATAGGCCCCGCCCCCGGCGTCTGACGTCAGACGCCGGGCGGGAGCCAGAGCGGAGGACGACGGCGCTGAGGAGCGGGAAGAGGAGAAGACGTCGCGGGCGGGAGCCGAAGAGGACAGCGCGCGCGCAGAAGAGTGCGAAGAAGGAAGAGGAGCCGGACAGGAAACAAGGACTGCGTGGAGGAAGACGACGACGGCCGCAGGGAGAAGAGCTCCGGTGGCCGCTGAAGAGGCCTGAAGACTCCAGCCCTGGGAAAGAAGATGTCCAGCGGCGGCTGGACGCGGCGATGCGACGGCGGCGCCGCTGGCCAGGACGGGCCAGCGGCCGAAGAGGGCACCGGAGGCCCCCGGGTTAGGTAAGGCCTCAGTGAGGCATCCTTCCCCCCTCCCCTTTTCCTCCCTAGACCACCAGGGACGGGCATTAGGCCCGAGGGCACAAGTCAGGCACTAGGCCTGTGGCGCGGTTAGGAGATTGGGGGTCATTATTCTGATTAGGTGGTTTGGGCATTAGGCCCAAGCCACCCAACCTCTGCGGCACCAGATAGGCAGGCACTAGGCCTGGGGGGCACATGTTGGGCACTAGGCCCATGAGGATAGTCAGGCCACCGGCCTGTGGGCACAGTTAGGCCCTGCACGGCTGTTTCTCTTTGCCTCCTTACAGGGACCTGTAAGTGGAGAAGATCGGAGTGCAAGACTCGTGACGGTGAGTAGCATCCGTGTACGTCTGTCCCTTGTTTGTCCCCGAGCGCCGGAGTTAGGATTGCTCACGGACGTGAGAATCCCTTTCATCACACTACGTGCGAAAGCGCGAGTGTGTGAAAGCTGGGTAGCTGAGGCTTTGTGCCGGTGATGACCATTCACCCAGCCGGTGAAGGTCGCAGCCACCCCTGGGGTATCCCCTGTTCCACCGGAAGAAGGGTCGATACCCCTTTGATGTAAACCCTTCTCTCCTCAGCTAGGTCGTCGGTCAGCTCCGAGAGGGAATCGCCGTGTCCGGATCCGAGTGAAGATTTCCAGGTCCGTTGAGGGTTCCGGTACCTGAAGGTGAGAGCGAGCGGCGCCTGGTGAGTACCGAGTCTACACCTGCACGGCAGCAGGCACCACCACACGCACCCGCAGGCCGCACCGCACCTCTCACAGATGGATCAGGGTTCACAAACTGATGGGGATTGATGCCGGTTCAGTTTAGAAGGTCAAAACAACTTTTATTAAATACAGTGGTTTTGACTTAGAACCCTCTGTCAGTCTGCGGCGAATTCCATTAGTTTCTAAATCCCTGCAAACCTGCCTCTTAGTAAACTTAGCCTGAATCTGTTGTGCTCTTCCTTTGGGGCCAATTCAGTTGTTTTTTGCATGGCCGCCACTAGAAGGCGCTCACCGGCAACAATTCAATTGTTCTGCCATTCGGGTGCCAGGTGGCCGTGCAGCTCACATCACACCCTCCTGAGATGCAAGAAAAAAAATGTGTTGAAACTCTGCACTTTGGGCTTCCAAACGAGAGCTTGGACGCTTAAAGCGAGGAGTTTAGACGGGTTTAGCCCAAACACAATTTAATTGTGACAACTGTTTAGGCGTGTAAAAGTCCTATTTAGCCCGGATTTGTAGACACCCAAAACAATTGAATCGGCCCCTTTGAATAAAATTAGGATGGATTGAAAATCAGAACATTTGAATAGCTGGTGAGGATAACAAAATGAAACAAGAGGCGGTATACTCCATGCAGTGCCGTTTCTTGCGGCGGGCGAGCCGTGCAACCGCACGGGGCGCCCGCCGCGGCACTTCTTAAGGACTTTGAACCCCCTCCCCTCTCCTCCCGAGTGCCCAGCTCGGGGGGCGGGGTTTCGCGGAATGATGCGATTGCATTGTGACG
The DNA here is from genome assembly GCF_028390025.1 of Pseudophryne corroboree. Classification (NCBI taxonomy): domain Eukaryota; kingdom Metazoa; phylum Chordata; class Amphibia; order Anura; family Myobatrachidae; genus Pseudophryne; species Pseudophryne corroboree. The sequence goes on along the minus strand of NC_086446.1, from coordinate 506,267,092 downwards.
TCACAATGCAATCGTGTCATTCCATGAAACCCCGCCCCCCGAGCTGGGCTCTCGGGAGGAGGGAGAAGGGGGAGCCAAGCCGGCCGGCGGTGGCGCCGCGCAGACGAGGGAGAGGCGGCTGAAGAGCGGTAAGAACCGCTTCAAATGTAAGTCAGCCCCTCTCCCTCTCTCTCTCTCTACCCCTCCCCCACACCACCTGCCGCAATGTGTAAAATAGGGACACCTGTCTGCCGGAATGTGTAAAATGGGGGCACGTGCCTGCCGGAATGTGTAAAATGGGGGCACGTGCCTGCTGCAATGTGTAAAATGGGAACTCTTGCCTGCCATACTGTGTAAAATGGGGACGCAGTCTGCCGGAATGTGTAAAATAGGGACTCTTGCCTGCCTTAATGTGTAAAATAGGGACACCTGTCTGCCGGAATGTGTAAAATGGGGGCACGTGCCTGCCGGAATGTGTAAAATGGGGACTCTTGCCTGCCTTAATGTGTAAAATGGGGACACCTGTCTGCCGGAATGTGTAAAATGGGGGCACGTGCCTGCCGGAATGTGTAAAATGGGGACTCTTGCCTTCCTTAATGTGTAAAATAGGGACACCTGTCTGCCAGAATGTGTAAAATGGGGGCACGTGCCTGCCGGAATGTGTAAAATGGGGACTCTTGCCTGCCTTAATGTGTAAAATGGGGACACCTGTCTGCCGGAATGTGTAAAATGGGGACACTTGCCTGCCAGAATGTGTAAAATGGGGACACTTGCCTGCCGGAATGTGTAAAATGGGGACACCTGTCTGCCGGAATGTGTAAAATGGGGACACTTGCCTGCCTTAATGTGTAAAATGGGGACACCTGTCTGCCGGAATGTGTAAAATGGGGACACTTGCCTGCCGGAATGTGTAAAATGGGGACACTTGCCTGCCGGAATGTGTAAAATGGGGACGCAGTCTGCCGTACTATGTAAAATGGGGGCACGTGCCTGCCGCAATGTGTAAAATGGGGACACTTTCCTGCCGCAATGTGTAAAATGGGGGCACGTGCCTGCCGCAATGTGTAAAATGGGGACACTTTCCTGCCGTACTGTGTAAAATGGGGGCACGTGCCTGCCGCAATGTGTAAAATGGGGACACTTTCCTGCCGCAATGTGTAAAATGGGGACACTTGCCTACCGTGCTGTGTAAAATGGGGACACTTGCCTGCTGTAATGTGTAAAATGAGGATTTTTTTTTTTTATCCTGTGGTGGCCGTGATGATGAGATCAGATGAGGCCACGCCCATCTTAACAAAGCCACGCCCATTTTAACGAGGTCACGCCCCCCTGCCGGGAGCGCGCGCGCATTCGGCGCACACATGCTTTGACTCTTTATATCTATGGGGGGGGCACATTTTTCCTTATGTGAATGGGGGGGGCGCATTTTTAAATCTCGCACTGGGAGTCAAATTGGCTAGAAACGGCCCTGACTCCATGTGTATGCTTTATGGGCAATCCTACATGCACGGAGGATGCAGACTGTGGACAGCTTCATTGTTATTGCTGACCTATTGACTACATCTCCTGAGCCCAATATGTGGATTTATTTTTTACTGATTCATTATTAAACACATTTTCCCTACTCATTATTTTATTCCTACCCCAAAGTTGTGCTGAATTCCCTTCCCACAATTTGAACTATGATTACTTTCCACCAAAATAATGCTGTCATTATAACCGACAGCAGTCCTCAGCTTACAGTGTGTGGGCATGGCTACTGCAAATGTCACCCTTTTGGAATATTGGCAAGCATGCCACAGAAAGTGTTCACAGTAGCATTATTGGCAGGGCATGGTGCCCTTCCCATTTTGTAAATATTGTGATGTGTCCTGCCCATTTTGGAAGTGCAGATTTGTGCCCTGTACTTCTCCATAGCACGGCGAGTCTTCTGGAAGTTGGCAAACCATAAAAAGGAAAAGGCGTAGCCTCAGTTTCATAACATTTTCTGACACTGCACATTTTGAACAGGTACAGAATAGTTCCCGTGCAGAAACAGAGACTCTAATTAATGGTTCTATCCCCCAATTTACTCCTCCTTCCCCACCGTGGCTCACATGTAGGCAAGGATCTGCATTTTTTAGCCTGAGGTTCTATGCCTGGATGTTCTGATCACTAACCGACACCCAGCACCCCTAAACTCTCTCAGGGGCAGATGTATTAAGCCTGGAGAAGAGATAAAGCAGTGGTAAGTGCTAGGTGATAACGCACCAGCCAGTCAGCTCCTGTCAATTTACATATTGGAGCTGATAGGCTGGTGCATTATCACCTTCCTCTTATCACTGCTTTATCACTTCTCCAGGCTTAATACATCTGCCCCTCAGTGAGCGCATGTACTGTATTTATTGGTCTCTCCTGTTTAAACTTATTGCTACTGGCTAAAGGGCTCTTTGTGCTCTCACTGTATTGAAGTATGAAGCCGAGAGTCACAGGGGTAAATTTACTAAAGTGGGAGGTTTTTTTTAGAACTGGCGGTGTTGCTCAATCAGATTCTATCTATTATCTTCTAGAAGCAGCTAGATAAATGTTAAGTAGAATCTGATTGGTTGCTATGAGCAACATCACCAGTTCTAAAAAAAACTCCCATCTTAGTAAATTTACCCCACAGTCTGTTGCAGTTTGTGCAGTGTAACCTTCAAAAAGGAGTGGGCACATATCATACCCTCTGTAGTTCTCATTCTAATGCAGTCTTCTATAAAATAGGTACTACTTTGTGGCATAATGTGCATAAGAGGTACTACTGTGTGGCATAATGTGAATAAAGAGCACTTCTGTGACATAATTGGAATGAGGTGCACTACTGTGGCATAATGTGAATAGGGGGCACTACAGTGTGGCATAATGTGAATAAGAGACCTACTGTGTGTCATAATGTGGATTAGGGCTACTACTGTGTGGTATAATGTGAATACAAAGCACTAATGTGTGGCATAATGTGAATAAGAGGTACTACTGTGGAATAATGTAAATACGGGGCATTAATGTGTGACATAATGGTTGAATAAGGGACACTACTGTGATGCACAATGTAAATAAGGGCTACTTCTGTGTGGCATAATGTGAATTGTAGGCATTACTGCATGGCATATCGTGAATAAGGAGCATTATTGTGTGGCATAATGTAAATAAGAGGTACTACTGTGTGGCATAATATGAATAGGGGCACTACTGTGGGTCATAATGTGAATGATGGGCCCTACTGTGTGGCATGTGAATAAGAGGTACTACTGTGTACATAATGTTAATAAGGAGAACTACTCTGTGCATAGTGTGAATAAGGGATAGTACTGTGTTGTGTGATATAAATAAGAGAACTACTGTGTGGCATAATGTGAATTGTGAGTACTACTGTGGCATAATGTAAATTGTGGGTGCTACTGCTTGACATAATATGAATAAGGGTCACTACTGTGTAGCATAATGTAACTAAGAGGTACTACTGTAGAATAATTTGAATAAGGGGCACTACTGTGTGACATAATGGTTGAATAAGGGTCACTACTGTGCAACATAATGGTTGAATAAGGGTCACTACTGTGTCTGCACCATGTAAATATGGCTTCTGTGTGACATACTGTGAATTGTGGGCACTACTGTGCAGTATAATATGTATAAGAGACACTACTGTGTGGCACAATATGAATAAGGGGCACTGCTATGTGCCATAATGTGAATAAGGTGCAGTACTGTGTGGCATAACATGCATTCGGGCCACTATTGTGTTGCTTAATGTGAATTGTGGATACTACTGTGTACCATAATATGAATAAATGGTAATACTGTGTGGCATAATGTGAATAAGTGGCCCAACTGTGTGGCATAATGTGAATTCTGGGCACTACTGTGCAGTGTAATATTAATAAGGGGTGCTAGTGTGAATCATAATTTTAATAAAAGGCACTACTGTGGTATAGTATGAATAACGAGCACTACTATACGGTGTAATGTGAATAAGGGGCACTGCTGTGTGACATAATGTGAATTTGGGGCATTATGTGTAATGTACATTTTGGGCACTATGGGCCTGATTCATGTTTGTAAGTAAAGCAAAAAAAAGCAAGTAACTGTGTCTGGACAAACTATGTTGCCATACAAGGGGAGCAAATACATTTATACTTTTTCTGTGCGGGTAAATACTGTCTGTTTGCATGTAGCCAACAAATGTTAGTTTTGCTTTTTTGCTTTACTCACAAACATGAACCAGGCCCTATAGGTGTGATTCAGAGTTGGACAGAGTAAACATCGCTGCTGTGTCTTTGGGGAATTGTATTACAGTATATATAATGTAACATTGATTATATTAATTCTAATGTTATATTAATGATGTATATATACCTGTATGCATCAGCTTTAATGATGCATTACAGTGTTAATACAGTTATCTCTAAAGCTTGTCATACATGGCATGATTAGTCCTGAATAGATATCCTAGCTGGTGGACAAAGGGAAGAGTGACAGCCCGATAAACGGAGTGCCTCTGTAAACTCCATGATGTATAGAGGTGATCTTCATTCACAGCATGAAGTTGGCTGAACTGCAGTCGATATATTTGTACAGGTTCGATAACCAAGGATATATCAAGCAGTGAAAATAATGGAGAACTGCACAAGTGGAGAAGTTGCCTGTAACAGCCAAACAGCTTTGAGTAAGTACATTCTATATAATTATAAGAACATGATGATTGGTTTCTATGGGCAGCTTCTCCACTGGTCCACTTCTTCACTCTTTTCATTGCTTTATACATTGCTCCCAAATGATCCAGTCCATTTTTCAACTGTTTTCAGTCTGTGACCAATTACCTTTCAGGCCCAGGGCTATTTTTCGCTCGGAACGCCATTCCTGAAGGTCTGGTATAAAATGACATCACCAGGAACGGCGTTCCAGAACATCTTGGCTGCTGGCGCCAAAAGGTTGTTTTTTTATGTAGGTGGGTGGGTGCGGGAGAGTGCAGGCAGATGCGGGGATTACATAGCGCCCGCAGCCCCTGTAGTGACTTGGGAGCACCAGGGGCTGCAGAGGAGCCCGCTGTGTAAAAAATGCCCACCCAAAATAGACGATGCGGAGCAGGAGACAGACCTAGAGGTAAAGTAGGATCTCTAGCGTCTGTCTCCTGCTCCCCGGTGGCCATTTTGGGTGGGCTTTTTTTTTTACACAGTGGCTTCTCCCAAGCCGCTATGGGAACTATTTTTATGCAGTTCCCCACAACCACCAGTTCTCTCTGTACACCAGGAAACCCCCTGGAAATGAGCAGGAAACCATTGGCAACAAGCATGAGACCCCTGGCAGCGAGAAGGGAAACCCCTTTGCAATGAGCAGGAAACCCCTTGCGAATGAGCATGAGAACCCTGGCAGCAAGCAGGGAAACCCCTTGGCAATGAGCATGAAACCCTTGGCAACAAGCAGAAAATCCCTTGGCAACAAGCATGAGACCCTTGGCAATGAGCAGGTAAACCCCTTGGCAATGGGCATGAAACCCCTTGGCAACAAGCATTAGACCACTGGCAGCGAGCAAGGAAACACCTGGCAATGAGAATGGAACACAGAGCATGAAACCCCTGGCAACAAGCATGAAAACCCTTGTCAATCAGCATGAGACTCCTGACAACGAGCAGGTAATTTAAAAAGTAATTAGAAGCCTTAATGTGGGGCATAATTTGTATGGGGTATTATTGTGTGTTGAGCATAACTGTGTGTGGCATATTGTGTAATGGCCATTATGGTGTGTGGCATATTTTGTAACGGGCAATACGGTGTGTGGCATATTGTGTAATGGGCACAAGATCAACGTCTCTCATCCACACGTATTACTTGTTCTCCCACTCAAAACTACAGGACTTTGTGGCTAAGTCAGGTTGGATCGCACATCGCAATCCAACTGGAATTACTACGATCACCCCACGGGCGCATGCGCAGCGCCTGTCCTGCGCATGTCCCTGCACTTTCTGCAGGGAGCAGGCACAGAAAATGCGATCGCTCCTGCCTGTCAATCAGGCAAAGGCAGTTGCGGGGGGGGGGGGGGGGGGTGCGGCAACTCTCCGTTTCCAGAGCGTAGACGGAGCAGTGCGGGGGCGATGCGACACAAATAAGGGCATGGGGGTGGCGTGATCACGGCAGCTGTGTGGCGTCACACGCAGCTGCCGCGATAAGTAACATGGCGGCGGGCTTCCTGCTGGCGCAGCTAAGCTGCGCCGGCAGGAGGCATTACTAATTTCAGCGATGAAGCAGGAATTGCGATGCGATCGCAATTTCTGCTTCATCGGGGGGAGGCAGCAGTCAGCATGCCGGGCGGCCTTGCCCTGCGATGGACGGCCCCCAGTATGCTAGCAAAAGGATTGCAAATTCTGCTAATTAGCAGAATTCGCAATCCTTAATGAATTAGGCCCTTTATCCAGGCTTCACCAACTTTGTGGAATACCCTCCCATGCACAATAAGACCACAAATCTAGTCCACAAACCTTTAAATGTTCCCTGAAATCTCACCTCTTCAGACAAGTCTATCAAATTCCAGACCCACCCACATAAACTTCAATGCTTCCCTATCTAATTACATCCTCTCTGTACAGTACACATAACCTCACATATTTTGTCATCCAACATTGCTGGGTGATATCATATAACCCATAAAGAATCTAGCAATCTGGTGAACCATCTTGCAATAGGTAACATCTGTCCTTGTGTATCAATGCCTATTTCCCTATAGATTGTAAGCTTGCGAGCAGGGCCTTCCTACCTCTAGGTCTGTCTGTTTTTGTCCAGTTTTGTTCTATTACTGTTGTTCTAACTGTAAAGCGCAATGGAATATGCTGCGCTATATAAGAAACTGTTAATAATAATAATAATTATGGTGTGTCATTGTGTAATGGGCATTACGGCATTACGGTGTGGCATAATATGTAATGGGCATTATGGTGTGTAATTGTGTATTGGGCATTACGGTGTGTGGCATATTGTGTAATGGGCAATATGGTGTGTGGCAAATTGTGTAAAGGGCATTATGATGTGTCATTGTGTAAGGGGCATTATGGTGTGGCATAATGTGTAATGGGCATTACGGTGTGTGGCATATTGCGTAAGGGGCATTACTGTAAGGATGAAAAATGACAAATGTAATGAGCATGAATCAGGATTTTTATGTCTGGGTGTACATTTTGCAAAATGGGGTATAAAGGTAGTCTTTTCCTGCAAGGCCATGCCCGTTGCAGCAAGGGCACGCCCCTTATAATGAGGCCACACTTTTTGGGGTGCGCGCCATCTTTATTCTTATATAGGAAAATACTTTAAGCTTATAAAGATGACCCGCCCACTGTAGTTCCTCTCACCTTACCCCACAACTCCGCCCACCGCTGCCCACCCCCCACTAGGTTCCTGAACCCTTTTTTCTAGAAAATAGCACTGTTCAGGCCCATACACTAAACGATAATGGTTTAAACCAGTCGTTTGGCCCACTGGTTTGCATGAATAGTGAAGTATGGTCATCTTAACATTGGAAAAAAAAACATTTTACACACAGTGTTGTTACATATTAGGCTAATATGTTACAGTACTGTTATTTACACGGTTGAGTCACATTATGACCACCAGCTAATAGCCAGAGTAACCGCTATGTGCAGCACGGACTGCAGCTAGACAGGCTGGAAGTGACACAATAAGGTGCTGGTAGGTTGGCACAGGTACATTTTGACGGTGAGCTGCTCCACTACATCGTGTCAAGAGGTACCTTCGTAGCTGAGGTTCACCTCTCACATCAATAACACGTGGTGCTCTGCACTTTCCACGTCACTTATTCGCATGGTGACATTTGTCCAGTCACGATACACCTTCACCAGCATGCGGGATCAGTGCGAAATCCCGCCGTACGGGATCCCGGCGGTCGGAATACCGACACTGCGATCCCGACTGGCACAACCCCGACGGGGGCAAGCGCAACGCAGCCCCTTGTGGGCACTAATTTATTCTCCCTCAATGGGTGTCGTGGACACCCACAGAGGGAGAATATGTTGGGATTGTGCCGGTCGGGATCCCGGTGTCAGTATTTCGACCGCCGGGATTCCGTCCGGCGGGATCTTGACCGCATCCCCAGCATGCAAACAGTTCAGAAATACTGCCAACCTTAGCCTGAAAACTGATAATCATCCCTTTTTGAAACTCGGATAAATCGCCCCTTTTACCCATGACAGCAACGAGTGATATGTGTGCCTATCGCACATCTTATATACCCACCAAGCCAGCGCTTGACACGTAACGTACTTCATGAGCTACGTGCTGCCGACGTTAAATATAGGAGATGGTCGTAATGTCATAATAATGTGACTCGACCATGTGTAATGTCCACAAGTATTAGGCAATGCATGTACTAAGCAATATCATTCTGATAGTAATTACAGACACATCGCACAGTGCGAGGGAGATATCTTCTATAAAAGAAGCCTGTAGTTTGGGTTTATAATATTGAGATGAAGTTGACGACAAAGAGTCACCATCTGCAATGGTTTTGGCTGCACTATAAACCCAGCATGCGATGAAGATGTTTAGACTGCTACAAAGTGACTGATGACACGCAACTGTGTCTCCAGATTCTTACAGTTTCTATGCTGATTTTATTGTGCAGGAGAGATAATATGTTCTCAGCGTGGCTCCTGATGCTTTGTGGGATGTTGTGTGGTCTAGAGGAGTAAAGGGAGATGCACTGGTATGTGTGATACCATTGTGTCTGTTATCCCTTTGGCAACAAAGTCTGAGTTTTTGGTTTGCCCTTGTCTGCTTTCCTAGCAGATGCAATATTCAGGTGCAGTTCTGCATATTTACACAGCCCCTATGTGACTGGTGACTGTAAAGTTTGGGGTTGTAGATATGCCCACTTAAACAGAATGTATTCCTATGATGCTACTTTAATTGATAGTGATCAGTTTCCTAAACCTTTCCAAGCTGTAGCTGCTGCTCAGCCTGGCTCATAACCTTTTCCTGCTGCCTCCGCTTCTGGGTTTTGGTCTTTGTTTTACAGTAGCACAGGTCTCTGATGTGATGCTTTAGACCAGGCCCGGATTTCCCACAATGCAATCTAGGCACCCACCTAGGGCCCTGTGAGTCCCAAGGGGCCATTGGACTGGCCCCACAAAGTAATCCAGCCTGTCCAAAACGTTCCCCTGAGTCCCGTTGTCTGCACTGTTCATGTTAATTACTTGTAATATACGTGTAACGTAAGGCAGTCCTGTCCATTGCCCATCTACCCAAAAAAATAAATCCTACAGTGTACTTGAAAAAAAAGAAGGCGTGGGGGTATTGTCTCCCTGTATGCTTATACAGATATCTATCAATGGGATACATACGATATCCTGGGTGACGGGATGCCGTCTGTCACTATCCCGAAAGTGGTATCCCGCGTGCCGGAATCCCGGTAGCAAATCCACAGGTTCTATTGCATGGACCCACCAACTGAGTGGGAATTGCATGCGGGTGTCGGGATTTTGGCTGTAGGTATGTTACCGGGTGTCGGGATTCCGGCATCAGTCTCCTGAATGCCAGGTTCCCACAGCCAGTAAAGTGACTGCATCCCCTAACAATTGCAGGGCTGTTGGGTAGTCAGTGTCTAGTTTGTGAAATTACACTGACCCCCCAGTAATGTCACTGTTAGTGCTTGCAGTGTGAAAATGCAAATGAAAGCCCTGTGCCACACAGGCCAGGAGAGATAAGCCCACCATAGTCTGTGGTGATAACGCATCACCATCGTTATATGTTATAGGCACTAAGCAGGGCACAAACACACATTATGTATACAGATGTAGCCATGCTCATCTTACAGCTATGGGCCTCTGACCTATAATCCAATCAGAACTGGTATGGCCCACTCAGAAACATACAAATCAGAACAAGTCTGGTTTGATAGACAGGTCAGAGGCCCAATCAGTGATACAATCCTTCATCCAATCAGAACTGGTATGGCCCACTCAGAAACATACAAATCAGAACAGGTCTAGTTTGATAGACAGGTCAGAGGCCCAATCAGTGATACAATCCTTCATTCAATCAGAACTGGTATGGCCCCCTCAGAAACATATAAATCATGTCAATCTAGAAGACCGAAAGGTTGAAACACGCTGAAGGAACTACAAAGAAAGAACTACTACAGATTCAAAGACTTCATCAGGAAAACTCTTTCCCACGTCGAAAAGACCCGGTCACGTGACCGGACCAACCCGGAAGACAGCAGCGCTGCTAGGATACCAGACAGCGGAGGAAGCCGGTGACGGAGCACGGCGTGCAGCTGGAGCGGGCGACAGGTGAGTTTTCTGTAAGCGGTGGGAGAGGCGCAGCTAGCCACTCTGCAGAGCGGCATCTGAATCCTTTCCCCACCGCTAGACAGGTCCACCTCTCTGACCGACCTGCACCCGGGGGACGTCTGAACAAGGACGCACCACGGGCAGCAGGGGCAGAGAGGGGAAACCAGTCCGGAGACCCCTTTTTTACCCCACTTATGCCACCACCGTAAGCTCAGGGCATCGTGAAGGTTTTAAAGATTTTTTACCAACACCAGCATTTGTTATTATTATTTTTTTCCTAAAGACTTTTCAACAGCAGATGTGCGGGACGCCGCAGTCTGTATTATAACCTGCATGAACTTTATAAGAGACAATATCGCCCACCCTGGGCATTAACCGCACACCTTTAGATTGGCCAGTATACAATAAATACAGTGGCTCACAACAATTAATTCGCATCATATTGCTATTTTTGTGAATTCTATATCCAAGTGCAAACTCATATTTGGGTCTGTTCATACATTATCCTTTATTACATCTGATGTACATTCGTTAGCTAAACACACACACCTTAGGGGTTGAGCGCAGTTCTATTGTGGTATATCCACTAAGCTTCTCCATTTACGTATAGGTGGGTTGGAACACCCATCAGAACGAGCAGCACACCCCAGCTAGCTATAGAATAAAGACACTCAGTGCGCAGAACCCTCCAATTTATAGTGTTCTAAAATAAATAAAGCTCACCTTGCTTCTCCCTTATACAAGTCTCTGTGTCTTTATCTATAAATTATTAAGGTTGCATTGTCTTACCCTTGCTCTGTCGGCAGGGGGCATTCATCAGGTGATGGGGAGTTTATATGGGGGAATACAGTACACCATGAAGATAGCCCTGTAAATATTTTAGTATGGTCCAAAGGGGTATAGAGAATTTTATAATGAAGGTAAGTAGCCCCCGCCCCCCCCTTCCCCCATAGGTATGGCTGGAATGCATCCAGGATGCCGGCGGTTGGGATGCCGGCAGTCGAAATCCCAGCGACGGAATCCTGACATGTGGGCAGGAGAACGCTGTTGGAATCCTGACATCAGCCTGATATCCTGAGTATGCTGGGGACTGTTAGGGTTAGGTGGTGTTTAGGTTTTGCCACTGAGGGGGGCACTCGGGGGGTTAGAGCTAGGCTGTGGGGGGAGGATAAGCGTTAGGCTGTGGGGAGGGTGGGATTAGGTTTAAACACCACTGGGGATGGAAACAAAGGCTATGTGTATGTGGGGGGAAGGGTTAGCGCTAGGCTGCAGGAAGGGATGGTTAGGGGGGTAGGGAGAGAGGGTAAGTATACTACCAAGTCCTTGTCGGGATTTTTGACAAAGGGGAGGCCGCTGTCAGTCTTCTCACCACCGGTCATACGTATCTATTCCGACTAGCCAATAATAAATCAAACGAATTGGACCAGTCCTCTGAGGAAATAGTTCTTATCATGGAGCTCACATAATTAATGAGAAAGGCGCGGAAGCCTCCCCATTTTTGAATTCTGGGATTAAAAATATTTGTATTTAAAGCGCTGTGGGCCTGATTCAGAGATGTACGCTAACCAGATAGTTAGCGCACATCTCCGATGGTGGGAGGACTGCGCATGTGTAGGATGTGTCCTCCATCTACGAGTCCACTCAAGCTACGGTGTTTGGACCGGCATTTGGACCGAGGTGGAAAGGGGGCGTTTGGATCGGCATTTGGACCGAGATGGAAAGGGGGCGTTCCTGGCCAGCATGTCACCCTGGTTTTCTGGGAGGGATGATGGCAAGGTCTGCATGGCTGCATGCATATTTCCTGGCCTTGCAAGCTGCCAGGAACCGGCCAGGCTGTGTATAGCCACATATACATGGTGCAATATGATCTACCTATATGGACTATATAGTCCACATCGGTAGAAAACATATGGCCTAATTCAGACTGGATCGCTGCACATCTACGATCAGATCTGAATTATCCCCGTAGTACATATTGCACCATGTGTATAAAGCTTCCGATGCCGATGCACGCTCCCATGGGGTCGATATCGCAAGAAAAAATAGACTGTGCAGGCAGGTCAATTTTGACTACATTGTGTACAATCTAGTTAATAGTATAGTCTAAATTGTACATAGCCACAATTGCACCGTGTGTATACTCAGTATCAGTGGTTCTGGGCTCCTGGCATTTCTAGGGAAATCGCAAAGTCAAAATCATCCTTTAGGCAGAATCGCACCGTGTGTAGGCCCCTTAAGCCTCCGTTTACGCAGCCTGGCCAAACCTGCAACCATAGTAACCAATGGCTGCGATGGTGATCCAAAGCAGCATCTACAGATGCGGCACTTGGATCACAAATGCAATGCTGGAGGTGTCTATTTCATATAGACACCTCCTGCTGCATTTTTGGCAATAGAAAAAATACAAAACGTTACAAAAAAGCAGTTTTCAAATAGACCTGCTTTTTTTAACGTGTTCTGATAGGCATGCACGGATCCGTGAGATCCGTGCATGTTTATCAGTGGGAAGGGGTGTGAAAGTGTTAAAAATCAGGAAAAAAATTTGCGTGGGGTCCCCCCTCCTAAGCATAACCAGCCTCGGGCTCTTTGAGCTGGTCCTGGTTGTTAAAATACAGGAAAAAAATTGACAGGGGTTCCCCCATATTTTAACAACCAGCACCGGGGTCTGCGCCTGGTCCTGGTGCAAACAATATGGGGGACAAAAGACGTAGGGGTCCCCCGTATTTTTAACACCAGCACCGGGCTCCACTAGTCAGAGAGATAATGCCACAGCCGGGGGACACTTTTATATTGGTCCCTGCGGCCCTGGCATTAAATCACCAACTAGTCACCCCTGGCCGGGGTACCCTGGAGGAGTGGGGACCCCTTAAATCAAGGGGTCCCCCCCTCCAGCCACCCAAGGACCAGGGGTGAAGCCCGAGGCTGTCCCCCCCATCCAGTGGGGCCAACCACAAGAGTGACCCCTCTTAACCTCGTGGTCTACCGCAGACCGCAAAGTTCCCACCATTGGATATAATGGAGCGCCTCTGCACTACATTGTATCTACAGTGTGCAGCCTGACTGACAGTTCAGGAGCGCACAGCCAATCAGGAGAGTGCCATGACGTGGCGCTCCCTGATTGGCTGAACTTTCTTTGCCAGAAGTCACGGGGGGCCCCGCCAGACGGGGAAAGGGGTCCCATGTGTAAACATGGATCCCTTTTCAGTGCGTGGATCGGGTATTCCGTTTTTTTATTTTACCAAGTCCCTGGATTATAACTTTTAAGAAGAGGACCGATCTACCCCGGATTCTTTGTAAGTATAATTTCTGCTGCGGGGTACACTGGGCTCCACAAGGAATGGACAACGGGGGTGTAGAGTAGGATCTTGATCCGAGGCACCAACAGGCTCAAAGCTTTTACTGTTCCCAGAATGCATAGCGCCGCCTCCTATATCACCCCGCCTCCCAGTTTTGTAGTTGGTGCTGCAGTAGCAGGCACTTAACAGAGGGGCTGCTCCAGGCAGCCCTAAGAAGAGCTTTTTTTCTGAGGAAAAAAGTGAAGACTTCAAGGACAGCAGCAGTGTTACATGTCAGTGGACATTCACGGCTGCAGCTCCGGCTCTCCCCAGCGGCGCGGTACACTCCCGAGCCCTGGTTGCCGGGTAACTACAGCAGGAGGCTCCGGTTTTCTTCTTGTCAGGCACACACGACGGGGGCTCTCTGGGATCACGTGGCCACGCTCCTATGAGGAGAATATAGCAGCTTTGGGCTCTGGTTCTGGGGGCTCCTTGCCCCCCATTGGGGCGGTGGCAACGGGGGCAAATAATGACCCACCATGGGCCGCTTTTTCCACGCTTCTGCATCCGCTAGTTCATAAACTAACACCCCCTATGGGACCCCCAATGCCGGTACAACTGTTTGTGGTCCCTGCAGCTAACCCGCCGTGGGCGGACGATTTATCTGCTCAAATAAAGAAGTTGAACCAGTCCCTGACTACTAAAAAGTCAGCTCTCCTACGTCCAAGGGGTCCTCTAAGCGAGCGCTTGTCTCCTCACAATCCACTGCTGTCACTGACACCTCGTCGGATGAAGACGGCACTTACACTGACCCCACAGGTTCTGACTCAGATACGGCTGATGGGACGGGTGGTTCACATGTGGATGTTCCTGATCTTTTGGAGGCTATTAAGTTAATTTTACAGATTACGGATGATCCCGAGCCATCCGTTCCTCCGAAGAAACCAGATAGGTTCATGCGTCAGAAGGTGATTAAACAAGTTTTACCTCACTCTGACCACCTAATTGATATACGTCAGGAACCCTGGGAAAACCCGGGTACGAAGTTTGTGCCTCAAAAGAAGATGCTGGCTCACTATCCCCTCGCGCCGGAGCTGTCTAAGACTTGGAAAACGCCTCCTCCAGTGGACTCACATGTGGCTAGGATGGTGGTTTCCTCAGCTCTGCCGGTCACCACCGTCACGTCTCTAAAAGAGCCTATGGATAAACGGGTGGAAGGTTGTCTGAAAGCGATTTACACCCTCACGGGTGCTGCACAAAGGTCCACTATTGCAGCTACTTGGGCTGCAGAGGCCATTGAAGCATGGGCCTTGGAGTTAGATGCTGAAATATCCTCTGACCATGCTAGACAATGCTTGTCTTATATTGTCACAGCTTCTCGTTATATTAAAGAGGCGGCTTCTGATGCCGGTATCCTGGCAGCCAAGGCCTCTACAACGTCAGTCCTGGCTCGCCGGATATTGTGGCTGAGATCCTGGTCTGTGGATCTGGACTCTAGAAAAACCCTGGAGGTACTCCCTTTTAAGGAAGATATTCTGTTTGGGAAAAATTTAAATAAGATTGTGGCTGACTTGGCTACTGCCAAAACTGCTTGTCTGCCAAGTACTGCTCCTTCTGTGTCGAAGGCTAAAGGTACTTCCTTTCACCCCTTTCGTCCTTCAGGTAAAGCAAAAGGTCAGGCGTACAACAAGCAGGCCCGCACTTCCAAACCTGGTAAGCCTAAGCCCAAAAGAGCCTGGGCGGCCCGTCAGCCAGCTTCCAAGACAGATAAGCCTGCCGCACGACGGGGCGGGCCTCCCTCTGGGGGATCCCAGGGTGGGAGGCCGGCTTCTAGGGTTTACCCAGGAAGGGTTGAAGACCACTTCAGATGCCTGGGTACGGGAAGTCGTCACTCGAGGTTACGCCATAGACTTCAAAAACCGACCCCCTCATCGATTTTGCCAGACAGATGTCCCGTTGGACAAGACAAAGGCAAACATTCTACATTCGGTGGTACAGACCCTCCTGGATACAGGAGTCGTAGTACAGGTGCCTCTTGCGCAGAGGGGCCGGGGGTACTATTCTCTGCTGTTTCTAGTCCCGAAACCGAATGGGTCCTCCCGGCCCATTCTCAACCTCAAGGCATTGAACAGGTTTGTGAAGGTTTCCAAGTTCCGGATGGAAACCCTTCGCTCTATAGTTCTGGCCTTGGAACCTGGGGACTTCATGGTCTCCCTGGATATACAGGATGCTTACCTGCATATTCCTATAGCAGTGTCTCATCAGCAATACCTGAGATTTGCGATTGGCAACTGCCATTACCAGTTTCGGGCGTTACCTTTTGGTTTAACAACGGCTCCGCGAGTCTTTACAAAAGTCATGGCGGTGATGACGGTGGTACTCCGCCGTCAAGGGGTCAGGACACTGCCGTATTTGGACGACTTGTTAATCCTGGCAAATTCCCCAGAACTTCTCCTGCGTCATCTAGATGTGACAGTCCGGTTTCTACAAGCCCACGGGTGGCTCATCAACTGGAAGAAGTCATCCCTGATCCCTGCTCAGAGCAGGGTGCATCTGGGAGCACTATTGGACACTCACAACCAGCGGTTGTTCCTGTCTCAGGAGAAAGTCCTGAAACTTCAGGACAGGATTCGTTGCTTCCTATCTCGTCCGCAAGTGTCGATACATTCGGCAATGCAGGTGCTGGGCCTCATGGTGTCAGCATTCGACATGGTGGAGTACGCTCAATTTCACTCTCGCCCTCTCCAGAGGCTGATTCTAGCCAAATAAGACAGCCTGCCTCACCGGATCAGGTCTCAAATGATCTCATTGACTCCGGAGGTCTGTCTGTCGCTGCTCTGGTGGCTCTGGGACCAACAACTGTGCAGGGGCCGTCCGTTCTGGATATCCGACTCGGTCCTGTTGACGACAGATGCCAGTCTAAGAGGTTGGGGCACGGTGCTGGAGCTACACTCCCTTCAGGGGCGGTGGACCAAGGAGGAGTCCCTCCTCTCGATCAATATTCTGGAGTTGCGGGCGGTCTTCAATGCCTTGAACCTATCCCAGCATTTAATTCAGAACCGTCCTGTTCAAGTACAGTCAGACAACGCCACCACAGTGGCTTACATAAATCATCAAGGCTGCACTCAAAGCCTCCTAGCAATGAAGTAAGTCTCACGGATTCTACAGTGGGCAGAACGCCATCCACCGGCCATATCGGCAATATTCATTTCGGGAGTCCTGAATTGGGAAGCGGACTTTCTCAGTCGTCAGGACGTGCATGCCGGCGAGTGGGGCCTCCATCCAGAAGTGTTTCAACTCCTAGTGGAAAGGTGGGGCCTTCCAGACGTAGATCTGATGGCGTCTCGACACAATCACAAGGTTCCGGTCTTCGGAGCAAGGACAAGGGATCCTCAAGCAGCATTCGTGGATGCGCTGGCGGTACTGTGGAGGTTTCTGCTGCCGTACGTGTTCCCTCCGGTGTCACTCCTGCCCAGGGTAATTCAGAAGTTCAAGCAAGAAAAAGGATTTCTGCTTCTCATAGCTCCAGCGTGGCCCAGACTGCACTGGTTCTCAGACCTGCAAGGCCTATCGTCAGAGCGTCCAATTCTACTTCCACAACGCCCAGACCTCCTCGTTCAAGGCCCCTGTGTCTACCAGGACCTAGCCCGGCTGTCTGTGACGGCGTGGCTCTTGAAGCTTCTGTCTTAAGGGCTAAAGGGTTTTCTGAGGCGGTCATTCAAACTATGTTGCAGGCCCGGAAACCGGCTTCGGCTCGGATTTACTATAGGGTCTGGCATTCTTACTTTGTTTGGTGCGCATCTAACGATTAGGATGCTTCCAAGTTTAGTATAGCCAAGTTGTTGGCTTTTCTTCAGCAGGGCCTGGACTTAGGCCTGCATCTGGCCTCCCTCAAGGTTCAAATATCTGCCTTGTCGGTGTGGTTTCAGAGAAAAATTGCGACCTTACCTGATGTGCATACCTTTACTCAGGGCGTGTTGCGTATCCAACCTCCCTATGTCCCGCCTATGGCTCCTTGGGACTTGTCGGTGGTTTTGGAGGCGTTACAAGAGTCTCCGTTTGAACCTCTTGGTTCAGCTGACCTTAAGTGGCTTTCCCTTAAGGTGGTGTTTCTGCTGGCTATTGCTTCAGCTAGAAGAGTGTCGGATTTGGGTGCCTTGTCCTGTAGTTCCCCATATCTGATAATTCACCGTGACCGGGCGGTTCTTAGGACTCGTCCCGGCTATCTACCTAAGGTGGTTTCTTCGTTCCACCTTAATCAGTAGATTGTAGTTCCGGAACTTGTTTCTCCTGATCTGTCTCCCAAAGAGCGGTCTTTGGATGTGGTATGGGCTCTCCGTATCTATGTGAAGAGAACTGCTCCTATTAGGAAATCTGATTCTCTTTTTGTTGTGTTTGGGTTTCACAAAAGTGGCTGGCCTGCTCACACGCAAACTCTGGCCAGATGGATTAGAATGGTGATTGCACATGCTTATGTGAAGGCTGGTCTCTCTGTTCCTGATCACATTAAGGCCCATTCTACTCGGTCTGTTGGACCTTCTTGGGCGGGCCAACGTGGTGCGACCCTTGAACAATTGTGCAAGGCGGCTACGTGGTCCTCTTGTGCCCGCTACAGTGCGTCCCCTCCCATAAGGAACTGCTTTAGGACATCCCCATTGTCCATTCCTTGTGGAGCCCAGTGTACCCCGCAGCAGAAAACGAGTTTTATGGTAAGAACTTACCTTTGTTAAAACTCTTTCTGCGAGGTACACTGGGCTCCACAAGGCGCCCACCCTGACGCACTTAGCTTCTTTGGTATGGCATTAGCCGCAGACACGTCTCCTGTCGTGAGAATGCGGTGTTGTGGCTACTAACCGTTGTCGTCTCTTTTCCTGCTACTGCATTGGACTGGTTAACTAAAAACTGAGATCATGTGCAGGGAGGCGGGGTGATATAGGAGGCGGCGCTGTGCATTCTGTGAACAGTCAAAGCTTTGAGCCTGTTGGTGTCTCGGATCAAGATCCTACTCTACACCCCCATTGTCCATTCCTTGTAGAGCCCAGTGTACCTCGCAGAAAGAGTTTTAACAAAGGTAAGTTCTTACCATAAAACTCGTTTTTATTTACAGGTACCCCTGGATTCTACTGGACAAGAAGACTGACTGCTTCGTGTCAACATAGGTAAGTATGTATGTATGTAAGTGTGCATGTATGTTTAATAAAATTTTACTTTCACGGTGTGTGTGTGTTTTGTTTTTATTTGGGTATTTTTTTTGTAGTACAACTACAGGTACCAGTGGGCCCGTTTCCCCCCCGCATGCTGGTACGTGTGGTTCTCCAAGTACCAGCTTGCGGGGAGGCTTGCTGGGACTTGTAGTTCTGCTACAGCCTCGGACTTCACCCCTGGTCCTTGGGTGGCTGGAGGGGGTGCCCCTTGATTTAATGGGTCCCCACTCCTCCAGGGTACCCCGGCCAGGGGTGACTAGTTGGTGATTTAATGCCAGGGCTGCAGGGACCAATATAAAAGTGTCCCCCGGCTGTGGCATTATCTCTCTGACTAGTGGAGCCCGGTGCTGGTGTTAAAAATACGGGGGACCCCTACGTCTTTTGTCCCCCGTATTTTTTGCACCAGGACCGGGTGCAGAGCCCGGTGCTGGTTGTTAAAATATGGGGGAACCCCTGTCAATTTCCCCCCCGTATTTTTACAACCAGGACCGGCTCAAAGAGCCCAAGGCTGGTTATGCTTAGGAGGGGGGACCCCATGCAATCTTTTTCAGGATTTTTAACACTTTATACACTTCTTGTAAGGTACACAATGAAGCCCTGCACGGATCTAACAGATCCGGCCGGGATTAATTGTGTTAAGTTCGGCAGTGTTTTACTAATCACTCCCGTAAAACACTGCCCGAAATTACGAATGACATCAACATCGGAAAATACGAAAATGCAGAATACGACAGCGTAGTAAATGAGGCGTAAAAAATTCAAAAAGTTGCAAGTTCACACATTCGATGTCATTCGTATTTAATCTCCCTCCAAATCCTGAGAATTACGAATTTTAGTAAATATACCCCCTGGTTGTCTTTGTGCATGCCTGTTGTATGCTGTATTAGATATCTCTTTCTCACCAGTAGATATGGTGCTATCTACTCCGAACCTGAGATAAATGCATGGGATTAATTCCCTTCCAATAGATGATCTCAACCACACTCCATAGAGAGGACTGTAATCTCAAACTACTTGACAGCCCAGCAATGTGTTGCTGCTTCTTCCCTGCAGTGGGAGTGATATCTCCATTGATCCCTCTGAGAGTAAGATAAATGGGATTTTCATCACAGTCTAGTGTGAAATTTCCAGTGTTCAAGCCAGGTCTTTCCATCTATGTAGCCCACCTGGGCTAGCTCTCATAACACTTCCGTCACACTCCTGCCTTTCAAAGCCTATCAGGACACTTGATGGTTCGAGTTCTTAAATGCCAACACTCTGCTGCTGTTTTCTGAATGTGGTGCAAAGAGGGATCTGTACATGATGGGCTATGTCAGTAGTATCGGTAATTGTTATACTCTTTAAACACTTGCAAATGAGGGGGTGAAATAGTTTACGGTCCAAGAAAGATAAAGATAAGAGAGACTTGTACAGAGATGTAACCACTCAGTGCAGTGGCAATCGCAGGATTTTCATGTGGGGGTTTCCACACATGTATGAGTATGTGTCTGTGTATAGGTAACCTTGGACGCCAGCCGGGCTCTCAACGGCCCGACCCCGTGAGGAAAGAAGATATACAATCACCACAGTATAGATCCCAAAGAAGTGGTGTTTTACAGGTGCCCTGACGTTAAGACTAGGGAAAGAGAGAAAACACATATGCAAATAAATGAATAAAAGGCAGTGTTCTGAAGAGTTAAGGCAGGTACACACTGGGCAATGTAGTAAAGCCGATGATGAACGACTATATCGTTGAATGATCGCTATATCATTCAACGATATAGTGCATACACACTGAACGTTATCGTTCAACGATAATGATCAGTGAGGTCGCACTGCCGGCATTCCCGGACATGCAGCTCAGCCCGACATTGACTGGTTGAGCTGCATGTCAGCGTAATATTGGTGATCGCTGAACGACGTGCCAAGACGATTTCAGACAAAAAATAAATGATAACGGCATTTGTGTCGTTATCGTTTATTTTTTAGGCTGAAATCGCCTAATATGTACCCGCCTTTAAATGAAAAACTACAGTATAACGTTACCAGAAATGCTGATGTACATATACAATATGATATAAACACGGGACGCTGGATCCAGGAAAAACAAAAACAAATGTCATTTAGAAAAAAAATGGGCAAAGCATAACTTATAGGGAATGTGTGAGCGGAACAGAAAATAGCGCTTAGTGGAGACAAAGCAGCCCAAGATATATTCTGGTGACTCCCAATCACCGGAAAAGATGATACACAACAACAGATGATGAATACACCTTTAGGCGCTACCACTTTCTCAAAAGTCACGTATTGTTCTTAATCAATAGTCCCAAATTGTATCACTTGTTTCACTGACAATATTCCTCCTTGTGGATGTTCCTTCCTCTTCAATTTTCTTATGTAGAGATATAGTTCATAAAATGGAAAAAATAACGTATATGGAGCAATGAAGAAAGTAAAATTGGAAGGATCCAGTGATCCTTTACCTGTACTTAGAACAAGAGGGGAACCTTGCCAGGTCCAGTGGTCAGCAGATTGCGTGAAGGGAGGAGGGAGGAATTCCGGAACCTTCCAATTTTACTTTCTTCATTGCTCCATGCTGGGAGCTTGACACGGTACGGTTCCAATTTTATTAGAGAGTGAAGCTGTCACTTTTAATTGGATAGTAATACATTTTTATGCATTTTTATTACTGAATAAATTCACTTAAAACTACTGCACTATATACGTTATTTTTTCCATTTTATGAACTATATCTCTACATAAGAAAATTGAAGAGGAAGGAACATCCACAAGGAGGAATATTGTCAGTGAAACAAGTGATACAATTTGGGACTATTGATTAAGAACAATACGTGACTTTTGAGAAAGTGGTAGCGCCTAAAGGTGTATTCATCATCTGTTGTTGTATAACTTATAAGCTTATATGGGACTGTCATCAAAGAAAAAGAAAATCCACGAAACAGGCAGCTGCACTCAGGAGTTTGTTTCATCGTCAAAGTGTATTAAAAAAGTGGTTAGCAGGTCGCTGGCCATTACGGCGGCATGAGCGTACGGAAATGCACGGCTTCTAAACGGGGCCAGTATAAAAAAGTGCGGGAAGACCGCGCGCCATCAAAGGGGTGGGGCTTCACTATGAGCGGATCCTGCAGCACACCAGCACCATTTTCTCTCTGCAGCTGACATAGATGCTGACTGACAGGGACGTGCAGCTCCTCCGGAGAAACTCCAGATTACCTCAGTGGTACCAGGGGGTCATAGCAGGGGGGAGCGCTTATTAGTGTACTAAGTCTCTAATCTAGGTACTTGGTCTGCGACCAGGCTAAGCTTAGTATTAGCATTAAGGGCACCATGTGCTGGTTCCATACTCCCTCTGGAAGGGCTCTTTGTGGGTTAATTGTGCATTTAACCTTTTCCTGTGTGTGTGTGCTGTCACTATACAGTATGTCAGGCAAAGAGTGTGTTTCATGTAAGGCACAGTGTTCCTCTTCCCCAGGGGGTTCACTAGTGTGTACTCAATGTAGTGTCCCTTCCCAGGCTAGTGGGGCAGAACCAGCATGGCTGGACTCCATTAGGGGAATGATTTCTACAATCTCTACTAAGTTATCTCGGACCGGGAAAGAGATGCAATACTTAAGACAATCTATGACTGAGTTTATGAAAAGAGACTCACTACCCAAACCAGCAGCTCAGTCCCCTGCCATTTGTCCGCAAAAACTCACTTTGGCCCATATCCTGCAGTCTGACTCGGGTGATGAGGGGTCAGGCATGAAGGAGGGTGAGGTGGACTCAGAGTTTAGGGAGGGTACTCGGTCGCAGGGAATAGAGGCTCTCATAGAAGCTATCAGAGAAGTTCTAAATATCCCCGATAAGGTGACAGAGGAGAGTGAGGAATCTTATTTTAATATAAAAAAGAAATCCTCAGCCATATTTCCTGTGTCAAAGGAACTTAATATCCTGTTTGAAGAACCGTGGGTTAGTCTTGACTCCTGATAGGACATTTCAAATCCCTAAACGGTTGTTATCATCCTTTCCTTTTCCTCCTGAGGATAGGAAAAAATAGGAAAAGCCACCGATAGTGGATGCATCAGTATCCAGGCTTTCAAGAAAAATTGTATTGCCTGTCCTGGGTGCAGCCTCCCTAAAAGATGCAGCTGATCGTAAAATTGAGACTACGCTCAAATCCTTGTATACAGCTGCTGGGGTGGCCCAGAGACCCGCTATAGCATGTGGGTGGATTACTAGAGCTCTGCTAATTTTGTGGTGGAAGCCATAAAAGAAATAGGCTTGCTTAATGCACGCACCACAGCTATGGCAGTGTCTGCACGCAGGGGTCTATGGCTACACCAGTGGACTGCATATGTGGACTCCAGGAAAGTCGTGGAAGGCCTACCTTTTACAGGCGAGGTCTTATTTGGAGATGAACTGGACAAATGGATCTCCAAAGCTAATGCGGGTAAGTCCACATACCTTCCTTCTGCAGCTCCCCCAGCTAGGAAGGCCTACTCAGGTCCCAATTTACAGTCCTTTCAGACTGCCAAGTTTAGGGGGAAAACCCAGAGGCTCTTCTACAGCCACCAGAGGCGCTAGAGGTAAACCACGCAAACCAGCAACTGCCAGTTCACAGGAACAGGGCTCAAGCTCTGCTACCTCAAAACCTTCAGCATCACGGTGGACTGTGATGCCTGGAAGACTGGCAGGTGGGAGCCTGGCTAAATTCTTCAGTCACATCTGGACAAGTTCGTGCCAGGATCCTTGGGTCATAGATCTTATTTCCCAGGGCTACAGACTGGAGTTCCAGGAGCTCCCACCTCACAGATTCTTCAGATCATGCTTATCAGTTTCACAAGAGGCAAGTATAACTTTACAAGATGCCATTCAAAAACTGGTACAGACTCAGGTCATTGTTTCAGTTCCACCTCATCTGCAAAACATGGGATACTATTCCAAATTGTTTGTAGTACCGAAACCGGACGGTTCTGTAAGACCGATTCTGAACTTCAAGTCGTTGAACCTGTACTTACGAGTGTTCAAATTCAAGATGTAGTCTCTGAGAGCGGTGCTCTCATGTCTGGAGGAGAGGGAATTCCTAGTGCACTGCAGGACTGTCACTACCAGTTCCAGGTCCTGCCATTTGGTCTCTCCACGGCACCGAGGGTGTTCACCAAAGTGATGGAAGAGATGTTGTTTCTACTCCGCAAACAGGGAGTAAACATAATTCCGTACCTGGACGATCTTCTGATAAAGGCACCGTCCAGGGAGCGGTTGTTGGACAGCATTGGCCTCTCAACCAGACTACTCCTGGATCACGGGTGGATTCTGAACCTACCAAAATCTCACCTAGAACCCACACAGAGGCTTCCTTTCCTGGGAATGATACTGGACACAGAGTATCCTTTGGAAAAGGCAATGGTAATCCAGTCGATGGTTCGGGCTGTCCTGAAGTCAACCCAGATCTCGGTGCATCTGTGCATTCGCCTTCTGGGGAAAATGGTGGCCTCTTACTAGGCAATTCAGTATGGAAGGCTCTTCCAGCTGGATCTGTTGGAAAAATGGCTCGGATTGCATCTTCACATGCACCAGAGGAACTCCCTCCTGTGGTGGCTATAGACTTCTCACCTAGTCAAGGGTCGGAGGTTTAGGATTCAGAATTGGATTCTGCTAACCACAGACGCAAGCCTCAGAGGTTGGGGTGCAGTCACCCAGGGGGTGCAGTTTCAAGGAAGATGGTCAAGTCAGGAAGTTGTCCTTCTAATAAACATCCTGGAACTCAAGTAGACAACTGGGAAGCAAACTTCCCCAGCAGACACGACCTGCACCCAGGAGAGTGGGGCCATCACCCGGAGGTGTTCCGGTGGCTGACACATCGGTGGGGATATCCACAAATTGACATGATGGCCTCTCGACTCAACAAGAAGCTCAAGTGGTATTGTTCCAGGTCGAGGAACCCACAAGCAGTGGCGGTAGACGCTCTGACAACTCCGTGGGTCTACCAGCTGGTGTACGTGTTTCCTCCACTTTCGCTAATCCCAAGAATTCTAAAAAGAATAAAAAGGGAAAAGGTTCAAGCAATCCTCATTGCCCCGGACTGGCCACGAAGGCCTGGTATGCGGATCTTCACGAGATGCTTCTCAGAGATCCGTGGCATCTACTTCTTTGCGAGGATCTTCTGCAACAGGGCCCGTTCATCTATCAAGACTTACTGCGGCTACGTTTAACGCCATTGAAGTTGAACGGCTGATTCTAGCCAGGAGAGGGATTCCTGACAAGGTCATCCCGACTATGATCCAAGCCAGGAAAGGGGTAACGTCTATATATTACCACTGTATTTGGAAAAAATATATCTCTTGGTGTGAGAGCAGACAATATTCTGCGGTGGAATTTCATCTGGGACATTTTCTGCTTTTTCTGCAGTCGGGAGTGAATGTGGGCCTACATCTAGGTTCCATAAAAGTACAGATTTCGGCCTTGTCTACTTTCTTTCAGAAACAATTGGCTTCTCTCCCTGAGGTCCAGACATTCTTGAAAGGTGTACTGCACATCCAACCACCCTTTGTGCCTCAGACGGTTCCTTGGGATCTCAATTTGGTGCTGCAGTTCTTCCAATTGGACTGCTTTGAACCGTTACAGGAGGTTGACGTAAAGTACCGTACGTGGAAGACCGTGACACTGTTGGCCTTGGCTTCAGCAAGACGTGTGTCGGAGCTAGGGGCATTGTCTCACAAGAGCCCCTACCTATTTTTCCATGAGGACAGAGCTGAACTCGTGGACACGGAGGTTGCCGAGTGACGTCATCTGCTCAACTTCCCTGCACCACGTCTCTCCTGCTGGACGCAGCGGTGGCGAGACGCGATCACACCAGCATGCCACGGACAGCCACTTCCACACCAGGCTGAGGAATCCTGTGGCCATCGTTACAGGAGCCTCCCAACTGACCCATCCCGCCATCGTTAAGGTAGGGACAGTTAGGTTAAATTCCGGACAAGTCTGTATATTACCCCGCTAAAGGACTCTAAAAAAGGGCTGTAAACATTTGTTTATTATTTTTAATAACCAAATTTTTTTGCAGAAGCCACTTTAAAAACCTAAGCGCTTGTTTTTTTTACCATACATGAACTCAGAACTCATCAGCAATTTCTTCCTAAGGTGGTGTCTGCGTTTCACATCAACTAACCTATTGTGGTTCCGGTTGTTACGGAAACCTCTGCTACTTCAAAGTCTTTGGATGTTGTGAGGGCTTTGAAGGTGTATGTAAAGAGAACAGCTCATCACAGGAAATCAGACTCGCTGTTCGTTCTCTATGATCCCAATAAAATTGGGTGTCCTGCTTCAAAGCAGTCAATTGCACGCTGGATCAGGCTCACTATCCAGCATGCTTATTCCACGGTAGGCTTGCCGGTTCCAACATCTGTTCAGGCCCACTCTACTAGGTCGCTGGGTTCTTCTTGGGTGGCTGCCCAGAGTGTCTCAGCTTTACAGCTCTGCCGAGCAGATACTTGGTCAGGTTCGAACACGTTTGCTAAGTTTTACAAGTTCAATACTTTGGCCTCTGTGGACCTTCAGTTTGGTCAATCAGTTCTGCAGGAACCTCAGCACTCTCCGGTTTGGGAGCTTTGGTACTTTCCCATGGTACTAAATGGATTCCCAGTATCCTCTAGGACAGGCATTCCCAACCACGGTCCTCAAGGCACACCAACAGTGCAGGTTTTAGTGATATCCAGACTTCAGCACAGGTGACTTAATTAGTAGCTCAGGTATTTTGATTTAACCATCTGTGCTGCAGCCTGGATATCACTAAAACCTGCACTGTTGGTGTGCCTTGAGGACCGTGGTTGGGAATGCCTGCTCTAGGACGTAAGAAAAAATAGGATTTTAATTACCTACCGGTAAATCCTTTTCTCGCAGTCCGTAGGGGATACTGGGCGACTGCCCGGTGCTTTGTTCTTGCGGCACTGTTACTTGGTTAAGTATTCTGGTTTGTTCAGCCATTGCTGTTCCTGTTTCAAGTTTGGTTAGCATGTCTTTCCTCTTGTTTTTTGTGTGCTGGTTCGTAATCTCACCACTTTCCTTATCTATCCTTCTCTCAAAGTATGTCCGTCTCCTCAGGAACAGTTTCCTAGATTGAGTCTGGTAGGAGGGGCATAGAGGGAGGAGCCAGCGCACACTATCAATTTCTTGAAGTGCCCATGGCTCCTAGTGGACCTGTCCATGGTACTAAATGGATTCCCAGTATCCCCTACGGACTACGAGAAAGGGATTTACTGGTACGTAATTAAAATCCTATTTACAGATTTGTACTTGAACATCTTTGCTACAGTCACACCAAACAGCCCATCTTGGCACACCAGGATGCGTGGAAATCTAGCATTGAGTATCTTTCTTGCTTATTTTTGTAAAAAATGTGTCTTTATCACAACGCAATGTGACTAGAACGCACAAGGAGGCTGTGCTGATTAATTTGATATATGACACATATTTCTGTGTGTGACTGAGTCTCTGAATCTGTATTTGAAGTTCTATGTAGCAGCTGCTGCTTTTTTCCAATACAAGTTCTGTTCTGCTACATACAGTATACAGACTCAGTCACACACAATATACAAGTGTCATTTATCAATGAATTAGCTTTGTATCCTCGTACGTTCTAGTCGCATTGTGTTGTGACTAATATGCATTTTTGGCAAAAAAAACCCACCCGACATTACTAGAGTTGCATGGGATCTGGCAGCTCACGCACGCCAGGCATCTGACTGGTAGAGGCTAAGATAGTAGAGCAATTTAAACACGCTTGTAATAGGCATAAGGACCTAAGCAAAAAATAGGGTTGAATGAAAAAGACTAGATGGGCCAAGATGTTCTTATCTTCCGTCAGATTTTATGTTTTTATGTTTCTAAAGCAGATTTTTCTAGGGGCTGCGAGGAGAAATGCACACTTAACCCAGGAGCTATGAATTAACACGCGTTATCCGTAGAGATGAGCGGGTTCGGTTCGTCAAGATCCGAACCCCCCCGAACTTCACGTGTTTTTCACGGATCCAAGGCAGCCTCGGATCTTCCCGCCTTGCTCGGTTAACCCGAACGTCATCATCCCACTGTCGGATTCTCGCGAGATTCGTATTCCATATAAAGAGCCGCGCGTCGCCGCCATTTTCACTCGTGCATTGGAGATTGAGTGGAGAGGACGTGGCTACGTTTTCTGCCTGAAAAGCTCAATATCTGTGCTCAGTGTGCTGCAAATATCTGTGCTCAGTGTGCTGCATTGTGGTGACCACCAGTATATTATAGTAGTACAGTTCAGTAGGCCAATGCTGTATCTTGCAGCTCCGTATACCTTGATGTATGTGGGCTCGTACTTTTTATTAGTAAAGATTTTACTTGTTACTCATGGATGCGCCTTCCTTTCTTTGTTCTCTCCACATGTATTGAGCCGGTGGAACGGCTCCTAGGAACTGGCGGCATTATACATCAAACAAAGACTTTTTATTTGATTCTGTTTGAATTCATTGAGAGTACATTCGTCTGCGCAGTCTATGTATGTGTGTTTATATATATATATATATATATATATATATATATATTTATATACAGGTTGAGTCTCCCATATCCAAATATTCCAAAATACGGAATACTCTGAAATACACAAAGTTGTTAAAAATATTGTATTAAATGACCTTCAGGCTGTGTGTATAAGGAGTATATGAAGCAGAAATGAATTATGTGTTTGTACGCAAACATTGTTAGATGCACAAAGATATCAAAAATATTGGCTAAAATTACCGTCAGGCTGTGTGTATAAGTTGTATATGAAACATAAATTCATTCTGTGCTTAGACTTATGTCCCATCACCATGATATCTCATTATGGTATGCAATTGTTCCAAAATACGGAAAAATCCGATATCCAAAATACTTCTGGTCCCAAACATTTTGGATATGGGATACTCAACCTGTATATATCTATATAAAGCACAACTAAATTTGCTGCGCTATATAAGAAACTGTTAATATATATGTGTGTGTGTGTGTGTGTGTGTGTGTGTGTGTGTGTGTACATACATACTGTATATACACATACTTTGGTTTATAGCATATCCGTACAATGAAAGCCAGACAGAGCTTACACTCTAAGCAGTCTTGGTAACTGTTCTATGTCACATATATTAGGACGAGAAGGTCCGCTTATGTCTGCCTCGTTATTCTGTCATAGGTTCATAAAAGTAAAACATGAATGGAGATGAAAGACGAGCAGATCGCATTTACAAATCGTGTCTGGGCGGTAGCTGGTACACAAATCCTTCTATCTCCTGACTTGTCTAATTAACCCCGGGGAGGTGGGAATCCTGTCTTTGCACTCAAGTTATTCTGAAGGATTTGAAGGAGGATGTCTAGAGACAGTAGAGGAATTACTTCTAAGACCATTAGCTTTTAAAAGGTGCACTTACATCTACCAGGCGATGGTGGAATTCCTTTACATAGATAGAGGAATAGACCACCTCTTTGTTGTGGTAGCTGAAATCAGGAGTATCATTGTTACTTATCCATAGAACTGTTTTTTGTTTTGATTTTTAAATTGTGGTTCTGGTGCTTGTATGTGTTCAGGACTGCTACCAAGCATTAGTCTAGGGCAAAAGATTACTAAACAGGATGATTGCTGGGTTTTAAAAGACCACTAAAATATTAATGTTTTTACCCCAGCTCCCATGGCATAGCGTATTCTTCTCTGCTCTTCTACCCACTGTGCTTAGTGACCCATACTCAGTCAGCAGGGAGGTAGAGATGCACACCCCTTGTCTGGTTTTTAGATCAGACCGGAGCAGTAAGGAAAGGGACACTAGCACTCACTGCAGGTCTTCTCGAATGGAGTGTCGTACTGGCTGATGGGCTACAGATTAGTTCAGTTATACCATGTGTGAACTTGTCATACCCAATCATAATTCTTTCAGACTGGATATCTGGCACAATTTAAATCTGCCACTTGACCCAGTAATACAGGTGCCCATGCTTGCAGTGCACTCTGGTTGTTGGGTAAGTGGTACAGTTTGTTAATATGACAAAACTTTCACAATGTCATATAATGATTTTTTTTCTATGTAACAATACATGGGAAATGGTGAGTGACCGTGGGATGATAATGAAAAGTATTTCTTTATTAAATAACTTTTACAGGCGTTTTAATGAAAGGATCACATCTCTATAAGCAATGGAAGTATTCATTTTATGGTTCAAAATTATATTCCTGTGAACTAGGGATCAGGGACGTCACTGAGGCACAAGTGGGGACAGCCATTTTGTAGTTTGTTGGGAACTACTGATGACATTAAAGCACTTATGGGTTTATTTATTGAAATGTGGTAAGACTGAGAAAATAATCTATGGCTGCAAGTTCACAAGGATGTGGGTCTCTATTATCGTGAATATAGCTCAGTCTGTAAAATGGCAGCCTGCATTTAGCCCACAAAATGGCTACCTCCACTCTGCATGCTTTAAACCATACTTGACTCCTTTTGAAAAAGTATTTCAGGGACATTGTGAAAATAACATCTATAACTGCAGACATGTACTGCTACATCTGAGAGTCCTAAAAATGACTTACATACAAATGCAAATGAGCCCCAAAGCAGTTAGTAAGATCTACATGTTGATAATAAGACAGTGATATTTTTCAGGGCTTGCTTGTGTATTGTGTTTTACAAGTGATCCATATAAGTGGCCACGAGAAACCTTATAAAAATGCATGTAGCCATAGGGATCATTGTGCCTTATAACCACCAATACGGGGAAATGGCCCAGATGATCCCAGTTGAATGTTTATATCTCTGATTTATGTTTTTTCCTAAGAATTTAGCAGCTACATAATGGGGGTAAGGTGCAATTAGGGAGATTTCTACGCTCTTCAGGGAGTCAGGGAGATGGCTGCTATGTCAGGGAATCTTTCTGAAAATCAGGGAGAGTTGGCTAGTACAGTATGCTTTACACCACATCTGGTATGAAAAGTTCTCAAGAAGAGAAAAGTGGTATAAACGTATTTGATTTTCTCTGAGTATCTGTAACATAACATGAAAAAAAAAAAATTAGTATGGAACCACAGGTTTATCGCACCCTGTAGCTTACTCCATTTTACCTCCATCTTGTTTTTTCCATTAGTTTTTAGTGCAGCGTTTTTCTGCTGTCAGAGCACTTATGTTGCAGTGAAATCTCATCTTACTCCCACACTGCGTGGTAGAGACAAGCTCTTGAAATCTGCTGTTACCTCTGATAGTGCACTATCCCTGGAGATATGGTATGGACAGAAATTTTCTGATCCTTTACAGGCTTTGTCTGACTGTAGCAATTAACACTTTCACAGCTAGCAACTCCTTGATCTGACAGGCCCTGCATTTCTGTCTCAACACACTGTTTTATAGATAAATATATTAGTGATGAGCACCGGAAATTTTTCGGGTTTTGGTTTTGGGTTCGGTTCCGTGGCCGTGTTTTGGGTTCGAACGCGTTTTGGCAAAACCTCACCGAATTTTTTTTGTCGGATTCGGGTGTGTTTTGGATTCGGGTGTTTTTTTCAAAAAACCCTAAAAAACAGCTTAAATCATAGAATTTGGGGGTCATTTTGATCCCAAAGTATTATTAACCTCAATAACCATAATTTCCACTCATTTTCAGTCTATTCTGAACACCTCACACCTCGCAATATTATTTTTAGTCCTAAAATTTGCCCCGAGGTCGCTGGATGACTAAGCTCAGCGACCCAAGTGGCCGACACAAACACCTGGCCCATCTAGGAGTGGCACTGCAGTGTCACGCAGGATGGCCCTCCAAAAAACACCCCCCAAACAGCACATGACGCAAAGAAAAAAAGAGGCGCAATGAGGTAGCTGTGTGACTAAGCTAAGCGACCCTAGTGGCCGACACAAACACCTGGCCCATCTAGGAGTGGCACTGCAGTGTCACGCAGGATGGCCCTTCAAAAAACTACTCCCCAAACAGCACATGACGCAAAGAAGAAAAAAAAGATGCGCAATCAGGTAGCTGTGTGACTAAGATAAGCGACCCTAGTGGCCGACACAAACACCTGGCCCATCTAGGAGTGGCACTGCAGTTTCACGCAGGATGGCCCTTCCAAAAAACACCCCCCAAACAGCACATGACGCAAAGAAAAAAAGAGGCGCAATGAGGTAGCTGTGTGACTAAGATAAGCGACCCAAGTGGCCGACACAAACACCTGGCATCTAGGAGTGGCACTGCAGTGTCACGTAGGATGGCCCTTCCAAAAAACGCCCCCCAAACAGCACATGACGCAAAGAAAAAAAGAGGCGCAATGAGGTAGCTGTGTGACTAAGATAAGCGACCCAAGTGGCCGACACAAACACCTGGCCCATCTAGGAGTGGCACTGCAGTGTCACGCAGGATGGCCCTTCCAAAAACTACTCCCCAAACAGCACATGACGCAAAGAAAAATGAAAGAAAAAAGAGGTGCAAGATGGAATTGTCCTTGGGCCCTCCCACCCACCCTTATGTTGTATAAACAGGACATGCACACTTTAACCAACCCATCATTTCAGTGACAGGGTCTGCCACACGACTGTGACTGAAATGACGGGTTGGTTTGGACCCCCACCAAAAAAGAAGCAATTAATCTCTCCTTGCACAAACTGGCTCTACAGAGGCAAGATGTCCACCTCATCATCATCCTCCGATATATCACCGTGTACATCCCCCTCCTCACAGATTATCAATTCGTCCCCACTGGAATCCACCATCTCAGCTCCCTGTATACTTTGTGGAGGCAATTGCTGCTGGTGAATGTCTCCACGGAGGAATTGATTATAATTCATTTTAATGAACATCATCTTCTCCACATTTTCTGGATGTAACCTCGTACGCCGATTGCTGACAAGGTGAGCGGCGGCACTAAACACTCTTTCGGAGTACACACTTGTGGGAGGGCAACTTAGGTAGAATAAAGCCAGTTTGTGCAAGGGCCTCCAAATTGCCTCTTTTTCCTGCCAGTATAAGTACGGACTGTCTGACGTGCCTACTTCGATGCGGTCACTCATATAATCCTCCACCATTCTTTCAATGGGGAGAGAATCATATGCAGTGACAGTAGACGACATGTCCGTAATCGTTGTCAGGTCCTTCAGTCCGGACCAGATGTCAGCATCAGCAGTCGCTCCAGACTGCCCTGCATCACCGCCAGCGGGTGGACTCGGAATTCTGAGCCTTTTCCTCGCACCCCCAGTTGCGGGAGAATGTGAAGGAGGAGATGTTGACAGGTCGCGTTCCGCTTGACTTGACAATTTTCTCACCAGCAGTTCTTTGAACCCCTGCAGACTTGTGTCTGCCGGAAAGAGAGATCCAAGGTAGGTTTTAAATCTAGGATTGAGCACGGTGGCCAAAATGTAGTGCTCTGATTTCAACAGATTGACCACCCGTGAATCCTTGTTAAGCGAATTAAGGGCTCCATCCACAAGTCCCACATGCCTATTGGAATCGCTCTGTGTTAGCTCCTCCTTCAATGTCTCCAGCTTCTTCTGCAAAAGCCTGATGAGGGGAATGACCTGACTCAGGCTGGCAGTGTCTGAACTGACTTCACGTGTGGCAAGTTCAAAAGGTTGCAGAACCTTGCACAACGTTAAAATCATTCTCCACTGCGCTTGAGACAGGTGCATTCCACCTCCTATATCGTGCTCAGTTGTATAGGCTTGAATGGCCTTTTGCTGCTCCTCCAACCTCTGAAGCATATAGAGGGTTGAATTCCACCTTGTTACCACTTCTTGCTTCAGATGATGGCAGGGCAGGTTCAGGCGTTTTTGGTGGTGCTCCAGTCTTCTGTACGTGGTGCCTGTACGCCGAAAGTGTCCCGCAATTCTTCTGGCCACCGACAGCATCTCTTGCACGCCCCTGTCGTTTTTTAAATAATTCTGCACCACCAAATTCAAGGTATGTGCAAAACATGGGACGTGCTGGAATTTGGCCAGATTTAATGCACCTACAATATTGCTGGCGTTGTCCGATGCCACAAATCCACAGGAGAGTCCAATTGGGGTAAGCCATTCCGCGATGATCTTCCTCAGTTGCCGTAAGAGGTTTTCAGCTGTGTGCGTATTCTGGAAAGCGGTGATACAAAGCGTAGCCTGCCTAGGAAAGAGTTGGCGTTTGCGAGATGCTGCTACTGGTGCCGCCGCTGCTGTTCTTGCGGCGGGAGTCCATACATCTACCCAGTGGACTGTCAAAGTCATATAGTCCTGAGCCTGCCCTGCTCCACTTGTCCACATGTCCGTGGTTAAGTGGACATTGGGTACAACTGCATTTTTTAGGACACTGGTGAGTCTTTTTCTGAGGTCTGTGTACATTTTCGGTATCGCCTGCCTAGAGAAATGGAACCTAGATGGTATTTGGTACCGGGGACACAGTACCTCCAACAAGTCTCTAGTTGGCTCTGCAGTAATGATGGATACCGGAACCACGTTTCTCACCGCCCAGGATGCCAAGGCCTCAGTTATCCGCTTTGCAGCAGGATGACTGCTGTGATATTTCATCTTCCTCGCAAAGGACTGTTGGACAGTCAATTGCTTGGTGGAAGTAGTAAAAGTGGTCTTACGACTTCCCCTCTGGGATGACCATCGACTCCCAGCAGCAACAACAGCAGCGCCAGCAGCAGTAGGCGTTACACGCAAGGATGCATCGGAGGAATCCCAGGCAGGAGAGGACTCGTCAGAATTGCCAGTGACATGGCCTGCAGGACTATTGGCATTCCTGGGGAAGGAGGAAATTGACACTGAGGGAGTTGGTGGGGTGGTTTGTGTGAGCATGGTTACAAGAGGAAGGGATTTAGTGGTCAGTGGACTGCTTCCGCTGTCGCCCAAAGTTTTTGAACTTGTCACTGACTTATGATGAATGCGCTGCAGGTGACGTATAAGGGAGGATGTTCCGAGGTGGTTAACGTCCTTACCCCTACTTATTACAGCTTGACAAAGGCAACACACGGCTTGACAAATGTTGTCCGCATTTCTGTTGAAATACTTCCACACCGAAGAGCTGATTTTTTTGGTATTTTCACCAGGCATGTCAATGGCCCTATTCCTCCCACGGACAACAGGTGTCTCCCTGGGTGCCTGACTTAAACAAACCACCTCACCATCAGAATCCTCCTGGTCAATTTCCTCCCCAGCGCCAGCAACACCCATATCCTCCTCATCCTGGTGTACTTCAACACTGACATCTTCAATCTGACTATCAGGAACTGGACTGCGGGTGCTCCTTCCAGCACTTGCAGGGGGCGTGCAAATGGTGGAAGGCGCATGCTCTTCACGTCCAGTGTTGGGAAGGTCAGGCATCGCAAACGACACAATTGGACTCTCCTTTTGGATTTGTGATTTCGAAGAACGCACAGTTCTTTGCTGTGCTTTTGCCAGCTTGAGTCTTTTCATTTTTCTAGCGAGAGGCTGAGTGCTTCCATCCTCATGTGAAGCTGAACCACTAGCCATGAACATAGGCCAGGGCCTCAGCCGTTCCTTGCCACTCCGTGTGGTAAATGGCATATTGGCAAGTTTACGCTTCTCCTCCGACAATTTTATTTTAGATTTTTGAGTCCTTTTTTTACTGATATTTGGTGTTTTGGATTTTACATGCTCTGTACTATGACATTGGGCATCGGCCTTGGCAGACGACGTTGATGGCATTTCATCGTCTCGGCCATGACTAGTGGCAGCAGCTTCAGCACGAGGTGGAAGTCGATCTTGATCTTTCCCTATTTTTGGAACCTCAACATTTTTGTTCTCCATATTTTAATAGGCACAACTAAAAGGCACCTCAGGTAAACAATGGAGATGGATGGATACTAGTATACTTATGGATGGACGAGCGACTGCCGACACAGAGGAAGCTACAGCCGTGGACTACCGTACTGCGTCTGCTGCTAATATAGACTGGATGATAATGATATAAAAAATATATATATATCACTACTGCAGCCGGACAGGTATATATTATATAATGACGGACCTGCTGGACACTGTCAGCACTGCAGACTCCTAAAGTAAGCTACTAGTATCAAGAAGATAGAAAAAAAAAACACCACAGGTAGGTGGTATACAATTATGGATGGACGAGCGACTGCCGACACAGAGGTAGCTACAGCCGTGGACTACCGTACTGCGTCTGCTGCTAATATAGACTGGATGATAATGATATAAAAAATATATATATATCACTACTGCAGCCGGACAGGTATATATTATATAATGACGGACCTGCTGGACACTGTCAGCACTGCAGACTCCTAAAGTAAGCTACTAGTATCAAGAAGATAGAAAATAAAAAACACACAACAGGTAGGTGGTATACAATTATGGATGGACGAGCGACTGCCGACACAGATGTAGCTACAGCCGTGGACTACCGTACTGCGTCTGCTGCTAATATAGACTGGATGATAATGATATAAAAAATATATATATATCACTACTGCAGCCGGACAGGTATATATTATATAATGACGGACCTGCTGGACACTGTCAGCACTGCAGACTCCTAAAGTAAGCTACTAGTATCAAGAAGATAGAAAAAAAAAAACCAACCACAGGTAGGTGGTATACAATTATGGATGGACGAGCGACTGCCGACACAGAGGTAGCTACAGCCGTGGACTACCGTACTGCGTCTGCTGCTAATATAGACTGGATGATAATGATATAAAAAATATATATATATCACTACTGCAGCCGGACAGGTATATATTATATAATGACGGACCTGCTGGACACTGTCAGCACTGCAGACTCCTAAAGTAAGCTACTAGTATCAAGAAGATAGAAAAAAAAAAACACCACAGGTAGGTGGTATACAATTATGGATGGACGAGCGACTGCCGACACAGAGGTAGCTACAGCCGTGGACTACCGTACTGCGTCTGCTGCTAATATAGACTGGATGATAATGATATAAAAAATATATATATATCACTACTGCAGCCGGACAGGTATATATTATATAATGACGGACCTG
Organism: Pseudophryne corroboree; assembly: GCF_028390025.1. Classification (NCBI taxonomy): domain Eukaryota; kingdom Metazoa; phylum Chordata; class Amphibia; order Anura; family Myobatrachidae; genus Pseudophryne; species Pseudophryne corroboree. The sequence continues at coordinate 506,230,342 of NC_086446.1, read as the reverse complement.
CTGGACACTGTCAGCACTGCATTCTCCTAAAGTAAGCTACTAGTATCAAGAAGATAGAAAAAAAAAAACACAACAGGTAGGTGGTATACAATTATGGATGGACGAGCGACTGCCGACACAGAGGTAGCTACAGCCGTGGACTACCGTACTGCGTCTGCTGCTAATATAGACTGGATGATAATGATATAAAACATATATATATATCACTACTGCAGCCGGACAGGTATATATTATATAATGACGGACCTGCTGGACACTGTCAGCACTGCAGACTCCTAAAGTAAGCTACTAGTATCAAGAAGATAGAAAAAAAAAAAACACCACAGGTAGGTGGTATACAATTATGGATGGACGAGCGACTGCCGACACAGAGGTAGCTACAGCCGTGGACTACCGTACTGCGTCTGCTGCTAATATAGACTGGATGATAATGATATAAAAAATATATATATATCACTACTGCAGCCGGACAGGTATATATTATATAATGACGGACCTGCTGGACACTGTCAGCACTGCATTCTCCTAAAGTAAGCTACTAGTATCAAGAAGATAGAAAAAAAAAAACACAACAGGTAGGTGGTATACAATTATGGATGGACGAGCGACTGCCGACACAGAGGTAGCTACAGCCGTGGACTACCGTACTGCGTCTGCTGCTAATATAGACTGGATGATAATGATATAAAAAATATATATATATCACTACTGCAGCCGGACAGGTATATATTATATAATGACGGACCTGCTGGACACTGTCAGCACTGCAGACTCCTAAAGTAAGCTACTAGTATCAAGAAGATAGGAAAAAAAAAAACACCACAGGTAGGTGGTATACAATTATGGATGGACGAGCGACTGCCGACACAGAGGTAGCTACAGCCGTGGACTACCGTACTGCGTCTGCTGCTAATATAGACTGGATGGTAATGATATAAAAAATATATATATATCACTACTGCAGGACAGGTATATATTATATAATGACGGACCTGCTGGACACTGTCAGCAGAATGCGTTTATAGAATAAAAACACCACACGACGAGTGTTTAACTTTTTCAGGCAGACAATCACAATATACTGGTGGTCAGTGGTCACTGGTCAGTCACACTGGCAGTGGCACTCTGGCAGCAAAAGTGTGCACTGTTAATGTTCTCCTGCTATAACTGCTCCCCAGTCTCCCCCACAATTAAGCTGTGTGAGCAGTGAGCACTCAGCACAGTCAGATATACATAGATGATGCAGCACACTGAGGCTGAGCACAGATATGGTATACTGTGTCACTGTGTATCGTTTTTTTTCAGGCAGAGAACGGATTATATTAAATAATAATAAAACTGCACTGGTGGTCACTGGTCAGTCACTAGTAAACTCTGCACTCTCTGAGTACTCCTAAGCTCCAGTAAATCAAGTGTCTCACTCTCACTCTCTATCTATTTCTATTCTAAACGGAGAGGACGCCAGCCACGTCCTCTCCCTATCAATCTCAATGCACGTGTGAAAATGGCGGCGACGCGCGGCTCCTTATATAGAATCCGAGTCTCGCGATAAGAATCCGAGCCTCGCGAGAATCCGACAGCGGGATGATGACGTTCGGGCGCGCTCGGGTTAACCAAGCAAGGCGGGAAGATCCGAGTCTGCCTCGGACCCGTGTAAAAAGGCTGAAGTTCGGGGGGGTTCGGATTCCGAGGAACCGAACCCGCTCATCACTAAAATATATATTGTAGCACAAATTTCCATTTCTATCACATACTGTAGCAGTAGATCTGTGTGATTCAGATTCACAGAGGGTGTGAGCGGGGCTTGGATTCCAAGTATGTAATATGTATAATCTACATACTCCAATTCTAGCTTTACTGCACTTTGCAGATGAAGTCTGGAAAGTGGTTTCCTGCAGTCTTACTTACCTGTCTTTACAAGCCATATACAGTATGGAATGTACGGCTAAAAGGTGCAGTAAAGCGATATTTAATTCCACTTAAATTTAGGGAACCCCCAACGTTTCAGAAAATGTACTAAAGTTTTATTTAAAGTATCCCCCGTCCCATTTTGTTAAATTGCTATTAGTGCTAACATATAAGTATTAAAAATTATGTGTTCAAGCCTTTTATAAGTTGTGTAGACTTTTGCCCCTTTTCCACTAAAATACCGGGTCCAACCCAGGTTTTTGAACAGTGTTTCAACCCGGGCCAGACCACGTTCACACCGCACTTTCGACCTGGGTTATTCCTGGGTCGGCCTCTTTTATACCCCTTTCACACCGCACAAATAACCCGGTATCGACTCGGCATATTGCCGGGTCGACACGAGTCAGCGTGCGGTGTGAAATGGGCATAGCTGAAATCGGGGGTTGCCTGAACCGGCAATTCAACCCGGGAATAAAGCAGTGTTATACCCGGGTTGAATACCGGGTCAGTGGCTGTGTAAACGGGCTCCTGGGTCGATGCGTCCCGGACCCGTTTACTACAGCAGGGAGAGGCGACGCGGAGATGATCTCATCTCCCATCGCCACCTCCGCCCCCCACTGCTATGGCAACCCACCCGGCATATTTCCAGGTCGGGGAAGCCTGCAGCAGCGGCCAATGCCGGATACCACCTGGGAAGGACCCGTTTCCAATTCCCGGGTGGGATCCGGCATTGGCAGTGTGAAAAGCGTATTACACTGCAACCGTTACCCTGGTAGCTGCCCGGGTCGGATTCCTTGGTAACTGGACCAGGGTTATTTTTCTGGGACCCTTTTCCACTGAGCCGCGACCCGGGTGGACCCAGCAATAACCCAGGTTATTGCAGCACTGGAAAATGGGAGTAAACAGCATTAATGATAGCAAATTACAAAAAGCTTAACATTAGTGTTTAAAATGCATCCAGTGGTAAATGTAGACTTTGTACAGGGTGATATTACATTTTATGCCTTTCACAAAAATATTCAGATTCTAATTATATGTATAATATAACAGTTCCTTATGAAGTATATGTTGCATACATTTATATTTATTTGTTCTGGCACAGTTTACAAATCTGCCCAGTGTTTCCCTCTTCAACTACCACTGTGCAAAAATGTAGTCATAATAAAAACACTGGCCCTCATTCCGAGTTGTTCGCTCGGTATTTTTCATCGCATCGCAATGAAAATCCGCTTAGTACGCATGCGCAATGTTCGCACTGCGACTGCGCCAAGTAACTTTGCTATGTAGAAAGTAATTTTACTCACGGCTTTTTCATCGCTCCGGCGATCGTAATGTGATTGACAGGAAATGGGTGTTACTGGGCGGAAACACAGCGTTTCAGGGGCGTGTGGCTGAAAACGCTACCGTTTCCGGAAAAAACGCAGGAGTGGCCGGAGAAACGGTGGGAGTGCCTGGGCGAACGCTGGGTGTGTTTGTGACGTCAAACAGGAACGACAAGCACTGAACTGATCGCACAGGCAGAGTAAGTCTGAAGCTACTCTGAAACTGCTAAGTAGTTAGTAATCGCAATATTGCGAATACATCGGTCGCAATTTTAAGAAGCTAAGATTCACTCCCAGTAGGCGGCGGCTTAGCGTGTGTAACTCTGCTAAATTCGCCTTGCGACCGATCAACTCGGAATGAGGGCCACTAATTTAATGTTGGCATCTTTCCCAAACTTCTTAGTTCTCAATGTATTTAGTAAACTTCAGAACTAAATATGTTTATTAAAGGAATGCATGTACACCTGATGCATACTTGCCTACTCTCCCGGAATGGACAGGAGGCTTCCAAAAATTGGGTGGCACTCAAGCCCCCCCAAAAGAGTCGAGCACCACGTGCCTGCAAACCCCCGCATTCCCTAGCAACCCCCCACACCGCTGTCCAAAGTGGGCGATTTGCGTCATCCGGGACCCGCTTCCTGCCCAGCAATGCCAGTAATCTTGTCATTGCACAGCTGGGGCCGGGATACGATGATGCGATCATGTGGCCACACCCACAATCCCGCCCCCTATACATCATCGTTCATCCTCATCATGCCCCCTCTGCTGCATCACGCCCCCTGCTGTTCTGACCTGGCTGCCCCTTCCCGGAGGGGGCAGCCAGAATGTCGATAAGTATGAATTGAAGATAATAATTTTTATCCCCAACTAGTGGAACAGAGATGTGCTGACAATACCTAAACCATCTTGTTTCTTTGAGAGCCTTACTTAATGTGTGTGATCCGATTGGATAATTCTACAGTCATGATATCAGAGCATTGCAAGTGAAGATTAGCTTAACTGAATCTCTGGAGAGTATCTCAGGAACTGCACTGTACATAGGCACGGTACCCTGTGTATGTATGTATGTATGTATGTATGTATGTATGTATGTTTAGCACTTATGGTTTACAAATAACGCTATCTTCTTTTTTAATGCAGAGTTTTTTCTATGACAATTTTTATATAGCACCCAACATCACAGTTATTGAAAACAATCCTTTTGTAGTTTATAGTTTCTGTCAAAATTAACCCTAGTAAGAATGTGTGTGCGTATAAATGTGGTAGGGAATATAGATTGTAAGCTCCACTGGGGCAGGGACTGATGTCAATGGCCAAGTAGTCTCTGTAAAGCGCTGCAGAATATATGTGCGCTATATAAATAACTGGTAATAAATAAATAATAGTTAATTTTCCTCAATAGAATCAGTAGCGGATCTTGCCACGGGCAAGCAGTACTTTTGCCCGGGGCGGCGCCTTCCGGAGGGCGCCGCACCATGGCAAGATCCGCCACTGTGCCCCCCCACTGTGCCCGCCACTGGTCTCCCGCTTGGAAGGGAACCAGTCGCTACGCGTCTAGTTTCCCTTCATGGAGAGGACCTGTGCTGTGCGGTGCGCGATGACGTCATCGCGCACCGCACAGCATAGTGGCACAGACACTAGGGGTCATAATTGACCTCTAGTGTCTATGCTGTGCTATGGGAGAGACGTAATGACGTCTCTCCCATAGATCCGAGGACAGGAGAAGAGCGGCGCCGGCGGAGGAGGAAGTCTGGAATCAGGAGCCGGGATTGTAAGTATACTTTTTTTTCTTTCTTCCAGCTGCGCTACAGGGGCACAAATGGGGGCGTAACTGACCACGCCCCCATATGAAGCCACGCCCCTATTTTTTGCCCGGGGCGCCACAAGGGCAAGAACCGGCCCTGAATAGAATGTAGGAGGTCAACATTATGGGCAGCACAAATTGTGTAGTGGTTAGCATTATTGTTTGATTCCCACCATGGCCCTAACTGTGTGGAGTTTGTATATTCTCTCTGTACTTGCGTGTGTTTCCTCCGGGTACTCCGGTTTTCTCCCACAATCCAAAAATATACTGGTAGGTTAATTGGCTCCCAACAAAATTAACCCTAGTGTGAATGTGTGTGCGTGCACATATAATACGGAATATAGAGTGTAAGCTCCACTGGGCAGGGACTGATGTGAATGAGCAAATATTCTCTGTAAAGCGCTGCGGAATATGTGTGCGCTATATAAATATCTGGCAATAAAAATAATAAATACATACTTAGAACCAAACGGTGCCACTAACCATTTTTTACTGAATGAAATAAGTCAGTGGAGGGTGCTAAGGGAAAAAAAGTGACAAAAAGCCTCAGAGATTTTAAGAATTCTAGTGAAATAGAGCAGATTTTTCTTAGAGATACTTGCTGGGAAAACCAATGATGGAGACATTTAACCAGTTCACTGCAACAACTAGAGATGAGCGGGTTCGGTTTCTCTGAAACCGAACCCGCACGAACTTCATGTTTTTTTCACGGGTCCGAGCAGACTCGGATCCTCCCGCCTTGCTCGGTTAACCCGAGCGCGCCCGAACGTCATCATGACGCTGTCGGATTCTCGCGAGACTCGGATTCTATATAAGGAGCCGCGCGTCGCCGCCATTTTCACACGTGCATTGAGATTGATAGGGAGAGGACGTGGCTGGCGTCCTCTCCATTAGAAATTAGATTAGAAGAGAGAGAGAGATTGTGCAGAGTCAGACAGAGTTTACCACAGTGACCAGTGCAGTTGTTGTTAGTTAACTTTTATTTATTTTAATATAATATATCCGTTCTCTGCTATATCCGTTCTCTGCCTGAAAAAAAACGATACACAGCAGCAGCCAGTCACACAGTGTGACTCAGTCTGTGTGCACTCAGCTCAGCCCAGTGTGCTGCACATCAATGTATAAAAGGCAAAGCTTATAATAATTGTGGGGGAGACTGGGGAGCACTGCAGGTTGTTATAGCAGGAGCCCCCAGGAGTACATAATATTATATTAATTTAAAATTAAACAGTGCACACTTTTGCTGCAGGAGTGCCACTGCCAGTGTGACTAGTGGTGACCAGTGCCTGACCACCAGTATAGTAGTATATTGTTGTATGTATTGTATACTATCTCTTTATCAACCAGTCTATATTAGCAGCAGACACAGTACAGTGCGGTAGTTCACGGCTGTGGCTACCTCTGTGTCGGCAGTCGGAACTCGGCAGGCAGTCCGTCCATCCATAATTGTATTACAATATATACCACCTAACCGTGGTATTTTTTTTTCTTTCTTTATACCGTCGTCATAGTGTCATACTAGTTGTTACGAGTATACTACTATCTCTTTATCAACCAGTGTACAGTGCGGTAGTTCACGGCTGTGGCTACCTCTGTGTCGGCAGTCGGCAGGCAGTCCGTCCATCCATAATTGTATTATTATTATAATATATACCACCTAACCGTGGTTTTTTTTTCATTCTTTATACCGTCATAGTGTCATACTAGTTGTTACGAGTATACTACTATCTCTTTATCAACCAGTGTACAGTGCGGTAGTTCACGGCTGTGGCTACCTCTGTGTCGGCAGTCGGCAGGCAGTCCGTCCATCCATAATTGTATTATTATTATAATATATACCACCTAACCGTGGTTTTTTTTTCATTCTTTATACCGTCGTCATAGTGTCATACTAGTTGTTACGAGTATACTACTATCTCTTTATCAACCAGTGTACAGTGCGGTAGTTCACGGCTGTGGCTACCTCTGTGTCGGCAGTCGGCAGGCAGTCCGTCCATCCATAATTGTATTATTATTATAATATATACCACCTAACCGTGGTTTTTTTTTCATTCTTTATACCGTCGTCATAGTGTCATACTAGTTGTTACGAGTATACTACTATCTCTTTATCAACCAGTGTACAGTGCGGTAGTTCACGGCTGTGGCTACCTCTGTGTCGGCAGTCGGCAGGCAGTCCGTCCATCCATAATTGTATTATTATTATAATATATACCACCTAACCGTGGTTTTTTTTTCATTCTTTATACCGTCGTCATAGTGTCATACTAGTTGTTACGAGTATACTACTATCTCTTTATCAACCAGTGTACAGTGCGGTAGTTCACGGCTGTGGCTACCTCTGTGTCGGCAGTCGGCAGGCAGTCCGTCCATCCATAATTGTATTATTATTATAATATATACCACCTAACTGTGGTATTTTTTTTTCTTTCTTTATACCGTCGTCATAGTGTCATACTAGTTGTTACGAGTATACTACTATCTCTTTATCAACCAGTGTACAGTGCGGTAGTTCACGGCTGTGGCTACCTCTGTGTCGGCAGTCGGCAGGCAGTCCGTCCATCCATAATTGTATTATTATTATAATATATACCACCTAACCGTGGTTTTTTTTTCATTCTTTATACCGTCGTCATAGTGTCATACTAGTTGTTACGAGTATACTACTATCTCTTTATCAACCAGTGTACAGTGCGGTAGTTCACGGCTGTGGCTACCTCTGTGTCGGCAGTCGGCAGGCAGTCCGTCCATCCATAATTGTATTATTATTATAATATATACCACCTAACCGTGGTTTTTTTTTCATTCTTTATACCGTCGTCATAGTGTCATACTAGTTGTTACGAGTATACTACTATCTCTTTATCAACCAGTGTACAGTGCGGTAGTTCACGGCTGTGGCTACCTCTGTGTCGGCAGTCGGCAGGCAGTCCGTCCATCCATAATTGTATTATTATTATAATATATACCACCTAACCGTGGTTTTTTTTTCATTCTTTATACCGTCGTCATAGTGTCATACTAGTTGTTACGAGTATACTACTATCTCTTTATCAACCAGTGTACAGTGCGGTAGTTCACGGCTGTGGCTACCTCTGTGTCGGCAGTCGGCAGGCAGTCCGTCCATCCATAATTGTATTATTATTATAATATATACCACCTAACCGTGGTTTTTTTATACCACCTAACCGTGGCAGTCCGTCCATAATTGTATACTAGTATCCAATCCATCCATCTCCATTGTTTACCTGAGGTGCCTTTTAGTTCTGCCTATAAAATATGGAGAACAAAAAAGTTGAGGTTCCAAAATTAGGGAAAGATCAAGATCCACTTCCACCTCGTGCTGAAGCTGCTGCCACTAGTCATGGCCGAGACGATGAAATGCCAGCAACGTCGTCTGCCAAGGCCGATGCCCAATGTCATAGTACAGAGCATGTCAAATCCAAAACACCAAATATCAGAAAAAAAAGGACTCCAAAACCTAAAATAAAATTGTCGGAGGAGAAGCGTAAACTTGCCAATATGCCATTTACCACACGGAGTGGCAAGGAACGGCTGAGGCCCTGGCCTATGTTCATGGCTAGTGGTTCAGCTTCACATGAGGATGGAAGCACTCAGCCTCTCGCTAGAAAACTGAAAAGACTCAAGCTGGCAAAAGCACCGCAAAGAACTGTGCGTTCTTTGAAATCCCAAATCCACAAGGAGAGTCCAATTGTGTCGTTTGCGATGCCTGACCTTCCCAACACTGGACGTGAAGAGCATGCGCCTTCCACTATTTGCATGCCCCCTGCAAGTGCTGGAAGGAGCACCCGCAGTCCAGTTCCTGATAGTCAGATTGAAGATGTCAGTGTTGAAGTACACCAGGATGAGGAGGATATGGGTGTTGCTGGCGCTGGGGAGGAAATTGACCAGGAGGATTCTGATGGTGAGGTGGTTTGTTTAAGTCAGGCACCCGGGGAGACACCTGTTGTCCGTGGGAGGAATATGGCCGTTGACATGCCAGGTGAAAATACCAAAAAAATCAGCTCTTCGGTGTGGAGGTATTTCACCAGAAATGCGGACAACAGGTGTCAAGCCGTGTGTTCCCTTTGTCAAGCTGTAATAAGTAGGGGTAAGGACGTTAACCACCTCGGAACATCCTCCCTTATACGTCACCTGCAGCGCATTCATAATAAGTCAGTGACAAGTTCAAAAACTTTGGGTGACAGCGGAAGCAGTCCACTGACCAGTAAATCCCTTCCTCTTGTAACCAAGCTCACGCAAACCACCCCACCAACTCCCTCAGTGTCAATTTCCTCCTTCCCCAGGAATGCCAATAGTCCTGCAGGCCATGTCACTGGCAAGTCTGACGAGTCCTCTCCTGCCTGGGATTCCTCCGATGCATCCTTGCGTGTAACGCCTACTGCTGCTGGCGCTGCTGTTGTTGCCGCTGGGAGTCGATGGTCATCCCAGAGGGGAAGTCGTAAGCCCACTTGTACTACTTCCAGTAAGCAATTGACTGTTCAACAGTCCTTTGCGAGGAAGATGAAATATCACAGCAGTCATCCTACTGCAAAGCGGATAACTGAGTCCTTGACAACTATGTTGGTGTTAGACGTGCGTCCGGTATCCGCCGTTAGTTCACAGGGAACTAGACAATTTATTGAGGCAGTGTGCCCCCGTTACCAAATACCATCTAGGTTCCACTTCTCTAGGCAGGCGATACCGAGAATGTACACGGACGTCAGAAAAAGACTCACCAGTGTCCTAAAAAATGCAGTTGTACCCAATGTCCACTTAACCACGGACATGTGGACAAGTGGAGCAGGGCAGGGTCAGGACTATATGACTGTGACAGCCCACTGGGTAGATGTATGGACTCCCGCCGCAAGAACAGCAGCGGCGGCACCAGTAGCAGCATCTCGCAAACGCCAACTCTTTCCTAGGCAGGCTACGCTTTGTATCACCGCTTTCCAGAATACGCACACAGCTGAAAACCTCTTACGGCAACTGAGGAAGATCATCGCGGAATGGCTTACCCCAATTGGACTCTCCTGTGGATTTGTGGCATCGGACAACGCCAGCAATATTGTGTGTGCATTAAATATGGGCAAATTCCAGCACGTCCCATGTTTTGCACATACCTTGAATTTGGTGGTGCAGAATTTTTTAAAAAACGACAGGGGCGTGCAAGAGATGCTGTCGGTGGCCAGAAAAATTGCGGGACACTTTCGGCGTACAGGCACCACGTACAGAAGACTGGAGCACCACCAAAAACTACTGAACCTGCCCTGCCATCATCTGAAGCAAGAAGTGGTAACGAGGTGGAATTCAACCCTCTATATGCTTCAGAGGTTGGAGGAGCAGCAAAAGGCCATTCAAGCCTATACAATTGAGCACGATATAGGAGATGGAATGCACCTGTCTCAAGTGCAGTGGAGAATGATTTCAACGTTGTGCAAGGTTCTGATGCCCTTTGAACTTGCCACACGTGAAGTCAGTTCAGACACTGCCAGCCTGAGTCAGGTCATTCCCCTCATCAGGCTTTTGCAGAAGAAGCTGGAGGCATTGAAGAAGGAGCTAACACGGAGCGATTCCGCTAGGCATGTGGGACTTGTGGATGCAGCCCTTAATTCGCTTAACAAGGATTCACGGGTGGTCAATCTGTTGAAATCAGAGCACTACATTTTGGCCACCGTGCTCGATCCTAGATTTAAAGCCTACCTTGGATCTCTCTTTCCGGCAGACACAGGTCTGCTGGGGTTGAAAGACCTGCTGGTGACAAAATTGTCAAGTCAAGCGGAACGCGACCTGTCAACATCTCCTCCTTCACATTCTCCCGCAACTGGGGGTGCGAGGAAAAGGCTCAGAATTCCGAGCCCACCCGCTGGCGGTGATGCAGGGCAGTCTGGAGCGACTGCTGATGCTGACATCTGGTCCGGACTGAAGGACCTGACAACGATTACGGACATGTCGTCTACTGTCACTGCATATGATTCTCTCAACATTGATAGAATGGTGGAGGATTATATGAGTGACCGCATCCAAGTAGGCACGTCACACAGTCCGTACTTATACTGGCAGGAAAAAGAGGCAATTTGGAGGCCCTTGCACAAACTGGCTTTATTCTACCTAAGTTGCCCTCCCACAAGTGTGTACTCCGAAAGAGTGTTTAGTGCCGCCGCTCACCTTGTCAGCAATCGGCGTACGAGGTTACATCCAGAAAATGTGGAGAAGATGATGTTCATTAAAATGAATTATAATCAATTCCTCCGCGGAGACATTGACCAGCAGCAATTGCCTCCACAAAGTACACAGGGAGCTGAGATGGTGGATTCCAGTGGGGACGAATTGATAATCTGTGAGGAGGGGGATGTACACGGTGATATATCGGAGGGTGAAGATGAGGTGGACATCTTGCCTCTGTAGAGCCAGTTTGTGCAAGGAGAGATTAATTGCTTCTTTTTTGGGGGGGGTCCAAACCAACCCGTCATATCAGTCACAGTCGTGTGGCAGACCCTGTCACTGAAATGATGGGTTGGTTAAAGTGTGCATGTCCTGTTTTGTTTATACAACATAAGGGTGGGTGGGAGGGCCCAAGGATAATTCCATCTTGCACCTCTTTTTTCTTTTCTTTTTCTTTGCATCATGTGCTGATTGGGGAGGGTTTTTTGGAAGGGACATCCTGCGTGACACTGCAGTGCCACTCCTAGATGGGCCCGGTGTTTGTGTCGGCCACTAGGGTCGCTAATCTTACTCACACAGCTACCTCATTGCGCCTCTTTTTTTCTTTGCGTCATGTGCTGTTTGGGGAGGGTTTTTTGGAAGGGACATCCTGCGTGACACTGCAGTGCCACTCCTAGATGGGCCCGGTGTTTGTGTCGGCCACTAGGGTCGCTTATCTTTCTCACACAGTCAGCTACCTCATTGCGCCTCTTTTTTTCTTTGCGTCATGTGCTGTTTGGGGAGGGTTTTTTGGAAGGGACATCCTGCGTGACACTGCAGTGCCACTCCTAGATGGGCCCGGTGTTTGTGTCGGCCACTAGGGTCGCTTATCTTTCTCACACAGTCAGCTACCTCATTGCGCCTCTTTTTTTCTTTGCGTCATGTGCTGTTTGGGGAGGGTTTTTTGGAAGGGACATCCTGCGTGACACTGCAGTGCCACTCCTAGATGGGCCCGGTGTTTGTGTCGGCCACTAGGGTCGCTTATCTTTCTCACACAGTCAGCTACCTCATTGCGCCTCTTTTTTTCTTTGCGTCATGTGCTGTTTGGGGAGGGTTTTTTGGAAGGGACATCCTGCGTGACACTGCAGTGCCACTCCTAGATGGGCCCGGTGTTTGTGTCGGCCACTAGGGTCGCTAATCTTACTCACACAGCTACCTCATTGCGCCTCTTTTTTTCTTTGCGTCATGTGCTGTTTGGGGAGGGTTTTTTGGAAGGGACATCCTGCGTGACACTGCAGTGCCACTCCTAGATGAGCCCGGTGTTTGTGTCGGCCACTAGGGTCGCTTATCTTACTCACACAGCGACCTCGGTGCAAATTTTAGGACTAAAAATAATATTGTGAGGTGTGATGTGTTCAGAATAGGCTGAAAATGAGTGTAAATTATGTTTTTTGAGGTTAATAATACTTTGGGATCAAAATTACCCCCAAATTCTATGATTTAAGCTGTTTTTTAGGGTTTTTTGAAAAAAACACCCGAATCCAAAACACACCCGAATCCGACAAAAAAAATTCGGTGAGGTTTTGCCAAAACGCGGTCGAACCCAAAACACGGCCGCGGAACCGAACCCAAAACCAAAACACAAAACCCGAAAAATTTCCGGCGCTCATCTCTAGCAACAACACCCTTCACCAAATTACTTTTTTTCAAGAGTTTTTTCATGTGGTTACAGAGATGTATGGGTTCAGTTACTGCCCAGTGCCAGTGAGATATTTGAAGTGATTCCCTCCTTCAAGGCAAATCTAACATCGAACATACCATCTATAGTAAAATAATTTCTAGATATATGTCATTTATATTGGTGTTAAAACTTTGCTGACAAGGGCATAGAGGAGAACCGTACCAATAGTCGCACTTTTTAAAAAATTAACAAAATATTTGAGCTGTACTTGATCTTCTCTTTTTGTTAATGTAAAACTATACAGAGGCTTGCTAATCATGACCAATTGCTTGCGGCCACTGCTTGTTTCCATTGCTAGGCTTTTCTGTTTTAACACTTGCTTACTGCTTAGTTCTCTTTATCAGTTTAATAAAATGATTAACTAATGTGTCATCTAATTGGGACACTGGACCACACTGAGGATTCCTAACAACACAAAACCTGTAAGTACATGCATGCACTTGGCTATGAAGCATGTGTAGTGCTGGAATTGCAGGGTCCTTTGAGTTGCATGCTTGCATGCAGCTCATAATCTACCACTAAATATTTACAACACAAACATACTGAGATTATGTTTATGATTTACTGCACATGTTTAATATGTAGGTAAACACATTGTAAACTGTTATTCATAGTTGCCTGCCCTCCAGCACTCTGTAGGAGACTCCCTGAAATAGTAGCAAACTCCAGACTTCCTGAATAGTCCAGCAATCTCCCTGACTCCCTGAATAGTCCAGCAATCTCCCTGACTCCCTGAATAGTATAGCAATCTCCCTTTTTTCACCTTATTCCCTTTATGCAGCTGTTACATTCTTGTGGGGGGGAAAGAAATCAGAGATACATACATTCAAATGGGATCATCAGTGCCATTTCCCTGCGTTGGTTATAGGGCACATTGGGGCAGATGTATTAAGCCTGGAGAAATGATAAACCAGTGATAAGTGCAAGGTGATAATGCACCATCTAGTCAGCTCCTGTCAATTTACATATTGGAGCTGATTGGCTGGTGCGTTATCACCTTGCACTTACCACTGCTTTCTCACTACTCCTGGCTTAATACATCTGCCCAAATGATCCCTATGGCTACATGCACTTTAGATAAGGTTTCTCGTGGCCACTTACAGTATATGGAACCTCTTGTAAAACACGATACATGAACAAATCCTGCAAAATATCAGTGTTTTTTCTTCAACAAGTAGATCTTACTAACTTTGGGGCTCATTTACATTTGGATGTAAGTTATTTTCATAACATTCCTCTCAGACGTAGCAGTACACGTCTGCGCTGATAGGTGTTACAGTACTTTCACAATCTCCCTGAAATACTTTTTCAAAAGTAGGCAAGTATGCTGTTATTGCTACTCAAGGAAGCCATCTTAAAGGCATAAAGACTTTCCACCCCAAAGAGTAGTATGTGATTGTACAAAACATCTACGGGATATAGCTGATAGATTTCATACTCTTCTTAAATAGGATTTTCACTGTACTACAGTACTTAAGCTACATAGACTTTATAATGAGGAATTTCTTTTTTTTCTCTTAAAGTCTTTAGAAAAGCAAAAAGTTAACTCTATTACAGTGTTTTTTAGAGTCTTATGTGACAGAGAGCAGGTTTCTGTGGCTTTGTGCTTGCAAGATTCTCTTGGGACTTGTGCATTCCTTCACAACCTGATCCAATTAGCTCCTCTACTTCTTTTATACGTTGGAGGGCCTTCCACCTGCCGCCACCATCCCAGCCTCTCTAGTAGTGCTAGGATACACTTTCTTTCTCTGGTTTAAGTTTAAACAAATCTCTTTTTCAAGAATAAAAATCCCACACCTAAAAGTAAACAGGTCCCCTTAATGTAAACTTCATAAAGTCTGTCCAGTCCCTTTTAAAATAAGCTTGAAGTCGCCTCTGTGTTTCATTAGCCTGACACTTTTATGGGGAATGTTTTATCTTGGCCTCTCTGGTTCTTTCCTTAAGTGGTGATGAAGATAAGTCTGGAGGTGGCCTTGAGGAAAGAGGCTTGTAAATTCCTACATTTTCGTAAAACACAAAGTTTGATCTTTGCGGACACCCCCAATTAAAAAGATGTTATATATATTGGCTCGTAAAGTAAATTTATGAATTGTGTATGTGAAGGACTTTGTTTACTAAATTAATAGCAGTGAGAAACACAAAATTGGGCTGACGGCCATGTGTTTTGCAGCATGGCTGACTTTTTACTACCGGTTGTAAAACTGCATCGCACAGCACAATGGCATTTGTTGGGACTAGATAAGTAAAATATGTATTGTATAACTAGATCTTTACACATTTGTTACATTAAGGGTTAGTTGTATGTGTTTCCATATAACAGCTGCAATCACTCTTTTTTTAAGTTTACCGACAGTGCATGTAGGACACTAGTTGTTTGCAACTTTGGTCTCTATGATCATGCTATATGTTTGGTACGGATGCCTGTAGCTCTTTTATACCTAGCTTTTATTAATGTGTTCCTAAAAGCTGCATAGAAAGCACATCATTAAAAATAGAGCAAATGGCTATCTAAAATGTAAATGCTAAGGAATCACAATTGTAAAACACAACAGAAAATGCTGGTGCTATGTAAATAATTGTTGACAAATAAAAATGTTATTAAGCACATGTTGTGAAACAGGGAATAGCATTGGTGAAATATTTCAGAAACAGCTTGAAATTTGGTTTCCTGCAATGTTTAGGAGCATAACTGCTAAATTATATTGTTGATACAAATGTAACAAGGCAAGATCATAGGAAATCCATATTTGGGCTCTGACTCTTGAAGCATTGGGGATAGTTAGGGAGCAGGATGCTGTCCACCTTTCCACTCAACAATATATCGCAATTTGTTAAAACACCATTCAGTTGCCTGCTCATAGCTGTTTACAGTTACCAGTCCTTAGGCTTCTTAAAGCGAATAGTCCATCAGCTGTTTACAGTTACCGGCCAATTGGCTGATTGCAGTTACCGGCCCATTGGCAGCTCATGTCTGCCTGCCTCAAGGAAGCTGCCGGGGGGACCAATTGCTGCCTCTTGAGGCTGACAGCTGGCTCCCCAGCTGCAGTGACACGGTCTCTTGGATACCTAATGCAGCTGCTTGCGGCTTGCTCTTCGGTTCCCACCAGCTCACCACCACCGGCCAGCACAGCAACCACATATTACCCGGCTCCCTGACTAGCAGGGAGTCCTGGAGAAGATATGGCAGTATTAGGGTCAGTCTGCAGCCTACTGTGTAACACACAGCAGCCTCAGGGGTTAATACAGAAAACTCCCTATACAGAGGCAGACCGCAGCACTAGCAAGTTTTAAAAAAAAGGCTGCCACATTCTCCAACATGGTCCGTTTGTCTACCCACACTTACAGCGTCTGTGTTTGATGGTGTAGCTATTGAGACCATGCTGCTGAGACAAAGGGGTATTCCAGGGTTTGTAATTCCAACTATGAAGCGGGATCAAAAGCAGGTTACTTCAATTCAGTACTTTAGTATTTAGAAGGCTTATGTCACGTGGTGTGAAATAAAAAAGTTTCCAACTACATCGTTCAGATTGTCCCGGCTCTTGCTTTTTCTTCAGACAGAGTTTTTGGCAGGTTTAAGGCTGGGGTCTGACTCTTTAACCACTTAACTGGCATGGTCAGATTTCATGCAACTGCGTTGTCCCACCCTGTCCCCCCGTTTTTGACGAAGAGATCCATTCTACTTTTCAACTTTATGAAACAAAATACATTTTAAAAAACAATGTTTCTAATGCTTTTGAAGGGGAAAAAAATTCTGTTAAGTGGTTAAAGGTGCGCATTCTGCCTTCTCAAAAATGTTTTGCCCCAAAGACTTCTGGCTTTAATACAGGAAGTACAGACTTTTCTCCAGGGGATAATTCGTCTTCAATCTCCCTTTGTAACTCCTACGGCACCTTGTGATTTTAATCTGGTGCTATCTTTCCTCCAGTATTCCTTGTTCGAACCTTTGGAAATGGCAGACTTAATATTTCTATCCTGGTAGATTGAGATCCTTCTGGCCTTGGCTTCGTTCTTGGAATTAGGGGCAGATGTATTAAGCCAGGAGAATGGATAAAAAAGTGATAAAGCAGTGATAAGTGCAAAGTGATAACGCACCAGCCAGTCAGCTCCTGTCATTTTTCAAATATGTAATGATTGGCTGGTGCGTTATCACCTTGCACTTATCACTGCTTTATCACTTATTTATCCCTTCTCCAGGTTATCTTAATACAACTGCCCCAGGGAGCTTTGTCGTGTCACTCTCCTTATCTAGTCTTCCATGAGGGTAAGGCAGAACTCGGCACACAACAGGATTTTCTACCCAAAGAGGTTTCTTCGTTCCACATCAACCAGCCTATCGTGGTGTCTGTTCTATCAGAAGATTCTCCATCCTCTCAATCCTTAGATGTAGTATGTGCTTTGCATGTCCATGTAGAGAGAATGGCTCAGCTAAGAAAGTTGGATGCACACTTCGTCCTTTACGATGCAGCTAAGCTGGGCTGGCCTGCGTCAAAGCAGACAATGGCTCACTGGTTTCATCTATTAGGTAGGCCTATGTTTCGTCCCCTCGAATCCTGCCTATATCCATTTCTGCGCACTTTACATGGTTGGTGGGTCCCTCATGGGCAGCTGCCCAAGGGGTCTCTACTGTACAACTGTGTTGTGCGGCTACCTGGTCTGGACAAAATACTTTTGTAAGATTCTACAGGTTTGATGCCTTTGCAGCTTCTGAATCTCACTTTGGCTGCTCTGTGTTTGCAGGTGTCTCAACACTCTCCCGCCCGTGAAGGGTGCTCTGGGACATCCCCACTGTCATAAGCCTCCAGTGTCCCCTAGAGGCTGAAGGAGAAAACATGATTTTGGTACTTACCGGTAAATCCATTTATCTGATTCCACAGGGGACACCGGATGCCCAACCTGCGCATGTTTTCCTGCCATGGGGTATTTGATTTTCTATTGTGACTGTATATTTCTGCAGAATGTCTTTAGTATTTCATACTGTTTCACATGTTTAACCTCCTTCTGTTCTATCCGTCCCTCCTCGGCCTCAGTTTCTCTAACTGGTCTGAGGGGGAAGGGGGGCATAGAGGGGGAAGAGCCAGTCACACTTCATAATGTAAAGTTCCGGCTCCACTCATCCACCCGTCTGTACTCCACTGTCATAAGCCTTCAGTGTCCCCTGTGAAATCGGAGAAATGGATTTACTGGTAAGTACCAAATCCCTTTTTCAATCATCCTGAAGAAACCACAGAAATACATAAAACCATTTTAATTAATAGGCAAATGTAGCAGTTTACAAGGTAGCCTACCAAAGGGTTTCTTACTAAGGGAAAAAAGTGTGCAAGGATCATTTTCTCAACCTCCCAGTACCAGAGCTGAGTCACATTTGTCAGTCACGTTAGCTTTTTCAACTATAAGTTTCAGAACTGTATTTGTAAATAATTCTTACTGGAAAATTAGGTTTACCCCAATCCACTCAGTGTCACCAAAACCTGTTCCATTATTGTAGGCCACTGCCTTTTTGGCCACCAGGAAATTTGAGTGTCTCAAAAATCCTGACAATTTTAGGTTTTCCTAAAATTATTCTTTAACTGTCACATTAGCCATACCCAGAATGCCAACCTCAACTTTCTCTGTTGTGTTGGGATGGAGTGGTGAACCCACCAGTGGGATTTTAGCCCTGTTGTATACCGGTACAAGTAACACATTTGAAAGATGTTGTCAAATTTTCTTTATCTCGATAGATCTGGGATAAAATTTGAACTACAGCTAATAAAACAGTGTATTAATTAGTGGGGTGTCTCTAATCATATTGTCTGTGAAAAGAGTTTTTATATATCACCCCATAGCTCTGTCCTGAAAAAAGTATAGTTTCAGAGACTCAACGTGACTTAACGTTTATGTCTAAATGTAATCCTTAAATATGAACGCTAATAAGCCTGTACAAACAGAAGCTTTAATCATGGCATGCTCAGTAGATCTGGCAAGAGTCACAAACTGGTTGTAAAATGACAGTGGATTGTTCTGTGCGCAATGTCTGGGAGACGGGAGGAAGGAGGCTGTGATTTCCACCACATTAACCTCCAGAGGTTGTATTTGTGCCGATCCTCCAGTAAAGAATCCAGTGGACTCTGCCTGTACTCCTAATTTATCAGCAATCAAATCAGACATATGATGTAATAAGAGAGTCTCACATCATCTTGATTTTATGCATGATAAATTGGTATAAAACAGTATGGAAAGCAGCAAAAATGTAATATCTTACTGGCATGTCAATATTGTACGTGCTACTGCTAATGAACTGTACATTTTAACAAAATGACCCAGTTAAATTCTGACTAAGAAGAGGATAAACATTTGATTTTAGAATTTGACCTTTATTCTTGTTAGTTTCAGTAAGTGATTGTTTTCTTTGCTTCAGTTTTCTTATTTAACCTAATGGCTTGTCTGTAGCATTTCAGTTTAGGTCCTTTTCCTGGGGTTATACTTCAGAAATGATGCTGGCCATGCATACGGAAAGAGTGAGGAAAATTTTGCCCTTGCATTCTGGGAGATCCCAATTTATGTGTACATAAAAACTGGTCCCTCAATTTGGTTTTATATTCATTGACATGCCTCTTGTATTTAGGCCCCATACTTTTTTAAGTATCACTCTTCAAAAACATGTGCCCTGGTGTAACTACGCCATTAATGGCGACGAGATGTAATAACAACGTTGAGATTTGCAACGGTGGCATTCATAATGTTAACACGACAGTGTTGACAGGTAAATCGAAACTTGAACATGTTGGCATCAGCAGAATGTTGACGTGTTCACAATGTGGACATATGAAATGTTAACATTCCACAGGTACTGGAGGGTTAGGCACAAGGGTTAGAGGGGGTTATTCCGACCTGATCGCACGCTGCCATTTTTCACAGTGCAGCGATCAGGTCACTACTGCGCATGCACCGCAATGCGCAGGCACGTCGTACTGGTACAAAGCGGTTCGTTGCTGGGCAATGGATTTAACGGAGAATCCATTCGCACAGCCGATCGCAAGAAGATTGACAGGAAGAAGGCATTTATGGGTGTCAACTGACCGTTTTCTGGGAGTGGTTGGAAAAACGCAGGCGTGTCCAAGCGTTTGCAGGGCGGGTGTCTGACGTCAATTCCGTAACTGGACAGGCTGAAGTGATCAGACCTACTCAGAAACTGCACAAACTATTTTTGTAGTGCTGGGCTGCACATGCGTTCGCACACTTGCAAAGCTAAAATACTCTCCACAGTGGGCGGCGACTATGCGTTTGCACGGCTGCAAAAAGTAACTAGCGGAGGGTTAAGAGTAGTGATGAGCGGGTTCGGTTCCTTGGAATCCGAACCCCCCCGAACTTCACCCATTTTACACGGTTCCGAGGCAGACTCGGATCCTCCCGCCTTGCTCGGTTAACCCGAGCGCGCCCGAACATCATCATCCCGCTGTCGTATTCTCGCGAGATTCGTATTCTATATATGGAGCCGCGCGTCGCTGCCATTTTCACTCGTGCATTGGAGATGATAGGGAGAGGACGTGCAGCGTTCTCTCAGTTGTGTTCAGTGTGCTGCAAATATCTGTGCTCAGTGTGCTGCAAATATCTGTGCTCATTGTGCTTGCAAATATCTGTGCTCAGTGTGCTGAAAATATCTACGTTCTCTGCCTGAAAAACGCTCCATATCTGTGCTCAGTGTGCTGCAAATATCTGTGCTCGGTGTGCTTTATTGTGGGGACTGGGGACCACCAGTATTATATAGTAGGAGGACAGTGCAGAGTTTTGCTGACCAGTGACCACCAGTGTTATACGTTCTCTGCCTGAAAAACGCTCCATATCTGTGCTTCATTGTAGTATATAGTAGGAGGACAGTGCAGAATTTTGCTGACCAGTTACCACCAGTATTATATCAGTATGGTACAGTAGTCCACTGCTCTACCTACCTCTGTGTCGTCAAGTATACTTTCCATCCATACCTGTGGTACATTTTAGTTGTTGTGCGCAGTATATATAGTAGGAGGACAGTGCATAATTTTGCTGACCACCAGTATATAATATATAGCAGTACGGTACAGTAGGCCACTGCTCTACCTACCTCTGTGCCGTCAAGTATACTATCCATTCATACCTGTGGTGCATTTTAGTTGTTGTGCGCAGTATATATAGTAGAAGGACAGTGCATAATTTTGCTGACCACCAGTATATAATATATAGCAGTACGGAACATTAGGCCACTGCTCTACCTACCTCTGTGTCGTCAAGTATACTATCCATCCATACCTGTGGTGCATTTTAGTTGTTGTGCACAGTATATATAGTAGGAGGACAGTGCATAATTTTGCTGACCACCAGTATATAATATATAGCAGTACGGTACAGTAGGCCACTGCTCTACCTACCTCTGTGTCATCAAGTATACTATCCATCTATACCTGTGGTGCATTTTAGTTGTGCACAGTATATATAGTAGGAGGACAGTGCAGAATTTTGCTGACCACCAGTATATAATATATAGCAGTACGGTACAGTAGGCCACTGCTCTACCTCTGTGTCATCAAGTATACTACAAAAGTTCAGTAAAGTGACCCAAAAATCAAAATTAAAAGCGTCTGATGAGAAGCGTAAACTTGCCAATATGCCATTTACGACACGGAGTGGCAAGGAACGGCTGAGGCCCTAGCCTATGTTCATGGCTAGTGGTTCAGATTCACATGAGAATGGAAGCACTCATCCTCTCGCTAGAAAACTGCAGTGCCACTCCTAGATGGGCCAGGTGTTTGTGTCGGCCACTTGTGTCGCTTAGCTTAGTCACACAGCTACCTCATTGCACCTCTTTTTTTCTTTTCATCATGTGCTGTTTGGGGACTATATTTTGAAGTGCCATCCTGTCTGACACTGCAGTGCCACTCCTAGATGGGCCAGGTGTTTGTGTCGGCCACTTGTGTCGCTTAGCTTAGCCATCCAGCGACCTTGGTGTACCTCTTTTTTTCTTTGCATCATGTGCTGTTTGGGGACTATTTTTTGAAGTGCCATCCTGTCTGACACTGCAGTGCCACTCCTAGATGGGCCAGGTGTTTGTGTCGGCCACTTGGGTCGCTTAGCTTAGCCATCCAGCGACCTTGGTGCACCTCTTTTTTTCTTTGCATCATGTGCTGTTTGGGGACTATTTTTTAAATCTGCCATCCTGTCTGACACTACAGTGCCACTCCTAGATGGGCCAGGTGTTTGTGTCGGCCACTTGTGTCGCTTAGCTTAGCCATCCAGCGACCTTGGTGCACCTCTTTTCTCTGACGTCCTAAGTGGATGCTGGGACTCCGTAAGGACCATGGGGAATAGCGGCTCCGCAGGAGACTGGGCACAACTAAAGAAAGCTTTAGGACTACCTGGTGTGCACTGGCTCCTCCCTCTATGACCCTCCTCCAGACCTCAGTTAGAATTTTGTGCCCGGCTGAGCTGGATGCACACTAGGGGCTCTCCTGAGCTCCTAGAAAAAGAAAGTTTATTTTAGGTTTTTTATTTTCAGTGAGATCTGCTGGCAACAGACTCACTGCTACGAGGGACTAAGGGGAGAAGAAGCGAACCTACCTGCTTGCAGCTAGCTTGGGCTTCTTAGGCTACTGGACACCATTAGCTCCAGAGGGATCGAACACAGGGCCCGACCTCGATCGTCCGGTCCCGGAGCCGCACCGCTGTCCCCCTTACAGAGCCAGAAGCAAGAAGATGGTCCTGAAAATCGGCGGCAGAAGACTTCGGTCTTCAACAAGGTAGCGCACAGCACTGCAGCTGTGCGCCATTGCTCCTCATGCACACCTCACACTCCGGTCACTGATGGGTGCAGGGCGCTGGGGGGGGGGGGGGGGGGGGGCGCCCTGAGCAGCAATATTAACACCTTGGCTGGCAAAAAAATCACAATATACAGTCCTAGAGGCTATATATGTGAAAAATACCCCTGCCAGAGATCCATAAAAAAGCGGGAGAAGTCCGCCGAAAAAGGGGCGGGGCTATCTCCCTCAGCACACTGGCGCCATTTTTCCCTCACAGCTCCGCTGGAAGGATCGCTCCCAGGCTCTCCCCTGCAGTTTCAAGACTACAAAGGGTAAAAAAGAGAGGGGGGGCACTAAATTTAGGCGCAGCAGTATATATATAAGCAGCTATAAGGGAAAATCACTCAGTCATAGTGCTCATCCCTGTGTTATATAGCGCTCTGGTGTGTGCTGGCATACACTCTCTCTGTCTCCCCAAAGGGCTTTGTGGGGTCCTGTCCTCTGTCAGAGCATTCCCTGTGTGTGTGCGGTGTGTCGGTATGGCTGTGTCGACATGTTTGATGAGGAGGCTTATGTGGAGGCGGAGCAGATGCCGATAAATGTGATGTCACCCCCTGCGGGGCCGACACCTGGGTGGATGGATAGGTGGAAGGTATTAACCGACAGTGTCAACTCCTTACATAAAAGGCTGGATGACGTAACAGCTGTGGGACAGCCGGCTTCTCAGCCCGCGCCTGCCCAGGCGTCTCAAAGGCCATCAGGGGCTCAAAAACGCCCGCTACCTCAGTTGGCAGACACAGATGTCGACACGGAGTCTGACTCCAGTGTCGACGAGGTTGAGACATATACACAATCCACTAGGTACATCCGTTGCATGATCTCGGCAATGAAAAATGTGTTACACATTTCTGACATTAACCCAAGTACCACAAAAAAGGGGTTTTATGTTTGGGGAGAAAAAGCAGCCAGTGTTTTGTTCCCCCATCAGATGAGTGAATGAAGTGTGTGAAGAAGCGTGGGTTCCCCCGATAAGAAACTTGTAATTTCTAAAAAGTTACTGATGGCGTACCCTTTCCCGCCAGAGGATAGGTCACGTTGGGAGATATCCCCCAGGGTGGATAAGGCGCTCACACGTTTGTCAAAAAAGGTGGCACTGCCGTCTTAGGATACGGCCACTTTGAAGGAGCCTGCTGATAAAAAGCAGGAGGCTATCCTGAAGTCTGTATATACACACTCAGGTACTATATTGAGACCTGCAATTGCCTCAGCATGGATAGTGCTGCTGCAGCGTGGTCTATTACCCTGTCAGGACAGGGATACTATTTTGCTAACCATAGAGCATATTAAAGACGTCGTCTTATATATGAGGGATGTACAGAGGGATATTTGTCGGCTGGCATCCAGAATTAATGCAATGTCCATTCTGCCAGGAGGGTATTAAGGACCCGGCAGTGGACAGGCGATGCTGACTTTAGAAGGCACATGAAGATTCTGCCTTATAAGGGTGAGGAATTGTTTGGGGATGGTCGCTGGGACCTCGTACCTCAGGTTTCCTCACAGCCTAAGAAAGCACCGTATTATCAGGTACAGTCCTTTCGGCTTCAGAAAAGCAAGCGGGTCAAAGGCGCTTCCTTTCTGCACAGAGACAAGGGTAGAGGGAAAAAGCTGCACCAGACAGCCAGTTCCCAGGATCAAAAATCTTCCCCCGCTTCCTCTGAGTCCACCGCATGACGCTGGGGCTCCACAGGTGGAGCCAGGTGCGGTGGGGGCGCGTCTCGGGAACTTCAGCGACCAGTGGGCTCGCTCACAGGTGGATCCCTGGGTTCTGCAAGTAGTATCACTGGCATACAAACTGGAGTTCGAGGCGACTCCTCGCCGTTACCTCAAATCAGCCTTGCCTGCTGCCCTCGAGGGGAGGTAGTACTGGCGGCAATTCACAAGCTGTACTTCCAGCAGGTGATAATCAAGGTACCCCTCCTTCAACAAGGCCGGGGTTACTATTCCACGTTGGTTGTGGTACCGAAACCAGACGGTTCGGTGAGACCCATTCTAAAATTGAAATCCTTGAACACTTATATACGAAGGTTCAAGTTCAAAATGGAATCGCTCAGGGCGGTTATTGCAAGCCTGGACGAAGGGGATTACATGGTATCACTGGACATCAAGGATGCTTACCTGCATGTCCCCATTTACCCTCCTCACCAGGAGTACCTCAAAATTGTGGTACAGGACTGTCATTACCAATTCCAGACGTTGCCGTTGGTCTGTCCCCGGCACCGAGGGTATTTACCAGGGTAATGGCCGAAATGATGATACTCCTTCAAAAAAAAAAGGGAGTTATAATTATCCCGTACTTGGACGATCTCCTTATAAAGGCGAGGTCCAGGGAGCAGTTGTTGGTCGGAGTAGCATTATCTCGTGAAGTGCTACAACAGCACGGCTGGATTCTGAATATTCCAAAGTCGCAGCTGGTTCCTACGACGCGTCTACTGTTCCTGGGTATGGTTCTGGACACAGAACAGGAAAAAGTGTTTCTCCCGGAGGAGAAGGCCAAGGAGTTGTCATCTCTAGTCAGAAACCTCCTAAAATAAATACAGGTGTCGGTGCATCACTGCACGCGAGTCCTGGGAAAGATGGTAGCTTCTTACGAAGAAATTCCATTCGGCAGGTTCCATGCAAGGATCTTCCAGTGGGATCTGTTGGACAAGTGGTCCGGGTCGCATCTTCAGATGCATCGGCTGATAATCCTGTCTCCAAGGGCCAGGGTGTCGCTGTTGTGGTGGCTGCAGAGTGCTCATCTTCTAGAGGGCCGCAGATTCGGCATACAGGACCGGGTCCTGGTGACCACGGATGCCAGCCTTCGAGGCTGGGGGGCAGTCACACAGGGAAGAAACTTCCAAGGATTATGGTCGAGTCAGGAGACTTCCCTACACATAAATATTCTGGAACTAAGGGCCATTCACAATGCCCTAAGTCAGGCTAGACCCCTGCTTCAACACCAGCCGGTGCTGATCCAGTCAGACAACATCACGGCGGTCGCCCATGTAAACCAACAGGGCGGCACAAGAAGCAGGATGGCGATGGCAGAAGCCACAAGGATTTTCCGATGGGCGGAAAATCATGTGTTAGCACTGTCAGCAGTGTTCATTCCCGGAGTGGACAACTGGGAAGCAGACTTTCTCAGCAGGCACGACCTCCACCCGGGAGAGTGGGGACTTCATCCAGAAGTCTTCCATATGATTGTACACCATTGGGAAAGGCCACAGGTGGACATGATGGCGTCCCGCCTCAACAAAAAGCTAGAAAGATATTGCGCCAGGTCAAGGGACCCTCAGGCGATAGCTGTGGACGCTCTGGTAACACCGTGGGGGTACCAGTCGGTGTATATGTTCCCTCCTCTGCCTCTCATACCCAAGGTACTGAGAATAATAATAAGAGGAGGAGTAAGAACTATACTCGTGGTTCCGGATTGGCCAAGAAGAACTTGGTACCCAGAACTTTAAAAAAAATGATCTCAGAGGACCCATGGCCTCTGCCGCTCAGACAGGACCTGCTGCAGCAGGGGCCCTGTCTGTTCCAAGACTTACCGCGGCTGCGTTTGACGGCATGGCGGTTGAACGCAGGATCCTGAAGGAAAAGGGCATTCCAGAGGAAGTCATCCCTACGCTGATTAAAGCTAGGAAAGAAGTGACTGCAAACCATTATCACCGCATATGGCAAAAATATGTTGCGTGGTGTGAGGCCAGGAAGGCCCCAACGGAGGAATTTCAGCTGGGCCGTTTTCTGCACTTCCTACAGTCAGGGGTGACTATGGGCCTAAAATTGGGTTCCATTAAGGTCCAGATTTCGGCTCTGTCGATTTTCTTCCAGAAAGAACTGGCTTCACTGCCTGAAGTTCAGACATTTGTTAAGGGAGTGCTGCATATTCAGCCCCCTTTTGTGCCTCCAGTGGCACCTTGGGATCACAACGTGGTGTTGGATTTCCTAAAGTCACATTGGTTTGAGCCACTAAAAAACGTGGATTTGAAATATCTCACGTGGAAAGTGGTCATGCTGTTGGCCTTGGCTTCAGCCAGGCGTGTGTCAGAATTGGCGGCTTTGTCATATAAAAGCCCTTATCTGATTTTCCATATGGATAGGGCAGAATTGAGGACTCGTCCCCAGTTTCTCCCTAAGGTGGTATCAGCTTTCATTTGAACCAACCTATTGTAGTGCCTGCGGCTACTAAGGACTTGGAGGATTCCAAGTTGTTGGACGTAGTCAGGGCCCTGAAAATTTATGTTTCCAGGACGGCTAGTGTCAGGAAAACTGACTCGCTATTTATCCTGTATGCACCCAACAAGCTGGGTGCTCCTGCTTCAAAGCAGACTATTGATCACTGGATTTGTAGTACGATTCAGCTTGCACATTCTGCGGCTGGACTGCCGCATCCTAGATCAGTGAAAGCCCATTCCACGAGGAAGGTGGGCTCTTCTTGGGCGGCTGCCCGAGGGGTCTCGGCTTTACAACCTTGCCGAGCAGCTACTTGGTCGGGGTCAAACACATTTGCTAAATATTACAAGTTTGATACCCTGGCTGAGGAGGACCTAGAGTATGCTCATTCGGTGCTGCAGAGTCATCCGCACTCTCCCGCCCGTTTGGGAGCTTTGGTATAATCCCCATGGTCCTTACGGAGTCCCAGCATCCACTTAGGACGTCAGAGAAAATAAGATTTTACTCACCGGTAAATCTATTTCTCGTAGTCCGTAGTGGATGCTGGGCGCCCATCCCAAATGCTGATTGTCTGCAATACTTGTATATAGTTATTGTTAACTAAAGGGTTATTGTTGAGCCATCCGTTGGAGGCTCAGTTATATTTCATACTGTTAACTGGGTATAGTATCACGAGTTATACGTGTGATTGGTGTGGCTGGTATGAGTCTTACCCGGGATTCAAAATCCTTCCTTATTGTGTCAGCTCTTCCGGGCACAGTATCCTAACTGAGGTCTGGAGGAGGATCATAGAGGGAGGAGCCAGTGCACACCAGGTAGTCCTAAAGCTTTCTTTAGTTGTGCCCAGTCTCCTGCCTAGCCGCTATTCCCCATGGTCCTTACGGAGTCCCAGCATCCACTACGGACTACGAGAAATAGATTTACCGGTGAGTAAAATCTTATTTATTTTTTTGCATCATGTGCTGTTTGGGGACTATTTTTTGAAGTGCCATCCTGTCTGACACTGCAGTGCCACTCCTAGATGGTACAGGTGTTTGTGTCGGCCACTTGGATCGCTTAGCTTAGTCACACAGCTACCTCATTGCACCTCTTTCTCTGACGTCCTAAGTGGATGCTGGGACTCCGTAAGGACCATGGGGAATAACGGCTCCGCAGGAGACTGGGCACAACTATAAAGAAAGCTTTAGGTCTAACTGGTGTGCACTGGCTCCTCCCACTATGACCCTCCTCCAGACTTCAGTTAGAATCTTGTGCTTGGCTGAGCTGAATGCACACTAGGGGCTCTCCTGAGCTCCTAGAAAGAAAGTATATGTTAGGTTTTTTATTTTACAGTGAGATCTGCTGGCAACAGACTCACTGCAGCGAGGGACTAAGGGGAGAAGAAGCAAACCTACCTAACTGGTGGTAGCTTGGGCTTCTTAGGCTACTGGACACCATTAGCTCCAGAGGGATCGAACACAGGACCCGACCTCGATCGTTCGGTCCCGGAGCCGAGCCGCCGGCCCCCTTACAGAGCCAGAAGCAAGAAGGGTTCCGGAAAATCGGCGGCAGAAGACTTCTGTCTTCAACAAGGTAGCGCACAGCACTGCAGCTGTGCGCCATTGCTCCTCATGCACACCTCACACTCCGGTCACTGATGGGTGCAGGGCGCTGGGGGGGGGGCGCCCTGAGGGCAATATAATACACCTTGGCTGGCAAATCTACACCATATATAGTCAGGAAGGCTATATAGGTGTAAAAATACCCCTGCCAGAATTCCAGAAAAAGCGGGAGAAGTCCGCCGGAAAAGGGGCGGGGCCATCTCCCTCAGCACACTGGCGCCATTTTTCCCTCACAGCTCCGCTGGAAGGACACTCCCTGGCTCTCCCCTGCAGTGTCAAGCTACATAAGGGTAAAAAAGAGAGGGGGGGGGGGCACTAAATTTAGGCGCAGTATATATATATAATATAAGTAGCTATAAGGGAAAAAACACTCATTTATAGTGGGATCCCTGTGTTATATAGTGCTCTGGTGTGTGCTGGTATACTCTCTCTCTCTGTCTCCCCAAAGGGCTTTGTGGGGTCCTGTCCTCTGTCAGAGCATTCCCTGTGTGTATGCGGTGTGTCGGTACGGCTGTGTCGACATGTTTGATGAGGAGGCTTATGTGGAGGCGGAGCAGATGCCGATAAATGTGATGTCACCCCCTGCGGGGTCGACACCTGAGTGGATGGTTCTGTGGAAGGAATTACGCGACAGCGTCGACACCTTGCATAAAAGGTTTGACGACATACCAAATATGGGACAGCCGGCTTCTCAGCCTGTGCCTGCCCAGGCGTCTCAAAAGCCATCAGGGGCTCTAAAACGCCCGCTACCTCAGATGGCAGACACATATGTCGACACGGATACTGAATCCAGTGTCGACGACGATGAGACTAATGTATCTTCCAATAGGGCCACATGTTATATGATTGAGGCAATGAAAAATGTGTTGCATATTTCTGAGGTTACCCCGGGTACCACAAAAAAGGGTATTATGTTTGGAGAGAAAAAAAACTACCAGTTGTTTTTCCTCCATCTGAGGAATTAAATGAAGTGTGTGAAGAAGCGTGGGCTTCCCCCGATAAGAAACTGGTAATTTCTAAGAGGTTACTAATGGCGTACCCTTTCCCGCCAGAGGATAGGTCACGTTGGGAAACATCCCCTAGGGTGGATAAAGCGCTCACACGCTTGTCAAAGAAGGTGGCACTACCGTCTCCGGATACGGCCGCCCTGAAGGAATCTGCTGATAGAAAGCAGGAGGCTATCCTGAAGTCTATATATACACACACAGGTGTTATACTGAGACCAGCTATTGCTTCAGCATGGATGTGCAGTGCTGCAGCTGCGTGGTCAGATTCCCTGTCGGAAAATATTGATACCCTAGACAGGGACACTATATTGCTAACCGTAGAGCATATTAAAGACGCACTCTTCTACATGAGGGATGCACAGAGGGATATTTGCCGGCTGGCATCTAAAATAAGTGCAATGTCCATTTCTGCCAGGAGAGGGTTATGGACTCGGCAGTGGACAGGAGATGCAGATTCTAAAAGGCACATGGAAGTTTTGCCTTATAAGGGTGAGGAGTTGTTCGGGGATGGTCTCTCGGACCTCGTTTCCACAGCAACAGCTGGGAAGGCTACATTTTTACCCCATGTTCCCTCACAGCCAAAGAAAGCACCGTATTATCAGGAACAGTCCTTTCGGCCCAATAAGGGCAAGTGGGTTAAAGGCGCGTCCTTTCTGCCCAGAGGCAGAGGTAGAGGGAAAAAGCTGCAGAATACAGCCAGTTCCCAGGAGCAAAAGTCCTCCCGCGCTTCCTCTAAGTCCACAGCATGACGCTGGGGCTCCACAGGCGGAGCCAGGTACGGTGGGGGCCCGTCTCAAAACTTTCAGCGATCAGTGGGCTCGCTCACGGGTGGATCCCTGGATCTTTCAAGTAGTATCTCAGGGGTAAAAGCTGGAATTCGAGACGTCTCCCCCCCCCCCCTCCCCCGCCGTTTCCTCAAATCTGCCTTGCCAACAACTCCCTCAGGCAGGGAGGCAGTGTTAGAGGCAATTCACGTGCTGTATTCCCAGCAGGTGATAGTAAAGGTGCCCCTACTTCAACAAGGACGGGGTTACTATTCCACAATGTTTGTGGTACCGAAACCGGACGGTTCGGTGAGACCCATTTTAAATTTGAAATCCTTGAACACGTATATAAAAAAATTCAAGTTCAAGATGGAATCGCTCAGGGCGGTTATTGCAAGCCTGGACGAGGGGGATTACATGGTATCACTGGACATCAAGGATGCTTACCTGCATGTCCCCATTTACCATCCTCACCAGGAGTACCTCAGATTTGTGGTACAGGATTGTCATTACCAATTCCAGACGTTGCCGTTCGGTCTATCCACGGCTCCGAGGGTCTTTACCAAGGTAATGGCCGAAATGATGATACTCCTTCGAAAGAAGGGAGTTTTAATTATCCCGTACTTGGACGATCTCCTGATAAAGGCGAGGTCCAGGGAGCAGTTGTTGGTCGGGGTAGCACTATCTCGGGAGGTGCTACAACAGCACGGCTGGAATCTAAATATTCCAAAGTCACAGCTGGTCCCTACGACACGTCTACTGTTCCTGGGGATGGTTCTGGACACAGAACAGAAAAAAGTGTTTCTCCCAGAGGAGAAGGCCAAGGAGCTGTCATCTCTAGTCAGAGGCCTCCTAAAACCAAAACAGGTGTCGGTGCATCACTGCACGCGGATCCTGGAAAGGATGGTAGTTTCCTACGAAGCAATTCCATTCGGCAGGTTCCATGCAAGAACTTTTCAGTGGGACCTGTTGGACAAGTGGTCCCGATCGCATCTTCAGATGCATCGGCTGATAACCCTGTCTCCAAGGACCAGGGTGTCTCTGCTGTGGTGGCTGCAGAGTGCTCATCTTCAAGAGGGCCGCAGATTCGGCATACAGGACTGGGTCCTGGTGACCACGGATGCCAGCCTTCGAGGCTGGGGGGCAGTCACACAGGGAAGAAACTTCCAAGGACTATGGTCAAGTCAGGAGACTTCCCTGCACATAAATATTCTGGAGCTGAGGGCCATTTACAATGCCCTAAGTCAGGCAAAACCCCTGCTTCAAAACCAGCCGGTACTGATCCAGTCAGACAACATCACGGCGGTCGCCCATGTAAACCGACAGGGCGGCACGAGAAGCAGGACGGCGATGGCAGAAGCCACAAGGATTCTCCAATGGGCGGAAAATCACGTGTTAGCACTGTCAGCAGTGTTCATTCCGGGAGTGGACAACTGGGAAGCAGACTTCCTCAGCAGGCACGACCTCCACCCGGGAGAGTGGGGACTTCATCCAGAAGTCTTCCAACTGATTGTAAACCGTTGGGAAAGGCCACAGGTGGACATGATGGCATCTCGCCTAAACAAAAAGCTAGAAAGATATTGCGCCAGGTCAAGAGACCCGCAGGCGATAGCTGTGGACGCTCTAGTGACACCGTGGGTGTACCGGTCGGTTTATGTGTTCCCTCCTCTTCCTCTCATACCAAAGGTACAGAGGATAATAAGGAGAAGAGGAGTAAGAACTATACTCATTGTTCCGGATTGGCCAAGAAGAGCTTGGTACCCGGAACTTCAAGAAATGATGTCAGAGGACCCTTGGCCTCTGCCGTTCAGACAGGACCTGCTGCAGCAGGGGCCCTGTCTGTTCCAAGACTTACCGCGGCTGCGTTTGACGGCATGGCGGTTGAACACCGGATCCTGAAGGAAAAGGGCATTCCGGAGGAAGTCATTCCTACGCTGATTAAAGCTAGGAAAGAAGTAACCGCAAACCATTATCACCGCATATGGCGAAAATATGTTGCGTGGTGTGAGGCCAGGAAGGCCCCAACGGAGGAATTTCAGCTGGGCCGTTTTCTGCACTTCCTACAGTCAGGGGTGACTATGGGCCTAAAATTGGGTTCCATTAAGGTCCAGATTTCGGCTCTATCGATTTTCTTCCAGAGAGAACTGGCTTCACTACCTGAAGTTCAGACTTTTGTTAAGGGAGTGCTGCATATTCAGCCCCCTTTTGTGCCTCCAGTGGCACCTTGGGATCTCAACGTGGTGTTGGATTTCCTAAAGTCACATTGGTTTGAGCCACTTAAAACCGTGGAATTGAAATATCTCACGTGGAAAGTGGTCATGTTGTTGGCCTTGGCTTCGGCCAGGCGTGTATCAGAATTGGCGGCTTTGTCATATAAAAGCCCTTATCTGATTTTCCATATGGATAGGGCAGAATTGAGGACTCGTCCCCAGTTTCTTCCTAAAGTGGTATCAGCTTTTCATCTGAACCAACCTATCGTGGTGCCTGCGGCTACTACAGACTTGGAGGCTTCCAAGTTGTTGGACGTAGTCAGGGCCCTGAAAATCTATGTTTCCAGGACAGCTGGAGTCAGAAAGACTGACTCGCTATTTATCCTGTATGCGCCCAATAAGTTGGGTGCTCCTGCTTCTAAGCAGACTATTGCTCGCTGGATCTGTAGTACGATTCAGCTTGCACATTCTGCGGCTGGACTGCCACATCCTAAATCAGTGAAAGCCCATTCCACGAGGAAGGTGGGCTCTTCTTGGGCGGCTGCCCGAGGGGTCTCGGCTTTACAACTTTGCCGAGCAGCTACTTGGTCGGGGTCAAACACATTTGCTAAATTCTACAAGTTTGACACCCTGGCTGAGGAGGACCTAGAGTTTGCCCATTCGGTGCTGCAGAGTCATCCGCACTCTCCCGCCCGTTTGGGAGCTTTGGTATAATCCCCATGGTCCTTACGGAGTCCCAGCATCCACTTAGGACGTCAGAGAAAATAAGAATTTACTCACCGGTAATTCTATTTCTCGTAGTCCGTAGTGGATGCTGGGCGCCCATCCCAAGTGCGGATTGTCTGCAATACTTGTATATAGTTATTGTTTAACTAAAGGGTTATTGTTGAGCCATCTGTTGAGAGGCTCAGTTGTTGTCATACTGTTAACTGGGTATTGTATCACGAGTTATACGGTGTGATTGGTGTTGCTGGTATGAGTCTTACCCGGGATTCTAAATCCTTCCTTATTGTGTCAGCTCTTCCGGGCACAGTATCCTAACTGAAGTCTGGAGGAGGGTCATAGTGGGAGGAGCCAGTGCACACCAGTTAGACCTAAAGCTTTCTTTATAGTTGTGCCCAGTCTCCTGCGGAGCCGCTATTCCCCATGGTCCTTACGGAGTCCCAGCATCCACTACGGACTACGAGAAATAGAATTACCGGTGAGTAAATTCTTATTTTTTTTACTTTGCATCATGTGCTGTTTGGGGACTATTTTTTAAATCTGCCATCCTGTCTGACACTGCAGTGCCACTCCTAGATGGGCCAGGTGTTTGTGTCGGCCACTTGGGTTGCTTAGCTTAGCCATCCAGCGACCTTGGTGCAACTCTTTTTTTCTTTGCATCATGTGCTGTTTGGGGACTATTTTTTGAAGTGCCATCCTGTCTGACACTGCAGTGCCACTCCTAGATGGGCCAGGTGTTTGTGTCAGCCACTTGGGTTGCTTAGCTTAGCCATCCAGCGACCTTGGTGCACCTGTTTTTTTCTTTGCATCATGTGCTGTTTGGGGACTATTTTTTGAAGTGCCATCCTGTCTGACACTGCAGTGCCACTCCTAGATGGGCCAGGTGTTTGTGTCGGCCACTTGGGTTGCTTAGCTTAGCCATCCAGCGACCTTGGTGCACCTCTTTTTTTCTTTGCATCATGTGCTGTTTGGGGACTATTTTTTGAAGTGCCATCCTGTCTGACACTGCAGTACCACTCCTAGATGGGCCAGGTGTTTGTGTCAGCCACTTGGGTTGCTTAGCTTAGCCATCCAGCGACCTTGGTGCACCTGTTTTTTTCTTTGCATCATGTGCTGTTTGGGGACTATGTTTTGAAGTGCCATCCTGTCTGATACTGCAGTGCCACTCCTAGATGGGCCAGGTGTTTGTGTCGTCCACTTGGGTCGCTTAGCTTAGTCACACAGCTACCTCATTGCACCTCTTTTTTTCTTTTTTTCGTGTTTTGGATTCGGACGCGTTTTGGTAAAACCTCCCTGAAAATTTTTTGTCGGATTCGGGTGTGTTTTGGATTCGGGTGTTTTTTTTACAAAAAACCCTCAAAGACAGCTTAAATCATAGAATTTGGGGGTCATTTTGATCCCATAGTATTATTAACCTCAATAACCGTAATTTCCACTCATTACCAGTCTATTCTGAACACCTCACACCTCACTATATTATTTTTAGTCCTACAATTTTCACCGAGGTCGCTGGATGACTAAGCTAAGCGACCCAGTGGCCGACACAAACACCTGGCCCATCTAGGAGTGGCACTGCAGTGTCAGACAGGATGGCACTTCAAAAAAATAGTCCCCAAACAGCACATGATGCAAAGAAAAAAAGAGGCGCAATGAGGTAGCTGTGTGACTAAGCTAAGCGACCCAAGTGGCCGACACAAACACCTGGCCCATCTAGGAGTGGCACTGCAGTGTCAGACAGGATGGCACTTCAAAAAAATAGTCCCCAAGCAGCACATGATGCAAAGAAAAAAAGAGGCGCAATGAGGTAGCTGTGTGACTAAGCTAAGCGACCGAAGTGGCCGACACAATCACCTGGCCCATCTAGGAGTGGCACTGCAGTTTTCTAGCGAGAGGATGAGTGCTTCCATCCTCATGTAAAGCTGAACCACTAGCCATGAACATAGGCCAGGGCCTCAGCCGTTCCTTGCCACTCCGTGTCGTAAATGGCATATTGGCAAGTTTACGCTTCTCCTCAGACGCTTTTAATTTAGATTTTTGGGTCATTTTACTGAACTTTAGTGTTTTGGATTTTACATGCTCTCTACTATGACATTCGACATCGGCCTTGGCAGACGACGTTGATGGCATTTCATCGTCTCGGCCATGACTAATGGCAGCAGCTTCAGCACGAGGTGGAAGTGGATCTTGATCTTTCCCTATTTTACCCTCCACATTTTTGTTCTCCATTTTTTAATGTGTGGAATTATATGCCAGTATCAATAGCAATGGCCTACTACTATATATACTGTGCAAAACTGAAATGCACCACAGGTATGGATGGATAGTATACTTGACGACACAGAGGTAGGTAGAGCAGTGGCCTACAGTACCGTACTGCTATATATTATATACTGGTGGTCAGCAAACTGTGCAAAACTGAAATGCACCACAGGTATGGATGGATAGTATACTTGAGGACACAGAGGTAGGTAGAGCAGTGGCCTACTGTACCGTACTGCTATATATTATATACTGGTGGTCAGCAAACTGTGCAAAACTGAAATGCACCACAGGTATGAATGGATAGTATACTTGACGACACAGAGGTAGGTAGAGCAGTGGCCTTCTGTACTCCTATATATTATATACTGGTGGTCAGCAAATTTATGCACTGTACTCCTACTATATACTACAATGCAGCACAGATATGGAGCGTTTTTCAGGCAGAGAACGTATAATACTGGTGGTCACTGGTCAGCAAAACTCTGCACTGTACTCCTCCTATATAATACTGCTGGTCCCCAGTCCTCACAATAAAGCAGTGTGAGCACAGATATATGCAGCACACTGAGCACAGATATGGAGCGTTTTTCAGGCAGACAATGTATAATACTGGTGGTCACTGGTCAGCAAAACTCTGCACTGTACTCCTCCTATATAATATGCCGCTGGTCCCCAGTCCCCACAATAAAGCAGTGTGAGCACAGATATATGCAGCACACTGAGCACAGAAATGGAGCATTTTTCAGGCAGAGAACGTATAATACTGGTGGTCACTGTTCAGCAAAACTGCACTGTACTCCTCCTATATAATACTGCTGGTCCCCAGTCCCCACAATAAAGCAGTGTGAGCACAGATATACTGTATGCAGCACACTGAGCACAGATATGGAGCGTTTTTCAGGCAGAGAACGTATAATACTGGTGGTCACTGGTCAGCAAAACTCTGCACTGTACTCCTCCTATATAATACTGCTGGTCCCCAGTCCCCACAATAAAGCAGTGTGAGCACAGATATATGCAGCACACTGAGCACAGATATGGAGTGTTTTTCAGGCAGAGAACGTATAATACTGGTGGTCACTGGTCAGCAAAACTCTGCACTGTACTCCTCCTATAATACTGCTGGTCCCCAGAATAAAGATATTTGCAGCCCCCTGAAAGTTCTGAAACAAAGTGAGAGGACGCCAGCCACGTCCTCTCACTATCATTTCCAATGCACGAGTGAAAAATGGCAGCAACGCGCGGCTCCTTATATAGAATCCGAATCTCGCGAGAATCCGACAGCGGGATGATGATGTTCGGGCGCGCTCGGGTTAACCGAGCAAGGCAGGAAGATTCGAATCTGCCTCGGACCCGTGTAAAATGGGTGAAGTTCGGGGGGGTTCGGATTCCGAGGAACCGAACCCGCTCATTACTAATATGCTCCTCATTTCATTAGGAAGGGGATGCTGTGCATTAAACAGATAAAAAGGTAATAACTATAAATGTAAGGAATAATTTCTTACATAAAGAGATACATTTTAAAAATGTGGCCTAATTCAGAAAAGCATCAATATATATAAACCACTTAACTGGCATGGTCAGATCTCATGCGACTGCGCCGTCCTACCCTGTCCCCCTGTTTTTGATGAGGAGATCCATATTGCAGATGTGCATAATATAATGTTTAAATATTTAAAAAAATCCTTTTTAAACTTTATTAAATAAAATACATTTAAAAAACAATGTTATTAACAGTTTTGAAGGGAAAAATGGTCAGTTAAATGGTTTTAAAATGTTTCTGAAATAATGTCTCATTTAGTTAAGAAAAAAAAATAGCACCACAGTATGAGTATGTTTTAAATTACTCCTAAAATAACTACACTTTTAAAGCTTGTTACATTGGGAATACAGGGAGTACATGTTTTTAGCGCACCATCTGCATTTGTGGATTTATTGGTTTTATATATTTTTCCTATTTTATTTGTGTTTGTTTATTTCTCATCAGTGTTTCTTATAAAAGTGGCCTTTTGAAAACAAATTTTAAGAATTGAAGGGCCTTTTATTTGTTGATTTACGGGGAACTGAAATACCTTTGTAATGCTGGGCCTACACACTACAGTTATCTGGCCGATCTACCTTGATAGCAGTGAATCGGCCAGATAATTGCAATATGTATGTGGGCGACCAATCTGGTACTATCTTTTGGTCGGATGTGCGGGATCGTCCAGCATGTCCCTCGGATAAGGGGCGGAACTGCCGGAGGCAACGGAGTCCGTTGCTGAGCTCCAGCCCTGTAGGGGGCACCTCCTCCATTGTCTCCCGTCATTCCGTGCCCTTCCTGGTACCTGCAATAATAGTGGAGCTAGCGAGTGGGCGCTCCTCCTCTACGACGTGGTGGCAGTGAGGTTACTGTACCTGAGCCGGAGGAGCCAGCCGGGAGACAGTGCGGGTACAGAGAGGAGGCTGATGCGGCTGTCTGTCACTGTCTTTGAACAGGAGTTGGGAAAGCAGCAGGTGCAGACAGGACAGGGAAGGTATACTACTGTATCACCCAAAAAGGAATAACAATTCGTGAATTGAGTGCAAGCCGTGTGTGTGTGTGTGTGTAATTTATTTTATAGATACACCTCCAGTGATACCAAAAAATTTATAATAATAATAAAAAATATATATATTTATCTATATACTGTGTGTATATATACTGTACATATATATATATATATATATATATATATATATACATACTGTATATATAGTGGTGTCAGGATTCAGATTCCGGTATTCTGACCACTGGCATCCTGACTGTCAAGATGCCAACTACATCTCAACTGGAGGTGTATCTAATCTATAATAAACATGTTAATACATTATTTTGTTCTTTAAATATATCATAGTGCGGCGGCTGGGGTGGATAAGGGGGGGGGCACTACATTTATCTTGCCTCCGAGCAACTGGGATGAAGTTACGCCACTGCCTCGGCTACAATATTCTAAAATTGTGTAGTACAGTATGTCTATCTGCAGTGTCAGATAGGTATTTTATCTGCCTGTGTATGGCCAGCATGAGGCTGCATATTTATTACACCAACATAATCAATAAAACACAATTTCATTTCTGTAAAAAAAATTGTGTTTGTGCTTCACTATTTACTGTGTGATCATATTTTACCCCACTTTTTGTCCGAAGGTACTGTAAGTACGGCGTTTCACAGGTGCGGGAGGATCGCACATAATTAAATATACCCCTTTATTTACTCTGCTATTTATACATCACATTTGCTAATGAATGCAAATGAAGCTACAAAGCAAACTCTAAATATATTTTAACCGTATGTGGTGCTTGTCTTCTGCAGCATTGTGAGTTTATAAAAACTATTAATAAGTGAAGCAAACCATGGGGGTCATTCCGAGTTGTTCGCTCGTTGACGATTTTCGCTATACCGCGATTAGTCGCTTACTGCGCATGCACAAGGTTCGCAGAGCGCATGCGCTTAGTTATTTTACACAAAAGTTAGGTATTTTACTCACGGCATAACAAAGCTTTTTCATCGCTGTGGTGATCGTAGTGTGATTGACAGGAAGTGGGTGTTTCTGGGCAGAAACTGGCCGTTTTATGGGAGTGTGCGGAAAAATGCAGGCGTTCGAGTTCCTTAACGCGGGAGCGTCTGGAGAAACTGGGGAGTGGCTGGGCGAACGCTGGGTGTGTTTGTGACGTCAAACCAGGAACGAAAAGGACTGAGCTGGTCGCAATGGCTGAGTAAGTCTGGAGCTACTCAGAAACTGCGGGGTAATCGTTATGAGAAAATTAGCGAAGCTTTCGTTCGCAATTCTGCTATGCTAAGATACACTCCCAGTAGGCGGCGGCTTAGCGTGTGCAATGCTGCTAAAAGCAGCTAGCGAGCGAACAACTCGGAATCACCCCCCATGTTTGAAAAATGCCATTACTGCATTAAGTATGAGCTAGTAGAGAGTTCAATGTAAAAATAAAAGGGCATATTCTATGACCATTATAAGCAAATCAGATATACCATGACATTCACCTAAAAATAACGTTTTACAATAGGATTTGCACAGCATCCATAATCTCTCATACTGCAGATTAAGAAATTCCTGCTCTTCTTGTGGCATGTTAATCAACCTTGTTGCACATTACACAGAAAAATACCTCTAGTTTACTGGTGACTGCAAGAGGTCAGGCATCAGTTAATGAGGAATACAAGATGATACTGTACATTCCCACGGTCACAGGTCAAACAAGCTTGTCATATAATTGGAAAAGGGACTGTCATATGCAAGTCATAAAAGTTATGAAGGACATCCAGTCTACACCAGAAGTGCTACATTAATATATTAAAGTGTACCCATTTCCTACACACGGAGTGCCTTATTTATGAAGGGTTCTGGATGCATGTCATTTTTGGTAAGTGTAAACTAAATCTAGGGGCTATATTTACTCAAGTGTGGGTTTATAGAAGTGGAGATGTTGCTCATAGCAACCAATGAGAGTCTAAAGGGCCCCATACACTACAGCGACATGTCTGAGGCTAAAGTCGGATGCGATTTCCCTTGAACCGCCTGGCAGCTTCCCGGGCGGCAGGATCGCATACGACATATCGTATGTGGTCCTTTTGCATATGATGTATCATATGCGATCCCAGCCATGCCTGCGGGATCCGACATATCACAAGTGCAGCACTAACGACCTAGGGGCTCCGATCCGATGCTCACGGGACCGCGCATCGGATTGGATGTAAAACACATCCAATTTGCCACTTTTCATCCGATTTATCGGCCCGAAAGGTCGAAATCGGATGAAATTGGGCACTATCGTTCTAGTGTATATGGCCCTTAACTATCATCTTCTGGAAGATGCTAGATACATTTTAAGATAAGTAGAATCTTATTGGTTGCCATGGTCAACATCTCCACTTCTATAAACACACGTAAGTAAATATACCCTAGGCCTAGATAGTGCGCCAGTGCATTTGCACTTGTTCCAGTTTATGTGTAAGATATGGGTATATCAGATGAGGTGCCCTGTGCAAACGTGCATATGAGAACAAAGACCAATCTTCTATCACTTTCCAGTTGTCTCATAAAATGCTATTCAATTGTAGCTTATGTTAATGATGAGATTGAGTGTACAAAGTCATTTTGAAGATTGTTTTCAGTTGT
Organism: Pseudophryne corroboree; assembly: GCF_028390025.1. Taxonomy (NCBI): domain Eukaryota; kingdom Metazoa; phylum Chordata; class Amphibia; order Anura; family Myobatrachidae; genus Pseudophryne; species Pseudophryne corroboree. The sequence goes on along the minus strand of NC_086446.1, from coordinate 506,189,739 downwards.
GGACAAAACAAAGCACACCTTGAAAATGCACATCTCTGACAAAGTGCAGCTAAACGGTGCACAATATGTCCTATTAAATCGTCGCCTGCTCAGTGCTTAGTGCAGTGTGTATATGCCCATCCGCAAAGCAAGGAACACGACTGGAAATTGCCACTGCATTTCTCTGCCAAACTTGGAGCACTAGAGCAACTCCTTTATAATGAAATCCCCCTCCACCAACTTCCTCCACATACAGTATAACTATTATTGTTGTTGTTGTTGATTTATAAGACACCACAGTGAGCATTTTTAAATGATAGTCGAAATTTTGAGACACAGCCAGATTAAGGCTGGGACATAGGGGATACTGTACCCCGGGCACCCCTTTGTCAGGGCCCCCTCAGTTGGAGCACACTGACATCATTAGCTCTCCCTCTTGTGCAGCAGAAGAACTAGGCAGCCAGAATGTGACCGGGACAGTAAGCAGTGGTGGCAGAGACTCGGGTAAATTTACAAAGATTTGTATTTCACCAGTGTTTGGGGTCAATTCAACTTCCCGATAGTTGAATATTGCCGGGAATTAGCTCCCAGCGCTATTCAATACAGCGCAAAGTGACACTTAATTGTCGGGATTTCCTCTCGCACCCCCAGGGGTGTGCAAGGGGAAATCCGACAAAAGTGCTGGCGCGAGGCTGATTCTGTCGGGAATCAGCATCGCGCCGGGGAGTTAAGTTGGAGAATGCCGGTTCTCCCGACAAATCAACCTGTTATGTCCAACTTAACATGAGCAGAATTGAATAGCGTCGGGAGCTAATTCCCAGCGCTATTCAACTGTCTGCAAATTGAATTGACCCCTTTGACCAAGATCAAACACAAGTGATATAGATCAAACACGGGTGCTTTTAAAAAAAATCAAAACATGGGAATTTACTGTGTCCCCATGTTTTAGTTAATAGTGTTTTCCGATAGTGTATGTAGTCATATTTGGCTGCTGTGCTTGACGGTAGCCAAACACTCCTGTGAATAAAGCCTGCACAGATCAATGAGATCTGTGCAATACTTTCTCGGTTAATATGTGTAGAAATCGTTAAAAAATAGAAACAAAAAAGTGTGTGGGTCCATCTTCCTAAGCATAATCAGCCCCAGACTCTTTGAGCCAGTCCTGGTTCTAAAGAGGTTGCTGCTAGTCTTGCATGTGATAACATAAATTGTAGATTTTTCTTTCTATGTGTATTTTAAGCTTAAGGTTAGGTTGTCTTCGTCCCACTGCAAGCAAACCTTATATAAAATAGTTGTCTCTCAATTAGGTGAAGCTATAAACAATACACAGGCATTATTAAACTATTAGTTGCAGTGTTACCGCGATAGCTAACTGCATTCCACCTGTCACTTAATTCAGGAAATGCCAAAGTGGCAGGCACTAGTGGTAAACGGCATCTCCTGGTGGTGGTGCGATGCAGTCAAATTAATTGCTCCGGGCATTTAACTCAGGACCTATTACACATTGCTGTGCTGGGAATTGAATTCCTGCCCTTGGGGTAAATTTACTAAGATGGGAGTTCTATTTAAGATGGGATGTTGCCCATAGCAACCAATCAGATTCCAGGTATTATCTTCTAGAAGGTGCTAGATAAATGAGAAGTAGAATCTGATTGGTTGCTATGGGCAACATCCCATCTTAAATAGAACTCCCATCTTAGTAAATTTACCCCCTTGTGTTCATTTTTTACCTCAGTAACATCATTAGTTGTTGGTGAATTGATAGGCTTCATCCTTGAGTACTATTGGAGAAAGAGAGCTGTATAAATAAGATTATTATCATTATTTTTTTATTATTATTATTATTATTATTATTATTATTATGATGTATTGGTTCAGTCCTTAAATGGCTGCCTCAAGTTTATGGAAGTGTCAGCTTCCTTTATCCATGAAAAGTATAGGTAGAGGTGTTATAATGTAAAGTATATGCCTTCAGAGTCAGTAAGAAGTTGAATGAATATGGATTGGTGTTAGGTGAGAACAGAGCTTGGAACATGTGTTATACATTTCCTGGAGTTCGGTAGAAGTCAGAGATCACTCTGCTTCATTACTCCTCTGATTATGATGGAGTGTGTGGTGCTATTGCTGAGGCTTTAGAAAGGAATTCACACAGTCCAGAATATGGCGCGACCTCTTCTCCTGGTAGATGTGGTCAAATAAGACTTCATGTAAGAGTAGTTGTCAGTGGAAACTATACCTAATATTGTAGAATATGAATACTTAAAATAAATAAATGAATGAAAAAAAAATTATATATATATATATATATATATATATATAATGTATATTCTTCAAAACTTAAAGCAGTCTATAAAATGACAACTGATTGATGTTTAATTTTAAACTTGGCAATGGGGGATTGAACCAATTCCTGAAGCTGTATATAGCCTGTCCTCAGAACGGCTTGAAACCTGTGTTCAGTGGCCTGGGCTAGATCCTAGATTTTGGTATGAAAGGGGTATAAATCGTAAGCAGTAAAGGTGGGTACACAGTGGGTGAAGTGCTCCGCGAGCGACATCACCTAGTGTGTCCCCTCCTGTTACGGGCCGCCCGACAGCGGGCATACACACTCTGCGATATCACACAGTGACGTCATGCCGCGGCCGGACTGTACATACAGATGAGTTTAAATTGAGCTGCATGTACGTCTGATACTGAAGGTCATTAATGACCCACAGGGCTGCGTATCGGCCATCGTCAGCTGCATAAACACTGCGCTCGCCACCTGTACCCCTCCTGGTACTTACACACTGTGACTGTTGGACAGCAATCATCCCTTCCTCAGCTCCCAGTGGCTTCCTTTTCTGGCACAGTGTATATGATGTCATGCTGTCATGAAGAGCCATGAAGAGGAGCAGGCTCTGTGCATCTTGCAGTCAAGATGAGAGGGGGCTGGAGGGACAAGTGAAGTGGGGAAGCTGCTGGAGGTATACAGGGCATGGAGCTGCTGGAGGGACACAGGCAGTGAGCTGCTGGCGTGACAGAGGCAGAGATGTGTATAAGGGACACTACTGTGGGCATTATGTGTAAGGGGCACTACAACTGTGGGCATTCTGTGTAAGGGGCACTACTACTGTGGGAATTGTGTATAAGGGACACTACCTTGGGCATTGTAGATAAGGGGCACTACTGTGTGGCATAACGTGTATAAAGGGTACCATTGTGTAGTGCAACATGAATAAAGGGCGCTACTGAGTGACATAATCTGAATAAGGGCATTACTATGTGGCGTAAAATGAATCAAGGGCACTACATGCGATGTAACGTGAATAAGATTGTGCTAGTGGGTGGTGTAATTTGAACTGGGGGTACTATTGTGTGACCACACTGCTTTTTTGCAAGATCTATGTCCCTTTATAAAGTAAGTCATTTATAGCTAGCACGGGGTGATGAAAACAATAGCATTGGTTCCGCTTAATGTGAGGCGGCTTGCGGGGTAAATTAGTTCTACCACCTCTACAGGACCACTTTAGGCCCTGATATTCAGTGTCCTCCAGTTTGTCTTCATAATTTATTCCACTTTCTTTATTTTTGTTTCTTTAAATTATCCTTGTATTCCTAGAGTGACATGTGTAACCAGGTTATCTTTGATAATGCAGTTTTGGTCCTATGGGAAGATGGTGGTCATCTTAAAAGCTCCCGGCTTTGTTTGGCAGTCTCTAAATCCCAGTAATCGACAATTATCCCAGCTCTCTACTCCTGCTACATTCCTGCCACATTATCCTTTAATTAGAAATTCATACAATTGATTCAAATCCAATAATGGGTTTTAAAAGGCTTACTGGTGCGCAAAGGAGGCTGCTGAGGAGGTGTTGAGATTATCCATTTCCTGCTGGGACACTATGGTCTAGTTACGGCTGTTGCTAATGTTAGCTAGACTCGAAACGTATGCGGAGGCGAAGAGAAGTAGACCCTAAATCCCCTACCTCCCATTTCTTAATTCATATAGAAGTATGTTTAGATGTGTCTTATAATTTACCTGATATAGATTGAATTTCAGATAAAATTAAGTGTACTTTTCACTTGCACATATTTTTGTTGGTATGCTTTGAAGACAATTCTGATATTTAGCAACTGGTTCATACTAAATTGACAGTCTGCAGAAAAACAGTACAGCATACAAAATGGATAACGTGTGTGTGTGTTTGTAATAATAATATAACCCCATTGTAAAATATAAAAGTATTTGAAGGAGACAACTTCTATCATTTTTAAAGTAAAGGGGTATATGTTCCCTTAATGTACAGTTGTTTGTATGGTATGAGCTACATATCCAGGTGTGTTTTACTTTCACTGATAGCTTTACATTCCATCAAAGATTGCTTTCAGTGGATACTATGTAAGTGATGACTTCGCCACTCACAAAATAGAAGCATATGATTACAGAACATGAACATTTACATATTTTCATGTTACCTGTGAATTGTGCGCCTAATTGGCAAGCAATATTTTCTGCAGACTGCGCATGCACCGCAGGGAAAGTACGCATCTTTGTGCCTGACTTTGAGTCTGACACATCTCGCCTGTTTCCCTCACCTGTGAAATGGGCATTAGTGGCAGCACTTTAAGAGAGGAGGAGGCCCGTGTGCTGCCTCCTCCGTTCGGGTCCCCTCCTCTCTGCAGGCAACGCTGAGAGTCTGAGCACTAGGGAGCAGCGGCCATTTTCTCAGTGATATCTCTACTATGCATGCGTAAAACACTGTGAAAATGGCCGATGCGCCATATTCACAGTGATTCCACAGCGCTGATGATATTGGAGCGGGACTCCAGAGGGGTAAGCATTAGAGATGAGCGGGTTCGGTTCTCCGAGATCCGAACCCCCCCGAACTTCACCTATTTTACACGGTTCCGAGGCAGCCTTGGATCTTCCCGCCTTGCTCGGTTAACCCGAACGCGGCCGAACGTTATCATCCCGCTGTCGGATTCTCGCAAGATTCGTATTCTATATAAAGAGCCGTGCGTCGCCGCCATTTTCACTCGTGCATTGGAGATTGAACGGAGAGGACATGGCTACGTTCTCTCCCTGAAAAGCTCCATATCTGTGCTCAGTGTGCTGCAAATATCTGTGCTCAGTGTGCTGCAAATATCTGTGCTCAGTGTGCTGCAAATATCTACGTTCTCTGCCTGAAAAGCTCCATATCTGTGCTCAGTGTGCTGCAAATATCTGTACTCAGTGTGCTGCATTTTGGTGACCAACAGTATATAAGGGGTAATTCCAAGTTGATCGCAGCAGGAAATGTTTTAGCAGTTGGGCAAAACCATGTGCACTGCAGGGGAGGCAGATATAACATGTGCAGAGAGAGATAGATTTGGGTGTGGTGTGTTCAATCTGCAATCTAAATTGCAGTGTAAAAATAAAGCAGCCAGTATTTACCCTGCACAGAAACAAAATAACCCACCCAAATCTAACTCTCTCTGCACATGTTATATCTGCCCCCCCTGCAGTGCACATGGTTTTGCCCAACTGCTAAAAAATTTCCTGCTGCGATCAACTTGGAATTACCCCCATAGTTGTACACAGGGCCGGTGCTAGGGTGTTCGGCGCCCCCCTGCAAACTATAAATTTGCGCCCTCTCATACTTCACGAAAGGTCATCGCGCACCTTTGACGTGTCAGGAAAAGGGGTGTAGTCTCGCAAGGAAGTGGCGTGATCACAATAGTACCCCCATTTGAATTTCCGCACACCGTAGCACAATCTTATTTACATTACACCGCACGTAGTAGTGCTTCTCATTCACATAATGCCTCCCAATAGCAGCGTCATTATACATAATGCCCGCTAGTAGTAGCGTCCTTATCCGTAATGCCCGCCAATAGTAGTGTCCTTATCTGTAATGCCCGCCACTAGTAGCATCCTTATACGTAATGCCCGCCACTAGTAGCGTCCTTATACGTAATGCCCCCCAGTAGTAGCATCTTTATAAGTAATGCCCCCCAGTAGTAGCGTCCTTATACGTAATGCCCACCAGTAGTAGCGTCCTTATACATAATGCCCCCCAGTAGTAACGTCCGTATAAGTAATGCCCCCCAGTAGTAGAGTCTTTATAAGTAATGCCCCCCAGTAGTAGCGTCCTTATACGTAATGCCCACCAGTAGTAGCGTCCTTATACATAATGCCCCCCAGTATTAGCGTCCTTATAAGTAATGCCCCCCAGTAGTAGCGTCCTTATAAGTAATGCCCCCCAGTAGTAGCATCTATAATGCGCGCACACATACACACCTCACACACACACATACCCCCACTGATTAAAAATAATCAGTCAGTGATGAATTTTACATTTCAACCTATCCAAAAAGAAATAATTTGGATGGATTTTCTTATTACAGTCATTTTAATAAGATTAATATAAGCTATTTTTACATGCACTATAAACATATGTCTTTTTCATTGGTGGGCTATATCTCTGAAAAGCCACATGATTTTAAAAGTGTAGTCTTCTGACATGGAGACAAATGCATGCCTTGTATATAGTAGTGAAATAAAACATGGTTTTGAATGTCTAATTAAGAAAGCAATGTTCAGACTAAAGAAGAAAAATACACACACCACACACACACTCCCCACACACACACCCACCATACACACACACCACACACACACTCCGACACACTCCCCACACACATTTTTCTCTTACCAAGTCTGACAGGCCACCACTGTTGACGCTCCCCCAGTACAGCTGCCTGGTCCCGTGTAGCTCCGCCCCCTGCACACCGTGTAGCTCCGCCCCCTTTCCGGGACCCGCAACCCGCACTGCACACAGCCGCAGCCGCTTCACACAGGGAGGAGGAGGAGGAGGCTACAAGCTGCCGGCGCTGCTGCCTGTCATTCGGTGACAGGTACATACGCCGGCAGCAGCAGGGGACATGCGGCAGGCGCAGCAGCGGGGATGCAAGGCAGGTAGAGCGCCTCTCCTGCCTGGCGCCTACCTGCTTTGCATCCCTTCGCTGAGCGGGTAGCGCCGGGCCTGGTTGTACAGTACAGTAGGCCATTGCTGTATCTTTCAGCTCTGTGTCACTGCAAGTATCCATTCCATATCTGTGCTGCATTTTTGTGAGCACAGTATATATAGTAGTACAGTGCAGCATTTTTGGGGACCAACAGTATATAGTTGTACAGTAGGCCATTGCTGTATCTTGCAGCTCTGTGTCACTGCAAGTATCCATTCCATATCTGTGCTGCATTTTTGTGAGCAGTATATATAGTAGTACAGTGCAGCACTTTGGTGACCAACAGTATATAGTTGTACAGTACAGTAGGCCATTGCTGTATCTTGCAGCTCTGTGTTACTGCAAGTATCCTTTCCATATCTGTGCTGCATTTTTGTGAGCAGCATATATAGTAGTACAATGCAGCATTTTGGTGACCAACAGTATATAGTTGTACAGTACAGTAGGCCATTGCTGTATCTTGCAGCTCTGTGTCACTGCAAGTATCCATTCCATATCTGTGCTGCATTTTTGTGAGCAGTATATATAGTAGTACAGTGCAGCATTTTGGTGACCAACAGTATATAGTTGTACAGTACAGTAGGCCATTGCTGTATCTTGCAGCTCTGTGTCACTGCAAGTATCCATTCCATATCTGTGCTGCATTTTTGTGAGCAGTATATAGTAGTACAGTGCAGCATTTTGGTGACCAACAGTATATAGTTGTACAGTACAGTAGGCCATTGCTTTATCTTGCAGCTCTGTGTCACTGCAAGTATCCATTCCATATCTGTGCTGCATTTTTGTGAGCAGTATATATAGTAGTACAGTGCAGCATTTTGGTGACCAACAGTATATAGTTGTACAGTGCAGTAGGCCATTGCTGTATCTTGCAGCTCTGTGTCACTGCAAGTATCCATTCCATATCTGTGCTGCATTTTTGTGAGCAGTATATATAGTAGTATAGTGCAGCATTTTGGTGACCAACAGTATATAGTTGTACAGTACAGTAGGCCATTGCTGTATCTTGCAGCTCTGTGTCACTTCAAGTATCCATTCCATATCTGTGCTGCATTTTTGTGAGCAGTATATATAGTAGTACAGTGCAGCATTTTATAGACCAACAGTATATAGTTGTACAGTACAGTAGACCATTGCTGTATCTTGGAGCTCTGTGTCACTGCAAGTATCCATTCCATATCTGTGCTGCATTTTTGTGAGCAGTATATATAGTAGTACAGTGCAGCATTTTGGTGACCAACAGTATATAGTTGTACAGTACAGTAGGCCATTGCTGTATCTTGCAGCTCTGTGTCACTGCAAGTATCCATTCCATATCTGTGCTGCATTTTTGTGAGCAGTATATATAGTAGTACAGTGCAGCATTGTGGTGACCAGTATACTACAGTACAATAGTCCAGTGCTGTTCTCGCTGCTCAGTGTCAGTTCTCCGTAGTATCATCAGTGCTCATTAATATCAGTGCTCAGTATAATCAGTGATTGATCAGTATAATCAGTTCTTAGTATAATCAGTGCGCTGTTAGATGTGCGCCCGTTTTCCGCCATTAATGCATTGGGATTTAGACAATTGATGAAGTTATTGTGTCCCCGGTACAAAATCACATCTAGATTCCACTTCACTAGGCAGGCGATAGCGAGATTTTACCAATTAATATCAGTGATTTATAATTAATTATTAATTCCAGTGATTTTGACATTTTCTTCCAGTGATTTGGACCAATAATACTATTGATTAGAACAAACACATCGTGTGATTTTGTCATTTTCTTCCAGTGATTTGGACCAATAATACCATTGATTAGAACGAATAATTCCTGTGATATTGAGGTGTTTGTGTCGCTTAGCTTAGCCGTCCAGCGACCACAGTGCACCTCTTTTTCTCTTTTCTTTGCATCATGTGCTGTTTGGGGGCCAATTTTTTTAAGTGCCATCCTGTCTGACACTGCAGTGCCACTCCTAGATGGGCCAGGTGTTTGTGTCGGCCACTTGGGTCGCTTAGCTTAGTCATCCAGCGACCTTGGTGCAAATTTTAGGACTAAAAATAATATTGTGAGGTGTTCAGAATAGACTGGAAATGAGTGGAAATTATGGTTATAGAGGTTAGTAATACTATAGGATCAAAATTACCCCCAAATTCTATGATTTAAGCTGTTTTTGAGGGGTTTTTGAAAAAAAACACCCGAATCCAAAACACACCCGAATCCGACAAAAAAATTTCAGGGAGGTTTTGCCAAAACGCGTCCGAATCCAAAACAGAGGCGCGGAACCGAATCCAAAACCAAAACACAAAACCCGAAAAATTTCCGGTGCACATCTCTAGTAAGCATGCTCCTGGATGTAGCCACTCCTCAGATCTTTAGATCTATCTTAAGATCTATCTTATGTGTATGCACTATGGGGGTAATTCAGAGTTGATCGCAGCAGCAAATTTGTTAGCAGTTGGGCAAAACCTAGGGGGTAATTCCAACCTGATCGTAGCTGTGCTAAATTTAGCACAGCTACGATCACTGACACAGACATGCGGGGGGACGCCCAGCACAGGGCTAGTCCGCCCAGCGGCGATGCTTTTGTACTTGTAGAGTAACTCCCAGTTACTTGTTGCTGCCAGGGTTGCAGCAGCTGCGTGTGACATCAAGCAGCCGCTGCGGCCCACCCCCCAAAAATGGCAGCCATACGCCTCCGCGCCACCCCCTCCTGCCCAGCGACTGCCTCTGCCTGTCAATCAGGCAGAGGCGATTGCTACGCAACGACGGCCGTTGGCCGTCTGGCATGCGCCGGCGCATGCACAGTTCTGACCCGATGGCACCGCTGTGAAAAACTGCAGCGTGCAATCGGGTCAGAATAACCCCCCCATGTGCACTGCGGGTGTGGCAGATATAACATTTGAAGAGAGAGTTAGATTTGGGTGGGTTATTTTGTTTCTGTGCAGGGTAAATACTGGCTGCTTTATTTTTACACTGCAATTTAGATTTCAGTTTGAACACACCCCATCCAAATCTAACTCTCTCTGCACATGTTATGTCTGCCCCCCCCCCTGCAGTGCACATAGGGTATCATTCTGACCCGTTCGCACGCTGCTGTTTGTCGCAGCGGTGCAAATCTGTCAGGTCTGCGCCTGTATGGCGGCCGCAATGCGCATGCGCGTCGTTGTCCAGCGACGGCCGTCGCCAGGCAACGACCATAAGAATGAATAAAAAGCGATCGCTGGAGCGATCGCAAGAAGATTGACAGCAGGAAGGCATTCCGGGGCGGCAACTCACCGTTTTCTGTTCTCTCCTTTCTTTGTATTGCTCTCTAAGAGGTTTGGCAATGTTTAGTTCAAGTAGGTTAACCACTGATAATTGAGACACTGGGCCTAATTCAGCAAGGATTGCAAATTCTGCTAATTGCTGACCGGAGCCTCCCCCTGTTGAACAACCAGAAATTGTGAGCGCTTAGCTGCACCATCTTCCCAATTGCTGTGGCTGCATGTGATGTCACACAGCCGCCGTGATCATGCCCCCGACACGCCCCCATTTGGCTGCCTCCATCCCCCATGTGTGCCGCACCACCCCCCGCAACACTCCGTCTCCTCCCAGGAAATGGAGCATTGCCCGCCCCCCCGCCGTCCCGTGACCACCTCTGTCTAATTGACAGGCAGAGGCGATCACATTTTCTGCGGCCCCCTGCAGAAAATACGGGCGCATGCGCAGGACGGGCACATGCGCAGGACGGGTGCTCCGCATGCGCCTGCATCTTTTTCTCAATAATTCCGGTTGGATCGCAGGCCCTCTATCCTCTCCTGACTGGAAATAGGTTGGTAAAGTACTTAAAAGGCAAATACCACTGACTCATCACAAAATCTCCTGAACCATAAGGCTGAACTTCCTTGCCAGTTGCAGAGCCGTCCATTATTCAAATAGGGAAGCCACACCCAGCAATATTTGACAGTGTTTAGGGGTGACAGTTGATGTGGCTCCCCTATTTGAATAATGGTTTGCTGTGCAACTGCCAGTGGCAAAGAAGTCCAGGAACAGAGCATTGTGCCCTCCCCCCTCTGTGACTTGGCACCTTGGTATCACTGGCACCATGCATTCTTTATAGCCTCAGCTGGGTGGGCTGTCGTAACTTTCCTCTGTGAGAATTGTAGCATGTAACGGGAATGATAAGCACTGTTCAGCATATAATGGGAAGTAGGATCACTGTGCGGCATATAATGTGAATTATGGGCACTGTGCAGCATATAATGTGAATTGTGGGCACTGTTTGTCATATAATGTGAATTGCGAGCATTGTGTGGCATATAATGGAAATTATGGGCACTGTGCGGCATATAATGTGAATTGGGATCACTATATATGCGCAAAAATATGACTGTACTGGGTCCCAAGATTTATGTTGCCATCCTTGGTCCCCTGTGGGCTCTCCCACCATCTATCTGTCCCCTGCAGGCTCTCTCACTATCTCCCTGCCTCCTGCATGCTTTATATCTACCTGTACCCGACCAATGGACACTACTCTTGTACCTATCCAACAGACACGGTAACCTTACTGATAAATGTTGCTCCTAACTGATGCCTGTACCCGACTGACAGACACTACAACTGTAGCAAACAAATACACTAAGCTGGTACCCCTACTGCTAGACTCTACAGGTTGACTGCACCAGCGAGATCCCCGCAAAAGTGTCCCAGTTTTTTTATTTTTGAAATATAGCAACCCTAACGCCAGGGCCACTTGCTTGTGTTTGCCCCAGGCTGACAGTTGCCAGCCAGCATCTGTCCATATGTCTCCATTAGTTCAAAATTCTGAAAACTTTATATGTAACAATAAGAGAATTACAGATTCTAGACATTGATGCTTATCCTTTCTCTAGCTGGGAATCCAAATGCCAGTGTTCCACTTGATGATGCTGCTGCCTGATCACTGTGCTGTTGAGTGTGCTAGTACTGAATACATTGTAAGCTTGCCAGCCACTGAAGGCAGTTGTGTAATTGCAATAAAGTCTTAATGGAACCTTTATACATAGGGGGGGTATTCAGTTAGCTGCATGTTTTACCCATAACTAATTGCTGCCAAAAATCCCTGCTGTGTGGGGAAAGGCTATTCAATTAAATAGTCTTTTATCCACACTGAAAACCCACTGATTCTGCGTATAGGGGCTAATTCAGGTTGGATTGCGGACTTTACTTTGCAGCTCCATGCTAGGTTCAGTCCGACTATGGGGACTCATGCACTAGGTAATCCTCATTAACTGAATACCTCTGGCTTGCCAATTAGCTGCAGCTAAGTAAATACTCCCCATAGTAATATACCCCCCTAGAAATATATAGGATCTCTCTGGAGCCTACAAAGTACTTTCAACTCATTTTGTCTTATTTAATAAGCTTTATAACAAGGGACATTAAACCATTTATTTGACATTTAGATTTAACAGCTAGCTGTCTAAATTAACCCTTACCTCCCAGGCTTGCTTTACCCCAGTTGGTGGCTCGGCACTTACTCAATCGGGGAGGACGGAAGCTGCCAATACAACAGAACCAATAGTTTTTGGTCAAGTAACAGCTTTGCAACCTAGGAACATGTATTTGACTTATAAAAGTTTTGGATGCAGTTACCAATGTCAGCCTTTGTTGACCAACATCTTCACCACCAAATTTGAAGAGTTAAGAATAGATATCACTATATTGTGCCACAACATTTCCAGGCTCTACCAAGTGATATATGCAGGACATTGCATATCAGAGATGGAAAACTGACAACACTTTGTTGATCTGGGTGTTATGCAAGCAGAGGGTCCAAAAAATAGTATTATATTTAGATGTCAAGTCAGACGATTTTGAAAATCGACTCTGGATAAATAATATGAGGTTTATCGTCCTTGCAAAGAAAATGGATGACACAAGTGGTCAACTGAAAGTGCGCATAGCATGGTCATTCACCAAACCCATGTCTGACACCACAGCTAGAGAGTGGATGGCTGGGGCCTTAATTTAGCAACCAGGATGCAATACTCAGAATCACAAGGTGTGCAGGTAACTTCAGTCATAGTGACTTTTAAATCTTTGTTTTTCCAGTTTTGCTGAAACAGTAGTATTCGTTTTGCAGTGAGATGTCACTGCATAAGGACAACACATTCTTTAACACTGCAAAACTGGCATGGATGGAGCAAGACAACTTGGCAGACAGTAAATTGTTTTGGCACTCAAATTTCACAGATTAAACACTTTTTGGCCTGTTACAATATCATTCTGAAGACAGTAGTGTAGTAGATGGAGCGATAAGAAGGACCCACTGAAACCTAGGGACTTCATCAACATCGTACTTGACCCTATAGGTGTTCACCTGTTATTGTGAGTTAATTAAGCATTTTAGACTCTTCTTTATAGTATGTGATAGCTGATTGGGTGGTGCAGGCAGTTGGGTAACCAATCTACTTTGTATGGTGTGGTATTGTTTAATCTATAGTTCTGGCCTGCACAGGGCTTATTTACATTTGCTATTTACACTCCCCTTATTTTTCCTAACCTTAACCTATTACCAATACCAAAGAACATTGAGTTATTCTTTTACATACTTAAGTTCTGCAGGTTCTGTTTGTTAAGTCTGGGTATATGGAAGGATTATAGTTTTGTAACTGGCTTGTAATTTTCTGGATTGTTTGACATTGATCTCATTTAAATGGGACATAGTTTGAATGAGAAGATTTCTCACAATGTCTAGTTACACCACAGAGGGTCATATTATAGGCATTGTGTGACTAGTTTTTGGAGAAGTATTCCCCTAGGTTCAGAATAGGTAATACAGATTGATTAATTGATTGATTGATTGATTAATTCATTTATGAATGTTTGAGGGAAAGTGCAGTATGGTATACTCATCAGATCTAACAATATTTGAGCAGGGTCTGATCATGTTTTTAGGTAGATGTGTCTATTGAAAATCTTAGATCATTTTAATCCAGGTGTATAGATCAAGTACTATTGGAAAATAAGATCTGTATGTAGCTAAGAAGTCCCCCCACACCTCTCTCATTTAATCATATTACATGTGATTTTCAGGAAATGAGAGGACTTGTGGAAGAGGAGGGAGGGTGCCTTTATTGGTCTAACATGCTATCTAAGGTAATATTAAAATCTCCTGTTGTAGAAATCTCTACTTTCCTGCATTAGATGAGCTTCTCTCTGAGTCTTCTAAAGGAGTGGGTTTGCTCTGAATTTGGACAATAAAGGTTTAGTAATAGGTCTGATAGCAATCTCTAAGCCATTTCACAATATGGATCCTGCAGTACAAATCCTATGATTTTATTGGCTTCTATCTAGGCCAATCATATTCATGCATGTGGTATTTGATCTCATAGCTACTTGTCTGTCTCTCTCTCTCTCATATTAAATATCTACTGTTTTTATAATATTTATCTTGCACCTATCTCTCTGTTAGCTACCTGACTTATTCTTAGCAGCATTACTGTCAATCCATTTATATAGTCTGTTGCTGTAGCCAAAGATGGATTATTGGCTGGGTTGGTTGCCTAGTGGCCCCCACATGTTGGGGGCCCTCACGCTGTGGCAAACATTGCCCTGGCCTGGCTCACCCTGGACCCTACCTGACTGGCTCCCGGCAGCAGGATAAATTTTATCTTTTGAGATGGAGACAACTTTGTCTCCATCTCTACAGTGAGTGGGTCTGACTGACTGTTGAAGCCTCACCCCCTCACTGACATAATGCCCCGATTTGTGGGTGTATGGGAGAAAGGCAGTGAAGTGACTGCCCCATCAGAGATCTAATAATGTAACAGGTAGTGTCTCTCTTGCTTGCTCCCCTCTCTCTCTCCCTGACACCCTCCCTCTCCTGATTGCTTTCACTCCTCCCTCTTTCTCTCCCTGACACTGTCTTTTCCCTTTTCTCTTTGTCTCTCTCCTCCTCTTTTTCTCTATATTGCTCCCCTCTCTCTCTCTCCCTCTGTTTGTCTCTCCCTCTTCCTCTCCCTGACATTCTCTTTCTGTATCCCGCTCTTTCGTCCTCCTCCTCCTCCCTCTCCCCCTGACACACTTTCTCTCTGACACCCTCATCCTCTCTCTCCTCTCTCAAACTTTCTTCCTGATACCCTCTCTCTCATTCTCCCCTCGCTCCCACCCTTTATCCCTGATACCTTCTCCTTCTCTCTCTCACTTCCCTCACTTTCTCTCTTGCTCCCCTAAGAGGCATAGTAGCGACAGCAACAGGGGCAGGGTCAATTACATCAGTGGGGCCCACAGGACTTAGTTGCACCAGGGCCCTCACTAGCCTTATTTCCAATCCTGGCTGTAGCTCTCTCTCTTTCTGCTATACCTGCACTCTCTCTCTCTCTTGTTCTCACTCTGTGTACCACCCTGTTTATATAACCTGCTTATCTTGTGTTTGGATCTTCCTATCTAGACTGTTTTTGTAATGTATTTCATGTTTTTAAGTGTCACTGACTGAAAGTGGCAAACATTATAATGTGGCTCCAACAACAAAAACTGGTTCTTTATTTAGCCTAATCACTACAACGACTTAAGGGACCAAGAGAACACAAACTAGCAGCATCACAAATGATGTATATACTGTATATTTTGCATTATCTTAATAAATTAATATAAACTGTATCGAAAATATAATTCCTGCCAACCTATAGTATTGACTCCCTTCCATCATTCAGTATATCCTCCATGTATAATGCATTTTCTGGCATCAAAACCACTTCAGAGAGAAATAAAGGAGACTTCCTCCAAAGCATTCTTGCAGATACTTAGTAGACAGTATTTTTCACTATTTAAAAATATGCAACACTCTATTAGCAAATTGTAACAAAGAGAAGGAACAGGATTTGGGCTGTGTACCTGTAATTTCATTGATCTGCATTCTTCCGAGGTATTTCTTTTCCTGAGATGGGATATGTAAAGAGACGGTTCATATTTACATGATTAGGAATAAAAGACGAACACATCCTGAGGGTGTGAGATGAAGCAGATAAGAAGAGGCGCGTTAAAAAAAATATGAGAAAGGAAAGCATGTTTCTTTTTAATGTCAATGAGGCATAGCGCTTGATGTCAGCTACACCAACATCAGAGACATGTTTAAAAGAAAGAATATGGTTGATTTAGAGACTTTTAAATCCATGTATGCCATTTTTAATGCAGTAAGTTAGTTTTTAATTAGCTTTGATTTTAGTTTTTCGCAATGTTCAATTAAGTGAGCATTTCACTTACACACACTGGAAGCAGAACTGAGACAATTTAACGTTTTGCTCATCAGTTTATTGTATACTTGTCCACTTTCATGGAATGTCCAGGAGACTCTCACAGTATAGGGATGAACACCGGAAACCGATGGTTGGCAATCATGAATGTTTCCATTCCGACAGAGATGCTTTCCACCTCACTATTGCATGCTTGTTTCTGATGACTACTTCGATGTCTGACTCCAAGACGGAGAAACTAAATGAGTGCTCAGCAGATTTCTTAAATTTCAGATGCCCACTGCACATGCACGTGCACCCTAACAAAGCATTGGTTTATAAATGATGGCTACATGCCATTGCAGATTGTGTATCGATGGTGGCAAAGCAATTACTGTCATATAGCCCCTTTCTGATGGCCATCATTACCAAAATGCAGCGCAGCGCCTCTCCTGCCCCTCAATTCTCTGGGATGGATTGTCCGGTCTCCTGCGGCAGCGGCGGGGTGAATCTCATATGGCACCGGTTTGCTCCTGATTGGCTGCCGGTCCACGAGCTCTGATTGGCTAACAAACCGGCACCTCATTTGAGATACCTGCCGCCGGAGCTGCAGAGACCGGACTTCACTCACAAGCATTGAGGGGCAGGAGAGGCGCTGCACTCTCCTCCCCACAGCAGAAACAAGAGAGGGCGGTGAGTGGGGGGGGCACTATATATCTGGCACTGTGGGTTCATTTGTGTATCTGGCACTGTGGGGGCATTTGTATATCTGGCACTGTGGGGACATTTGTATATCTGGCACTGTGGGGGCATTTGTGTATCTGGCACTGTGGGGGCATTTGTGTATCTGGCACTGTGGGGAAATGTCTATCTGGCACTGTGGAGGCATTTGTGTATCTGGCACTGTGGGGCAATGTATATCTGGCACTCTGGGGGCATTTGTATATCTGGCACTGTGCCTGCGTGCATTAAATGGGGCATTGAGACCAGGGATGAGGATGTAATTCTGCCGTTGTACAAATCATTGGTACGCCCACACCTGGAATATTGCATTCAGTTCTGGGCCCCATATTACAAAAAGGATATCGAGGAACTAGAAAGAGTTCAAAGGCGAGCTACTAAATTGATTAAAAGGTTAGAGACACTGGAATATGAGGAGAGGCTTACTAAATTAAACATGTATTCACTAGAAAAGAGGAGACTAAGAGGAGACATTATTAAACTCTTTAAATATGTAAAGGGTCATTACAAGGAGTTAGCAGCGGATTTATTTATTAAAAGAACTCTGTATAAGACGCGTGGGCACTCACTGAGGCTAGAAGAGAGAATATTCCATACACAACGTAGGAAAGGGTTCTTCTCCATAAGGGGAAAAATATTTGGAACTCACTGCCGGAGAAGGTAGTAATGGTAGACTTTGTAATTGCATTTAAAAATGGATTGGAAAAATTTCTAACAGGAAAACCTATCAAGGGCTTTAGCATTTAGCATATTGACATTAATATTCTGGGAGTGGTTGGAATCATTGCTGTAAATCGGTACTAAACCATTACTTCGGCATGCACAGTATAATATGAACAGATTAACGCAGAATACAGGTTGAACCCAATGGGCATTTTGCCTCTTTTCAACCTCACTGACTATGTAACTATGTAACTGTGGGGGCAATGTATATCTAGCACTGTGGGAGCATTTGTGTATCTGGCACTGTGGGGGCATTTGTGTATCTGGCACTGTGGGGGCATTTGTGTATCTGGCACTCTGGGGCAATGTGTATCTGACACTGTGGGGCAATGTGTATCTGGCACTGTGGGGGCATTTGTGTATCTGGCACTGTGGTGGCATTTGTGTGTCTGGCACTGTATGGCAATGTGTATCTGACGCTGGGGCATTTGTGTATCTGCACTATGGGGCAATGTGTATCTAGCACTGTGGGGGCAATTGTGTACCTGGCACTGTGGGAGCATTTGTGTATATGGCACTCCGGGGCAGTGTATCTCTGGCACTCTGGGGCAATGTGTATCTGGCACTATTGGCGTCATATGTGCATCTGGCCCACTATATCTATATCACACCCCCATTTTCATTGGCCACGCGCCATGTGGCATTTGGCCATGCCCATTTTGTTGGCGCCCACACACAGTAACTATAAGACATTTTTTCTACTTGCACCACTAAGTGTATGATACATCCCTGAGGGGCCAGTTTATGGTGCAGAACCCTTTCCTTAGGGTCCAATGTATGGTACAAAGCTCCATCTCTGGGGTCCAGTTTATGCTACATACAGAGTGCCATGCCTATAGGCCAGATGTGCCCTATAGAGACTGATTCTGGTGGCCAAGTGTATAATTTTTTTCAACCGTCCAGTCTGGATTCTTAGTTGCTACCAGGTTTTGTTACATTGGTTTGCTGCAGCACTATTGCCTCTTCACTAAAATCCAGAAGCCAATTATTTTTAAAATTCAAAGTGATCAGTCCCTAAAAAATGGTGATACCATTCAGCTTCCTTTACTACAAATAGATTTGTTATTACAATGCGATCACCAGGGCCATAACTACGCGTGTGCCAGGTGTGCCCGTATTATTCCCTAAAGTCAGCAACATTGTAATGAGTCAAACTGACTCATTACAAGCTGCCTGTGTGTGCCGGATCAAGGAGAGGAGCAACTCCGGGGGCAGGTGAGAAGGAAGAGTTGGGAGGGGGAGTAGGGAGCCGCAGCAGCGCACTGTAATTGGTGGTGGCGCCGCTGCAGCTGTCCCTCTCCTTCCACATAGGCTGGCCGCCGCCGCTGTGAATGCTGGGATGCACTTCCCTCATCCCAGCATTCACAGCAGCGGCGGCCAGCCAATGTGGAAGGAAGGTACAGCTGCAGCACCAATTATAGTGCGCTGCTGCGGCTCCCTCCTCCCCCTTCCTCCTCCTCCTTCCCTGCCTGCCTGGGATCTGCCAGCAGCTGTTGCACCGAGGAACCTGACTGCCTGAGCCAGCGGAGAAACAGTATAATCTATTCTATTCTATCTATCTATCTATCTATCTATCTATCTATCTATCTATCTATCTATCTATCTATCTATCTATCTATCTATCTATCTAGTCTGTCTGCCGTAATGTGTAAAAAGGGGGACTGTCTGTCGTAATGTGTAAAAAGGGGACCCTATCTGCCGTAATGTGTAAAAAGGGGGATGCTGTCTGCCGTAATGTGTAAAAAGGGGACGCTGTCTGCCGTAATGTATAAAAAGGGCGGCGCTGTCTGCCGTAATGTGTAAAAAGGGGGATGCTGTCTGCTATATTGTGTAAAAAGGGGACGCTGTCTGCCGTAATGTGTAAAAAGGGGACACTGTCTACCATAATGTGTAAAAAGGAAGACTGGCTGCCATAATGTGTAAAAAGGGGGACGCTGTCTGCCGTAATGTGTAAAAAGGGGGACGCTGTCTGCCGTAATGTGTAAAAAGGGGGCGATGTCTGCCGTAATGTGTAAAAAAGGGAATCTGTCCGCCGTCTGTGTGTATATGACAGACCATAAAGAACTCTAAAATATGAAAAAAGAAAAGTACCTGTCACAAACACACTATGGGGGGGTATGCAATTAGCTCTTGTAATCTCAGAGCTATTAATTTCGCCCCCCTGCCTATTCAATTGAGGCCGTTCTCACATTTTTTTTAGGGAAATGTTCACCAATGCCTTTTCACCTTTTATTTTAATTTTTTTTTGTGAAAAGGCTTTGACAAAAAATTTCTCAAAATCATCAAAAACGGCCCGTGTTTTTGACAGCACAGGTGAGAAAACATATGGATTCGCCAATCCACATGTTTTTCGTTCCTGCTGAATTTTTTGTGTAGGTGAAAAACAGCCCTACTATTGAAGAGGACGAATCCCAATTCGCCCTAAAAATAGCGAAAAGTCCTGTTTTTTCGCCTTGGCAAAAAAAATTGACCTAATTGCATATGCCAATTCGGAATTTAAAACTGCACAAGAGCCACTATTCAGTTTTCTCATGAAAAGAATCATGTTGACCAGTGTTATGTGCGAATTTGCAAATGTATGTTACTTGGCCCTCATTCCGAGTTGTTCGCTTGTTCTTTTTCATCGCATCGCAGCGATTTTCCGCAAACTGCGCATGCGCAATGTTCGCACTGCGACTGCGCCAAGTAAATTTGATAAGAAGTTTGGTATTTTACTCACGGCATTACGAGGTTTTTTCTTCGTTCTGGTGATCGGAGTGTGATTGACAAGAAGTGGGTGTTTCTGGGCGGAAACTGGCCGTTTTATGGGAGTGTGTGAAAAAACGCTGCCGTTTCTGGGAAAAACGCGGGAGTGGCTGGAGAAACGGGGGAGTGTCTGGGTGAAAGCTGGGTGTGTTTGTGACGTCAAACCAGGAACGAAACTGACTGAACTGATCGCAGTGGCAGAGTAAGTGTCGAGCTACTCAGAAACTGCTTAGAAATTTCTATTTGCAATTTTGAGAATCTTTTGTTCGCAATTTTGCTAAGCTAAGATTCACTCCCAGTAGGCGGCGGCTTAGCGTGTGCAATGCTGCTAAAAGCAGCTTGCGAGGCGAACAACTCGGAATGAGGGCCAAGAACATATTGCAGAAATGCACACACCTGAAAAATGCGAGATTCAATAAGAAATGCCAATTCACAGCAAGGTTGTGCAAATTTTCTACAAAAAGGGAAAAGTGCATTAATAAGTAGGGAAACCGTCCTGGACCGCAACAAAATGGCAACTGAGATAGCAGAACCAAATAAAAGGCAGTATTTAGTGGGCATTAGAAAAGTACTGGTGGGTTTATAGGTGTTATATGGCTAATTTGTGCATTTTTTAAAAGTAAAACAAAATATTAAAAAAGCTAACGTTTTGTTTAAATACAAACAAATAAAATGAAAAATGAAAAAAAAGTAATGTGGTAATTCGAGGCCACTTTAAATATCTGGGGAAAAATAAAAACCAACTATTTTCATTAAATATATACATTAATTACATTTGGGGTGCATAATCAAATGAAAATGTTGATTTTGGGATAATTTGAGGCCATTTTCAAATTTTGGGGGATTTGTTAATTGAAAATTTCCAGTTAGCTAATTTGTCATTGGGGAATGGAGGGGGGGGGGGGGGGGGGGGGGGGTTCAAGGAGTTCTGAAGTAAGCCCTGACTGTTTTACTTTAAAGATTTTCCCTGTTCACCTGTGCAAAACCACAAACTTCCTCTGGAAAAGCAATGAGAGTTTGCAATTGAATTGCAAATGTAATTCACAATGCGAGCACACTGTGAGAACGGCTCGCAGGACCCAATTTGCACCTAATCGACCTGTATTTTTGGTATTGGATTCCCCAGTTACAGATGTGTCCTCTTACATCTTTGCTGTATGTGCTACAAGCCGTGTTACACATAACGCGTGAGTGCCGTGTGACTCGGTAGTGCTGAGCGTCTTTTTTTCATTTTTCCCACGAAAAATGCGTTTTAGTCGCAAGTAACACGATAGGCTGTATCTGCATTCGAAAATACCACGATACAGGTTTCCAGGAAAACACTGTAGCATAGTAGTTTGCATGCAAATACAGTCGCAGTCACGCACAAAATATAGGCATACTGCATATCATTTTAATCAGCAGGAGCTGCTTGTGCGTCCTGTTTCATTACTTTGTGACTAAGACACATTTTTGCGGGAAAAATGCAAAAAAAAAATATGCTCAGCGCTATCGAGTCCCGCCATGGTTTGGTGCGACTTCAAGGGCTGTTTAGCGTAACTGCAGCAAGATGTAAGAGGACACATCTGTACCTTACATTAATGACCCACTGAACATTTTTCTGTAAAGTCATTGCATTTATATATTTTCAGGTGGAAAGGCAAGTGATATTTCTGCTGCGGGGTACACTGGGCTCCACAAGGATTGGACAATGGGGTGTAGAATAGGATCTTGATCCGAGGCACCAACAGACTCAAAGCTTTGACTGTTCCCAGAATGCCTCCCAGCACAGGAGCTCAGTTTTGTAAGTTGGTGCTGCAGTAAGCAGGCACTTAACAAAGGGTCTGCTCCCAGCAGCCCTAAGAAAAGCTTTTTATGAGGTAAAAAGTGAAGACTTCAAGGGCAGCAGCGGTGGTAAATGTCTTGTGACATTCACTGCTGCAGCCCCAGCTCTCCCCAGCGGCGCTGTACACTCCCGAGACCTGGTTGCCGGGTACCTACAGCGGAGGCTCCGGTTTTCTTCATGTTAGACACACACGGCTGGGGCTCTCCAGGATCGCGTGGCTGCGCTTCGGGAGGTGGTAAGTGGGTCCCGCTTGCGGGACTCTGTCTTTATCGCGATCCGGCGCAGTCAGTGGGAGGCGGGCCGCGCGCGCTGGCGGTGGACACTGTGGCAGTACAGGCGATCCCACTAGATCACCAGGGCATGGGCGCAGGTCAGGTTTTCTCTCTAAACCAATTCTTATATCGCCCACAGTACCTGGTGGTTTTGCCAGCTGAGGGGATAAGGCTAAGACCTGAAGCCCCTCCCCCAGCCCCAGGGCGCCATTTCTAGTAAGTGTTCCCGCCCTGGAGCTGCATATCAGTCTTTTCCTCACTCCCTTTAAGTGTCTGCGGCGCCATTATCCCTCAGCTCGGGATCCGGTCGTTTTATCGACAGTGTCTAGGTCGACAATGTTTAGGTCGACCACTATTGGTCGACAGTCACTAGGTCGACATGGATGGAAGGCCGACAGGGTTTCTAGGTCGACATGTGCTAGGTCGACAGGTCTAAAGGTCGACATGAGTTTTTCACATTTTTATTTTTTATTTTTTCATACTTAACGATCCACGTGGACTACGATTGTAACGGTAAAGTGTGCCGAGCGAAGCGGTAGCGGAGCGAAGGCACCATGCCCGAAGCATGGCGAGCGAAGCGAGCCATGCGAGGGGACGCGGTGCACTAATTTGGGATCCCGGTCACTTTACGAAGAAAACGACACAAAAAAATAATAATCCTCATGTCGACCTTTAGACCTGTCGACCTAGCACATGTCGACCTAGAAACCCTGTCGACATTCCATCCATGTCGACCTAGTGACTGTCGACTTATAGTGGTCGACCTAAACATTGTCGACCTAGACACTGTTGATAAAACGAACCACACCCCTCAGCTCACTGTTCCTGGGACTGCTTGGGCAAATCCTCCTATGTAAAGCCGCCTGGTTGTCAGCGCTGTGCCTTTACATGACACTTAAGTATTCTACCTGCCTTTTTAGACAGTGATAGTTAAGAAAGAGTGCACTTAGTCAGGGTTTTATAGTACAATTACCCTGTGATATACATCCAGTTCTTACTGTGTACTGTTATATCTATTGTTATATAGCTGTGTAAGCTAGTCCAGTGCAGTATTATTGTCAGTAATAACCTCTGCATTGTACAAACTGTGACTTTCTGTGTGTGCATTTGATAGCTGAGTGGTGTCCATTTCGTGTCTTTCACTCAACTTGCTATCCCTATATTCCATAACCTGAGGAGGCTTGGTGCGTCAGGTGTTATCTAATGTAGGATTTTCACAAAGATATACTGTATTACATATTTTTCTCTGTGATTTAGTCACCATATCTCTCCCTTATCTCTGCTAGTGCTGACTACACTGTGCAGGGGTTTGGGTTTAGAGGTATAGTGCTGCTGATAATTGTACTGTGTTAACCTCATACTGCAAGTTATATCATGTCTGCTTTTGAGGGTAACGGTTCTGGGGCTGAACACACTGCCGGTGTTGCTGATGCTACGGGGCCATATAAGGAGAATATAGCAGCTGTGGACTCTGGTTCTGGGGGCTCCTTGCCCTCCAGTGGGACTGTGGCAATGGAGGCACATACTGACCCACCGTGGGTCGCTTTTTCCACGCTTCTGCATACGCTAGTTCATAAACTAACTCCCCCTATGGGACCCCCAATGCCGGTACAACCGTATGTGGTCCCTGCAGCTAACCTGCCATGGGCGGACGATTTATCTGCTCAATTAAAGAAGTTGAACCAGTCCTTGACTACTAAAAAGTCTGACCAACGCTCGCCTACGTCCAAGAGGTCCTCTAAGCGAGCGCTTATCTCCTCACAATCCACTGCTGTCACTGACACCTCGTCTGATGAAGACGGCACATATACTGACCCCACAGGTTCTGACTCAGACACGGCTGATGGGGAGGGTAGTTCACATGTGGATGTTCCTGATCTTTTGGAGGCTATTAAGTTAATTCTGCAGATTACGGATGATCCCGAGCCATCCGTCCCTCCTAAGAAAGCAGATAGGTTCAAGCGTCAGAAGGTGGTTAAGCAAGTTTTACCTCACTCTGACCACCTAGTGGATATACGTCAGGAACCCTGGGAAAACCCGGGTACGAAGTTTGTGCCTCAAAAGAAGATGCTGGCTCGCTATCCCCTCACGCCAGAGCTGTCTAAAAATTGGGAAACGCCTCCTCCAGTGGACTCACATGTGGCTAGGATGGTGATTTCCTCAGCTCTACCTGTCACTACTGTCATGTCTCTAAATGAGCCTACGGATAAACGTGTGGAGGGTTGCCTGAAAGTGATTTACACCCTCACGGGTGCTGCACAAAGGCCCACTATTGCAGCTTCATGGGCTGCAGAGGCTATTGAAGCATGGGCCTTGGAGTTAGAAGCTGAAATCTCTTCTGACCATGCTAGACAATGCTTGTCATATTTTGTCACTAGCAGCCAAGGCCTCTACTACGTCAGTCCTGGCTCGCCGGATATTGTGGCTGAGATCCTGGTCTGTGGATCTTGACTCTAGAAAAACCCTGGAGGTACTCCCTTTCAAGGGAGATATTCTGTTTAGGGAGGACTTAAATAAGATTGTGGCTGACTTGGCTACTGCCAAAACTGCCTGTCTGCCTAATACCGCTCCTTCTGTGTCGAAGGCTAAAGGTATGTCCTTTCGCCCCTTTTGTCCTTCAGGTAAAGCAAAAGGTCAGGCGTACCATAAGTAGGCCCGCACTTCCAAACCTGGTAAGCCGAAGCCCAAAAGAGCCTTGGCTGCCCGTCAGCCAGCTGCCAAGACTGATAAGCCTGCCACATGACGGGGCGGGCCTCCCCCTGGGGGATCCCAAGGTGGGGGGCCGGCTTCTAGGGTATACCCAGGAATGGTTGAAGACCACTTCAGATGCCTGGGTACGGGAAGTTGTCACTCGAGGTTACGCCATAGCCTTCAAATACCGACCCCCTCATCGATTTTGCCAGACAGACATCCGTTTGGACCAGACAAAGGCAAAAACTCTACACTCGTGGTACAGACCCTCCTGGATACAGGAGTCGTCGTACAGGTGCCTCTTGCTCAGAGGGGCCGGGGGTACTATTCTCCGCTGTTTCTAGTCCCGAAACCGAATGGGTCCTCCCGGCCCATTCTCAACCTCAAGGCATTGAACAAGTTTGTGAAGGTTTCCAAGTTCCGTATGGAAACCCTTCGCTCTATAGTTCTGGCCTTGGAACCTGGGGACCACATGGTCTCCCTGGACATACAGGATGCTTACCTGCATATTCCTATAGCAGTGTCACATCAACAATACCTGAGGTTCGCTATTAGCAACCTACATTACCAGTTTCGGGCATTACCTTTTGGTTTAACAACGGCTCCGCGAGTCTTCACCAAAATTATGGCAGTGATGACGGTGGTACTCCGCCATCAAGGGGCCAGGATACTGACGTATCTGGACGACTTGTTAATCCTGGCAAATTCCCCAGATCTTCTCCTGCGTCATCTGGATATGACGGTCCGGTTTCTACAAGCCCACGGGTGGCTCATCAACCGGAAGAAATCCTCCCTGGTCCCTGCTCAGAACATGGTGCACCTGGGAGCGTTGTTGGACACTCACAACCAGAGGTTGTTCTTGTCTCAGGAGAAAGTCCTGAAGATTCAGGACAGGATTCGTGTCGATACATTCGGCAATGCAGGTGCTGGGCCTAATGGTATCAGCATTCAACATGGTGGAGTATGCTCAATTCCATTCTTGCCCCCTCCAGAGGCTGATTCTAGCCAAGTGGGACGGCCTGCCTCACCGGATCAGGTCTCAAATGATCTTCTTGACTCCAGAGGTCCGTCTGTCGCTACACTGGTGGCTCCGGGACCAACAATTGTGCAGGGGTCGTCCCTTCTGGATATCCGACTGGGTCCTGTTGACGACAGATGCCAGTCTAAGAGGTTGGGGCGCGGTGCTGGAGCAACACTCCCTTCAGGGTCGGTGGACCAAGGAGGAATCTCTCCTCTCGATCAACATTCTGGAATTGCGGGCGGTCTTCAATGCGTTGAACCTGGCCCAGTATTTAATTCAGAACCGTCCTGTTCAAGTGCAGTTGGACAACGCCACCACAGTGGCTTACATAAATCATCAAGGCGGCTCTCGAAGCCGTTTGTCAATGAAGGAAGTCTCACGGATTCTACGTTGGGCGGAACGCCATCTACCGGCCATATCGGCAATATTCATTCCGGGAGTCCTGAATTGGGAAGTGGACTTTCTCAGTCGTCAGGACGTGCATGCCGGCGAGTGGGGCCTCCATCCAGAAGTGTTTCAACTCCTCGTGGAAAAGTGGGGTCTTCCAGATGTGGATCTGATGGCATCTCGACACAATCACAAGGATTCCGGTCTTCGGAGCAAGGACAAGGGATCCTCAAGCAGCATTCGTGGATGCACTGGCGGTGCCGTGGAGGTTTCGGCTGCTGTATGTGTTCCCTCTGGTGTCGCTTCTGCCCAGGGTAATTCGGAAGTTCAAGCAAGAAAAAGGAAATCTGCTTCTCATAGCTCCAGCGTGGCCCAGATGGCACTGGTTCTCAGACCTGCAGGGCCTATTGTCAGAGCGTCCAATTCTACATCCACAACATCCAGACCTCCTCATTCAGGGCCCCTGTGTCTACCAGGACCTAGCCCGGCTGTCTTTGACGGCGTGGCTCTTGAAGCTTCCGTCTTGAGGGCTAAGGGTTTTTCTGAAGAGGTCATTAAAACTATGTTGCGGGCCCGGAAACCGGCTTCTGCTCGGATTTACCATAGGGTCTGGCATTCCTACTTTGTTTGGTGCACATCTAACAATTATGACGCTTCCAAGTTTAGTACAGCCAAGCTTTTGACTTTTCTGCTGCAAGGCCTAGAGTTGGGCCTGCGTCTGGCCTCCCTAAAGGTTCATATTTCTTCCCTGTCGGTGTGGTTTCAGAGAAAAATTGCGACTTTGCCTGATGTTCATACTTTCACTCAGGGTGTGTTGCGTATCCAACCTCCCTATGTCCCGCCTGTGACTCCTTGGGACTTGTCGGTGGTTTTGGAGGCGTTGCAGGAGCCTCCGTTTGAACCCCTTGGTTCAGCTGACCTTAAGTGGCTTTCCCTTAAGGTGGTGTTCTTGCTGGCTATTGCCTCTGCTA
Source organism: Pseudophryne corroboree (assembly GCF_028390025.1). NCBI lineage: Eukaryota > Metazoa > Chordata > Amphibia > Anura > Myobatrachidae > Pseudophryne > Pseudophryne corroboree. The sequence continues at coordinate 506,162,219 of NC_086446.1, read as the reverse complement.
GAAGAGTGTCGGATCTGGGTGCCTTGTCTTGTAGTTCCCCATATCTGATTTTTCAACGTGATTGGGCGGTTCTTAGGACTCGTCCCGGATATTTACCTAAGGTGGTTTCTTTGTTTCATCTTAATCAGGAGATTGTGGTTCCGGCCTTTGTATCTCCTGATTTGTCTCCCAAAGAGCGGTCTTTGGATGTGGTACGGGCTCTCCGTATCTATGTGAAGAGAACTGCTTCTATCTGAAAATCTGATTCTCTCTTGTATTGTTTGGATTTCACAAACGTGGCTGGCCTGCTCACAAGCAGACCCTGGCCTGATGGATTAGAATGGTGATTGCACATGCTTATGTGAAGGCTGGTCCCTCTGCTCCTGTTCACATTAAGGCCCATTCTACTTGGTCCGTTGGACCTTCTTGGGCGGCCCAACGTGGTGCGACCCTTGGACAATTGTGCAAGGCGGCTACGTGGTCTTCCGGGAACACTTTCATAAGGTTTTATGCCTTCGATACTGCCGCTTCCCAGGATGCTTCCTTTGGACGCCGGGTTCTTGTGCCCGCTACAGTGCATCCCCTCCCATAAGGAACTGCTTTAGGGCATCCCCATTGTCCAATCCTTGTGGAGCCCAGTGTACCCCGCAGCAGAAAACTAGTTTTATGGTAAGAACTTACCTTTGTTAAAACTCTTTCTGCGAGGTAAACTGGGCTCCACAAGTTGCCCACCCTGACGCACTTAGCTTCTTTGGGTTGGTATGGCATTAGCCGCTGACACTTCTCTTGTCGCGAGAGTGTGGTGTATGTGGCTACCAACTGTTGTCATCTCTTTTCCTGCTACTGCATTGGACTGGTTAACTAAAAACTGAGCTCCTGTGCTGGGAGGCGGGGTGATATAGGAGGCGGCGCTGTGCATTCTGGGAACAGTTAAAGCTTTGAGCCTGTTGGTGCCTCACATCAAGATCCTATTCTACACCCCACTGTCAAATCCTTGTGGAGCCCAGTGTACCTCGCAGAAAGAGTTTTAACAAAAGGTAAGTTCTTACCATAAAGCTCGTTTTTCCACATATGTGAAATAGATCATAATAGCTATAAATCTCTAGGAAATGTATGTTTGCGTAATTTTCTGATACAGTATGGCCCCTTTTGTGATAGAGATTACATCAGTGAGTATATTTATGGTATAACAGTGTTGTAAATATTCCATCAGTATGTGTTTTAAGAAAAACTGTTGCCACTTCAGTTTAAGAAGTATGATATTTCCTACTGCTTTATCCAAATTGTTTATACTGTATTTAAATCCTTTCACGTTTATTCAGACCTGTACACCAATAGTTCAGTAATCCCAATGTTTTTGGTATAGTGACACATATGCCATATTAGTCAGAACACTAGGATATAATATAACTGCCTTCCTTTTGTCTTCTTAGTTGTACTGTATTTCATTTATTCCCCACAATAGATTGATTTCTCCATTAAGACCCTTCTGTTTGCCTGTACCACTACAATTTTAATAAATAACACAATCTGCTGAGATTAGGTCCTCTTTTATAAAATAAAAAAAAAGAAAATAAAATTAAATGGCACAATCTATCCAGCAAATCTTTAAATAAGGGTAGTAATTCAGCACCTTGGGCATCTATAAGGCACATGTTAAAATTAGGTCATAGCACTGGAACCTCTCCATTGATCATTGTGTCAGATGACAGTGAGATTACAGCATTGTCAGAGAGAATGATGGATTTTCCTGGCTTGCACCTGCATGCTTGACTTCTGCTTTACCCGCTCTGCGCTAATCCGACAACGTGATATGGTGCATTCGGTGTTACTTCCACAGCACGACCCTCCACAATTTTTTATCCACAGAATATTATATTTTTCATAGCACGGATCTGTGCAATATAATATTCACTCCATATGACCCACAGCACGGTTTACTGCAATATTATACTCAGGATATGTTATATTATCCAGAACAGTGTATAGCTCTCCCAAGACCTTAACACAATATCGCTCCTGTATCCTTTACTTCATAATTATAACACTGAATTTAATGCTGAAGCTGAATTAACCAATATTCTATTTCTTCATGCAATATTTAATAACCTGTATTGTTTTATATTTGTGTGCTGATGAATTACTGGTGCGTGGTTTTGTGAGCCTAAAAGCCTCCATACATCAGCAGTACCAAGAAAAAACAGCTCACAGTCTCTGTGAAAACCCCCCCCCCCCCATTCAAAGATTCTCCAATCCACCAATCTGTGCCCACACATTACACATTTTGCAGTGTTCTGCAGATCATTTTCAGCAAATACAGATCTGCCAATCTTGAAATGCTTATCATTTTACTAGTAACAGTCTGCAAAGCTGCTGATTGTTACCATACACTAGCAATCTGCAGCCCCAATTGATCTGTGAAATTAAACATGTTGAAAAATCTGAATTAACAATTCCAATCATTTTTTTTGGCCAGAATCTGTGATCTGTGAACCCCTTACATTGCATATTTTTACACAATCATCTGCAAAACACCAGATTGCCTCAGTTGACCAAATGAGGAAAAATGAAACCTTATTTGCAAAATGAGTGACATGTAGTCAGCGTTTCGGGGAGGCTAGAAAATTACATATGTGTCAGGACTGCCTTCTGGGCATGCTAAAGTCAGCCACTGCGAATTCGCTTCCAGCTGGAGAGCCCTCTCCGTCTTAAGTGAGCCAATGTTTCTGAGACAGCTTAGATTTACTCAGAAGTTCGATGCTTGACCGTTGTGCATCCGATGTTTGTGCTTTTCAAACGAGCAACAGATGTTAGATGCCTATAGTGTAAGTCTCTATGCCCAAGATGTTAGCATATTTTCGCAATTGTGCAGCCAGCGAAATCGCATCTGTGAATGCATTTGCGTACATCTGTATATCAGACACTGCATTTGGTGTAATTGACCACATTTATTTTTCTTGTGCTTCTATAAACAGTAATAAAAACATGATGCACTGATTCCATTTTTTGCACTGATTCCATTTTTTTGGATTGTAGTAGTACCAACATAAATTATACCTTGTTTAATCATGAATAATTTTTCTTTTCAGAAAAAAATAGTAATTTGCTAATTCAAGAAATATGAACTAAAATCATTTTTTTCTTAATAAACCCTGCAAAGAAAATTTTGATTTCCCTTTTCAGCATTCACCACATCAATTTTTAAATGTGTAGTGTATGTACTATAATATAGTAGTCCAAGAAAGCCTACCATTTTTTAAAATAACAATAATAATAATAATTTTATTTATATAGCGCTCTTTCTCCAATAGGACTCAAGGCGCTTAACAGATACATAGAATAATATAGGGGGTCATTCCGACCCATTCACACGCAGCGGTTTGTCGCTGCGGTGCAAACGGGTCCAGAATGCGCATGCGCGGCAGCCGCACTGCGCATGCACGATGTTGCCCGGCGACAGGGGATGCCGGGTTACGTCGCATCCTACGACGGTAGTGGTCGCAAAGAAGATTGACAGAAAGAAGGCGTACCTGGGCAGATCCGGACCGTTGGAGACCGTTTTCGGGGAGTGGAGAAGAAAATGCAGGCGTGTCCAGCAGAACGGAGGGCGGATGTTTGACATCAAAGCAGGCCCCAGCATCGCAGAGATTGTCGCACAGGGTAAGTATGTCCAGGCCTAGTCTACTTTTGCTTGAAATTTTTTTAGCTTAGCAGGCTGCACAAGCGATCACAGCCCTGCTAAGCTAAAATACACTCCCCCATAGGCGTGTATTAGTTGATCGCAGCAGCAGCAAAAAGTTGCTGGCTGCAATCAACTTGGAATGACCACCATAGTACAGAAACAATGAGGTACAGAACAGCTTTCCATAAAATACAGAAGCATGTAGATACTAAAGGGACATTATGGGAATGCTTAAGTAAACAGGAAAGTCTTGAGTCTATTTTTGAAGGATTCTATAGTTGGGGCCTCTCGCACTGTGTGAGGAAGTGAGTTTTGTAGAGTCGGAGACGCATGACTAAAAGCTCAACCCCCAGATGGAGATTCTAGGTACTGCTAAAAGTCCTTAATCTACAGATCGCAGTAATCGAGTGGGGCCGTATGGAATCAGAAGCTGCTTCAGGTACCTTGGTCCCTGGTCATGTAGTGCTTTGAAACTCAGTTAGCCAATCTTGAAGATGATTCGCCATCTTACAGGCAGCCAGTTAAGGGAGTAGAGGATGGGTGTTATGTGGCTAGTACGGGGCTGGTTGGTTAACAGCCTGGAAGCTGTGTTTTGCACCAGCTATAAGCGCTGCAATTCTTTTGCTGGGAGACCAATGTAGAGGCCATTACAGTATTTTAATTGAGATGATAAAAATGCATGTATGACATTTGGCAGATCATCTGAGGGAATTAAGTGCTTGATTCTGGCTATGTTCCTCAGGTTAAAGAATGAAGATTTGACTGTGGCTGATATCTGATGTTTAAGTGTCAAGCCACCATCCAGGACAACGCCAAGATTCCGCACACAATCAGTGGTTTGTATTTCTGAATCCCTGAGTGTAAGTCCAGTTGGCTGGCTATGCTGCTGTCTTGTCCTTTGATGTTGCGGTCCTATCATAAGGACCTCTGTTTTATCCAGGTTCAGTCGCAGCCAACTGGGACTCATCCACTTCAAGAGCTCAGCTAGATAGCCATTTAGGGTTGCTATTGGGTTATCAGTGCCCGGAGCAAAGGACAAGTACAGTTGTGTGTCATCTGCATAGCAGTGGTAGACCAGACCATGGTGCCTAAATAGTTCACCCAGTAGGAGCATGTATATTGCAAAAAGCACGGGGTATAGTATAGAACCTTGTGGGACACCACATGCAATGGCACTGATGGTGATGAGTATACTCCAGACGATACTCTCTGTGACCTGCCTGTGGGAAATGATTTGAACCAGTTTAGGACTGTGCCATTCAGTCCACAAAAATATATCAGTCACTCAATCAGAAGCCCATGGTCCACGGTATCAAATGCTGCAGAGAGCTCCAGAAGGATTAAGTTTGAACAGTCACCTCTGTCTCTTGCCATCAGAAGATCATTTAACACACACACCAGGGCTGTTTCAGTGCAATGTCTTCTCCTGGGTTTCCAGTTGATTTGCAACCACTTTCTCAATAACCTTTCCTAGAAAAGGAAGGTTTGATACCGGTCTGTAGTTGGTCATGCAGTCGGGATCTAAATTAGGTTTTTTAAGAAGAGTTCTAACAATTGCTTCCTTTAGGGGTCCAGGAAAAATGCCTGTCTGCACAGAGCATTGAACAATTTTTGCAAAGACGGGACCAATTATATCCATACAACCTATTAGAAGCTTGGTTGAGGCAGGGTCCAGATCACAGGTGGTGGGACGCAAAATCCGAGCAATTTCAGCAATGTCCTTTACATCCACTGGGTCAAAGCTGGTCCATGAAGGCAGGTGGCTCACATTGGCAGGCTTTGTAATTTGGTACTCCTTTGATTGCACTGTGGAGATTCCAGCCCGGATGGTGGATATTTTCTCTGCAAAGAAGTTTGCAAACTTGTTGCATCTTGCGTGGGAGAGGGTTTCATCAGTCTGCAGGCATGCTGGCTTGCAAAGCATCTCCACTGTGCGGAAAATTTGATCTGGTCTATTGTTTGCTGCTATGATCTCATTTTACAGGAACTGTGATTTCTTATGGGTGATTGTCGATTGATATTCTTCATTATGCTTTATTAGTTTTATTTTGTCATCCACTAGGTTAGTCTTCCTCCATCATCTTTCCAGTCTACGCCCCCTTTTCTTGAGCTCACTAACACAGTTGTCGAACCAGGGAGCTTGGCGTTGTGGTTTACGAGGTCTTATACACACAGGGGCGATAATATCAATTGCAGCCATAGCATCCCTATTATAATAATGGAATAGGGAGCATGGATCTTCACAGGCACCCAGTATAGCAGAGAGATCCATATTTGCTGCAAAAGCCTCGGGAGTCATATATCTCTTTGGACGATACCTGGTCAACTCCACGGGAAAAGATCTAATTTGAGGGGTTGCAACTGAGAACCAAAGGGAGTGGTGGTATGATCAGATGACTGGGTTTCTTTTTAGGTCATTGACTTCTAATCCAATCTGAAAGACAAGATCAAGAGTGTGGCCACTGTTTTGTGTGGCAGAAGGAATGACCTGTGTGAAGCCCAGAACATTCATTGTGCACAGGAGGTCTTGGCCAAGGCGTGAGAGCTTATCATCCCCCCATGCATTGAAATCCCCAAGAATGAGCCATCTTTGATGTTCCAGAACCAGGCCAGCAACAGTGTCTGCAATTTCTTGGAGAAATATCTTTCCATTACCAGGGGACCGGTAAATGAGAAGTACTCTGAAACCTAATCCTGTCGAACTCCGGGCAGCAATGCACTTGAATGAGCGAGTAATTTCAATAGGGTGGACCCTAAGTTTAAGTTCTTTTTTGAAGCAGATAGCCACCCCACCACCCCTGCAGTCCAGTCTTGGGTTGTGGATGACGGAGTAGTTTGTTGGGACCGCAGCCTCCAATATAGCCAGGTTTCTGTAATACAGGCTAGATCTGCAGATTCGTTAAGGTCAGCAATTGTTGCAGTCTTGTTTCTTATAGATCTGGCATTACAAAGGACTGACCTGATTGGGCATACCAGAGGGCCTTTAGTTTTCTTTATGTTAAGTGAAGGAGCTCTGTTTATGGGAGTCACAAAGCGAGAATTTACAGTTCTGATCTTCCAAGCACAGGGCCGTCTTTTGGGTTTTTGGTATCACTTCTATTTGATTGTTCTTTGAAGCTGGGGGTGAGCAGGTGGGCAAAGGACTTAGGTGGTTACCAGGGAAAATAAATTTCCGGCCTGCACACTTCCCACGATTGTGCCAGTGTTTTTTTTTAAATGACAAGGGATGGAGAATAGAAGCCTGTGATGATGTAATAGGAACTGCAGTACGTGGAGGGCGGAGTGAAAGAATGAAGCTGGAGGAATATGTATACATTAGGTCATCAATGACAGATTACTATAAGTATGAGCTGCATATGATGATGAGAGAGGGAGAGAAAGCAGTATTTCCCCCCCCCCCAATTCGGTATGTGATCCAAAAATTATGATGGGTTCATGTACAGAGTTATTGTATAACCTATTGCTGCTCTTTAATCCAATGGGTATATTTAAAACAAGTGATAAATAAAATAACTTTGCTTTTTCTGTTGCTGATTTAGTCAATTATTCCAGGACAAACCAGGCTTGTGGAAAGGTGTTAGAATCCAATTCCTATTGTGTAGGTGTAGGTGTGAAAAATCTCAGTGTGAGAGGCCTTTGAAGTAGATTTCTTGTTGGGATAGTGATAACATGTGGCCAGGGTCCTGCAGTTTGAAATGAACAGTGACCCTTCAGCAATTCAGAGCCTGAATATATTGTATATTAGTTGATTAATGCAAAAAGTCAGAGTTATTTGTTTCTCAGGGAACAGAGGTGAATGATGTTTAAGTGAGGGGCTGGATGGAGCCAAAGATAGGTTGTAGTTCACAGTACCTTGTCTGGGATGTCCAATGCAGAGCACAGTAAATGCCAAACTGAAGGACTTCTCAGTGGAGAGATGTAGAGGTTTCAATCCAGTGTGTATCTCAGCGCAGGAATGCAATCCGTTGGTTTTGATGAGATGACCACGTAGAGTAGTACAAGTTAAAGGTAACTCCTTGGATATTTATGATGATTCATAAGTCAGTTGTGGTGAATTTAAGATGTTTTATGGAGATGATCAGGAGCATGCAAAAGGTGAGGCAGCCATTTTGGGCGCCAGCAGCAGTATAGACTACCTACTGCATTAAATGAGGTTATCTCTTTTTATTTGACACAAAAACTGGGCTTTAGGACCCCCTCATCAGTGGAAAATGTTTTTTTGTGTGTGTATTGTTTAAGTTATTATCAGGTGATCACCAGACAGGATGGTATCGAGACCTCAGCATCTGGGATGCCAATAGATACCGACAGCAGCATCCAGAATGCTCAGGATCCCGACACCTATTTGGTGAGTAATCTACTCCTAACCCCTAATCCTCCTTTCCCACAGCCTGACTCTAACCCTTCCCCCCCGCAGCTTAACCATAACCCTCTCCAGTAGTGTCTAACCTTAATTCCCCTTCCCGCAGCCTAATCCTAATCCTCACTCCTCTGTAGTCTAATCCTAACCCTGGGGTGCCTAACACTAACCCTCCCTCTCCGCAGCCTAACCCAGCCCTTCAACAGACAATAAGCATTATGAGGCCCCATTATTTGAAAGAGGAAACTCTCTTTTAAAATGGGTGCCCCTTAATTATTGGTAGACCTTTCCCCATGCCTGGGCTACATGATTTTTCTGTCATGCAGAGGGTTAATATCTGTTGATCATGGAGGCTCCTCTCCCCTTAAAGTCCCTTCCTCCACCATTTTAATAAAGTTTTTTAGTAGCAGTTCCTTGGCACATACTATCACTGGTGACACTTCCTCATTCAACCGCGGCCACTGCAAGCAACTGATGGGGACATGGTAATTTTCTTTTAGGAGGTTCTACTAGTCGCTGTGGAGGACAAGTGGGGATCATACTGCACTCTTGGTATATACTTGTCCTCCACAGTGAAGTGGTTAACCCTTAGTATACCAAGGGGGGTCTTCTGAGGACCCCAGAATGTTATTTTTTGTGATCCTGCTGTGTCTATAACAACTATTTTACTCCTGATTTGTAGGTGTACCGCATCGGATTAAGATAAATACTGTGTAATTAAGCTTATAAATGTTCTTTCAAAAAAACAGTAAATAATAAAAAACACTATACTACGTTACAAATGCAGAACGTTTTATATGTGAGAAACACAGGAAAACAACCCCCACTGTGACATGTGCTAAGGACGGTAACGATGGCAACACATGAATAGTGATGTATTGTTACCGTAGTAAAATGATATAACCTTTTTACAAGAAAATACAGTATCCAATCGGATGTAAAAATGTACACACTGTAATGAAGAAGAATATCTGCCTTTTATTGGCTAACTACTCTTGAAATAAACAAAATATTTTATGCTAACTGTCGTACCCTTACTAGAACGTATCCCTTCAGAAACCGAAAAAACATAAATGTAGTATTTTACCGCATCAAACAGTTGAGAATTTAGACAAAAAAACGTGCAGTCCTCTGAAGACCCCAGCTTGGTAAAGTACATTGACGAGGTAGGCTTGGTATATTAAGGCAGGGCCGGCTCCAGGCCTACTAGTACCCTGAGCGAGAACATGTAAAAGCGCCCCCCCCCCCCCCCATATGCGCGCGCCGAAGGCGCGCACGCTCCAGGAAAAGTGGGCATGGCCTCTGGAAAAGTGGGCTTGGCCTCATAACTTTATATTATTAGACTATAAATAAATATATTTTCACACCCCCTCTAAGCACACAATTAGCAGCCTTACACATAACAGCCACAGTAGGGTTCCTTACACACAATGTCTCCAGTATAGTGTCAGATACACATAATGTGCAGTGCCAGATAGACATGACATGCCCCCAGCAGTGCCAGCTACACACAATATACCCCCCAGCAGTGCCAGATAGACATGACATGCCCCCCAGCAGTGCCAGCTACACACAATATACCCCCCAGCAGTGCCAGATAGACATGACATGCCCCCAGCAGTGCCAGCTACACACAATATACCCCCCAGCAGTGCCAGCTACACATGATAGTGTTCACTTTTTAGGGCAGGGTGCTGATCACAGGGAGGGCAAAATGATGTACATACTGTAATGCTTGGTGCTCATCTACCTACACGGTAAAGCATGGACAGTGCGCGCCGAAGGTGCGCAGCAAAAATTTAGGGGTGTTGCTTCGTGGGAAAGGTGCGTGGCCACATAATAGTGGCAATTCGCATTACACCACACAGTAGTGCAGTTAATACACACTGCACCAGGTAGAACCTCCTAGACACTTTGCGCCAGGCAGAGCACGTTAGACACTTTGCGCCAGGCAGAGCACGTTAGACACTTTGCGCCAGGCAGAGCACGTTAGACACTTTGCGCCAGGCAGAGCACGTTAGACACTTTGCGCCAGGCAGAGCACGTTAGACACTTTGCGCCAGGCAGAGCACGTTAGACACTTTGCGCCAGGCAGAGCACGTTAGACACTTTGCGCCAAGCAGAGCACGTTAGACACTTTGCGCCAGGCAGAGCACATTAGACACTTTGCGCCAGGCAGAGCACTGAGACTCATTGCCTAGCCACAGACGCCTAGCGGGAACACTACATGATATGCTACCCAGCCGTGCCAGCTACACATGACATGCCCCCCAGCAGTGCCAGATACATAAATGCCCCCACAGTGCCAGATACATAAGTGCCCCCACAGTGCAGATATGCCCCCACAGTGCCAGATACAGTACATAAGTGCCCCCACAGTGCCAGACGCATAAATGCCCCCACAGTGCAGATATGCCCCCCACAGTGCCAGATGCATAAATGCCCCCACAGTGCCAGATGCATAAATGCCCCCACAGTGCAAGATGCATAAATGCCCCCACAGTGCCAGATACATAAATGCCCCCACAGTACCAGATGTCCCCACAGTTCCAGATACATAAATGCCCCTACAGTGCCAGATACAGAAATGCCCCCACAGTGCCAGATATGCCCCCACAGTGCCAGATAAATGCCCCCACAGTGCCAGATAAATGCCCCCACAGTGCCAGATAAATGCCCCCACAGTGCAGATATGCCCCCACAGTGCCAGATACATAAATGCCCCCACAGTGCCAGATACATAAATGCCCCCACAGTGCAGATATGCCTCCTCAGTGCCAGATACATAAATGCCCCCACAGTGCCAGATACATAAGTGCCCCCACAGTGCAGATATGCCCCCACAGTGCCAGATACATAAGTGCCCCCACAGTGCCAGATGCATAAATGCCCCCACAGTGCAGATATGCCCCCACAGTGCCAGATGCATAAATGCCCCCACAGTGCCAGATGCATAAATGCCCCCACAGTGCAAGATGCATAAATGCCCCCACAGTGCAGATATGCCCCCACAGTGCCAGATACATAAATGCCCCCACAGTGCAGATATGCCCCCACAGTGCCAGATACATAAATGCCCCCACAGTGCCAGATACAAAAGTGCCCCCACAGTGCAGATATGCCCCCACAGTGCCAGATACATAAATGCCCCCACAGTGCAGATATGCCTCCACAGTGCCAGATACATAAGTGCCCCCACAGTGCAGATATGCCCCCACAGTGCCAGATACATAAGTGCCCCCACAGTGCCAATATGCCCCAATGCCAGATACACATGTCCCATGCCCCCAGGCCCCAGTGCCAGACATGTCCCCAGTGCCAGATATCCCCCCCCCCTCCCTCCCTCCCTCACCTGCTCCTGTGCAGCTCATCGGTCAGCGCATCTTTTGCTGAGGTTGCTGTTCTTTGGCTGAGGGCAGGGAGGAGAGCGCAGCGTGCACCTCTCCTAGGAGCCCTCAACCTCCGGCTGCCGCGGCGGTGTACAGGTTCAGTTAGGCGCCGGTCCGCAAGCCAATCAAAGCTCGCGGTCCGGCAGCCAATCAGCCTCAGCTGCCGGACCGCGAGCTCTGGTTGGCTCACGGGCCAGCGCTGGTTAGCAGGGAGGGGAGGGGAGCGGACTGCAGCTGTAGTGACGGCTCCAGGCTCCAATATGGCGGCCAGAGCTAGCGGCGCCCATAAAGTGCGGCACCCTGTTCGGCCGCTCTATTGGAACATGCCTGGAGCCGGCCCTGTATTAAGGGTTAAGAGTAGAGATGTGCACTTGAAATTTTTCGGGTTTTGTGTTTTGGTTTTGGGTTCGGTTCCGCGGCCGTGTTTTGGGTTCGACCGCGTTTTGGCAAAACCTCACCGAATTTTTTTTGTCGGATTCGGGTGTGTTTTGGATTTGGGTGTTTTTTTCAAAAAACACTAAAAAACAGCTTAAGTCATAGAATTTGGGGGTCATTTTGATCCCAAAGTATTATTAACCTCAAAAACCATAATTTCCACTCATTTTCAGTCTATTCTGAACACCTCACACCTCACAATATTATTTTTAGTCCTAAAATTTGCACCGAGGTCGCTGGATGACTAAGCTAAGCGACCCTAGTGGCCGACACAAACACCTGGCCCATCTAGGAGTGGCACTGCAGTGTCACGCAGGATGGCCCTTCCAAAAAAAACACTCCCCAAACAGCACATGACGCAAAGAAAAAAAGAGGCGCAATGAGGTAGCTGTGTGAGTAAGCTAAGCGACCCTAGTGGCCGACACAAACACCTGGCCCATCTAGGAGTGGCACTGCAGTGTCACGCAGGATGGCCCTTCCAAAAAACACTCCCCAAACAGCACATGACGCAAAGAAAAAAAGAGGCGCAATGAGGTAGCTGTGTGAGTAAGGTAAGCGACCCTAGTGGCCGACACAAACACCTGGCCCATCTAGGAGTGGCACTGCAGTGTCACGCAGGATGGCCCTTCAAAAAAATACTCCCCAAACAGCACATGACGCAAAGAAAAATTAAAGAAAAAAGAGGTGCAAGATGGAATTGTCCTTGGGCCCTCCCACCCACCCTTATGTTGTATAAACAGTAGAGATGAGCGCCGGAAATTTTTCGGGTTTTGTGTTTTGGTTTTGGGTTCGGTTCCGCGGCCGTGTTTTGGGTTCGACAGCGTTTTGGCAAAACCTCACCGAATTTTTTTTGTCGGATTCGGGTGTGTTTTGGATTCGGGTGTTTTTTTTCAAAAAACCCTAAAAAACAGCTTAAATCATAGAATTTGGGGGTCATTTTGATCCCAAAGTATTATTAACCTCAAAAACCATAATTTGCACTCATTTTCAGTCTATTCTGAATACCTCACACCTCACAATATTATTTTTAGTCCTAAAATTTGCACCTAGGTCGCTGGATGACTAAGCTAAGCGACCCTAGTGGCCGACACAAACACCGGGCCCATCTAGGAGTGTCACTGCAGTGTCACGCAGGATGTCCCTTCCAAAAAACCCTCCCCAAACAGCACATGACGCAAAGAAAAAAAGAGGCGCAATGAGGTAGCTGTGTGAGTAAGATAAGCGACCCTAGTGGCTGACACAAACACCGGGCCCATCTAGGAGTGGCACTGCAGTGTCACGCAGGATGTCCCTTCCAAAAAACCCTCCCCAAACAGCACATGACGCAAAGAAAAATTAAAGAAAAAAGAGGTGCAAGATGGAATTGTCCTTGGGCCCTCCCACCCACCCTTATGTTGTATAAACAGGACATGCACACTTTAACCAACCCATCATTTCAGTGACAGGGTCTGCCACACGACTGTGACTGAAATGACGGGTTGGTTTGGACCCCCACCAAAAAAGAAGCAATTAATCTCTCCTTGCACAAACTGGCTCTACAGAGGCAAGATGTCCACCTCATCATCATCCTCCGATATATCACCCCTTTCACTGTGTACATCCCCCTCCTCACAGATTATCAATTCGTCCCCACTGGAATCCACCATCTCAGCACCCTGTGTACTTTGTGGAGGCAATTGCTGCTGGTGAATGTCTCCACGGAGGAATTGATTATAATTCATTTTAATGAACATCATCTTCTCCACATTTTCTGGATGTAACCTCGTACGCCGATTGCTGACAAGGTGAGCGGCGGCACTAAACACTCTTTCGGAGTACACACTTGTGGGAGGGCAACTTAGGTAGAATAAAGCCAGTTTGCGCAAGGGCCTCCAAATTGCCTCTTTTTCCTGCCAGTATAAGTACGGACTGTGTGACGTGCCTACTTGGATGCGGTCACTCATATAATCCTCCACCATTCTTTCAATGGTGAGAGAATCATATGCAGTGACAGTAGACGACATGTCCGTAATCGTTGTCAGGTCCTTCAGTCCGGACCAGATGTCAGCATCAGCAGTCGCTCCAGACTGCCCTGCATCACCGCCAGCGGGTGGGCTCGGAATTCTGAGCCTTTTCCTCGCACCCCCAGTTGCGGGAGAATGTGAAGGAGGAGATGTTGTTGACAGGTCGCGTTCCGCTTGACTTGACAATTTTCTCACCAGCAGGTCTTTCAACCCCAGCAGACTTGTGTCTGCCGGAAAGAGAGATCCAAGGTAGGTTTTAAATCTAGGATCGAGCACGGTGGCCAAAATGTAGTGCTCTGATTTCAACAGATTGACCACCCGTGAATCCTTGTTAAGCGAATTAAGGGCTCCATCCACAAGTCCCACATGCCTAGCGGAATCGCTCCGTGTTAGCTCCTCCTTCAATGTCTCCAGCTTCTTCTGCAAAAGCCTGATGAGGGGAATGACCTGACTCAGGCTGGCAGTGTCTGAACTGACTTCACGTGTGGCAAGTTCAAAGGGCATCAGAACCTTGCACAACGTTGAAATCATTCTCCACTGCGCTTGAGACAGGTGCATTCCACCTCCTATATCGTGCTCAATTGTATAGGCTTGAATGGCCTTTTGCTGCTCCTCCAACCTCTGAAGCATATAGAGGGTTGAATTCCACCTCGTTACCACTTCTTGCTTCAGATGATGGCAGGGCAGGTTCAGTAGTTTTTGGTGGTGCTCCAGTTTTCTGTACGTGGTGCCTGTACGCCGAAAGTGTCCCGCAATTCTTCTGGCCACCGACAGCATCTCTTGCACGCCCCTGTCGTTTTTTAAAAAATTCTGCACCACCAAATTCAAGGTATGTGCAAAACATGGGACGTGCTGGAATTTGCCCAGATTTAATGCACACACAATATTGCTGGCGTTGTCCGATGCCACAAATCCACAGGAGAGTCCAATTGGGGTAAGCCATTCCGCGATGATCTTCCTCAGTTGCCGTAAGAGGTTTTCAGCTGTGTGCGTATTCTGGAAACCGGTGATACAAAGCGTAGCCTGCCTAGGAAAGAGTTGGCGTTTGCGAGATGCTGCTACTGGTGCCGCCGCTGCTGTTCTTGCGGCGGGAGTCCATACATCTACCCAGTGGGCTGTCACAGTCATATAGTCCTGACCCTGCCCTGCTCCACTTGTCCACATGTCCGTGGTTAAGTGGACATTGGGTACAACTGCATTTTTTAGGACACTGGTGACTCTTTTTCTGAGGTCTGTGTACATTTTCGGTATCGCCTGCCTAGAGAAATGGAACCTAGATGGTATTTGGTACCGGGGACACAGTACCTCCAACAAGTCTCTAGTTGGCTCTGCAGTAATGATGGATACCGGAACCACGTTTCTCACCACCCAGGATGTCAAGGCCTCACTTATCCGCTTTGCAGTAGGATGACTGCTGTGATATTTCATCTTCCTCGCAAAGGACTGTTGGACAGTCAATTGCTTGGTGGAAGTAGTACAAGTGGTCTTACGACTTCCCCTCTGGGATGACCATCGACTCCCAGCAGCAACAACAGCAGCGCCAGCAGCAGTAGGCGTTACACGCAAGGATGCATCGGAGGAATCCCAGGCAGGAGAGGAATCATCAGAATTGCCAGTGACATGGCCTGCAGGACTATTGGCATTCCTGGGGAAGGAGGAAATTGACACTGAGGGAGTTGGTGGGGTGGTTTGCGTGAGCTTGGTTACAAGAGGAAGGGATTTACTGGTCAGTGGACTGCTTCCGCTGTCGGCCCAAGTTTTTGAACTTGTCACTGACTTATTATGAATGCGCTGCAGGTGACGTATAAGGGAGGATGTTCCGAGGTGGTTAACGTCCTTACCCCTACTTATTACAGCTTGACAAAGGGAACACACGGCTTGACACCTGTTGTCCGCATTTCTGGTGAAATACTTCCACACCGAAGAGCTGATTTTTTTGGTATTTTCACCAGGCATGTCAACGGCCATATTCCTCCCACGGACAACAGGTGTCTCCCCGGGTGCCTGACTTAAACAAACCACCTCACCATCAGAATCCTCCTGGTCAATTTCCTCCCCAGCGCCAGCAACACCCATATCCTCCTCATCCTGGTGTACTTCAACACTGACATCTTCAATCTGACTATCAGGAACTGGACTGCGGGTGCTCCTTCCATCACTTGCAGGGGGCGTGCAAATGGTGGAAGGTGCATGCTCTTCACGTCCAGTGTTGGGAAGGTCAGGCATCGCAACCGACACAATTGGAGTCGGACTCTCCTTGTGGATTTGGGATTTCGAAGAACGCACAGTTCTTTGCGGTGCTACTGCTTTTGCCAGCTTGAGTCTTTTCATTTTTCTAGCGAGAGGCTGAGTGCTTCCATCCTCATGTGAAGCTGAACCACTAGCCATGAACATAGGCCAGGGCCTCAGCCGTTCCTTGCCACTCCGTGTGGTAAATGGCATATTGGCAAGTTTACGCTTCTCCTCCGACAATTTTATTTTAGGTTTTGGAGTCCTTTTTTTACTGATATTTGGTGTTTGGATTTGACATGCTCTGTACTATGACATTGGGCATCGGCCTTGGCAGACGACGTTGCTGGCATTTCATCGTCTCGGCCATGACTAGTGGCAGCAGCTTCAGCACGAGGTGGAAGTGGATCTTGATCTTTCCCTAATTTTGGAACCTCAACATTTTTGTTCTCCATATTTTAATAGGCACAACTAAAAGGCACCTCAGGTAAACAATGGAGATGGATGGATACTAGTATACAATTATGGATGGACTGCCGAGTGCCGACACAGAGGTAGCTACAGCCGTGGACTACTGTACTGTGTCTGCTGCTAATATAGACTGGTTGATAAAGAGATGTAGTATGTATGTATAAAGAAGAAAGAAAAAAAAACCACGGGTAGGTGGTATACAATTATGGACGGACTGCCGAGTGCCGACACAGAGGTAGCTACAGCCGTGGACTACCGTACTGTACTGTGTCTGCTGCTAATATAGACTGGTTGATAAAGAGATGTAGTATGTATGTATAAAGAAGAAAGAAAAAAAAACCACGGGTAGGTGGTATACAATTATGGATGGACTGCCGAGTGCCGACACAGAGGTAGCTACAGCCGTGGACTACTGTACTGTGTCTGCTGCTAATATAGACTGGTTAATAAAGAGATGTAGTATGTATGTATAAAGAAGAAAGAAAAAAAAACCACGGGTAGGTGGTATACAATTATGGATGGACTGCCGAGTGCCGACACAGAGGTAGCTACAGCCGTGGACTACTGTACTGTGTCTGCTGCTAATATAGACTGGTTGATAAAGAGATGTAGTATGTATGTATAAAGAAGAAAGAAAAAAAAACCACGGGTAGGTGGTATACAATTATGGGTGGACTGCCGAGTGCTGACACAGAGGTAGCTACAGCCGTGGACTACTGTACTGTGTCTGCTGCTAATATAGACTGGTTGATAAAGAGATGTAGTATGTATGTATAAAGAAGAAAGAAAAAAAAACCACGGGTAGGTGGTATACAATTATGGATGGACTGCCGAGTGCCGACACAGAGGTAGCTACAGCCGTGGACTACTGTACTGTGTCTGCTGCTAATATAGACTGGTTGATAAAGAGATGTAGTATGTATGTATAAAGAAGAAAGAAAAAAAAACCACGGGTAGGTGGTATACAATTATGGATGGACTGCCGAGTGCCGACACAGAGGTAGCTACAGCCGTGGACTACTGTACTGTGTCTGCTGCTAATATAGACTGGTTGATAAAGAGATGTAGTATGTATGTATAAAGAAGAAAGAAAAAAAAAACCACGGGTAGGTGGTATACAATTATGGACGGACTGCCGAGTGCCGACACAGAGGTAGCTACAGCCGTGGACTACCGTACTGTACTGTGTCTGCTGCTAATATAGACTGGTTGATAATGAGATGTAGTATGTATGTATAAAGAAGAAAGAAAAAAAAACCACGGGTAGGTGGTATACAATTATGGATGGACTGCCGAGTGCCGACACAGAGGTAGCTACAGCCGTGAACTACCGTACTGTGTCTGCTGCGACTGGATGATAAATAATGATATAAAAAATATATATATATCACTACTGCAGCCGGACAGGTATATATTATATAATGACGGACCTGCTGGACACTGTCTGTCAGCAGAATGATTTTTTTATAGAATAAAAAAAAAAACACCACACAAGTCACACGACGAGTGTTTAACTTTTTCAGGCAATCACAATATAGTATACTACTAACTATACTGGTGGTCAGTGTGGTCAGGTCACTGGTCAGTCACACTGGCAGTGGCACTCCTGCAGCAAAAGTGTGCACTGTTTAATTTTAATAATATGTACTCCTGGCTCCTGCTATAACCTATAACTGGCACTGCTCCCCAGTCTCCCCCACAATTATAAGCTGTGTGAGCACAGTCAAATATATACATAGATGATGCAGCACACTGGGCTGAGCAGTGCACACAGATATGGTATGTGACTGAGTCACTGTGTATCATTTTTTTCAGGCAGAGAACGGATTATATTAAATAAAACTGCACTGTCTGGTGGTCACTGTGGTCAGTCACTACTAAACTCTGCACTCTCTACAGTACTCCTAAGCTCCAGTAAATCAAGTGTCTCTGTCTCAAATCAATCTCACTCTCTCTCTTCTAATCTAAATGGAGAGGACGCCAGCCACGTCCTCTCCCTATCAATCTCAATGCACGTGTGAAAATGGCGGCGACGCGCGGCTCCTTATATAGAATCCGAGTCTCGCGAGAATCCGACAGCGTCATGATGACGTTCGGGCGCGCTCGGGTTAACCGAGCAAGGCGGGAAGATCCGAGTCGCTCGGACCCGTGAAAAAAAACATGAAGTTCGGGCGGGTTCGGATTCCGAGGAACCGAACCCGCTCATCTCTAATAAACAGGACATGCACACTTTAACCAACCCATCATTTCAGTGACAGGGTCTGCCACACGACTGTGACTGAAATGACGGGTTGGTTTGGACCCCCACCAAAAAAGAAGCAATTAATCTCTCCTTGCACAAACTGGCTCTACAGAGGCAAGATGTCCACCTCATCATCATCCTCCGATATATCACCGTGTACATCCCCCTCCTCACAGATTATCAATTCGTCCCCACTGGAATCCACCATCTCAGCTCCCTGTGTACTTTGTGGAGGCAATTGCTGCTGGTCAATGTCTCCACGGAGGAATTGATTATAATTCATTTTAATGAACATCATCTTCTCCACATTTTCTGGAAGTAACCTCGTACGCCGATTGCTGACAAGGTGAGCGGCGGCACTAAACACTCTTTCGGAGTACACACTTGTGGGAGGGCAACTTAGGTAGAATAAAGCCAGTTTGTGCAAGGGCCTCCAAATTGCCTCTTTTTCCTGCCAGTATAAGTACGGACTGTCTGACGTGCCTACTTGGATGCGGTCACTCATATAATCCTCCACCATTCTTTCAATGGGGAGAGAATCATATGCAGTGACAATAGACGACATGTCCGTAATCGTTGGCAGGTCCTTCAGTCCGGACCAGATGTCAGCATCAGCAGTCGCTCCAGACTGCCCTGCATCACCGCCAGCGGGTGGGCTCGGAATTCTGAGCCTTTTCCTCGCACCCCCAGTTGCGGGAGAATGTGAAGGAGGAGATGTTGACAGGTCGCGTTCCGCTTGACTTGACAATTTTGTCACCAGCAGGTCTTTGAACCCCAGCAGACTTGTGTCTGCCGGAAAGAGAGATCCAAGGTAGGTTTTAAATCTAGGATCGAGCACGGTGGCCAAAATGTAGTGATCTGATTTCAACAGATTGACCACCCGTGAATCCTTGTTAAGCGAATTAAGGGCTCCATCCACAAGTCCCACATGCCTAGCGGAATCGCTCCGTGTTAGCTCCTCCTTCAATGTCTCCAGCTTCTTCTGCAAAAGCCTGATGAGGGGAATGACCTGACTCAGGCTGGCAGTGTCTGAACTGACTTCACGTGTGGCAAGTTCAAAGGGCAGCAGAACCTTGCACAACGTTGAAATCATTCTCCACTGCGCTTGAGACAGGTGCATTCCACCTCCTATATCGTGCTCAATTGTATAGGCTTGAATGGCCTTTTGCTGCTCCTCCAACCTCTGAAGCATATAGAGGGTTGAATTCTACCTCGTTACCACTTCTTGCTTCAGATGATGGCAGGGCAGGTTCAGGCGTTTTTGGTGGTGCTCCAGTCTTCTGTACGTGGTGCCTGTACGCCGAAAGTGTCCCGCAATTCTTCTGGCCACCGACAGCATCTCTTGCACGCCCCTCTCGTTTTTTAAAAAATTCTGCACCACCAAATTCAAGGTATGCGCAAAACATGGGACGTGCTGGAATTTGCCCATATTTAATGCACACACAATATTGCTGGCGTTGTCCGATGCCACAAATCCACAGGAGAGTCCAATTGGGGTAAGCCATTCCGCAATGATCTTCCTCAGTTGCCATAAGAGGTTTTCAGCTGTGTGCGTATTCTGGAAACCGGTGATACAAAGCGTAGCCTGCCTAGGAAAGAGTTGGCGTTTGCGAGATGCTGCTACTGGTGCCGCCGCTGCTGTTCTTACGGCGGGAGTCCATACATCTACCCAGTGGGCTGTCACAGTCATATAGTCCTGACCCTGCCCTGCTCCACTTGTCCACATGTCCGTGGTTAAGTGGACATTGGGTACAACTGCATTTTTTAGGACACTGGTGAGTCTTTTTCTGACGTCCGTGTACATTCTCGGTATCGCCTGCCTAGAGAAGTGGAACCTAGATGGTATTTGGTAACGGGGGCACACTACCTCAAGAAATTGTCTAGTTCCCTGTGAACTAACGGCGGATACCGGACGCACGTCTAACACCAACATAGTTGTCAAGGCCTCAGTTATCCGCTTTGCAACAGGATGACTGCTGTGATATTTCATCTTCCTCGCAAAGGACTGTTGGACAGTCAATTGCTTACTGGAAGTAGTACAAGTGGTCTTCCGACTTCCCCTCTGGGATGACCATCGACTCCCAGCAGCAACAACAGCAGCGCCAGCAGCAGTAGGCGTTACACGCAAGGATGCATCGGAGGAATCCCAGGCAGGAGAGGACTCGTCAGAATTGCCAGTGACATGGCCTGCAGGACTATTGGCATTCCTGGAGAAGGAGGAAATTGACACTGAGGGAGTTGGTGGGGTGGTTTGCGTGAGCTTGGTTACAAGAGGAAGGGATTTACTGGTCAGTGGACTGCTTCCGCTGTCGCCCAAAGTTTTTGAACTTGTCACTGACTTATTATGAATGCGCTGCAGGTGACGTATAAGGGAGGATGTTCCGAGGTGGTTAACGTCCTTACCCCTACTTATTACAGCTTGACAAAGGCAACACACGGCTTGACAAATGTTGTCCGCATTTCTGTTAAAATACTTCCACACCGAAGAGCTGATTTTTTTGGTATTTTGACCAGGCATGTCAATGGCCATATTCCTCCCACGGACAACAGGTGTCTCCCCGGGTGCCTGACTTAAACAAACCACCTCACCATCAGAATCCTCCTTGTCAATTTCCTCCCCAGCGCCAGCAACACCCATATCCTCCTCATCCTGGTGTACTTCAACACTGACATCTTCAATCTGACTATCAGGAACTGGACTGCGGGTGCTCCTTCCAGCACTTGCAGGGGGCGTGCAAATGGTGGAAGGCGCATGCTCTTCACGTCCAGTGTTGGGAAGGTCAGGCATCGCAACCGACACAATTGGACTCTCCTTGTGGATTTGGGATTTCGAAGAATGCACAGTTCTTTGCTGTGCTTTTGCCAGCTTGAGTCTTTTCATTTTTCTAGCGAGAGGCTGAGTGCTTCCATCCTCATGTGAAGCTGAACCACTAGCCATGAACATAGGCCAGGGCCTCAGCCGTTCCTTGCCACTCTGTGTGGTAAATGGCATATTGGCAAGTTTACGCTTCTCCTCCGACGATTTTATTTTAGATTTTTGAGTCCTTTTTTTACTGATATTTGGTGTTTTGGATTTTACATGCTCTGTACTATGACATTGGGCATCGGCCTTGGCAGACGACGTTGCTGGCATTTCATCGTCTCGGCCATGACTAGTGGCAGCAGCTTCAGCACGAGGTGGAAGTGGATCTTGATCTTTCCCTAATTTTGGAACCTCAACATTTTTGTTCTCCATATTTTAATAGGCACAACTAAAAGGCACCTCAGGTAAACAATGGAGATGGATGGATACTAGTATACAATTATGGATGGACTGCCGAGTGCCGACACAGAGGTAGCTACAGCCGTGGACTACTGTACTGTGTCTGCTGCTAATATAGACTGGTTGATAAAGAGATGTAGTATGTATGTATAAAGAAGAAAGAAAAAAAAACCACGGGTAGGTGGTATACAATTATGGACGGACTGCCGAGTGCCGACACAGAGGTAGCTACAGCCGTGGACTACCGTACTGTACTGTGTCTGCTGCTAATATAGACTGGTTGATAAAGAGATGTAGTATGTATGTATAAAGAAGAAAGAAAAAAAAACCACGGGTAGGTGGTATACAATTATGGATGGACTGCCGAGTGCCGACACAGAGGTAGCTACAGCCGTGGACTACTGTACTGTGTCTGCTGCTAATATAGACTGGTTAATAAAGAGATGTAGTATGTATGTATAAAGAAGAAAGAAAAAAAAACCACGGGTAGGTGGTATACAATTATGGATGGACTGCCGAGTGCCGACACAGAGGTAGCTACAGCCGTGGACTACTGTACTGTGTCTGCTGCTAATATAGACTGGTTGATAAAGAGATGTAGTATGTATGTATAAAGAAGAAAGAAAAAAAAAACCACGGGTAGGTGGTATACAATTATGGGTGGACTGCCGAGTGCTGACACAGAGGTAGCTACAGCCGTGGACTAGTGTACTGTGTCTGCTGCTAATATAGACTGGTTGATAAAGAGATGTAGTATGTATGTATAAAGTAGAAAGAAAAAAAAACCACGGGTAGGTGGTATACAATTATGGATGGACTGCCGAGTGCCGACACAGAGGTAGCTACAGCCGTGGACTACTGTACTGTGTCTGCTGCTAATATAGACTGGTTGATAAAGAGATGTAATATGTATGTATAAAGAAGAAAGAAAAAAAAACCACGGGTAGGTGGTATACAATTATGGATGGACTGCCGAGTGCCGACACAGAGGTAGCTACAGCCGTGGACTACTGTACTGTGTCTGCTGCTAATATAGACTGGTTGATAAAGAGATGTAGTATGTATGTATAAAGAAGAAAGAAAAAAAAACCACGGGTAGGTGGTATACAATTATGGATGGACTGCCGAGTGCCGACACAGAGGTAGCTACAGCCGTGGACTACTGTACTGTGTCTGCTGCTAATATAGACTGGTTGATAAAGAGATGTAGTATGTATGTATAAAGAAGAAAGAAAAAAAAACCACGGGTAGGTGGTATACAATTATGGACGGACTGCCGAGTGCCGACACAGAGGTAGCTACAGCCGTGGACTACCGTACTGTACTGTGTCTGCTGCTAATATAGACTGGTTGATAATGAGATGTAGTATGTATGTATAAAGAAGAAAAAAAAAAAACCACGGGTAGGTGGTATACAATTATGGATGGACTGCCGAGTGCCGACACAGAGGTAGCTACAGCCGTGGACTACTGTACTGTGTCTGCTGCTAATATAGACTGGTTGATAAAGAGATGTAGTATGTATGTATAAAGAAGAAAGAAAAAAAAACCACGGGTAGGTGGTATACAATTATGGACGGACTGCCGAGTGCCGACACAGAGGTAGCTACAGCCGTGGACTACCGTACTGTACTGTGTCTGCTGCTAATATAGACTGGTTGATAATGAGATGTAGTATGTATGTATAAAGAAGAAAGAAAAAAAAACCACGGGTAGGTGGTATACAATTATGGATGGACTGCCGAGTGCCGACACAGAGGTAGCTACAGCCGTGAACTACCGTACTGTGTCTGCTGCGACTGGATGATAAATAATGATATAAAAAATATATATATATCACTACTGCAGCCGGACAGGTATATATTATATAATGACGGACCTGCTGGACACTGTCTGTCAGCAGAATGAGTTTTTTATAGAATAAAAAAAAAAACACCACACAAGTCACACGACGAGTGTTTAACTTTTTCAGGCAATCACAATATAGTATACTACTAACTATACTGGTGGTCAGTGTGGTCAGGTCACTGGTCAGTCACACTGGCAGTGGCACTCCTGCAGCAAAAGTGTGCAATGTTTAATTTTAATAATATGTACTCCTGGCTCCTGCTATAACCTATAACTGGCACTGCTCCCCAGTCTCCCCCACAATTATAAGCTGTGTGAGCACAGTCAGATATATACATAGATGATGCAGCACACTGGGCTGAGCAGTGCACACAGATATGGTATGTGACTGAGTCACTGTGTATCATTTTTTTCAGGCAGAGAACGGATTATATTAAATAAAACTGCACTGTCTGGTGGTCACTGTGGTCAGTCACTACTAAACTCTGCACTCTCTACAGTACTCCTAAGCTCCAGTAAATCAAGTGTCT
Organism: Pseudophryne corroboree; assembly: GCF_028390025.1. Classification (NCBI taxonomy): domain Eukaryota; kingdom Metazoa; phylum Chordata; class Amphibia; order Anura; family Myobatrachidae; genus Pseudophryne; species Pseudophryne corroboree. The sequence goes on along the minus strand of NC_086446.1, from coordinate 506,137,789 downwards.
CTGTCTCAAATCAATCTCACTCTCTCTCTTCTAATCTAAATGGAGAGGACGCCAGCCACGTCCTCTCCCTATCAATCTCAATGCACGTGTGAAAATGGCGGCGACGCGCGGCTCCTTATATAGAATCCGAGTCTCGCGAGAATCCGACAGCGTCATGATGACGATCGGGCGCGCTCGGGTTAACCGAGCAAGGCGGGAAGATCCGAGTCGCTCGGACCCGTGAAAAAAAACATGAAGTTCGGGCGGGTTCGGATTCCGAGGAACCGAACCCGCTCATCTCTAATAAACAGGACATGCACACTTTAACCAACCCATCATTTCAGTGACAGGGTCTGCCACACGACTGTGACTGAAATGACGGGTTGGTTTGGACCCCCACCAAAAAAGAAGCAATTAATCTCTCCTTGCACAAACTGGCTCTACAGAGGCAAGATGTCCACCTCATCATCATCCTCCGATATATCACCGTGTACATCCCCCTCCTCACAGATTATCAATTCGTCCCCACTGGAATCCACCATCTCAGCTCCCTGTGTACTTTGTGGAGGCAATTGCTGCTGGTCAATGTCTCCACGGAGGAATTGATTATAATTCATTTTAATGAACATCATCTTCTCCACATTTTCTGGAAGTAACCTCGTACGCCGATTGCTGACAAGGTGAGCGGCGGCACTAAACACTCTTTCGGAGTACACACTTGTGGGAGGGCAACTTAGGTAGAATAAAGCCAGTTTGTGCAAGGGCCTCCAAATTGCCTCTTTTTCCTGCCAGTATAAGTACAGACTGTCTGACGTGCCTACTTGGATGCGGTCACTCATATAATCCTCCACCATTCTTTCAATGGGGAGAGAATCATATGCAGTGACAATAGACGACATGTCCGTAATCGTTGGCAGGTCCTTCAGTCCGGACCAGATGTCAGCATCAGCAGTCGCTCCAGACTGCCCTGCATCACCGCCAGCGGGTGGGCTCGGAATTCTGAGCCTTTTCCTCGCACCCCCAGTTGCGGGAGAATGTGAAGGAGGAGATGTTGACAGGTCGCGTTCCGCTTGACTTGACAATTTTGTCACCAGCAGGTCTTTGAACCCCAGCAGACTTGTGTCTGCCGGAAAGAGAGATCCAAGGTAGGTTTTAAATCTAGGATCGAGCACGGTGGCCAAAATGTAGTGATCTGATTTCAACAGATTGACCACCCGTGAATCCTTGTTAAGCGAATTAAGGGCTCCATCCACAAGTCCCACATGCCTAGCGGAATCGCTCCGTGTTAGCTCCTCCTTCAATGTCTCCAGCTTCTTCTGCAAAAGCCTGATGAGGGGAATGACCTGACTCAGGCTGGCAGTGTCTGAACTGACTTCACGTGTGGCAAGTTCAAAGGGCAGCAGAACCTTGCACAACGTTGAAATCATTCTCCACTGCGCTTGAGACAGGTGCATTCCACCTCCTATATCGTGCTCAATTGTATAGGCTTGAATGGCCTTTTGCTGCTCCTCCAACCTCTGAAGCATATAGAGGGTTGAATTCTACCTCGTTACCACTTCTTGCTTCAGATGATGGCAGGGCAGGTTCAGGCGTTTTTGGTGGTGCTCCAGTCTTCTGTACGTGGTGCCTGTACGCCGAAAGTGTCCCGCAATTCTTCTGGCCACCGACAGCATCTCTTGCACGCCCCTCTCGTTTTTTAAAAAATTCTGCACCACCAAATTCAAGGTATGCGCAAAACATGGGACGTGCTGGAATTTGCCCATATTTAATGCACACACAATATTGCTGGCGTTGTCCGATGCCACAAATCCACAGGAGAGTCCAATTGGGGTAAGCCATTCCGCAATGATCTTCCTCAGTTGCCATAAGAGGTTTTCAGCTGTGTGCGTATTCTGGAAACCGGTGATACAAAGCGTAGCCTGCCTAGGAAAGAGTTGGCGTTTGCGAGATGCTGCTACTGGTGCCGCCGCTGCTGTTCTTACGGCGGGAGTCCATACATCTACCCAGTGGGCTGTCACAGTCATATAGTCCTGACCCTGCCCTGCTCCACTTGTCCACATGTCCGTGGTTAAGTGGACATTGGGTACAACTGCATTTTTTAGGACACTGGTGAGTCTTTTTCTGACGTCCGTGTACATTCTCGGTATCGCCTGCCTAGAGAAGTGGAACCTAGATGGTATTTGGTAACGGGGGCACACTACCTCAAGAAATTGTCTAGTTCCCTGTGAACTAACGGCGGATACCGGACGCACGTCTAACACCAACATAGTTGTCAAGGCCTCAGTTATCCGCTTTGCAACAGGATGACTGCTGTGATATTTCATCTTCCTCGCAAAGGACTGTTGGACAGTCAATTGCTTACTGGAAGTAGTACAAGTGGTCTTCCGACTTCCCCTCTGGGATGACCATCGACTCCCAGCAGCAACAACAGCAGCGCCAGCAGCAGTAGGCGTTACACGCAAGGATGCATCGGAGGAATCCCAGGCAGGAGAGGACTCGTCAGAATTGCCAGTGACATGGCCTGCAGGACTATTGGCATTCCTGGAGAAGGAGGAAATTGACACTGAGGGAGTTGGTGGGGTGGTTTGCGTGAGCTTAGTTACAAGAGGAAGGGATTTACTGGTCAGTGGACTGCTTCCGCTGTCGCCCAAAGTTTTTGAACTTGTCACTGACTTATTATGAATGCGCTGCAGGTGACGTATAAGGGAGGATGTTCCGAGGTGGTTAACGTCCTTACCCCTACTTATTACAGCTTGACAAAGGCAACACACGGCTTGACAAATGTTGTCCGCATTTCTGTTGAAATACTTCCACACCGAAGAGCTGATTTTTTTGGTATTTTGACCAGGCATGTCAATGGCCATATTCCTCCCACGGACAACAGGTGTCTCCTCGGGTGCCTGACTTAAACAAACCACCTCACCATCAGAATCCTCCTTGTCAATTTCCTCCCCAGCGCCAGCAACACCCATATCCTCCTCATCCTGGTGTACTTCAACACTGACATCTTCAATCTGACTATCAGGAACTGGACTGCGGGTGCTCCTTCCAGCACTTGCAGGGGGCGTGCAAATGGTGGAAGGCGCATGCTCTTCACGTCCAGTGTTGGGAAGGTCAGGCATCGCAACCGACACAATTGGACTCTCCTTGTGGATTTGGGATTTCGAAGAATGCACAGTTCTTTGCTGTGCTTTTGCCAGCTTGAGTCTTTTCATTTTTCTAGCGAGAGGCTGAGTGCTTCCATCCTCATGTGAAGCTGAACCACTAGCCATGAACATAGGCCAGGGCCTCAGCCGTTCCTTGCCACTCTGTGTGGTAAATGGCATATTGGCAAGTTTACGCTTCTCCTCCGACGATTTTATTTTAGATTTTTGAGTCCTTTTTTTACTGATATTTGGTGTTTTGGATTTTACATGCTCTGTACTATGACATTGGGCATCGGCCTTGGCAGACGACGTTGCTGGCATTTCATCGTCTCGGCCATGACTAGTGGCGGCAGCTTCAGCACGAGGTGGAAGTGGATCTTGATCTTTCCCTATTTTTGGAACCTCAACATTTTTGTTCTCCATATTTTAATAGGCACAACTAAAAGGCACCTCAGGTAAACAATGGAGATGGATGGATACTAGTATACTTATGGATGACGAGCGACTGCCGACACAGAGGTAGCTACAGCCGTGGACTACCGTACTGTGTCTGCTGCTAATATAGACTGGATGATAATGAGATAAAATTAAAATATATATATATATCACACTAGTACTGCAGCCGGGCAGGTATATATTATGTAATGACGGACCTGCTGGACACTGTCTGTCAGCACTGCAGACTCCTAAAGTAAGCTACTAGTATCAAGAAGATAGAAAAAAAAAAAACCACGGGTAGGTGGTATACAATTATGGATGGACGAGCGACTGCCGACACAGAGGTAGCTACAGCCGTGGACTACTGTACTGTGTCTGCTGCTAATATAGACTGGATGATAATGAGATAAAATTAAAATATATATATATATATATCACACTAGTACTGCAGCCGGACAGGTATATATTATGTAATGACGGACCTGCTGGACACTGTCTGTCAGCACTGCAGACTCCTAAAGTAAGCTACTAGTATCAAGAAGATAAAAAAAAAAAAAAAACACGGGTAGGTGGTATACAATTATGGATGGACGAGCGACTGCCGACACAGAGGTAGCTACAGCCGTGGACTACCATACTGTGTCTGCTGCTAATATAGACTGGATGATAATGAGATAAAATTAAAATATATATATATATCACACAAGTACTGCAGCCGGACAGGTATATATTATGTAATGACGGACCTGCTGGACACTGTCTGTCAGCACTGCAGACTCCTAAAGTAAGCTACTAGTATCAAGAAGATAGAAAAAAAAAACCACGGGTAGGTGGTATACAATTATGGATGGACGAGCGACTGCCGACACAGAGGTAGCTACAGCCGTGGACTACCGTACTGTGTCTGCTGCTAATATAGACTGGATGATAATGAGATAAAATTAAAATATATATATATATCACACTAGTACTGCAGCCGGACAGGTATATATTATGTAATGACGGACCTGCTGGACACTGTCTGTCAGCACTGCAGACTCCTAAAGTAAGCTACTAGTATCAAGAAGATAGAAAAAAAAAAAAAACCACGGGTAGGTGGTACACAATTATGGATGGACGAGCGAATGCCGACACAGAGGTAGCTACAGCCGTGGACTACCGTACTGTGTCTGCTGCTAATATAGACTGGATGATAATGAGATAAAATTAAAATATATATATATATCACACTAGTACTGCAGCCGGACAGGTATATATTATGTAATGACGGACCTGCTGGACACTGTCTGTCAGCACTGCAGACTCCTAAAGTAAGCTACTAGTATCAAGAAGATAGAAAAAAAAAAAAAAACACGGGTAGGTGGTATACAATTATGGATGGACGAGCGACTGCCGACACAGAGGTAGCTACAGCCGTGGACTACCGTACTGTGTCTGCTGCTAATATAGACTGGATGATAATGAGATAAAATTAAAATATATATATATATATCGCACTAGTACTGCAGCCGGACAGGTATATATTATGTAATGACGGACCTGCTGGACACTGTCTGTCAGCACTGCAGACTCCTAAAGTAAGCTACTAGTATCAAGAAGATAGAAAGAAAAAAAAACCACGGGTAGGTGGTATACAATTATGGATGGACGAGCGACTGCCGACACAGAGGTAGCTACAGCCGTGGACTACCGTACTGTGTCTGCTGCTAATATAGACTGGATGATAATGAGATAAAATTAAAATATATATATATATATCACACTAGTACTGCAGCCGGACAGGTATATATTATGTAATGACGGACCTGCTGGACACTGTCTGTCAGCACTGCAGACTCCTAAAGTAAGCTACTAGTATCAAGAAGATAGAAGAAAAAAAAACCACGGGTAGGTGGTATACAATTATGGATGGACGAGCGACTGCCGACACAGAGGTAGCTACAGCCGTGGACTACCGTACTGTGTCTGCTGCTAATATAGACTGGATGATAATGAGATAAAATTAAAATATATATATATATCACACTAGTACTGCAGCCGGACAGGTATATATTATGTAATGACGGACCTGCTGAACACTGTCTGCAGAATGCGTTTATAAAAACACCACACGACGAGTGTTTAACTTTTACAGGCAGACAATCACAATATACTGGTGGTCAGCAGACAATCACAATACTGGTGGTCAGTGGTCACTGGTCAGTCACACTGGCAGTGGCACTCTGGCAGCAAAAGTGTGCACTGTACTTAAATGTACTCCTGCTATAACTGCTCCCCAGTCTCCCCCACAATTAAGCTGTGTGAGCAGTGAGCACTCAGCAGTCAGATAATGATATACAGTATATGATGCAGCACACTGGGCTGAGCACAGATATGGTATGTGTGACTGTGTCACACTGTGTATCGTTTTTTTTCAGGCAGAGAACGGATTAATTAAACTGGTGGCACTGGTCACTGGTCACACTATCAGCAGCAAGTAGTACTCCTCCTATATGCTCCCCAAAATTTGTGTCTCTCTCTAGTACTCTAGTCACTCTAAACGGAGAAGACGCCAGCCACGTCCTCTCCCTATCAATATCAATGCACGTGTGAAAATGGCGGCGACGCGCGGCTCCTTATATAGAATCCGAGTCTCGCGATAGAATCCGAGCCTCGCGAGAATCCGACAGCGGGATGATGACGTTCGGGCGCGCTCGGGTTAACCGAGCAAGGCGGGAAGATCCGAGTCGCTCGGACCCGTGTAAAAAAAACTAAAGTTCGGGCGGGTTCGGATTCCGAGGAACCGAACCCGCTCATCTCTAGTTAAGAGCGATATGTTAAAGCTCTTTTATGCAGATTGTAACAGTGATATTTCTTTACTAATGTTCATAGTCATGAATATAAATGCTTTTAAATAAAGTTCTCCCACATTTATTTGTATTCAGTAATTATTGCCTAGTACATTTTTTAATCTGAATTAATATATGTTCCCTCCCCTTGCAGATGATGCACTTGTACCTTCTTTCATAATCTTTGTCTTACAAGCATATCTCCCAACTGTCCCAATTTTCGCAGGACAGTCCCGTTTTTTTGGGACTGTTTCGCTGTCCTACCCGCGGCAGGCAGTGTCCCACAGAGGGAGGGGGCAGTTGGGAGGCTCTTGCACTGGCTGCTCTGCTTAGCAAAGCAGCCATGAATAGACTCTGTGTGCATGCGCATACAGCATCTATTCACGGAGACAGAGAAACTGGGGGTATGCCAGCAGCTTACCGAGCGCTGGCCATGCCATCATAGTGATGAGAAACGGGGGCTATGGCTCGCGATCGTGGCATTACTGCAAAGCCACACCCCTTTCTCCAACGCAACGCCCTTTTTCTAAAGCCACTTTTCCCCAGCTGGCGCCGCTTCGCCGTGCAGGGGTCCCTCTTCCTACTACTATACAGTTGGGAGGTATGCTTACAAGTGAGTACAGAGCAGATGAGCTGCAACATAAGAAGCACTGTGTCTGTGAGTAACAGTAGTGTACAATGCTGGACAACAATCTTAAACCCTGCCAGTGGCAAATTTCCCATTAGGTGTGTGCTTGTGTTGATAACGTAAGCCCAAAAAGTACCAGTAACTGCAAAATATTTACACTGTACTGTACCATATGTCATCTTGAATGGGTTCTGTATGTACTGCCGACGGACAGGATACCGGCTGTCATGATCCCGACACCCACAGAGGGAGAATAGCTTGTGTCGCCGGTATTCCGGCGGCAACATTTCATGACTAGTCGGGATTCCTGTGTTGGCACTGTGACTGCCGGGATCCCAACTAGTGGTATTTTACCCGCTTCCCACTTGAATGGAGTGTAAACGGGTAGGACATGCACATGGTGCCCCAGTGGTTGGAATCATTCTCTTCATCTGTTCAGAGTCTAGCTGCTTCATCTTCTGCTTTTCAAAACGTGATACAAAGGCAAGGCACACTACGTACTGTACCTTCGTCACAGTCCACAATTCTGAGGAATCTTCAGTACTTGATGACATGGCTGAGGTTTCTGATGCAGAATCTCCTTCAGGGAATGAGGAGGCACAATCTAAATTTAATGTGACAGCATTAATCAGGGCAGTCAAATTCTCTCTTCAGCTTAAAGATGCTGAACCGGTTCCTACTTCCAAAGACCCACTGCGCAAGCTGCAGAAGGTGGTACTAGTTGATTTTACACACTCAGACCACTTCATAAGTTAGAACTGCAGAGTGTAAAACACCTGCTAAAAAATTCACGCTGCCTAAGAGGCCCAGCTCCTATTACCCATGGAGGATTGTGCAAAGTGGGAGAATCCACCAATAGTGGATACTCATGTGACACACTTAATCAAGAGTTCCATCCTGCCAAGAATTAACAAAGGTAAGTTTTACCATAACTCTTTCTTTACAATATTTTATGGTTAGCTGTTGCATAACATTTATACAGAGTAAATGGCTACCAATTACATAACACTTATAGAGGATGAATGGATATATCATTTATCTTGGCTACTAATAATGTATAAAAGAGTTTTGATACATATCAAAAGATTCAGTTAAATGCTCATTCAGCCAAAAAGATATATTTTCTTTAAGTGGCCAAATGAGATCCATAAATTTACTTTGTAGAGCCTAATTTTTTAGAATGTAAAATATGTGATAGCAGAAGAAGCCGTGATGTACCCTCTGTCAGCGTGGATGCTGGTGGAGTGCATGGTGTGCGTTCCAGCCGTGCTATGCATCTTGGGCTCTAGGAAGTAAGACGGAAGCCCGGATTCATCCTTCATATATATTGATGCTGGGGGAACCACCAGAAGAACGACTGGCATAGAAGTAGTGATGTGCACCGTTTTTTTTTCGGATTTTGTGTTTTGGTTTTGGATTCGGTTCCGCTGCCGTGTTTTGGATTCGGACGCATTTTGGCAAAACCTCCCTGAAATTTTTTTGTCGGATTCTGGTGTTTTTTTTACAAAAAACCCTCAAAAACAGCTTAAATCATAGAATTTGGGGGTAATTTTGATCCCATTGTATTATTAACCTCAATAACCATAATGTCCACTCATTTCCAGTCTATTTTGAACACCTCACAATATTATTTTTAGTCCTAAAATTTGTACCGAGGTCGCTGTGTGACTAAGCTAAGCGACCCAAGTGGCCGACACAAACACCTGGCCCGTCTAGGAGTGGCACTGCAGTGTCAGACAGGATGGCACTTCAAAAAATAGTCCCCAAACAGCACATGATGCAAAGAAAAAAAGAGGTGCAATGAGGTAGCTGTGTGACTAAGCTAAGCGACCCAAGTGGCCGATACAAACACCTGGCCCATCTAGGAGTGTCACTGCAGTGTCAGACAGGATGGCAGATTTAAAAAATAGTCCCCAAACAGCACACGATGCAAAGAAAAAAAGAGGTGCACCAAGGTCGCTGGATGGTTAAGCTAAGCGACCCAAGTGGCCGGCACAAACAACTGGCCCATCTAGGAGTGGCACTGCAGTGTCAGACAGGATGGCAGATTTAAAAAATAGTCCCCAAACAGCACATGATGCAAAGAAAAAAAGAGGTGCACCAAGGTTGCTGGATGGTTAAGCTAAGCGACCCAAGTGGCCGACACAAACAACTGGCCCATCTAGGAGTGGCACTGCAGTGTCAGACAGGATGACACTTCAAAAAATAGTCCCCAAACAGCACATGATGCAAAGAAAAAAAGAGGTGCACCAAGGTCGCTGGATGGATAGTATACTTGACGACACAGAGGTAGGTAGAGCAGTGGACTACTGTACCGTACTGCTATATATTATATACTGGTGGTCAGCAAAATTATGCACTGTCCTACTACTGCGCACAACAACTAAAATGCACCACAGGTATGGATGGATAGTATACTTGACGACACAGAGGTAGGTAGAGCAGTGGACTACTGTACCGTACTGATATAATACTGGTGGTCACTGGTCAGCAAAATTCTGCACTGTCCTCCTACTATATACTACAATGCAGCACAGATATGGAGCGTTTTTCAGCCAGAGAACGTATAATACTGGTGGTCACTGGTCAGCAAAACTCTGCACTGTCCTCCTACTATATAATACTGCTGGTCCCCAGTCCCCACAATAAAGCACACTGAGCACAGATATTTGCAGCACACTGAGCACAGATATGGAGCGTTTTTCAGGCAGAGAACGTAGATATTTTCAGCACACTGAGCACAGATATTTGCAAGCACACTGAGCACAGATATTTGCAGCACACTGAGCACAGATATTTGCAGCACACTGAACACAACTGAGAGAATGCTGCACACGTCCTCTCCCTATCATCTCCAATGCACAAGTGAAAATGGCGGCGATGCGCGGCTCCTTATATAGAATACGAATCTCGCGAGAATCCGACAGCGGGATGATGACGTTCGGGCGCGCTCGGGTTAACCGAGCAAGACGGGAGGATCCGAGTCTGCCTAGGACCCGTGTAAAATGGGTGAAATTCGGGGGGGTTCGGATTCCGAGGAACCGAACCCGCTCATCTCTACATAGAAGTAGTACAGTCAGACAAAAATAGTAAAAGGTCATTGGCATACAGATGTGTCCTCATAATTCTAGCCTCAATACACCATGCAGTGCGAGATGGCGATGCCTGCCGTGAGTGAGCCACCAGGTCCTGTGCAACTCTGCTAACGTCGGGAGTTTTTTTTTTCTGTCAAAAACGGTTTAACTAGGACACATGAAGAGACTGTGCTGATTAATTTGATATGGCACTTGATATATGACACTTGTATATAGTGTGTGACTGAGTCTGCACAGTATATGGAGCAGAATAGAACTTGTATTGGAAAAAGCTATGACAGCTACATTGTACCACTTCGTATACAGGGCCTGATACATGTTTGTAAATTAAACAAAAAAAAAACAAGCAACTGGGCAAAACCTTGTTGCACTGAAGGTGGGGCAGATTTAGGGGTATATTCAATTAGGGTTGGATCCATTCCGACATGCATTTGTCGGAATGGATCCGACAACCCTTATTCAGTCTCATCTCAATTCGACTTTTAAAATGTCGAATTGAGATGAAGGACCCAGAGGAGGAGAGGGGGGGGGGGGGAGCCACAGGGAGACCAGCGGGGACAGCCGCGGGCAGACGGAGGAGATCAGCGTTACAGCAGCGCTGCAGGAGGATGTCACACAGCCGTCAGACCTCATGGCAGCGTCCACCCGGCTCCAGCAAGTGTGACCTCACTTGCTGGAGCCGGGTGGACATTGCCGTGAGCGGCGCGGCTGTGAGACATCCTGCTGCAGCGCTGTGCTGTAGCGGTGCTCTCCCCTGTATGCCCGCGGCTGTCCCCCGTCTTCCCGTGCCCCCCCCCCCCTCCTCCTCTGGGTCCCACATCTCAGTCCGACATTTTTTTATGTCGGACTGAGATGATCGGAAACGGGGCCAAATCCTGTCGAATTTGGCCCCGTTTCACTCAACAGTACGTGAATCGGCAGCTATACCGCCGATTCACGTACTATTCAACAAGTTGAATTTCACGACTTGTCGAATAAAAACTGCTGGGACTGAATAGGTCGAATCACGATTCGACCTTAAAAAGTCGAAAACTGCGTCTTTTCGACAGACGGCAGTTTTCGACACCAATTGAATATGCCCCTTAATGTGCAGAGAGATTTAGGGCCTAATTCAGACCTGATCGCTCCTCTGTGATTTTGCAGAGGGCTGCGATCAGATAGCCACCGTCAATAGAGAGTGAAAACCGGCCCCGTTCAAGTGTGCGAATGCATGTGTACGCCATGTGAAAACTTTGCCAGACAGCGGACATCTGCAAATCCATTCACATCTCACCATTGAATGGACTTACTCCTACAGCGCGATACAAACAGGCTGATCGGGGCCGGAGCTGACGTCACACACCCGCCCTGAAAACATTTGGGAACACCTGCATTTTTCCTGACACTCCCAGAAAACGGCCAGTTACCAACCCCAAACACCCGCTTCCTGTCAATAAACTTGCATACGCCTATCGATCAAAATTTTTACATGATTATTTCGCTGTTTGGCCTTGCACATGCGCATTGCGATCCATACCCATGCTCAGTCGATCGATAATCGTCCGTCATGAGAAATCGCACAACAGCGATCAGGTCTGAATTAAACTCTGAATTAGGCCCTTAGATTTAGATGGGGTGTGTTCAAACTGAAATCTAAATTGCAGTGTAAAAATAAAGCTGTCTAACATTTGCAGGCTATATGGAAAAGCAGACAGTGTTTACCATGCACAGAAAAAATATAGATGTGTTTGCTCCCCTTGCAAGGCAACATGGTTTGTTCCAGACACAAAGTTACATGCTTTTTTGCTTTAATTACAAACATGAATCAAGCCCACAGATTCAGAGACAGTTTCACACAAATATACAAGTGTTATATTTCAAATTAAACAGAACTTCTTCCTCGTGCACCTTAGCCACAATGTGTTGCAACTAAGACACATTATGGCAAAAAAGACGCCTGACGCTAGAAGATTCTCACGCGACCTGGCAGGAGGGGCTGTTTGGCGGGAACTGCAGCAAAGATGTATGAGTTCACTCGTATCTCTATGAAGCAACAGTATCCATTCTATTGCCCATGCGAGAGCGTAATATGCATGCCAATGAACACCCTGCCTTGTTCCCCTGGATAAATGAAAAATGGGTGAAACATAAAAGTTTATGGAGATTCAGATGCTATGAGGGGATGTGGGCATGCCAACCAACAGGGACTATTCCCACTCGTGGGTGTCCACGACACCCATAGAGTGGGAATAGAACCTGTGGCGAGCCCAACAAGGCATTAAAAAGGTCCAGCAATTTAGCAACAAAGAATAACGCATGTTTTATATAGACTTCTAATTGAATTCCATCTATTCCCAGGGCCTTAACACCGGGAAATAATTTTATAGTAAATTCAGTTTCCTTAATTGTGAAGGGGACATCTAAAAATCCTGAGCCTCTAAAGAAAGGGTTGGAAGACCACTGACTGTGACCTAATCTAGCAAGTCAGTCTGACTACAGGATAACCCAGATGTGTATACACCCTTTAAAAAATTCAGAAACGCATCAGCATTTTAAGGAGTTGTATCCTTCAAATTACTGCTTGGAAATAACAGGAATGATAAGTGAATAATGGCCCTCATTCCGAGTTGTTCGCTCAGAGTTTTTCATCGCATCGCAGTGAGAATTCTCTTAGTGCGCATGCGCAATGTTCGCACTGCGACTGCGCCAAGTAACTTTACTATGAAGAAAGTAAGTTTACTCACGGCATTTTCATCGCTCCGACGTTCGCATTGTGATTGACAGGAAATGGGTGTTACTGGGTGGATGCACGGCGTTTTAGGGGCGTGTGGCTGGAAACGCTACCGTTTCCGAAAAAAACGCAGGAGTGGCCGGAGAAACGGTGGGAGTGCCTGGGCGAACGCTGGGTGTGTTTATGACGTCAGCCAGGAACGAAAAGCACTGAACTGATCGCACAGGCAGAGTAAGTCTGAAGCTACTCAGAAACTGCTAACTCGTTTGTAATCGCAATATTGCGCGTACGTCGGTCGCAATTTTAAGAAGCTAAGATTCACTCCCAGTAGGCGGCGGCTTAGCGTGTGTAACTCTGCTACATTCGCCTTGCGAGCGAACAACTCGGAATGAGGGCCAATAATCGTTGACTTGCCCAGTCTTGTAAATGAGTAGCCCACTCCCTCTGAGTATTAAGCCAAGCTGACCAAGAAGACTCCATTCGATCAGCCAGATAGGCCAATTCTAAATAATGCCCCTTTCATATTAATGCCCCTCACATACACACTTTAAATGTAGCCCATTTCTACATCGGAGGAAAGCAGCCTGTGGCTCTCCAGCTGAACTATAACCCCCCAGAATCCATGCTGTTTGCTGGGACTGCTGGAAGTTGTTTGTTAATAACGGGTAGAGCGCCTCAGGTTGCCTCAGCCAGCTTTACGCACAGTTTGTACCATGTTGTAAATATGTATGTTTTTGGCCAATATACACAACTAATTTTTTAATTAATTAATTAACTAGGTCAGGGAGGCAAGGGAGGTAGAGTATGGATGTAGTGGAAGGATTGATTATTAATTTAACGGTCTTTATTGTATAGACAACATTTTTTATTGGTTATTGCACTAATCTCACTATTACTAATTTGCAACACATTTTTAATAACCCCCCAAAAAAATACAGTTTTAATAGACAATGATTCCTGACAAGACTTACCCCAAGAAAATGAATAGCTGCACAACAGAGCTGCAAATATTCCAAAATTCACCAATAAACAGCCCATAATTAAAAGGTAAGTTGTGCGAGATGAAATTGTGCTTGGGCCCTCCCATCTACCCTTATGTTGTATATATCACAATTCCTCAGGCGAGTCCAAGTGGGGTAAGCAATTTCGCTGAGTTTTGTCTCTTAGTGAAACCGGTGATACACAGAGTAGACTGCCTCTGAATGAGCTGGCATTTGTTAGCTGCTGCTGCTGTTTGTGCTGCTGACGGTAATACACCTACCCAGTAGGCTGCCAGTCATGTATCTTTAGTTTGCCCTCTCCCGCTTGTGCACATATCTGTGGTTAAGTGGACAGTGGGTAAAACGGCATTTCGGAGGACACTAATAAGGTTTTTGTTAATTGTTATATTTAGCTTTTATAACTGGTGCACCTACAGTGTCACTCACAATACATGTATGATTATTATAGTACACTGTACACTATACAACAGCCCCTTTGTGGATGGAGAGAGTACCCCTGAACACAGCTGCCCCAGCCCCTTGAAGGAACACAGCACCCCTGGAGGACACAGGTACTCTTTTAGCAGTCCTAGCCCCTTGATAAACAAAAACAGAGCACCCCTGGACAGACACCGCATGGACTCATCCATTCACTACAACCTCCACAGGCGGAGTAAAATGGCACAATCACTAGGGGCTTTATATAAAACCCAAACCTGTGAGAATCTGACAGAGGGAGGATGACGTTTTGCCTCAATTTGGGATCTGAGAAAGGCGGGAAAACCTGAGCCGGACTCGGATCCTGCCTCGGATAGCAATGTTAGGACCGGACCCGCTCATCTCTATTTAGGACCCTATCCTCTGTAAATGTACTTCTACCTCTAAATCTATCTTACTCTCTGTTATATGTAACTTTAAGGGGTCTATGTGCTAAGCCTTGAATATAGATAAAATGGATGGAGATAAAGTACCTGTGCCCTCAGTTATCATTCCTTTTTTGTACTTAAATATTGGGTTTAGTGATATTTAGGGGTTATGTTTATCATTATCCTCTTGCGCTGTTTTTCATTAGCGCTATTTTTTTCTTCCCTCTGACTGCATATATACCATACCTCATTTATAAAATGTTTGGAAGCCCATTTTAGCACTCGCAGTGCCATTTTAAGTTCACCGGTAGTTGGCAGATTTAAAATAGCTCTGCCCAGCACACACCCTGGGACTCCAGGGTGCTGTAGTTTATGGCTCAGCTCCCACACCCATTCCCCTACAGAATCCTCTTCAAACTCCTCACCCTCACATACAAGACCATATCTAATTCCACTGCTCTCTACATCTCCAACCTCCTCTCCCTTCATACTCCCTCCCGCCCCCTACGGTCAACCAATGACCGTCGCCTCTCCACCACCCTGGTCATTGGTTCCCATGCTCGAGTTCAAAACTATGCACTTGCTGCACCCTTTCAGTGGAACGCGCTCCCCCGCTCCATTAGACTCTCCCCGACCTTGCAAAGCTTCAAACGGGCACTGAAAACCCACCTACTGTATTCATCAACGCATACCCTTCCGATGCATAACCTAGTCCTGAAGCTGCTCCTCCATCCCCCTGCCTCATGCCTTGATCATCTTTGCTTTGCTTACGTCCTGCCATCAGGCTACCTCCTGCTTGCTTGCACCTCATGTCATCATGTCTGTCGCCCCTCCCCACTAGATTGTTAGCTCTTCAGAGCAGGGCCCTCTTTCTTCTTCTTGTCAAAGCCCTCATCTCGACACATTTAAATCGCAGCTCTCTCCTACTAAGCAACCATCTTTACTTGCTTTCTCTTCTACTGGTAAAGGCTCATTTCATTCTATGGCTGCCAGCCCCAAGTAGTACGCTGATTACTCCCTCGCTACTCACATCTAAGCTGTATTATGTTTTGAGAATTGTGGTACTCTTTGTTACCTATACTCTATTTTTGTTATTTATTTACTGTAATGCTAAGTTTTGTCTCCCTGTACTGTCCTTTGTACGGCGCTGCAAAACACTTGTGGCGCCCTATAAATAAAATTTTATAATAATAATAATAATAATAATAATAGCGCTCGTTGGCCCCTGGGTCTTTATAGCAATGTCCTTTTAAAGCAGTATGTTTACAGTATTCCCCTCGTGTTTCCTCTGCTTGTTAGTGCACCCTGTATGTCTGTGGAGGTTTCTGTACTATATTATAAGTAATATAGTGTGTGTGTGTCTAAGGGGGTCTGGGGTTATCTGTTTTATGTACCTTTTTTGGTATATACTGTATATTTATGTGCCAAAATAGTTTTTTTTAACCTATTTTTGTTAAATTACCGGACCACAAGACATGGATGTCTCCAGCTCCAGACCCGTCTTCCAGCATGTCCCAAGATGTCCGCGCATCTGGAAGTCATGGGTGCACATATTAACGTGGACTGATAGATTTTATTATTTTCAAGTGGAAGCCTCATTGAACTGAGTTTGAATATAGGCCCTCATTCCGAGTCGTTCGCTTGGTAAATTTCTTCGCATCGCAGCGTTTTTCTGCTTAGTACGCATGCGCAATGTTCGCACTGCGACTGCGCCAAGTAATTTTGCTATGAAGATAGTTTTTTTACTCACGGCTTTTTCTTCGCTCCGGCGATCGTAGTGTGATTGACAGGAAATGGGTGTTACTGGGCGGAAACACGGCGTTTTATGGGCGTGTGGATAAAAACGCTACCGTTTCCGGAAAAAACGCGGGAGTGGCTGGAGAAACGGGGGAGTGTCTGGGCGAACGCTGGGTGTGTTTATGACGTCAAACCAGGAACGACAAGCCGTGAACTGATCGCAGATGCCGAGTAAGTCTGAAGCTACTCTGAAACTGCTAAGTAGTTTGTAATCGCAATATTGCGAATACATCGTTCGCAATTTTAAGAAGCTAAGATTCACTCCCAGTAGGCGGCGGCTTAGCGTGTGTAACTCTGCTAAATTCGCCTTGCGAGCGAACAACTCGGAATGAGGGCCATAGTTTTTTTAAAATTTCTGTACAAATAAGCATTAGGTGCAGGAGCATTGGTTGCTTAGTGCTATTTAGCTCATCATTAATATAATTTTTGTGTATATTTGTTTTTAATTGTGTGATACTGGCTGGTATCTATATCTTTGTATATTAATTTATGTTCTATAAAATATATCAAAGTGAGAAGTGCGGTCTCATTGTGTTTATTTGGTTTTATTTTGAGGGGATTGGGATCAGTTCCTCGAAGCTAGCTGCTCTCACTTTGATGAATGACAGTGTCAGGTGTATCTTTGTAGTACGGGTGCACATCCGTTGAGTACAAAAAAAAAAAAAAGACGGAGCATGTGCAAAAAAACACCAGGCGACATTCATCAGCGCTGCTTTAGTGAGAAAAAAAGCAGTGCAAAAAATGTAAACATAAATAAACGGCTAAAAAATGATATTAGCACGGCGAGTGAAAACAATAATTAACACTATACATAATGACATTTGATAAATGAGGGCACTGATTTGCAGAAAGATGACAGATAAATTACCTGATTTGCAGAAAGAATAAATGTTTTTACAGTATAATTTATTTTTACTAAAACATTATCTTTTCTCAGTTTGTCTTCATATTGACTAACACAATAATGACAAATACACAAGCATACTATTTATCTTTATAAATAACCAGTTTCATAGGAGCAGGAGGACAATAGAGAATACCTGTTCTGTTATGACATCTCAAATTGGTGTTAACAGATTATTTTGTGCTTTAAATGTTGCAATCTTTGTATAAATATTTTTTGGGATTATGTAAATGTTTTTAATATTGTATTTTATATACATCCATGAAACAACTTGTACATGCTCAAGTGAAACTGAAGCCCAATTAACCCATGCTACTCAAGGCCAATGTCTCCGAGGCAGTGGAATATCACTCAGATATCCATAGTTTTGGGTAAATTACAGTGTTAATTCTTTTCTAAAGAATCGAAATGTTACAGAAATGAGAAAAAAAACTTTGATATATAAACAGTCCTTAATTTATGTTTATCTGTGAATCTTAACTCACAAGGAACAAACATTTTCAAGAAACTGAGGAATTCACATCTAAGTATAGCTATACTATCTGTGCAATAAATATGTATTTAAAGATTAATGCTCGTAAACATACATAGGTTTTTCTTTCAAAAACAGAGAAGTCTCAGAAAAAAAAACCTTTTAAGTAGAATTAGAACATAACGAGCTTTGGTATTGACTTTTTTTGTTGTAAATCTCACCCTTTGAGTGATTATGAGGTGGAGAGAATAGGTAAATGTGTTTTTTATTAGTAATATTTTGGTGCAGAAGAAGCATATCAATCTTGTAGCATGTAGAGAGTGACTGGAATAATGCATGGATATTCACTAATACATCCATCTAATCATTACCAAGCACAGAACAATTAGCAAGCATTTACTCTCGACTGGGTCCAAGCTCAAGATTTATTGATGTAGAAAGTCAATATTGATTGTGAAATAGGCAGGGTCTTTATTGACCCCTGGAGACAATACATCTTGGTATTTAGTGGAAATAAGTCAATGTTACACATGCTGTGTCAAATAGACCTTTCTTAAACAGTCTTTAACGTGAATGTGAAACTAGCATTTAATTGTAGTAAAATAAACACAGGTCTGGTGTGTTCAGGTCTTCACCAAATAATGATATTGACACAGAACTTAATTATTTTCTTGTAGTTGTAACATATCACGTCCGTTCTTTGTGTTCCAGCCATAATAGATGTTGTTTGCCCATAAGATTACAGAAATGGGTAAGGTGTCCGCTTATGACCTGTAAAACAAGCGCAGTTGGCAAACCAAGACTATGTCATTAACAAGGTAGCCCAACAACTTAAGTTTGTAAGCTTAGAAAATGAATACCGACTGTGAAAGTTGGCTAAAATATTTTTTGCACTACAATACTTGTATTTTGAGAGTCAGTGTTTTTTTCAACGTAGTTGTAAACACGTATTGCCAAAAAGTTTTATCTATATGGATGCTTTTGACTTTATCGGAAACTTATTTTATTGAAAAAGTACTTTTCCCCTACAAATGACACTTACCAGACAAGTGATATAAATACATGACGGAAACCATGGTAAGAAGCCAGAAAGATAGTTATATACTTTGCGAGTTATGAAAGAGAGCTTATAACATATTATAAACTAAAAACAACTTGAGTGCTGAAACCTTCTTTAAATAACTAATACACTAGAAATTCTCTCTGATGCTTGCTCTTGCAGTCACAATGTTATTTATACTACAGAATAATAATAATAATAATAATAATAATAATTTTATTTATATAGCGCTCTTTCTCCAATAGGACTCAAGGCGCTTAACAGATACATAGCATAATATAGTACAGAAAATAATGAAGTACATTTTCATAAAATACAGAAGCATGTAGATACTAAAAGGGACATTATGGAAATGCTTGAGTAAACAGAAAAGTCTTGAGTCTACTTTTGAAGGATTCTATAGTTGGGGCCTCTCGCACTGTGCGGGGAAGTGAGTTCCATAGAGTCGGAGCCGCATGACTAAAAGCTCGACCCCAAGATGAATTACGGTAGATTCTAGGTACTGCTAAAAGTCCTTCATCTACAGATCGCAGTAATCGAGTGGGGCAGTATGGGGTCAGAAGCTGTTTCAGGTACCTTGAGCCTTGGTCATGTAATGCTTTGAAACTCAGTAAGCCAATCTTGAAGATGATTCGCCATCGTACAGGCAGCCAGTGAAGGGAGTAGAGGATGGGTGTTATGTGGCTAGAACGGGGCTGGTTGGTTAATAGCCTGGCAGCTGTGTTTTGCACCAGCTGTAAGCGCTGCAATTCTTTTGCTGGTAGACCAAGGTAGAGGGCATTACAGTAGTCTAAACGAGATGATACAAATGCATGTATGACTTTTGGCATATCATCTGAGGGAATTAAGTGCTTGATTCTGGCGACAGTCCAAATTGAACTGCTTGCACGGCCCGGCTGCAGCGTGACATTACTGAGCGATATGGTCGTCATATCGCTCAGTGTGTATGCACTACCGCCGACTAGGGATGTGCACCTGAAATTTTTCGGGTTTTGTGTTTTGGTTTTGGGTTCGGTTCCGTGGCCGTGTTTTGGGTTCGAACGCGTTTTGGCAAAACCTCACCTAATTTTTTTTGTCGGATTCGGGTGTTTTTTTCAAAAAACCCTAAAAACAGCTTAAATCATAGAATTTGGGGGTCATTTTGATCCCATAGTATTATTAACCTCAATAACCATAATTTCCACTAATTTTCAGTCTATTCTGAACACCTCACACCTCACAATATTATTTTTAGTCCTAAAATTTGCACCGAGGTCGCTGGATGGCTAAGCTAAGCGACACAAGTGGCCGACACAAACACCTGGCCCATCTAGGAGTGGCACTGCAGTGTCAGGCAGGATGGCCCATCCAAAAAATACTCCCCAAACAGCACATGACGCAAAGAAAAAAAGAGGCGCAATGAGGTAGCTGTGTGAGTAAGCTAAGCGACCCTAGTGGCCGACACAAACACCTGGCCCATCTAGGAGTGGCACTGCAGTGTCAGGCAGGATGGCCCTTCCAAAAAATACTCCCCAAACAGCACATGACGCAAAGAAGAAAAAAAAGAGGCGCAATGAGGTAGCTGTGTGAGTAAGATAAGCGACCCAAGTGGCCGACACAAACACCTGGCCCATTTAGGAGTGGCACTGCAGTGTCAGGCAGGATGGCCCTTACAAAAAATACTCCCCAAACAGCACATGACGCAAAGAAGAAAAAAAAGAGGCGCAATGAGGTAGCTGTGTGAGTAAGATAAGCGACCCAAGCGGCCGACACAAACACCTGGCCCATCTAGGAGTGGCACTGCAGTGTCAGGCAGGATGGCCCTTCCAAAAACTACTCCCCAAACAGCACATGACGCAAAGAAGAAAAAAAAGAGGCGCAATGAGGTAGCTGTGTGAGTAAGATAAGCGACCCAAGTGGCCGACACAAACACATGGCCCATCTAGGAGTGGCACTGCAGTGTCAGGCAGGATGGCCCTTCCAAAAACTACTCCCCAAACAGCACATGACGTAAATAAGAAAAAAAAGAGGCGCAATGAGGTAGCTGTGTGAGTAAGATAAGCGACCCAAGTGGCCGACACAAACACCTGGCCCATCTAGGAGTGGCACTGCAGTGTCAGGCAGGATGGCCCTTCCAAAAAATACTCCCCAAACAGCACATGACGCAAAGAAGAAAAAAAAGAGGTGCAATGAGGTAGCTGTGTGAGTAAGATAAGCGACCCAAGTGGCCGACACAAACACCTTGCCCATCTAGGAGTGGCACTGCAGTGTCAGGCAGGATGGCCCTTCTAAAAAATACTCCCCAAACAGCACATGACACAAAGAAAAATGAAAGAAAAAAGAGGTGCAAGATGGAATTGTCCTTGGGCCCTCTCACCCACCCTTATGTTGTATAAACAGGACATGCACACTTTAACCAACCCATCATTTCAGCGACAGGGTCTGCCACACGACTGTGACTGAAATGACTGGTTGGTTTGGGCCCCCACCAAAAAAGAAGCAATCAATCTCTCCTTGCACAAACTGGCTCTACAGAGGCAAGATGTCCACCTCATCATCATCGTCCGATTCATCACCCCTTTCACTGTGTACATCCCCCTCCTCACAGATTATTAATTCGTCCCCACTGGAATCCACCATCTCAGATCCCCGTGTACTTTCTGGAGGCAATTGCTGCTGGTGAATGTCTCCATGGAGTAATTGATTATAATTCATTTTAATGAACATCATCTTCTCCACATTTTCTGGAAGTAACCTCGTACGCCGATTGCTGACAAGGTGAGCGGCGGCACTAAACACTCTTTCGGAGTACACACTGGAGGTAGGGCAACTTAGGTAGAATAAAGCCAGTTTGTGCAAGGGCCTCCAAATTGCCTCTTTTCCCTGCCAGTATACGTACGGACTGTCTGACGTGCCTACTTGGATGCGGTCACTCATATAATCCTCCACCATTCTTTCAATGGTGAGAGAATCATATGCAGTGACAGTAGACGACATGTCAGTAATCGTTGGCAGGTCCTTCAGTCCGGACCAGATGTCAGCATCAGCAGTCGCTCCAGACTGCCCTGCATCACCGCCAGCGGGTGGGCTCGGAATTCGTAGCCTTTTCCTCGCACCCCCAGTTGCGGGAGAATGTGAAGGAGGAGATGTTGACAGGTCGCGTTCCGCTTGACTTGACAATTTTCTCACCAGCAGTTCTTTGAACCCCTGCAGACTTGTGTCTGCCGGAAAGAGAGATCCAACGTAGGTTTTAAATCTAGGATCGAGCACGGTGGCCAAAATGTAGTGCTCTGATTTCAACAGATTGACCACACGTGAATCCTGGTTAAGCGAATGAAGGGCTCCATCCACAAGTCCCACATGCCTAGCGGAATCGCTCTGTTTTAGCTCTTCCTTCAATGCCTCCAGCTTCTTCTGCAAAAGCCTGATGAGGGGAATGACCTGACTCAGGCTGGCAGTGTCTGAACTGACTTCACGTTTGGCAAGTTCAAAGGGCAGCAGAACCTTGCACAACGTTGAAATCATTCTCCACTGCGCTTGAGACAGGTGCATTCCACCTCCTTTGCCTATATCGTGGGCAGATGTATAGGCTTGAATGGCCTTTTGCTGCTCCTCCATCCTCTGAAGCATATAGAGGGTTGAATTCCACCTCGTTACCACCTCTTGCTTCAGATGATGGCAGGGCAGGTTCAGGTTTTTTTGGTGGTGCTCCAGTCTTCTGTACGCGGTGCCTGCACGCCGAAAGTGGCCCGCAATTCTTCTGGCCACCGACAGCATCTCTTGCACGCCCCTGTTGTTTTTTAAATAATTCTGCACCACCAAATTCAAGGTATGTGCAAAACATGGGACGTGCTGGAATTTGCCCAGATGTAATACACGCACAATATTGCTGGCATTGTCCGATGCCACAAATCCCCAGGAGAGTCCAATTGGGGTAAGCCATTCTGCGATGATCTTCCTCAGTTGCCGTAAGAGGTTTTCAGCTGTGTGCGTATTCTGGAAAGCGGTGATACAAAGCGTAGCCTGCCTAGGAACGAGTTGGCGTTTGCGAGATGCTGCTACTGGTGCCGCCGCTGCTGTTCTTGCAGCGGGAGGCAATACATCTACCCAGTGGGCTGTCACAGTCATGTAGTCCTGAGTCTGCCCTGCTCCACTTGTCCACATGTCCGTGGTTAAGTGGACATTGGGTACAACTGCATTTTTTAGGACACTGGGGAGTCTTTTTCTGACGTCCGTGTACATTCTCGGTATCGCCTGCCTAGAGAAGTGGAACCTAGATGGTATTTGGTAACGGGGGCACACTGCCTCAATAAATTGTCTAGTTCCCTGTGAACTAACGGCGGATTCCGGACGCATGTCTAACACCAACATAGTTGTCAAGGCCTCAGTTATCCGCTTTGCAGCAGGATGACTGCTGTGATATTTCATCTTCCTCGCAAAGGACTGTTGGACAGTCAATTGCTTACTGGAAGTAGTACAAGTGGTCTTCCGACTTCCCCTCTGGGATGACGATCGACTCCCAGCAGCAACAACAGCAGCGCCAGCAGCAGTAGGCATTACACTCAAGGATGCATCGGAGGAATCCCAGGCAGGAGAGGACACGTCAGACTTGCCAGTGACATGGCCTGCAGGACTATTGGCTTTCCTGGGTAAGGAGGAAATTGACACTGAGGGAGTTGGTGGTGTGGTTTGCGCGAGCTTGGTTACAAGAGGAAGGGATTTACTGGTCAGTGGACTGCTTCTGCTGTCGCCCAAAGTTTTTGAACTTGTCACTGACTTATTATGAATGCGCTGCAGGTGACGTATAAGGGAGGATGTTCCGAGGTGGTTAATGTCCTTACCCCTACTTATTACAGCTTGACAAAGGCAACACACGGCTTGACACCTGTTGTCCCGCATTTCTGTTGAAATACTTCCACACTGAAGAGCTGATTTTTTTGGTATTTTCACCAGGCATGTCAATGGCCATATTCCTCCCACGGACAACAGGTGTCTCCCCGGGTGCCTGACTTAAACAAACCACCTCACCATCAGAATCCTCCTTGTCAATTTCCTCCCCAGCCCAAGCAACACCCATATCCTCATCCTGGTGTACTTCAACACTGACATCTTCAATTTCACTATCAGGAACTGGACTGCGGGTGCTCCTTTCAACACTTGCAGGGGGCGTGCAAATGGTGGAAGGCGCAGCTCTTCCCGTCCAGTGTTGGGAAGGTCAGGCATCGCAACCGACACAATTGGACTCTCCTTTGGGATTTGTGATTTCGAAGAACGCACAGTTCTTTGCTGTGCTTTTGCCGCAAGTCTTTTCTTTTTTCTAGCGAGAGGATGAGTGCTTCCATCCTCATGTGAAGCTGAACCACCAGCCATGAACATAGGCCAGGGCCTCAGCCGTTCCTTGCCACTCCGTGTCGTAAATGGCATATTGGCAAGTTTACGCTTCTCCTCAGACGCTTTTAATTTTGATTTTTGGGTCATTTTTTTACTGATCTTTTGTGTTTTGGATTTTACATGCTCTGTACTATGACATTGGGCATCGGCCTTGGCAGACGACGTTGATGGCATTTCATCGTCTCGGCCATGACTAGTGGCAGCAGCTTCAGCACGAGGTGGAAGTGGATCTTGATCTTTCCCTATTTTTTTAACCTCCACATTTTTGTTCTCCATATTTTGCGCACAACTAAAAGCCACCACAGGTATACAATGTAGATGGATGGATAGTATAGTATTACTTATACTTATGGACGACGACTGACGACACAGAGGTAGGTACAGCCGTGGCCTACCGTACTGCTGCTTAGTGCTTATATATATGATATACTGTATAACGGACCTGGTGGACACTGTCAGCAGACTGCTAAACAAACTAGTATGAAGAAAGAAAAAAAAAACACCACAGGTATACAATGTAGATGGATGGATAGTATAGTATTACTTATACTTATGGACGACGAGTGCACTGACGACACAGAGGTAGGTACAGCCGTGGCCTACCGTACTGCTGCTTAGTGCTTATATATATGATATACTGTATAACGGACCTGGTGGACACTGTCAGCAGACTGCTAAACAAACTAGTATGAAGAAAGAAAAAAAAAACACCACAGGTATACAATGTAGATGGATGGATAGTATAGTATTACTTATACTTATGGACGACGAGTGATGACACAGAGGTAGGTACAGCCGTGGCCTACCGTACTGCTGCTTAGTGCTTATATATATGATATACTGTATAACGGACCTGGTGGACAGTGTCAGCAGACTGCTAAACTAGTATGAAGAAAGAAAAAAAAAACACCACAGGTATACAATGTAGATGGATGGATAGTATAGTATTACTTATACTTATGGACGACGAGTGACGACACAGAGGTAGGTACAGCCGTGGCCTACCGTACTGCTGCTTAGTGCTTATATATATGATATGATACTGTATAACGGACCTGGTGGACAGTGTCAGCAGACTGCTAAACTAGTATGAAGAAAGAAAAAAAAAACACCACAGGTATACAATGTAGATGGATGGATAGTATAGTATTACTTATACTTATGGACGACGAGTGATGACACAGAGGTAGGTACAGCCGTGGCCTACCGTACTGCTGCTTAGTGCTTATATATATGATATACTGTATAACGGACCTGGTGGACACTGTCAGCAGACTGCTAAACAAACTAGTATGAAGAAAAAAAAAAAAAACACCACAGGTATACAATGTAGATGGATGGATAGTATAGTATTACTTATACTTATGGACGACGAGTGCACTGACGACACAGAGGTAGGTACAGCCGTGGCCTACCGTACTGCTGCTTAGTGCTTATATATATGATATACTGTATAACGGACCTGGTGGACACTGTCAGCAGACTGCTAAACAAACTAGTATGAAGAAAGAAAAAAAAAACACCACAGGTATACAATGTAGATGGATGGATAGTATAGTATTACTTATACTTATGGACGACGAGTGACGACACAGAGGTAGGTACAGCCGTGGCCTACCGTACTGCTGCTTAGTGCTTATATATATGATATTATACTGTATAACGGACCTGGTGGACAGTGTCAGCAGACTGCTAAACTAGTATGAAGAAAGAAAAAAAAAACACCACAGGTATACAATGTAGATGGATGGATAGTATAGTATTACTTATACTTATGGACGACAAGTGACGACACAGAGGTAGGTACAGCCGTGGCCTACCGTACTGCTGCTTAGTGCTTATATATATGATATTATACTGTATAACGGACCTGGTGGACAGTGTCAGCAGACTGCTAAACTAGTATGAAGAAATAAAAAAAAAAACACCACAGGTATACAATGTAGATGGATGGATAGTATAGTATTACTTATACTTATGGACGACGAGTGACGACACAGAGGTAGGTACAGCCGTGGCCTACCGTACTGCTGCTTAGTGCTTATATATATGATATACTGTATAACGGACCTGGTGGACACTGTCAGCAGACTGCTAAACAAACTAGTATGACTATGAAGAAAGAAAAAAAACACCACAGGTATACAATGTAGATGGATGGATAGTATAGTATTACTTATACTTATGGACGACGAGTGCACTGATGACACAGAGGTAGGTACAGTCGTGGCCTACCGTACTGCTGCTTAGTGCTTAATTATATATATAATATACTGTATAACGGACCTGGTGGACACTGTCAGCAGACTGCTAAACAAACTAGCATGAAGAAAGAAAAAAAAAACACCACAGTGTTTTTCAGGCAGACAAACGTATACTGGACTGGTGGTCACTGTCAGCAAAACTGTGCACTGTACTCCTGCTATAACTGCTCCCCAGTCCCCACAATTAGGCAGTGTGAGCAGTGCACTCAGAACAGATATATCATGCAGCAGTGCAGCACACTGAGTGAGCACAGATATGGTGGAGCGTTTTTTTTCAGGCAGAGAAACAACGGATTAAACTCAAAACCCTGCACTGTACTCCCTAACAGCTGCTCCCCGTCCCCAATCCTCCCCACAATTAAAACTAAGTCACTCAGTTTTTTTTTCTTCCTAATACAACGGAGAGGACGCCAGCCACGTCCTCTCCCTATCAATCTCAATGCACGTGTGAAAAATGGCGGCGACGCGCGGCTCATTATATAGAATCCAAGTCTCACGAGAATCCGACAGCGGGATGATGACGTTCGGGCGCGCTCGGGTTAACCGAGCAAGGCGGGAGGATCCGAGTCGCTCGGACCCGTGTAAAAAAAAGGTGAAGTTCGGGCGGGTCGGATTCCGAGGATCCGAACCCGCTCATCACTACCGCCGACCGATCGGCCTGGGAGGGGGAAACACTAGGCGACGTCCCTCATACAGTAGAGCACGTCACCTAGTGTGTAGCCACCTTAAGGAAACGTCTCCTGAGGCAGATTCCACTACCATATTCATGAAGCATATAAGGAGTAAATGTGTTCAGTGTAGTGTTGCAGAAATGTGTAATATTTATAGAGATCTATGGGGGTGATTCAGACCTGATCGCTGCTGTGCGTTTTCACACAGCGGGCGATCAGGTCATAACTGCGCATGCGTGTGCACCGCGTCAGACAACAACAATGGGCATCGACGGTCAGCGACAGGATGGTGCGAAAATTTTGATTGCGTGGGCGTTCGCAAGGTGATTGACAGGAAGAGGTCGTATGTGGGTGGTAACTGACCGTTTACTGGGAGTGTCAGGGAAAATGCAGGTGTGCCCAAGCGTTTTCAGAGAGGGTGTCTGGCGTCAGCTCCGGCCCCGATCAGCATCTTCTGATCCAACTGGAGGTGTAAGTCGTGGGCTGCGCAGAGACTGCACACAGTGGATTTTTGCAGCTCGGCGTACACATGGGATCGCACACTTGCACGGCGAATTTACACTCTGGGGTTGGCAACTATCTGAATGCAGGCCCCTATTTCATCTGCCTCCCCCTTTGCCAATGCTGGTATCACACACAGTACTGTACTGTATGTCACCTGTCATTTTAGTTCACTAAAGGGAACATTTCTACTTTATTAGCTTCTGTGGGGTTTGGAGGGGGTATGGCTATAAATCTGTGAATTTAGAAAGTGCTTTCAGATGTAACACATCAACAGTTAGACATTTCTTAAAAACATTTCTCTAACGTCCTAGTGGATGCTGGGGACTCCGTAAGGACCATGGGGAATAGACGGGCTCCGCAGGAGACAGGGCACTTTAAGAAAGAATTAGGAATACTGGTGTGCACTGGCTCCTCCCTCTATGTCCCTCCTCCAGACCCCAGTTTGAATCTGTGCCCGGACGAGCTGGGTGCACCTTAGTGAGCTCTCCTGAGCTTGCTAAATAGAAAGTATTTTGTTAGGATTTTTTTATTTTCAGAGAGATCTGCTGGCAACAGACTCTCTGCTACGTGGGACTAAGGGGAGAGAAGCAGCCCTACTCACTGTGGATAGGTCTTGCTTCTTAGGCTACTGGACACCATTAGCTCCAGAGGGATCGAACACAGGAACGCACCCTTGGTCTTCCGATCCCAGAGCTGCGCTGCCGTCCCCCTCGCAGAGCCAGAAGCCAGAAGCCGGCGTGAGAAGCAAGAAGACTTCAAAAGCGGCGGCAGAAGACTCCAGTCTTCATATGAGGTTGCGCACAGCACTGCAGCTGTGCGCCATTGCTCCCACATTAAACCCACACACTCCGGTCACTGTAGGGTGCAGGGTGCAGGGGGGGGGGGGAGGGGCACCCTGGGCAGCAATTAGAGACCTCTTGGCAAAGTGGGCATATATACAGTTGGGCACTGTATATATGCATGAGCCCCCGCCATTATTTTACACAAAATCGCGGGACAGAAGCCCGCCACTGAGGGGGGCTTCTTCCTCAGCACTCACCAGCGCCATTTTCTCTCCACAGCTCCGCTGAGAGGAAGCTCCCCAGGCTCTCCCCTGCAGATTCACGGTAGAAAGAGGGTAAAAAGAGAGGGGGGGCACATAAATTTAGCGCAAAATCAGTATATACAGCAGCTACTGGGTAAACACTAAGTTACTGTGTAATTCCTGGGTCATATAGCGCTGGGGTGTGTGCTGGCATACTCTCTCTCTGTCTCTCCAAAAGGCCTTGTGGGGGTTCTGTCCTCAAATAGAGCATCCCCTGTGTGTGTGGTGTGTCGGTACGCTTGTGTCGGCATGTTTGACGAGGAAGGCTATGTGGAAGCAGAGCAGGTACAAATTAATGTGGGATCGGCGCCGATGCCCGATTGGATGGATATGTGGAAGGTTTTAAGATAAGCTGAAGGCTGAAGGCTGAAGCCATATAAGAGCCCAATTTTTTGTGATTGGTTGTTTGTGACTAAGCAGTTGCTAGGCAGATCAGTGTGTTCTTGGGTATTTTCCTATAGGATTATAGGGCTGTCCATCAAGGGTTTAGGGGTTGGTATTGGAAAAACATAAGCCATGGTCATATGACTCAGCTTCCTCTTGCCATTTTGGAATGGCCCAGGAAGGCTGAGTACACATACTGTATGTTATGCTGTGCTTTTTTCATGTGGCTTGCTTTGATTCTTTGTTTAGGGATCGGTTTCCCCGTCATTTGTCTGTTATTATTCCCCTGGGGTCCCTAAGTGGTGCTGCTTTCACTATCTATCATGCGTGTCCCCGCTGGTCTGCCCCCCACCTCCCCTCCCCCACTCCCGGCGTTTTGGCTGCGGCCGTCGCTTGCACCACCCGGCCTATGGTCTCCCCTGCCTCGGTCCCGCTCTGGCCGGCGGGTCACGTCGGGGGCGCTGTACGTCGGTCCGCGCCTCTCCCCTGTCTTGTCTGTCGGAGGGTGGGACGGGTGCCCCTGCCGCGGCAGCAGCGGGCGTTGGACGGCGCATGGACGCGGGTGTATTACACGGCGCCCGCGACACTGCAGTTCCCCTCTCCTCCCGGCCGGCGTCTCCGTGCGCGACTCTCTCCGGCTGGTGGCTACGGCGTCCGCGTGGTGCTGTGCGGTCCCTTGGGTGGCTACAGGGGGGGACGGGCGGCGGCGTGTGGCGGCCGGGACTGTGCGCGGGCGGCGACCTCTCCTGGCC
The DNA here is from genome assembly GCF_028390025.1 of Pseudophryne corroboree. NCBI lineage: Eukaryota > Metazoa > Chordata > Amphibia > Anura > Myobatrachidae > Pseudophryne > Pseudophryne corroboree. The sequence continues at coordinate 506,107,857 of NC_086446.1, read as the reverse complement.
TTGCCTGGTAGAGTGTCCCTGGGTGAGGGTTTTAAAAGTATTTCTAATTTTAACCTTTTTTTTTTTTTTTGTCTTTTCTTTGTTATTTAAATATAAGGGCTGATACAGCGGACCTTCGTGGTGGTGTTTTCACCCATACCATGGCAGAATTGCTGTATTGGCCCACGGTTCTACGGTTTTCTGGGATGCGGTTCGTTTAGGAGGTAAATTTGGTGCTGCCACAGGCACATTACACCATGCAGCTACAGTACATTGAAATTAAATTTGCTATTGGGACTATTATATTTAGTTCATTTACAGTACTGTTCATTTTAGTACGAGCACCTGGAAGGGCAATGCAAAGGGCAAAAAATCATGTATTGCACATGAGGTGGCACAGTCCTACCTGGCAGCCTCCTGCCCTTGCCTGGCCCTCCTTCCCTGCTTTCTGCGTTGGTCGGGAGTACCGGGGGGTTCGTATCCCGGTATTTGCCACCCGGCTGCGGCCGCACAGGCCCGGTTTTGCCCTTCCAGTCTACTCCGTTGGTCCTGTTTCTGTTGTTGGTGCGCGGGAGCTTCCTGCGCTTGTTGTCCCCTCTGTTTTTTCTGCGCAGGTGTCTACGGGTCCGGAGGAGTCGGGGCGTCAGCACGGAGGAACAGGAGGTCGAGGAGGGATGCGACGGCAGCGGAAGACGCACCGCCGGAATCGGTGGCGGCAGCTGATGGTGTTCCAGGTCCTTCAGGCACCGGTGAGCATGCTCTTGTTTTCACCTTATTTACAGTGCGTTAACTTCTGTAGTGTTCCCCTGGTTCTGCTTGGCGCCCGCGTTAGTTGGCTAGGCTCATTGCGCGGCGCGTGGCGTTAGACGTCTAGGAAAGGCAAGGCACCGGCGGTTACGGTTCCCTCCACCCCCTGCGGTTCGCAAAGAATTCAGACAGGGGGGGGGCATTGGGGCGAAAGCTTTCCTTACTTTCTTCTGTAGTTGCGGTTTTGGATTGATTTTACGGATTGCGGCACCGGGTCGCGACCTGCCGCGTATCCCCACATGGTGCAGTTTTGTGTCAGCGCCCGCAATTGAAATCCTAGGTTTCCGCTTGGGGAGATTACTAAGTGAAGGCCATCATGGTCGGGGTGGGAACGTCGTTTTCCTTGGTTTTGTGGTAGGGGTCACCTGGCAGGCCGGACCGCACAGTGGGGTCCCAGGTCGCAGGCCCCTCGCAGTTGGCACTTCTGTTTTGCGCCCCGTGGTGGGGGGGGGGGGTTCCGCTTGTGGCAGGGGCTAGTATACCACAGGTGTCCGCTCCAGTTTTCGTCACTCATGCAACTTTGTGAGACCTGTCGCCCAGTGACAGTGCCCCAGCTGCGAACGGGTAACCTGCCCGTGGTGGCGCGCCGGCGTTTTTTATGTCCGCTCACAATGTCCCGCGTCAGGTCCGGCGGAAGGTGGGCGCAGAACCGGCTTGGGCATTTGTCTTATCCTCACAGGGTTTCTTTTCATGCTCTGTTTCCGATACCGTGCGCGGAGGGAGTGCTAGTCTTTTCGGGACTCTGCGTTTTGTTTCAGGCTATGGGCCGGGTACCTCCCTTTTGGCTAAGTCATACGTTGGGTCATGTTTTCGCCTCTTCCCCTGCGCCCATATCCCCTGCAATTTTTCGGGCCTCGATTAGGTGCCAGTTTTCTGTGGACGGTGTGTGTCCCTGAGGTTTTCTGTCTCATGTGCCTCTTTGAGAAATGCGGCACTGTCTTGCGTTGGTGCATACTGTCCGTCTCCGCCCCCCCCCCGGTGTTGCTCGCTACCGGGACTATTTTTCCCTGCATGGGTCTGGGAGGCATTTCGGTTTGCAGCTATCCTTCTGTAGGTTGACAGGTCTTGTTCGGGGTCCTGGGTGTTTCCCGTTGCCCCGGTGCGCTGCTAGGGCCCTACCGGTCTCCTGAGTTTGCAGGGGTTGGCACTGGGCACAATGGCGGGTTGCTGTCGCCTCCCCGCTGACAAGTTGCCGACACTTTGGGTTTTGTTAACCACTACTAGGGGCAACGCGAAGTTTGGTTTTAGCGGGTCAGTCGTCGTTCAGCTCACCCCCCCCCCCCCCTTTGTTACGAGCAGGTTTATCCCCATGGGTGGCATAGTTTGCAGGAAACATGCGGGACGCTGCGGGGTCAGCCAAGCAGCGTCACGCATTTTCCCTTCCCGCGAGATCAGAGATGTTTTCGTGGATTCGGTCTTCAGTCCTATAGGCTTGTTACGGGGAGGTTTTTCGGGCCTCCTCCTCCTGGTTCCCTCCGGTCCCCCTAGGCTTTGCGACTGTTGCGACATCTGTTTACCGGCTTGCGGCGCAGTTTGACGATTGCGCGCCCTTGCGGGCATTTCCTTCCATTCTAGGCTGCGCGGTCTGGTGGGCCCCACCTGGTCTTTCGCCCTTTCGTGGGCGCTTAAGGGTTGTGGTTAGGGTGCGCCCCGCACCTGCGGATACCCGTAGGCCTGCTGCGTGGCAATTTTTGGCGGAGTTGCTGGATGTGCTGCCTCCTGTCGCCGAGGCGGTGTTAGAGGTGGCCCCCTGTTTGGGATTAGTCCTTGCTGGGCTTTCTTCTGGGTTTGGGGGGTAAGCGAGTAGTGGCGAGCAGCAGACATTGTTGCTGGATGGTCGGTGGCTCTGCAGGATGGTGTGCTCCAAATCAGATCAAGCAGCTGGGGGTCGCGGGGTGTCCTTGGAGGCCCAGGAGGAGGTGGGTGTCTGCCCGCTGCGCCTGGCGCATGAGTGTAGATGGGCCTCCGGGGGGGGGGGACACCAGTTGCTGATACAGGCGCTCGCGGGTCCTCTCACTAATGTACAGTGTTGCTGCTGTGGAATGGGGTGGCTGACCATGCGGCAGCCACAGGGTCCGCCACGGCAGCTGTTCAGGAGCGGGGTCTATGGGGGTATACTTCTTAGGTCCTATTCCTTGCGGATGAGGGAGGCTGCTATTCAGGAGCTGGGCCGTTGGAGATATACTTCTTAGGGCCTATTCCTTGCGGATTGGGGTGGCTACTTTGAGGCAGACACGGGGTCCTCCTCGGCAGCTGTTCAGTTGCAGGGCCGATGGGGGTATGCTTCTTATAGGTCCTATTCCTTGCGGACTGGGGCGGCTGACCATGCGGCAGCCACAGGGTCCTCCACGGCAGCGGTTCAGGAGCGGGGCCGTTGGGGGTATGCTTCTTGCAGGTCCTATTCCTTGCGGATTGGGGAGGCTACCATGCGGCAGCCACAAGGTCCCCCGCGTCAGCTGTTCCGGTGCTGGGCCGTTGGAGGTATACTTCTTAGGTCCTGTTCCTTGCGGATTGGGGAGGCTGAAATGCGGCAGCCACAGGGTCCTCCACGGCGGCTGTTCAGGAGCTGGGGCGTTGGAGGTTTACTCCTTATAGGTCCTAGTCCTTGCGGATTGGGGTGGCTGCCGTGCGGCAGTCACAGGGTCCTCCGCGACAGCGGTCCAGGAGCTGGGGCGTTGGGGGTATACTTCTTAGGTCCTATTCCTTGCGGATGGGGGTGGCTACCATGCGGCAGCCACAGGGTCCTCTGCGGCAGCTATTCAGGAGGTGGTCCGTTGGAGGTATACTTTTTAGGTCCTATTCCTTGCGGATGGGGGTGGCTGCCGTGCGGCAGCCATAGGGTCCTCCTCTGCAGCTATTCAAGGGGTGGTTCGTTGGAGGTATACTTCTTAGGTCTTATTCCATACGGATGGGGGTGGCTACCATGTGGAAGCCACAGGTTCCTTCACGGCGGCTATTTACGAGGTGGGCCATTGGAGGTATACTTCTTAGGTCCTGTTCCTTGCGGATTGGGGAGGCTGACATGCGGCAGCCACAGGGTCCTCCACGGCGGCTGTTCAGGAGCTGGGGCGTTGGAGGTTTACTCCTTATAGGTCCTATTCCTTGCGGATTGGGGTGGCTGCCGTGCGGCAGTCACAGGGTCCTCCGCGACAGCGGTTCAGGAGCTGGGGCGTTGGGGGTATACTGCTTAGGTCCTATTCCTTGCGGATGGGGGTGGCTACCATGCGGCAGCCACAGGGTCCTCTGCGGCAGCTATTCAGGAGGTGGTCCTTTGGAGGTATACTTTTTAGGTCCTAACCCAAAACTTGTTTACTTGTTTACCCGTCGGTTTTCGAACGGGTAGCGTTCAGGAATCGAGGGTGTGAAGTGAATTTTTTAATTTTCCTCCGAGGGGGCCTAATTATAATTGGCTCATCAAAGGTCCACGGGAGGTTTTTTGAGTTTTCTCCTTCACTTGGGTTAATTCTGTTATCTGTCACTTGGTTTTCCTATGTGATGTATGTCAGTGTGATGATTTTAGGGTGTTTTTCTTTTGCAGCCGTCGATGGTTTGAACAGGAATGGCTGGTTTGGCCACTCTTACATTTTTGGGCGGCAGGGCATTACTTGGCGCATAGGACAGCTGAGGTTTTAGGTTATGGCTTTTAGGTGGTCAGGCATCCTCTGCTTGTACTGCGTCAGCCGCAGTTTCGACAAGGGGGAAGGTGTTAGTCTTCTCCGGCTGGAGTTTTGCAGGTTTTGTCTTACCTGGGGTTTTGGTCCTTTCAGTTAGCTGTCTTCTTTTCCTGGTTTTTATTGGTTTGGATGGCGGGGCGGTTTGTTAAACCTTTGTGGCGGGAAGTCGCTACCAACCAGCGGTCAGATGGGCATAAGTGGTCATTGTGGGGCACCCTCTTTAGAAGGACAGCAGGTGTGTCCTTACCATGCGGTTGGACATTTAGACGTTCCCCTGCGTGAACCGAACGTTTGCCAGAGAAAAGAGTGGTGAGTCCTGCACAATGCGGGTTATGCAAGGAGGAGGAAGCGGGGTTTGGGTACTCCCCTCCTTGGTGGTTGGATTTCATTCAAGGGACTGGAGCTGGTGTCTGGTAGCGACTGGTCCTTTGCCATCCTCCAATATAAAATCAATTCAATTACAATTATAGTTTAAAGAACAGGTCAGCGATCAATAAATATCGTCTGACCTTTAACTACAGCTAACCGTGTCCGTGTCGTTATTTTAGTGTGTCGTTATTTTAGCGATAAGCTAGCTTAAAGAAGTGTTTATGTCAATCGCAATAAAATTATGGGCGCCTTAGATAAGCTGAAGGCTGCATAAGCCTGAAGCCATATAAGAGCCCAATTTTTTGTGATTGGTTGTTTGTGACTAAGCAGTTGCTAGGCAGATCAGTGTGTTCTTGGGTATTTTCCTATAGGATTATAGGGCTGTCCATCAAGGGTTTAGGGGTTGGTATTGGAATAATACATAAGCCATGGTCATATGACTCAGCTTCCTCTTGCCATTTTGGAATGCCCTCCCGCCCGCCCTGACTATATTTTTTTTTCCTACATCTTGTCTTTCTCGGTGGGCTATTGACAGCCAGATTGGCGGGAAGTCGCTACCAACCAGCGGTCAGATGGGCATAAGTGGTCATTGTGGGGCACCCTCTTTAGAAGGACAGCAGGTGTGTCCTTACCATGCGGTTGGACATTTAGACGTTCCCCTGCGGGAACCGAACGTTTGCCAGAGAAAAGAGTGGTGAGTCTTGCACAATGCGGGTTATGCAGGGAGGAGGCGGGGTTTGGGTACTCCCCTCCTTGGTGGTTGGATTTCATCCAAGGGACTGGAGCTGGTGTCTGGTAGCGACTGGTGCTTTGCCATCCTCCAATATAAAATCAATTCAATTACAATTATAGTTTAAAGAACAGGTCAGCGATCAATAAATATCATCTGACCTTTAACTACAGCTAACCGTGTCCGTGTCGTTATTTTAGTGTGTCGTTATTTTAGTGATAAGCTAGTTTAAAGAAGTGTTTATGTCAATCGCAATAAAATTATGGGCGCCTTAATGATAATGTTAATTCCTTGCATAAAAGGTTGGATAAAGCTGAAGCCTTGGAACAGTCAGGGTCTCACCCCATGCCTGATCCTACAGCGCAGAGGCCGTCAGGGTCTCAGAAGCGCCCACTATCCCAAATTGTTGACACAGATATCGACATGGATTCTGACTCCAGTGTCGATGGCGATGATGCAAAGTTGCAGCCTAAAATGGCTAAAGCCATCCGCTACATGATTATAGCAATGAAGGATGTCTTGCACATCTCAGAGGAAAACCCAGTCCCTGACAAGAGGGTTTATATGTTTGGGGAAAAAAGGCATGAGGTGACCTTTCCCCCTTCACATGAGTTAAATGAGTTATGTGAAAAAGCTTGGAAATCTCCAGATAGAAAAATGCTGATTTCCAAACGGTTGCTTATGGCGTATCCTTTCCCGCCAACGGACAGGTTACACTGGGAATCCTCCCCTAGGGTAGACAAAGCTTTGACACGCTTATCTAAGAAGGTAGCCCTGCCGTCACAGGATACGGCCACCCTAACAGATCCTGCGGATAGAAAGCAGGAAGGTATCCTGAAGTCCGTTTATACACATTCAGGTACCCTACTAAGGCCGGCAATTGCGTCGGCCTGGATGTGTAGTGCTGTAGCAGCATGGACAGATACTTTATCTGAGGAACTTGATACCTTGGACAAGGATACTATATTACTGACCCTGGGGCATATAAAAGACGCTGTCCTATATATGAGAGATGCCCAGAGAGACATTAGCCTACTGGGCTCTAGAATAAATGCAATGTCGATTTCTGCCAGAAGGGTCCTGTGGACTCGGCAATGGACAGGTGATGCCGACTCAAAAAGGCACATGGAGGTTTTACCTTATAAGGGTGAGGAATTGTTTGGGGACGGTCTCTCGGACCTAGTTTCCACAGCTACGGCTGGGAAGTCAAATTTTTTGCCATATATTCCCTCACATCCTAAGAAAGCACCATATCACCAAATGCAGTCCTTTCGATCACAAAGAGGCAAGAAAGTCTGAGGTGCGTCCTTTCTTGCCAGAGGCAGGGGTAGAGGAAAGAAGCTGCACAATACAGCTAGTTCCCAGGAACAGAAGTCCTCCCCGGCTTCCTCTAAATCCACCTCATGACGCTGGGGCTCCACAGGTGGAGCCAGGATCGGTGGGGGCGCGTCTCCGAAATTTCAACCACCAGTGGGTTCGCTCATTGGTGGATCCCTGGGCTATACAGATTGTATCTCAGGGATACAAGCTGGAATTCGAAGTGATGTCTCCTCACCGTTACCTCAAATCGGCCCTGCCAGCTTCCACCATAGAGAGGGAAATAGTGTTAGCGGCAATTCACAAATTATATCTCCAGCAGGTGGTGGTAAAAGTTCCCCTCTTTCAACAGGGAAGGGGTTACTATTCCACAATGTTTGTGGTACCGAAACCGGACGGTTCGGTCAGACCCATATTGAATTTAAAATCCCTGAACATTTACCTGAAAAGGTTCAAGTTCAAGATGGAATCGCTCAGAGCAATCATTGCAAGCCTGGAAGAGGGGGATTTTATGGTGTCTCTGGACATAAAGGATGCTTACCTGCATGTCCCCATTTATCCACCTCATCAGGAGTACCTCAGATTTGTGGTACATGACTGTCATTACCAATTCCAGACGTTGCCGTTTGGTCTGTCCACGGCACCGAGAATATTTACCAAGGTAATGGCAGAAATGATGGTGCTTCTGCGAAAGCAAGGAGTCACAATTATCCCATACTTGGACGATCTCCTCATGAAGGCGAGGTCCAGAGAGCAGTTGCTGATCAGCGTAGCATACTCTCGGGGAGTGTTGCAACAGCACGGCTGGATTCTGAATATTCCAAAGTCGCAGCTGATTCCTACGACGCGTCTGCCCTTCCTGGGCATGATTCTAGACACAGACCAGCAGAAGGTTTTTCTCCCGGCGGAGAAGGCTCAGGAGCTTGTGACTCTGGTCAGAGACCTCTTAAAACCAAAACAGGGGTCGGTGCATCAATGCACGCGAGTCCTGGGAAAGATGGTGGCGTCATACGAAGCCATTCCCTTCGGCAGGTTCCATGCGAGGACCTTTCAGTGGGATCTGTTGGACAAGTGGTCCGGATCGCATCTTCAGATGCAGCGGCTGATCACCCTATCACCCAGGGTGTCTCTTCTGTGGTGGCTGCAGAGTGCTCACCTTGTCGAGGGTCGCAGGTTCGGCATTCAGGACTGGGTCCTGGTGACCACGGATGCAAGCCTCCGAGGGTGGGGGGCAGTCACACAGGGAAGAAATTTCCAGGGTCTGTGGTCAAGTCAGGAGACTTGTCTGCACATCAATATCCTGGAACTAAGGGCCATATACAACGCCCTAAGTCAAGCGGAGCCTCTGCTTCGCAACCAACCGGTGCTGATTCAGTCAGACAACATCACCGCAGTGGCTCATGTACACCGCTAAGGCGGCACAAGGAGCAGGGTGGCGGAAGCCACCAGAATTCTTCACTGGGCGGAGAATCACGTAAAAGCACTGTCAGCAGTGTTCATTCCGGGAGTGGACAACTGGGAAGCAGACTTCCTCAGCAGGCACGACCTCCACCCGGGAAAGTGGGGACTTCATCAAGAAGTCTTCACACAGATTACAAGTCGTTGGGAACTGCCACAGGTGGACATGATGGCATCCCGCCTCAACAAAAAGCTACAAATGTATTGCGCCAGGTCAAGAGACCCTCAGGCGATAGCTGTGGACGCACTAGTGACACCATGGGTGTTCCAGTCGGTTTATGTGTTTCCTCCTCTTCCTCTCATACTTAAGGTGCTGAGAATCGTAAGAAAAAGAGGAGTGAGAACAATACTCATTGTTCCGGATTGGCCAAGAAGGACTTGGTATCCGGAACTGCAAGAAATGCTCACAGAGGACCCATGGCCTCTGCCTCTCAGACAGGATCTGTTGCAACAGGGGCCCTGTCTGTTCCAAGACGTACTGCGGCTGCGTTTGACGGCATGGCGGTTGAACGCCGGATCCTAGCAGAAAAAGGCATTCCGGATGAGGTTATTCCTACGCTAATAAAGGCTAGGAAGGACGTGACGGCTAAACATTATCACCGTATATGGCGAAAATATGTTGCTTGGTGTGAGGTCAGGAATGCCCCTACAGAGGAATTCCAGCTGGGCCGTTTCCTTCACTTCCTACAGTCGGGAGTGACTATGGGCTTAAAATTGGGGTCCATTAAGGTCCAGATTTCAGCCCTATCCATTTTCTTTCAAAAGGAACTGGCTTCTCTTCCTGAAGTTCAGACATTTGTAAAGGGAGTGCTGCATATTTAGCCCCCTTTTGTGCCACCAGTGGCACTTTGGGATCTTAACGTGGTGTTGAGTTTCCTGAAATCACACTGGTTTGAGCCACTTAAAACCGTGGAGTTAAAATATCTCACGTGGAAGGTGGTCATGCTATTGGCCTTAGCTTCGGCTAGGCGTGTGTCAGAATTGGCGGCTTTGTCACATAAAAGCCCCTATCTGGTTTTCCATATGGACAGGGCAGAATTACGGACTCGTCCGCAATTTCTGCCGAAAGTGGTGTCATCTTTTCATTTGAACCAACCTATTGTGGTGCCTGCGGCTACTCATGACTTGGAGGATTCCAAGTTACTAGATGTAGTCAGGGCTTTGAAGGTTTATGTAGCCAGAACGGCTGGAGTCAGGAAAACTGAGTCGCTGTTTATCCTGTATGCATCCAACAAGCTGGGTGCTCCTGCTTCAAAGCAAACTATTGCTCGCTGGATCTGTAACACGATTCAGCAGGCTCATTCTGCGGCTGGATTGCCGCCTCCAAAATCAGTAAAAGCCCATTCCACAAGGAAGGTGGGCTCTTCTTGGGCGGCTGCCCGAGGGGTCTCGGCATTACAGCTTTGCCGAGCAGCTACTTGGTCGGGTTCAAACACTTTTGCAAATTTCTACAAGTTTGATACCCTGGCTGAGGAGGACCTTGTGTTTGCTCATTCGGTGCTGCAGAGTCATCCGCACTCTTCCGCCCGTTTGGGAGCTTTGGTATAATCCCCATGGTCCATACGGAGTCCCCAGCATCCACTAGGACGTTAGAGAAAATAAGATTTTACTTACCGGTAAATCTATTTCTCGTAGTCCGTAGTGGATGCTGGGCGCCCGTCCCAAGTGCGGATTTCTTCTGCAATACTTGTATATAGTTATTGCTTAAATAAGGGTTATGTTATGGTTGCATCAGGTTTATCTGATGCTCTGTTGTTGTTCATACTGTTAACTGGGTAAGTTTATCACGAGTTATACGGTGTGATTGGTGTGGCTGGTATGAGTCTTACCCTGGATTCCAAAATCCTTTCCTTGTACTGTCAGCTCTTCCGGGCACAGTTTCCTTAACTGAGGTCTGGAGGAGGGACATAGAGGGAGGAGCCAGTGCACACCAGTATTCCTAATTCTTTCTTAAAGTGCCCTGTCTCCTGCGGAGCCCGTCTATTCCCCATGGTCCTTACGGAGTCCCCAGCATCCACTACGGACTACGAGAAAGAGATTTACCGGTAAGTAAAATCTTATTTTTGTAAAATGGTGCCTGCGGCTATCAACTACATTCAACAAACAAATGTGCAGGCAGTGAGGACGTGAACATGCTGCTTAGACAACTACAGAAAAGGTAAGAGACTCCTATTCGCCTGGGAGAGTGTACAGAGTGCTTTAACATCACTGCTCCAGCATACCAGTAGTCTTCAAATCATCTTCATCTGATACTGTTCATCTAAACTCAAATGTATCCTTCCAAAATGTCGCATGTCTACTGCAAACTGCCACTAGAGTGTCTGCTATATACAGTATGTATAGACATTAATGGGCACAGACAAAGAGACTGACACGGGCAGCTTCTTGTTAGCTCATATTTGCCCAGAGTGGTAAGCTGGCCTGACAAAGCTTGTTGCTGACACCAGGAGACTCTTCACCCCGAATGTAGTGTAGTTTTAGTCTGTGAGACTTGAAAAATGATTGGATCTTTTGGAGTTAAACATGTGTGCATTTTGGGGACATTGCAATTGGGTGACCACTGAGTCTGTTCTTTACACATGTTTGGATGTGACAGAAATCTGCTGTTAACAATTGCGGTATTTTTTTAGAAACCTAAATCAAATAGCTGCATTGACTCTGTGCTGCTTGTCTGCAGTGGTTAGATATGCTTGTTTATTGGTTTGTTTTACTATTTAACTAATACCCCTTTTGGGGCGACCCTGGTCGAGGTGCAGTGTGAAAGTGCCAAAGTAAATTAACATGGGTCAAGCAACCCGGCATTTTAACCCAGGATTAAAGCAGGGTTAAACACGGGTCAGACCCAGGTTGATGTGCAGTGTGAAAGGGTCTGACCTGGGTTATTCAACCCGGGGCTCAAAAAAAGGTGCTGATTGAATGTTCCTGTATCTTCTTATGTTTCCTTTTGACATCTCATCTTTGTGAGCTAGAAAAAGTCAATTTTTAATGACATCCATAGTGTTAACATGGGTGACCCGGGTTCAGTGTGAAAGGGGAAAACCTGGGAATAACTGGGGTCAAAAGTGCAGTGTGAAAGGGTCTGACCCAGTGTCAAATTCCAGGTCGGACCCAGGTTTGCGATGTGAAAGCGGTATAATTAGCCTATCATGACTAAACAGGCAACAGTGACTCTGCTGCTGTCTGTTCAAACCTTAAGGGGGGTACACATATAGCGATGTTCACTTAATTTCTAAGCAATCTTTCTAGATTGCAAAGAAATTAAGAACATTTTGCTTTGTGTGTAGGGGATTTCGGCGGCAGCAATCTGTGGCCCCGCGTGTCGCTATCGCCGGCTCTAGATCTAGATTTAGATACTTGGATGCCAAATCTAATAGATCGCTCATTTCACTGCTGGGTGAATTGAGCATTCTCCCCCTCGCTCAGCACACATCGCGTTGTGCTGAGCGGGGGGAGAGATGTCTGCTGAGCGGTCTGTGCTAGATCGCTCAGCACACATCTCCGGGAGAAATCTTCTGTGTGTACCCCCTTTAGATTACAGGTGGACTGACAGAGGAACAAGTCATAGCGTTATGTAACGCAGTAGTAGTGATTATGAGACTGAGTACAGTTTGGGTAACTGTTTGAAATAACTGTTTTATGATCCTGACAGGTTTGTTAACTCATTTTTCAGCTGATGAGAAAGTAAAAGTCTGTCAGACAAAATGATTTACTCCATGTGTGGAGAGAGTAATCTTTCCATCATCACTGTTGATAATCTGTGGCAGCCTTACATGTCACCCAGGAATGTCAGACTAGTGTATTGTGTGGCTGTGGTAACAAATGAGACCTGGATGTTGCCATTGTTCTCTAGCATCTAGCCTGCCAGGACTTGCATCATGTAGAAAGTGCAACCCTTGTGACTGAGTGAAATCCTGGCCTGTTGTGGTATTACATTTAACCCTACATAGGTTGTCTGGACAAACACTGTAATTTTTTAAGAAACGGGCGACCCACTTAAATATGCAATAGTTGGGAAGCACTGTTTTAGCTGTAAATTGATCAAATTAATTCTTTTACATTGGTCTTGAGATACTTACAGAAATGTGACACGCCAGTGAAACCATTTTGATCATTCTGCTCATACATAGATACAGGTTCACTTCTTATTTTAGGAAGTGTATCTGTGTCTGTAACGTGCAGTGAGGTCCAGGGCCGGTGCTAGGGTGTTCGGCGCCCCCCTGCAAACTATAAATTTGCGCCCTCCCATATTCCTTTGGCGCGCGCCAGGAAAAGGGGTGTGGTCTCACAAGGAGCATGGCAACACAATAGTACTCCCATTTAAAATTACGCCAAAATGTAGCACAATCTTATTTATCTTATACGTAATGCCCCACCCGTAGTAGTAACGTCCTTATGCATAATGCCCCCACAGTAGTATTAGCGTCCTTATACATAATGCCCCCCAGTAGTAGTAGCGTCCTTATACATAATGCCTCCACCAGTAGTAGTAGCGTCCTTATACGTAGTGCACTCCAAGTAGTAGTAGCGTCCTTATGCATAATGCCCCCCAGTAGTAGTAGCGTCCTTATACATAATGCCCCCCAGTAGTAGTAGCGTCCTTATACGTAATGCCTCCACCAGTAGTAGTAGCGTCCTTATACGTAGTGCACTCCAAGTAGTAGTAGCGCCCTTATACATAATGCCCCTTCCAGTAGTAGTAGCGTCCTTACACGTAATGGCCCCCCCAGTAGTAGTAGCATCCTTATACGTAATGCCCCCCAGTAGTAGTAGCGTCCTTATACGTAATGCCCCCCCCCAGTAGTAGTAGTAGCGTCCATACACGTAATGGCCCCCCCAGTAGTAGTAACATCCTTATACATAATGCCCCCCAGTAGTAGTAGCGTCCTTACATGTAACGCCCGCCAGTAGTAGTAGCGTCCTTATACGTAATGGCCCCCCCAGTAGTAGTAACATCCTTATACATAATGCCCCCCAGTAGTAGTAGCATCCTTACAAGTGATGCCCCCCCAGTAGTAGTAGTAGCGTCGTTATACGTAATGCCCCCCCAGTAGTAGTAGCGTCGTTATACGTAATGCCCCCCCTGTATTTGCGTCCTTATACGTAATGCCCACCCAGTAGTAGTAGCGTTGTTATACGTAATGTCCCCCCTGTAGTTGTGTCCTTATACGTAATGCCCCCCAGTAGTAGTAGCGTCGTTATACGTAATGCCCCCCCTGTAGTTGCGTTCTTATACGTAATACCCCCCCTGTAGTTGCGTCCTTATACGTAATGCCCCCCCAGTAGTAGTAGCGTTGTTATACGTAATGCCCCCCCTGTAGTTGCGTTCTTATACGTAATACCCCCCTGTAGTAGCGTCCTTATACATAATGCCCCCCCAGTAGTAGTATCGGCCTTATACGTAGTGCACTCCAAGTAGTAGTAGCGTCCTTACATGTAACGCCCCCCCGTAGTAGTTGCGTTATACATAATGCCCCCCCAGTAGTAGTAGCGTCCTTACATGTGATGCCCCCCCAGTAGTAGTAGCGTTGTTATACGTTATGCCCCCCCTGTAGTTGCGTCCTTACACGTAATGCCCCCCCCAGTAGTAGCGTCCATAAAGCACGTGCGCACACACACACACACACACACACACACACATTTCTCTGTCACCCTCCACTTACCTAAGCCACTGTCTCCCTCAGTACAGCACTGCAGCAGCCTGGTCCGTGTAGCTCCGCCCCTTCTGTCCCGTTTAGCTCCGCCCATTCCGGTCCGTGTAGCTCCGCCCCCTCCTTTGATATGTACGGAGCCACTGACACACAGGTGAGGGGAGGGGGGGAGTGGGCTTTTCATGCTGCCAGCGCAGCACAGCAGCTGGCAGTAGCAGCAGCAGTGGGGACAGGACGGCGCAGCAGGGAAGGGATGCAAAGCAGGGGGAGCGCCTCTCCCTCCCAGCGCCTCCCTGCACTGCATCCCTTCGCTGAGCGGGTAGCGCCGGGCCTGGTGAGGTCAGTGGCTGGGGAGGCAGGGGCTAGTATTAGAGAAAGATTACCACATACATACTGTATATGCATCCGATGGTTCATGTTTGCATTAAACAAATGTGCAGCAGCATATACTTTGTTACCCTAGATATACTATACTATATATATATATATATATATATATATATCACACTTGCCTACTTTTGAAAAAGCCTTTCAGGGAGATTGTGAAAGTAACACGGACGTGTACTGCTACATCTGATAGGCATGTTATAAAAATGACTTACATCCAAATGTAAATGAGCCCCAAAGTTAGTAAGATCTACTTGTTAAAGAAAAGACAATGCTGATCCAGCTTTTTTTTTAATCAGATCAGCATTGTCGAAAACGGACCAAAAACCTGTCGGAGGTAGCCACTAGTTCGACAAAACACGTGGACCGCCGATCCACGTGTTTTCCGACAAGTCGGAAAAATGGCAAACCATTTGAATAGGTCGAATCCTGATTCGACCTAAAAAAGTCGGAAACTGCCATCTTTCTGACTTGACGGCATTTCCGACAGGCATTGAATAGACCCATTAGACACTCACATCTGAGATGAGGAGCTAATAGAGCAAGGATAAAATTTGTAAACAACATAACAAGGCTTGAAATATATACATAGAAATTGTTCAAACAAATGTACAAACAATTAAAATATGCAGAGGAATAATGCTCACAGTATTTAGAATAAAGTTATATTATAAGAAACAATGAAGACCCAGATTTTCATTCAAACCTTTAGGTGAAACTGTGTCCAACAGAAAAATCTATTTAGATTTACACTGCAATAATAGTTTATCACGATCTCCTCCTCTAACATGAGGTGACATGTGATCAATAATCCTATAGCGGATAGTAGATAAGTTGTATTTTGCTTGAACAAAATGTCTAGTGACGGCTTGCTCACTTGTTTCTGAGAGGATGGCAGCTCTTATAGCTGAACGATGCAGTGCCATCCTCTCTTAAGGGGGGTACTCACGGGAGAGATGTGTGCTGAGCGATCTTAACACAGACCGCTCAGCACACATCTCTCACCCCGCTCAGCACAGCGCGATGTGCTGAGCGAGGGGGAAAGCCGACGGGGGGCCGCTCACTTCACACAACGGTGAAGTGAGCGACCCGCTAGATTGAGCCTGCATGCAGGCTCAATCTAGCACCGGCGATAGCGATGTGCGGGGCCGCGCATCGCTATCGCTGGAGGGCATACACACGGCAGATCCGTGCTTAAAATCTAAGCAATCTAGCAAGATTGCTTAGATTTTAAGCACGGATCTCTCCGTGTGTACCCCCCTTAAGAATTCTCGCCTAGTTTTTCAGATGTATTGTGAGCCACAAGGGCATGAGATCATGTACAGTACAAAGGAATAGGAGCAGGTTAGACGATATACAGTATATATATATATATATATATACATATATATATTAACCCACAGACATCTTCAGCTGTATTTTCAAATGTATGTTGATTTCTGCTTGATGATTCCTGCAAACTATAACTCTTGATCTCTATTCACACCAATGTATATTTTAGCAGTGTATGTTATTGTATTTGTAGAATATTAGTACTTGCTTATAGCTGATATTATCTCTTGTATAGATGTTGGTCAGTGGAGTGGAGTTTATTAGCATACATGGACTGGTGTTTACTTAACACAGGGTAATATAAGCCCTTTGATTAGATGTCCAATTAGCTTCAGCTGAAGCCTTTGTAAATTAGTACTAGTATATGTTAGCATTCAGTTATGGGGCAGTTGTCTGCGGGGCAGTTGTCAGAAGCTTAGAAATATACGAAGTTTGGAAATTACAAAGTTAGGAAATTTTAAAAAGAACAGTTAAACCAACAGTTGAACAAACATTGAAAAACACTGGAAAGCAGGTAAATCTACCATTTAACTAACAATTTCCATAAGCATTTTCCTATCTATACTTTTCTCTTTATAAACACCATGCTCCACAAACTGTTTTTCCTCATAGCACTTCATGGTATCCTCTATAAAATGACATCGTCCTTCACTATTCCAGTTATGTATCGCTCTGTACACATTGCAGCCTCATTAATCCACTCCCCTCTTATTAACACTCATGAGCTTTTAACCTATCTATGTACACTAACTGTCACATCCTCTACCTGTCACCATAAGAAACTATCACACACCTCCCCCAACTATACCTATCTCTCTCTTCTTCTGCTTCTACTAGCTGGTGACATATCCCCAAATCCAGGTCCCATCCACATACCACGCTCACATTCAGCTGATTCACAACGGAATATAAAATCAACAAACCTTATCAACATCACTTGTCTCCCATCTACCTCCAAGTCACTAAAATGTGCTTTATGGAATGCACGCTCTGTTTGCAACAAATTAACAGCTATTCATGACCTTTTCATAGCAAAAAAATTCAATATGCTGGCTATAACAGAAACCTGGCTCACACAATCAGACACTGCCTCCCCTGCAGCACTGTCACATGGTGGCCTCCACTTCACACACACCCCCAGGCCTGGTAACATCAAAGGAGGGGGTGTTGGAATATTACTGTCCAAATGTTACACGCACATTGTTTTACCACCTGTTCCCTCACTCACATTTACATCCTTTGAAGTACACTCTATTAGGATTTTCTCCCCTTTCTCTCTGCGTGTTGCAGCTATCTATCGCCCACCTGGGCAACCCAAAAAGTTTCTGGAAGATTTTTCTGCTTGGCTCCCTCACTTTCTATCCTCTGACATCTCCACCATCATTATGGGTGATTTGAATCTCTCTATTGACAGTCCACAATCTCCCCATGCCTCTAAACTACTCTCTCTAACCTCCTCTCTTGGCCTCTCCCAATGGACTGACTCCCCTACTCATCAGGAGGGCCACTGCCTTGATCTTGTATTCACCAGACTATGCTCTGTTTCTGAACTCACTAACACTCCTTTCCCTCTCTCAGATCACAACCTTATCACATGCATGCTCTCCTCCATTACTTCAAACTCCATGTCCCTAAAGTCTACAAGGACACCTCTTACCCGCAGAAATATTAACGCTATTAATTTTCAACAACTATCTACCTCTCTGCAACCACTGCTTTCACCAATTTCTACATTCACCTCTCCAGAGACTGCTGTGTCACACCTTAACCGAACTCTAGTAACAGCACTTGATGAAGTGGCTCCAGCTACCCATCACACTCCACGTAGACTTAGATGTCAACCGTGGCACTCTAAATACACTAGACACTTACAAAAACTCTCACGAAAAGTTGAACGCCAGTGGCGTAAATCTCGTAGTTCAAGTGACTTTCTCACATATAAGACCACCTACCACTCTTATCGTAATGCTCTGGACACTGCCAAACAAACATATTTTCAATCTCTCATCACTGCTCAAGCCTCTAACCCCAAGCGACTTTTTAATACATTTAAATCACTTCTTGTCCCTCCCTCACCTAACCCACCAGCCACTGTCAGTGCGCAAGATCTTGCTTCCTATTTCAAGGACAAGATTGACAAGATCCGAAATGAAATGGTATGCTCTTCCACAGCAAGTGACCTGCTCAATTCCCTGCCTGAACCCTCTAACACCTTCTCTTCCTTTGATCCTTCAAATGAAGATGAAGTATCTGCCCTCTTTTCATCTGCCTACTCTAATACCTCTCCCCTTGACTCTATACCCTCACAAATTAGTAAAGCTCTGTCTACTGTGCTCATCCCAACCTTAACGAAAATCTGTAATCTCTCCCTGTCTACTGGTATCTTTCCTTCTCTATACAAGCATGCAGTGATTACTCCCATTCTGAAAAAACAAAACTCTGACCCGAACTCTCTCTCTAACTACCGTCCCATCTCTCAGCTCCCATGCCCCTCCAAGCTACTGGAGAGACTTGCCTACACTCGCCTCACACACTTTCTTAACTCACACAGCCTACTGGACCCACTTCAGTCAGGATTTCGTGCCCAACACTCCACAGAGACAGCATTGACTAAGGTAGTGAATGATTTGGTCACTGCTAAATCTAAAGGACATTACTCTCTACTTATTCTCCTTGATCTCTCTGCTGCTTTTGACACTGTTGACCACTCTCTTCTCATACAAACACTACAATCCCTAGGTATTCAGGACACAGCCCTTTCTTGGTTCTCATCCTACCTATCTAATCGCTCCTTCAGTGTTCGTTTCTCTGATTCCACCTCTCCTTCGCTACCTCTCTCAGTTGGAGTACCGCAAGGCTCAGTCCTAGGTCCTCTGCTTTTCTCTATATATACCACATCTCTTGGCAAACTAATCAACTCTTTCGGATTTCAGTACCATCTGTATGCGGATGATACTCAAATCTACCTATCCTCCCCTGATTTGTCACCATCTGTATTGGGCCGTGTCACTGAATGCCTTTCTGACATTTCATCTTGGATGACATCTCGCCACCTCAAACTTAATATTTCCAAAACAGAATTAATTATATTTCCACCGGCCAATAGTAGTTTCCAACCTGATATCTCTATCACTGTTGAGAACTCTGCAATCACCCCTACCCCACAAGCTCGCTGCCTGGGTGTCATTCTTGACTCTGAACTGTCCTTTGTTACCCACATTCAATCTGTCTCAAGATCATGTTACATACATCTAAGAAACATATCCAAAATACGCCCTTATCTTACACAAGACACAGCAAAAACTCTAATCCATGATCTCATTATCTCCCGCATTGATTATTGCAATAGTCTCCTGACCGGTCTTCCCAAACATAGGCTCTCACCACTACAATCCATTTTGAATGCAGCTGCGAGGCTAATCTTCCTTGCCAGACGTTCATCGTCTGCAGATCCGCTCTGTCAGTCCCTCCATTGGTTACCGGTATTCTACCGTATTAAATATAAAATACTTTTACTCACATACAAGGCTATTAACCAAACTGCACCAACATACATCTCTTCACTCATCTCAAAATATCTCCCTACCCGACCTCTCCGCTCTGCACAAGATCTACGTCTCTCATCCACACGCATTACTTGTTCACACTCAAAATTACAGGACTTTATCCGGGCTTCACCCACTCTGTGGAATGCCCTCCCACGCACAGTAAGACTCGCCTCTAGTCTCCAAACCTTTAAATGTTCCCTGAAAACTCACCTCTTCAGACAAGCCTATCAAATTCCAGACCCACCCACATAACCTTCAGTGCTTCCCTATCTAATTATATCCTCTGTAGAGTATTCATAACATCACATATCTTGTCTTTCTTTAGTCTCACACCCTCCTGACACTTGGATAACTTTGTGGGGTATCATCATACAACCCATTAAGAACCTAGCAATCTGGTGGACCATTATGCAATAGGTAGCATCTATCCTTGTGTATCTATGCCTATTTCCCTATAGATTGTAAGCTTGCGAGCAGGGCCTTCCTACCTCTATGTCTGTCTGTTTTTACCCAGTTTTGTTCTATTACTGTTGTTCTAATTGTAAAGCGCAATGGAATATGCTGCGCTATATAAGAAACTGTTAATAAATAAATAAATAAATATATATTTAGCAAAGCATGTACAGGTGCGCTGGTGACTCTATGATGGACCATCCACAGACCAACCGTCCGGGTTTGGGGCACTGGTAAGTTTAATTACCGCAGCACATTCCTCCTATAATGACTCCGAACTCCAGGAGATAAGTTTTCTACAGATAAAAATAAGGAGAAGGTGCGCTCATAGTGCAAATCAATACTTTAATGGAAAAAACACCGATAGGTATAATCCAGGACAGGTAATTCAAAGACTCGTACCCTAATTACCCACACTGTGGGCTGAATACCACATGATATAGAATTTTTCCACAAGGCTGTAGCTGTGATCGCCTACCGCAGTCCGGGACAAAGCACCGTATCTGGCCGTGAGAGAGCCAGGACCCGTCAAGTCACCGTGCTGGGGAATCATGTAGATCATCCAGTACACTTGCAGGAGAGAGACGTCAGACAGACCACGCCCCAACGCGTTTCGTGTATCACTTCGTCAGGAGCCTCCTGACGAAGTGATACACGAAACGCGTTGGGGCGTGGTCTGTCTGACGTCTCTCTCCTGCAAGTGTACTGGATGATCTACATGATTCCCCAGCACGGTGACTTGACGGGTCCTGGCTCTCTCACGGCCAGATACGGTGCTTTGTCCCGGACTGCGGTAGGCGATCACAGCTACAGCCTTGTGGAAAAATTCTATATCATGTGGTATTCAGCCCACAGTGTGGGTAATTAGGGTACGAGTCTTTGAATTACCTGTCCTGGATTATACCTATCGGTGTTTTTTCCATTAAAGTATTGATTTGCACTATGAGCGCACCTTCTCCTTATTTTTATCTGTAGAAAATAAATATATATATATACAAACAACAGCAGGTGCGGCACTCCAAGCGGCGAGGATAAAGTTACTCTTACGTCCTTATAGTAGACAACGTTTCAATGCTGTTTATTTGTGCATTTTCATCAGGTCGCCGCTTGGAGTGCCGCACCTGCCGTTGTTTGTATACCATTACTGTGGAGGCACCCAGCGCTATTGCATGGAGTAATGGGAGAGCCGGACCTGCCTGTTGTTTTTATATATATATATATATATATATATATATATACACAAAGATATCGGCGGCACTCACAGGCTTTTCAAAGCCAAAAGACCAGAGCAGTCAGTTAGCGCTTCTGACTGGTCTGGTCTTTTGGCTTTGAAAAGCCCGTGAGTGCCGCTGATATCTTTGTGTATAAGTCACGCTGGTTGCTGTGGAGGGCATCCGGCAGGTTGTATCTGTGGATTAGCAGTGAGTGCCGAATGCCTTGTGTACATATATATATATATATAGATATATATATATATATATACACACACACACATGCGACCGGCACTCCAACAGCATAGAACGAATACCTGGGTGCCCTCCCGTGGCACTACAGAGCCCAGCAGACAGCACAGATTGATGGGCAGCACTCCAAGGATTTGCAAGAGAAAACACACAGCTGCACAAGCTTGTTCTATCAATGTTTCAGACGCCTTTATTTGCGCCTTTCGTCAGTATCCTGACGAAAGGCGCAAATAAAGGCGTCTGAAACGTTGATAGAACAAGCTTGTGGAGCTGTGTGTTTTCTCTTGCAAATCCTTGGAGTGCCGCCCATCAATCTGTGATGTATATATATATATATATATATATATTTAAATCACAGTTGTTTTCGTCTTACCAAATAATAACATGAAGACAGTCTGTTGCAGACTATTGTAAGTAAAAAAATAAGGTTGAACACAAAATTTTGGGCAGAGAGCACTAAAAAGTTTATATAACCCACCATACTGCACT
Organism: Pseudophryne corroboree; assembly: GCF_028390025.1. NCBI lineage: Eukaryota > Metazoa > Chordata > Amphibia > Anura > Myobatrachidae > Pseudophryne > Pseudophryne corroboree. Next base: position 506,086,203 of record NC_086446.1, on the reverse strand, counting down.
CACCCTTTTGTCCTCTAGGTTCTTACTCATGGTCCATTGAAATCTCTCTCTTGTCCTAGAGAGCAAACCTCTATTTAAGCACATCAGTCCCTTGTGCCAACTTAAACAATCTGCTAACAAACACTAATGGGTCAGTACAACAACAGATTTTATGCTTGAAGGCATCAGCCCACACCAATTATTACTATATTTTGAAAACCCAATTTATATTGAATAGCTATGCACAGTAAACTTGAATATATTAAAACTCCTTGCAAATACAGAAACCCCTTGTGTGCTGATGGCCAGTAACACCAGTCTAAGAGGTACATTTACTAAGCAGTGATAAGAGCGGAGAAGTGAGCCAGTGGAGAAGTTGCCCATGGCAACCAATCAGCACTGAAGTAACATCTATAATTTGCATACTATAAAAGGATACAGAGCTGCTGATTGGTTGATGGGGAAATTCATCCACTGGCTCACTTCTCTGCTCTTATCACTGCTTAGTAAATGTACCCCTTAAAGCCCAGATTTATCAAGCCTTGCAAAGTGATAAATTGCACAGTGATAAAGTACCAGCCAATCAGCTCCTAACTGCCATGTTACAGGCTGTGTTTGAAAATGTACAGTTAGGAGCTGATTGGTTGGTACTTACCGTGCAATTTATCACTCTACAAAGTTTGATAAATCTGGGCCTAATCTCTGTAATGGAGAAAGTCTTTATTAGTTCTGGAATCAGGTTACACTATACAGATGGAGCCATGCTCATCCAGCGTGGCTACATCGCAGATTTGCACTCCCAAAGCGACTAGGTGATTCGTCGCCTAGCCGCGCCATGGGAGGACACGGAGATGCTCCCATTAGCATAAATGTGGTACGTGTCCGTCTCATGCGAATGGGGCGCGTGAGCGGCTCAGTACACACGCGAGTCTCAGCCCGGCCACGATGGCGCGCCTCACATGGCCCACCATAAAATAACACATTAAGGGGAGTATCACATTAGCTGTGATAATGCCGCCGCCACAAAAAATTGGGTGTTTTTCGTGATTTTTTTAATCAACAATTTTTTTTATCTCCCATATCCAATTACTTTGGGCGGGATGTATTAAAATACATTGCCGCCTACCGCAGCGATGCTAATCGCATATGTACTAACATATGCGATTAACATCGCAATGCGTTGACAGAGGCCCCACGCGATACCTGTGAGAAGGTGTGCGGGGGGTCTCAGTCACCTCCCAGTGGCGGGAGGTGACGTCAGCATTCAGTCCTGGGCCCCTCCTCCCTGCAGCCGGAAGGACCTCCGGCTGTGTTGCTTGGGGAGGAGGGGTTTGGTTCTGGAACCATGGGTTGCCTGCACACAGGTATTGCCGGGGAGGGGGTCGGCGTGAGTGGAGCAGCGGGATGCGGCATCAGGATGCGTTAAGAAGCCCATAGGCTTCTATAGGGTATCGCCATAAAAAGATGGCAATACCCTCAGCATCATTAACCGGGCGGCCGGGGGCTAGTATATTTTATAATGGGGGTTTTACCGCATTTCTCCTTTAGTATATCCCGGCCTTTGTGAGAAAAAAACCCTGTTTTTCTTGCGAAAATACATAGGGTCCGCATAAAAACGCAATCTTATGTATTTTCATGCCACTTATCACATAAAAAATAGTCACATATTGGGGATTTTGCTTTGCCTGCCTCAGGCATTGGGGGATAAGCGCCAGGTATCAGCACTAATAGGATAACCCCTGGTAAACCAATTAGCCGTGGTAAATTACCAATGTTAATTGGATACCCCTTAAATCATGTTGCAAAACCTCTGCAGAAGCAGCCTTAATCTTGTTGGGCACTATCTGCTTGCTCCCCTTGACAGGGGGTATATAGCCTATAGGAGGGGAGTGGGCCAGCCTTGATCATCCCCAGTAGTACTTACATGCACGGTCCGCGGCATTGTAGCCATTTTGATCATCAGCTTCTCCTTTATGTTGGCTGCTTCTGTTCAGGTGCCGTGAAACTTCCTGGATAGGTCACCTAACACTGCATGAAGCCACGCCCCCTCAGTGAGGCAGTTCTTATGGTTGCCTCCCTTTGTGCATTTTAAGCAGTATTATTGGCCACAAACCACAGCTCCAGGCAGTACCTATCACAGTCGGGAGGCTGACCTAATAGCTGCTCCACCTCTGGGCTCTCCCTGACTGTCCATGTATTGCAGTGGAGCGCTGCAAATTTGGTGAGTTTTGACTATAAGAATGAACAGAAAAATACAAAGATAAGTTGTAAATATCTTCTTTTAAATATTCTAATCATTTTTATAGTCAAAACTCTGGAGTATACTGAAGTATGACATGTGAGGCTATGCCTCCCCTGTATTCCCTGACTGCACGTCACTAATCTTAAAGTTCAGGGGAAATTTAATGAAAAATTACTTCACAGAAAGGGTAGTGGATAAGTGGAAAGGCTTCCCATCAGAGGTGATAGAGGCTAAGAAAGTAGAGCAATTTAACATGCTAGGGATAGGCATATGAATATCCTTACAAAGAACTAAGGTTCAAAAAGGGTTGAGATTACCTAAAGGATAAAAAGGGGCAGAGTAGATGGGCCAAGTGATTATCTGCCATCAAATTCTATGTTACTATCTATTTTAACATTTTGCATGAAAGTGTGTGATAGGATTAGTGTCGAACTGGGGCATGAAGGCCCCACCGGGGGAATGCAGTGGTAGAGGCCCATGCTTAGGGGTGTCCATGGTATGGGCCCCATGATAAATATATATAGTAAATATTGCCAGTGCATGCATGATAATGTACCAGATTAATAACTGCAATGCACCATAGAAAATATGTACAATGTAAAATTCAAGTGCACACTCTGGAACCTGATCCCTAGAGGAGGAGGTGGGCCCCCAGACAGTGGGGCCCACCGGTGGTTTCCCCTGCACCCCTGTGGGCCAGTCCAACCCTGGATAGGATGAGACACAGGCAGTGCACATGCCTAAGCTACCTGTTGACACGTAGACTTGTGTAAGAGAGTGGGTATACATTGTATTTGTTGTTGCTGTTCTTTTGCAAGCTACACCTAACCACTTTTTTTCTTAAGGTGTACCTTCAAGAATTAATAGTGGGGAAAAAAAGTAATCAAAAGGCCGTTATGCAGGACAACACTGAGTAGCAGATTCTCAATGAAATATCAAAATGTGCCGGTCCTAATGCCTGTATTTTGCTTGCAGTGACAGATATGAATTCTATCATGGAACACATCAAATTAAAATGTATCTGTCAAGTGATATTTGTTGCATTCTTAGCACATAGCAGTCAATGGACCAGGCCAGTGTAATGGGGGTACTTGGGTTTGGTAAACCATGTCCAAAGATGGTAAATTGCATCCCACATTTAAGATCAGAAACAGTAAATAGTATGCTATCCATATGTAAACTTGAGCACACAGAAACAGCACTGTATACACATTCCCATCATATTTACATTATTGTCTTCCATCACACAACTGCTGATCATCACTTTGGAGAAAAACAGCCATAAAAGTGGCATTTAGAAATTGCATTTTAACCATCACAGTTTTATCTGTCTGGGAACTTAATAAAAAGGGTTCATGATTTATGAAGCAGTACTGAGACAGACACAGGCTGTGCAGTTTTATTTAGGCTGAAACCTCCAATTTGATGACAACAAGCTGGTAAAGGAAATACAGACTTTAACATTAAAATGACTTCAGCACAATTCACAATTAAAAATGAAGAGTCTCTAATGCCCACGTCTAGGATGAGAATAGGACTTAAACAATTACTTAGAAGAGATGTGCAGAATCCTGGCTTTGTCCTTGATGGTGGCTTGATACTTAAACATCAGGTATCAGCCACAATCAAATCCGCATTCTTTCATCTGAGGAATATACTGTAGCCAGAATCAAGCACTTAATTCCCTCTGAAGATCTGCCAAAAGCCACACATGCATTTGTATCATCTCGATTAAGCCCCATACACACTAAACGAGTCCCCACCGATGACGATATTGGAGTGCATACACACTTATATAAGTGCATACACACTTTCCGATGCCAGTGGGGAAGGGAGCAGAGGTGGGGGAACGACGCCTATGCTGCATCTGCAGCATGGCTGTCGTTAACGAGGACGTCCCTCATCTGTACATGTTCAGACGAGGGAGGGGGTCGTTAACGACGCGTGGGTGCACGCATCGCTAACGACATTGAGTGTACACACTACACAAGATTGTAAAAGATCTAGCTTAGATTGGCCCTTCTGAGCGAGATCTTTTACTTTCTCGTCTAGTGTGTAATGGGCCTTTAGACTACTGCTATGCCCTCTACCTTGGTCTTCCAGCAAAAGAATTGCACCACCTACAGCTTGTACAAAATGCAGCTGCCTAAGCTTTTAACCAACCAGCCTTATTCCAATCACATAACACCCATTCTCTACTCCCTCCACTGACTGCCTGTAAGATGGCGAATAAATTTCACGATTGGCTTGCTGACTTTCAAAGTTCTACATAACCAGGGCCCAAAGTACTTGTAGCAGCTTCTGTTTCCATACTGTTCCGCTTGATTACTGCGATCTGTAGATGAAGACCTTTTAGCAGTACATAGAATCTCCTGTAATTCATATGGGGATCGAGCTCCGACTCTATGGAACTCGCTTCAATAAGCCTGTACCCTAGAATCTTTTAAAAAACACACTCAAGACTCCTGTTTACTCAAGCATTTACTTAAGTATCTCCATGCTCTCTGTATTTTAAGAAAAGCTTTTTGTAATTCATTGTTTCTGTACTGCATTATGTTAATTCTATCTGTTATGTGCAGGGCCGTTTCTAGACAATTTGGCACCCAGTGCGAACGCCAAAAAAATGTGACCCACCCCCACCCCATTATCATATAAAAAAGTAAATTATGCGTGCGCCCCCAAAGGGTGTGTGGTCTCACTGTAATGGGCATGGCTTTTTTTGCCATGGGTGTGGCCTTGCAAGAAAAGACTACTTTTCACCGATATAGTATCCCTGTCACCATATTATGCCCCCACTGTAATGCCCCTGACACCATATTATGCCCCGTCACCATATAATGCCCCCAATGTAATGCCCGACACCATATTATGCCCCCACACGCCTCTGTTACCATATTATGTCCCCATTGTAATGCCTCCACTTGTCCCTGTCACCATTATATGTCCCCACTGTAATGACACAGTACCTGCTCATTGTAAAGGGGTTCTTCTCGTTGTCAAGGGCAGTTCAAAGTATTGAACATTACCTTCTCAAAACGGCCACCGCCTCTTCTAGTGTTAAAAACTGTCCTCTATGAGGTGGTGGACATTTTGGGAGGGACATTTTCAATAGCATTGCAGATGGAATGCTGTAACATTTAGTTGCCATGGCTGCGGCGCCCCGTGAGATCACACGGCTTGCGCATCCCAAGAAAGCCCAAAACCATGCCTTGTGATAGTTCCTTTAAAAAAAGTCTGAGTTCACCCAGCATCCCACATGGCCGCCTAACTCGGGCGTCATTACATCCGGCCCGTAGTGTGCCCAAGACTTCACCAGGTAGTATGAGGAACATTGAACCATCCACGCTACGGATTATTTGGGGATATCTTGTTGTTCATATATTTTACTATGAACTATGGGGGAAATTCAGAGTTCATCGTAGATGTGCTAAATTTATCAGTTACTCTGACATGCGGGGGGACGCGCAGCACAGGGCTAGTCCGCCCCACATGTCAGGCCCTACCCCGCCCCCCCCCATCCCCCTCCTGCGCAGGTACAAAAGGATCGCACAGCGGTGGTGCTTTTGTACCTGACTAGTAGCTCCTTGCGCGCTGGCATGGAGCTACTGGGCGCTTCCCGGGTCAAAGCCATTACATGTGATGTCGCGCAGCCGCGTAGCTCGCCTCCCCAGCGGTCCAGACACACCACCGTTGTCCGGGCCGCACCCTGCCAACGGCGTTCTATTGCCGTTGGCACTCCCCCTCCCGCCCCGCGACCACCTCTGCTAATAGCATCTCACTGGGCTCCCGGTGTGCGCACGCACAGTGCGGCCGCTGCGCATGCACACTCCACACAGTAATTCAGACTGCAATCGCTGCTGCTGCAGCGATCCAGTCTGAATTACCCCCTATGTACTGTATCTCCCCAAAGTGTAATCATATCTCCATGTATTGTTTATACAGCTCACTGTAACCAATGTAGTGCAGCAAAGATTTCTGTGTAGCCTAGTATATTTGAGTCCTGGCTAAATTCTGAACTTTAGCAAAAAAAACAAAGTTGGTCAGTTTTTGTGCACTATATGCAATAGCAGTATTTCCCTGATTGCGAGAAATAAATGCATTTGTACACATTGGGCGGTATTCAAATGATACATCACGCCCAATCTCCTTTCTAAAGTGAACCCCATTATCGCGCATATCGCACCCATAAAAATCAGGTTTAGCTGCGTAAAGGGTTGGGCGCTGGAAGGATGAAACCACACCCGTCAGCAGAAACAGAACGTGTGTGGAAGACGGTGGAAATAATTGAATACCAGCCATTGTTTGTTCCAGGAGAAATTTGCTCCTTTTTTGCTACATTTTTTAATTGTGCCTAACTCTGAATCAGGCCTGTTCACGCCCGACAGGAGCAAAATGTAATAGCTCCACTGAGTACGCAGGAGTGACAGCTACTGACGCTAACAACTGAATAGCTCCTTTTGATAGGTAAGTGGTATATAAATAACATTATTATTATTATTATTATTATTATTATTATTATTATTATTATTATTATTATTATCATTAACCCCCTTCGTTGCATGTAATTTAACTTGAATTGGTGTTAGAGGCTCAGAAGTGAGGGGTAGAGGTGGATGATACTGGTGCAGCTGGAGAGATATCAGGAATGTAGTGTCCTAAGTTGTAGGATGTCTACTCGGGATGTAGTAATCATGTCAACATTCACAGTGTCAACATGGTTAAATGTCGGCTCTGATAAAAGGACATGTGAAATGTTGGCACATGTCAAAATGTTGACAATATAAAAAGTATAGGGTAGTGTTAATCTTTAAATTGGGTGTGCATTTTACTATGTGTACCTGTCAGCATTTTGGCTTTTGACTTTTTTGTCAGTGTTGACATTTGCAAGTCAACATTGTGCAGACATTTTGAATATCTGAACATTTTGTCCATTGACATCTTGTACCTGTCACATTATGGTGTCTATATAATGACTGTTGACATTGTGCTTGTCGACAAACATGCTGAAACTGGGTTCTGCAGCATACTGAAAGATATGCAAGGTTGAGAACACATGTATTTTAATGTGTCGGAGGTTACCTGCTACCCACAATCTGTCATTTTGTGCTTAAACGCTGGTGCAGTCGCTCTGTTGGTTTGTGTTGAGCGTCCCAGGAAGTGACTGTGTGAAAGCTTGATTGGCTGGAGCTTTGCACTGTACTTTATGGGGACAATGAGAACATTCTCCGGTTTGCTTTAGAAATTTCTGATGTTATAGGAAGCCTGCAGAACATTGCAGTTAGCCTACTATTACTTGAATTAGATGGAAAAAGAAACTAGCAGATGGTTTAAGTGGATCAGGATGCTTTTCTTGTTGTGTTGGTGCAAATTGTTGGGTTCCACCTGGTTAGATGTGACATACAAGGGCTCAAGAATATCTGCTCTTGCTGAAGTTAATATTGGGGGAAAAAGGATTGACACCCTTTTTTTAGCCATCTGATGGGAGCCTAATGGCTGCAGATAGTGCTTCTGGTCGGGTCCTGTGGAGAGCATGCTGGCCACTCTTTAGAAGTTGGGGATAATCTGGGTCCCAGGCCACCTGAATAATGGCTCAACATAACAGTAATGTCAAAGCCAGCGGCTGTGAGCGGCCAAACGGAGCAACACTTGAATTGCTCCGTTGGGCACCATCCAAAACACTTGGATTCCCCCATAGAGGTGAGGAGCAGTGTTAGCCTTTTATTATATAGGATACATTATCAGTGGGATGTGTACCAGACTAATCCTTCTTTGGCACCATTTAGTATTGAAAAGTATGTCATCCACTTCCCTGACTAATTTACATCAATAGGCATAAATGGACTCCTTCTCCCAGCTCTGTAAACTTATAGGAGGGAATTCAAATGTTTGAAAAGTCGGTTGGGTGTCTGTTTTTTCCTGTCTATTTGATAGGAAAAAGCAGACACCCAACTGACTTTTCAATCAATTCAATTCCCCCCATAGCATGAAACTGCTCCCGGCTTTCGATAACACCAGGTACTGACCCTTTCCCTACATGGGACACACACAAGAGGGCAGGTATAGGTTGAGTCTTCCATATCCAAAATACTTGGGACTAAGAGCATTTCAGATTTCAGATTTTTATGTATTTTAGAATATTTTCACATGGATCTCTTTAAAACACTGAAAGAGGAAGATGTGGACTCATCAATGTAAATAACTGCGCACTCCAGTGTAGGAACCTCTGAAGGCAGGCTCAGGAGGTCCAGAGTCAGCTCCACGAGCATGTTGTAGCCAGGTCTCACAGGATGCTGGCTGGAATTATACGAGGCGTGGACGGGTTGCTATTGAAGGAGTGGTTAACAATGGTTCTGCAGCCTAGCTGATCACAGTGGAGGTGGAGCTGGATCTGTCTCCTGCTGCACCACCAGGGTTCATGTCGGTGTCGATGAGGGTGCCAGTGAGTTCATCTGGGGGCTACAGGGATCCAAGATGGATGTGAGTGCGGCATGGAGACTGCAGAGGGACCAGCTGCATTACACTGGTGAATTCCCAGTGGAGCACCAGACAGCCTTGAGAGAGCCCCGCAAGGTCAGCAAGCAGGATAATGTTTGTGGTTATGAGGACGGGCAGTCCTAGGAACTCTGGGGGTCATTCCGTGTTGATTGCTAGCTGCCTTTGTTCGCTGCGCAGCGATCAGTGTAAAAAACGGCTAATCTGCACATGCAAAGGCACCGCAGTGCGCACACGCGTTGTACGGGTACAAAGTCCATTGTGGTTTTGCACTGGTTCTAGTGATGATTCCAATCACACAGACGGCCACAAGGTGATTGACAGAAAGAGGGCGTTTCTCTGCGTGTCAACTGACCGTTTTCAGGGAGTGCTTAGAAAAACGCAGGCGTTTTGGAGAAAACGCAGACATGGCTGGGCGTTCGCTGGGTGGGTGTGTGACGTCAAAAGCCGTCCCTCTGTCGTTAGAATCAACGCACAGGATAAGTAACTACAGGGCTAGTCTTGTTTGCACAAAAAGATTTTGCAGTCGCTCTGCTGCACAGACGTTCGCACTTCTGCAAAGCGAAAATACACTCCCCCGTGTGCGGCGGCAATGCGTTTTCATGGCTGCTAAAAACTGCTAGCGAGCGCTCAACTCAGAATGACCCCCCTGACCCATCACATAGATGTGTCCTCATACATCTTAACTTAATAAGCCACACAGCAGGAGATGCCTGGTGTGAGTGAGCTGACAGGTCTAGTGCAACTCTGTTAGCGTCAGGCATCTTTGTTGCTGAAAATGCATCTTATTCGCATCACTGATTAAAATGATATGCAGCATGCCTATATACTTTGTGCAACCGCGGCTATATCTGTGTACGGAATGCTTCGTAGCTAGGAAAACACTGTAGCATACTATTTTATACGCGGAAACAGCCGTGGTCGCAAACAGAATAGAGGCATGCCGCATATAATTTTAATCTGCAAAAGGTGCTTGGTTCGCATCATTTTGTGAATAAGACGCATGTTAATGGAAAAAGTTGCACGAAAATATGCTCTGCGCTACCAAGTCATGCCACGACATGGCGTGACTAGAAGAGCGGTTTAATGTGCAGGGAGTCTAGATGTAAATGGACACATCAGTGATGTCATATGACATGTGAGTTCTGAAAATATTCTGATTTTACAGTATTTCCGGGTTTAGGGTTTCAAACAACCTGTATTTTGCTTGAAAATAAATAAATAAAATGTAACATTTTCCTGGCTTGCTTTTAATTTTCAGATGCATTATGCTACACATATAAAACCATTATGAACATATTTTTATAGACTGACTTGTCTGCGCTGAATTGCAGTTGCAGATCAGATCTGAATGCACCATAGTATAAATGTGAGGGGCGTTCCTGGATGGTGAGTACAGTATGAGGTAACAGGGATGGCTAGAAAGAAACACAGAGATGTTGCATTTAATGGCAGTGATGGAAAGCGGTTTCGTACAAGGACACTGAACCGCTTACATAGCAGGCCATACTCAGACGGAGAAACTGCACCTGCCATAGGACTGATTAAAGTTTTGAAGGTGCGACTGATGGTGGTGTATAAGTACCAATCGTTATTACAGTGTGCAGACGCTAAAAGTGGGCATCTCAGTCCTTGCACATTCAGCCACATGGATCTCCACCAGGGAAGGATTGTAGCGGCATTAGCATAAAGAGATGACTGTAGCAAAAGATGTGGCCGCTTCTGCTTCCGAATCACATTCACACCCATAGTGATTATTTTCTCTCCATGAAACATTAGTTTGGAAAAAGACATAAAAACCCTATGTTGACAGTTTGTATTATCCTTCTGCATTTTATTGAGAGAATAATTTTGGGCTATTGATTCATAACTGTACATTTCATTTTAGTTGTAATATTTGTATTTCTCACAGATGTACATATACACAATGTAATGCTCCTTACATGGCTGCCTCACCTGGTACGCACGTAGATAGAATGAAAAATGACATGGAGTTGACAGTTATGTATGAACACTGCAACCACCCATTTTGTGTCATCTCTTCTGGGCGAGACCTATTCCCCACAGGGTAATCCAAACTCATAAACTCCTTACCCTCACATCATCGTTTGGTCTATCCCAATGGACTGCTTCACCCTTCCATATGAGTGGGCACTCACTTGATCTGATCTTTACCCGCCAGTGTGATATTTATGACTACACCAATTACCGATTCCCTCTCTCAGGCCATCACCTTCTTTCCTTAAAATTATCCTCTCCTCCACCTGTGCCTCAGTGGAACACTGAGGCTATCAACACTGCATCCTTATCCTCCCATCTTGACCCACGTCTCTCCCCTATGCACTCTTTCTCTCTTGCCTGAACAAGCCACTTCCCTATACAATGCCTTCCTTACATCTGTTCTTGACTCGTTGACTTGGCATTCAAAATGTACCAGATACCTGCAAAAGTGTTCACCGACCACCGAGCAACAGTGGAGGAAATCATGTTAAAAGGTTTCCTCCATTTTTTTTTTAAATGTTTTTATTCAAATTTTTCAATAATAAACACATACATTGATAAGACTCAATCTCCATAACACTATCACTTGTAGCCACATGATGATCTTAGAAATGGAGATATAATCAAATTTATACAACCAAGACATAAAAAAACAAAACATTCAAAGGACAAGACAAAGACAAGGAAGGGGAAAGGGAAAACACAAACAATGAATCAGGCTACACATTACCCGCCAAAAATGCCATAATATTAGGCACCCCATGACCAGTAGCCCCAATTAATTGGGATCTCGAGTAGTGATAAGAACATAGAATATCTCAATATACCTTAATCTAGCCAGGGTCTTACATAGAGGGTTGTGGGGGAGAACAAATTTCTATCAAAGTTGTTCTCTTCAGTGAGTCAAACAAATCAAGGACATGAGACCCAAGCATTGGATCTAGAATTTCTATAAACCGTCCCCATTTCATATAGAACAGATGGGCATGCTTGTCTACATCATAGAGGGCAGATTGACGATCGTAATACATAGTCGACTTAACCATAGACAGTAATTGCTCCAGTCTAGGGGGGGATCTATGGATCCATTGCGTCAGAATAGCTTTCTTTGCCAGTGTGAGAAACACGTAGAGAAAGGGACGTAAGGGAAAGGACTCAGCTGGTAAACTACAATTGGAGAAGTGCAAACCCTAGAGAGCAGCAGGTGAAAAGGGGAGGCGCAACCCAAATTTACTATTAATATACCATAAAATTTTATTCCAAAATCGTATCTTGGGGCAACTCCAGAATGCATGCATCAGAGTGGCATGAGGTGTGCAGCATTTCAGACAGTGTCCTGAATCCGAGGGCACCATATGACTCCTCTGACTATGGGAAATATATGCCCGGTTTAAAAATTTAACATGGATCTCCTGAAGGTTTGAGGAGTGTAAAGTTTTAAAAATACCGGGTAGAGGGCGAAAAAATTCAGTTAAGGATCCTTGCAAAGAAAGATCTACCTTCCATTTTTCGAACAGCTGGCTCCATACCTTATCTGCAGCGGTAGGAAGAAGGTCCCAGTATCACCATTTAGTTATATAGGGTAACTTAGAGGTTCGAGTGAGTAGGGAGGTGAGGGTGTCAGAACTACCAGAATGGAGCAAGGCATCAGGTAGAGATTGAACATAATGCCTAACTTGAAGATACATGAAAAACTCCGATCGAAGAACACCATACTGCTCCACTAGCCCAGAAAAAGAATACACCAAGCCCCCCGGATCAAAAACATCTTTGATGCTACTGATTCCCTTAGTTCTCCACGTTTCAAATTTTGCATTCTCCAAGGGAGGGGTAAAACTAGGGTTTCCACAGAGAGGAATAAAATCAGAACGGCCAAAATGTCTGTGCATTGCTTTATTTATTGCTTTCCAAGCCATATAAGAGTCCTAAAACAATACATTTTTCTTTGCTTGTGAAGGCAACAAGCGGGTAGGGTATGCAACAAGGCCTTTAAGTCATAGGGGAATACCAAAGCCTGTTCTATATGATAATTTGTGTACGTAGTTTTTGTCAAAAGTCAATCATTGATATACAGTATCTGAAAGCCACCGCCCTAGAGAAAGTGAGTAAATCCGGAATCGCAAGACCCCCCTCCTCCCTCCGCAATTTAAGTTTAGCCAATGCTATTCTTGGTTTTTTTATTTGCCCACAAAAATTTCATGAATACTTTGCCATAAACGACAGCGTCTGCTCTGGAGAGTTTCAGGGGCAATAACTGGAGTGAGTAAGAAATTTTGGGGAATATAATGCTCTTGAGGACCGCCGCGCGGCCGAGCAAAGATAATGGAAGTGCTGACCAGGATTGGAGTTGAAGGGAAATAGCCTTTAATATGGGTGTATAATTCACCTTGTACAGATCAGATAAACTAGGTGGAATATATATCCTGAGGTATTTTAACTTGGGTGAGGGGGAGCAATTCAGATTTTAAAGAATTTACCCTATATCCCGCAAAGAGACCGAATTCTCGAATTTTTTCCATTATAGCTGGGATGGATACCTCAGGGAAAGAAATAAAAAGCAACATATCACCTGCAAATAAGCTTATTTTAAGTTCTTGGTCAAAAATCGAAATACCTGAAAATGAAGAAAGCCCCCGCAATGCCAGAGCCAATGGTTCTATAGCAAGCGCAAATAATAAAGGCGATAATGGGCAGCCTTGCCTAGTGCCCCTTCCCAACTGCACACCGGCTAGGCCCAACGGAAACCCAAACCTCGCTTAGAGTGGTATATAAATGATCCCAACTCACCAGATCAAAAGCCTTTTCAGCATCCAGCGAGAAGAGAAAATGTGGGTCTGCGTTTCCCGTGTTGCCCAGCCAATGCGCCGCAGCCAGTATCTTACGAATATTGCTAGTAGAATGTCTCCCAGATATAAATCCCATTTGGTCGGGGTGAACTACAGAGGGGAGGAGGGGTTTCAATCTGTCAGCAAGAATCTTTGTAAACAATTTATAGTCTACATTTAAAAGCGAAATCGGTCTATAGGAACCAGGGAGTTGTAAATCCTTGCCTGGTTTAGGCAAGAGACGTATAAAGGCATCATTAAAGTAAGAAGGTATTTTATGAGATATTAGGATGATATTAAAAAGGGAAGTAAGGGGAGGGATCAATTTAGCCGAGAGTAATCTATAATATTCCCCAGAAAAGTCGTCTGGCCCTGGAGATTTCAGGGGTTTCAGGTGTTTAATAGCCTTCTCAACCTCAGATGCAGTAATGGGGGAGCAAAGACGTTCCGTTGGGATGAATCTAACTGGGGGGGAGAAATTGAATCCCAGAAAGATTGTTTAGCATTCTCATTGACAGAGGAAGTTTCATACACCGTAGTGTAAAAATCAGATAGGACCTTCACTATGTCCTTAGATTTAGAAGCCAGAGAGCCATCTAATTGTTTAAGTGGATGAATGAGGGAATTGGACGTAGACCCTTTCAATAAGTGTGATAATAATTTGCCTGTCTTGTTGCCAAAACAATAGAATCTATGATTCTTATGAAAGGTGTGTTTGTATCCCAATGCCTGTAGAACCGCATTAAAAGCCACTTTATCATCCAATTATTGATTCTTTAAGGCGGGAGAGGGGTTTTGTTTGAATTTCTGATAGGCCTCAGCCGCCGCTGTGAGCTCTTATAGTTAGAAGCGAACTTCTTTTTCCACGACTAAGTCTGCACATACCTCCTGTACATCCAATAACTCAGGCAACGTGTGGCGTAAAAATTTGTACAACTCAGGACCGCGAATGGACTCTGGCAAGCCAGTGAGGCGCAGAATATATCTGCGCGATCGATTCTCTAAATCGTCTAGCTTCGCCCAAACTTGTATATCAGATTTCTGAAGAACTGCCACAGTGTCTTTTAAATTAGCAATATCCTGAAAATTAGAGCCTGCAGTTTGTTCCACATGTGCCAGCCTCTTAGTGAGTTGCTTATATTGACTTTTAATATCTAGCACTGCTTGCTGTAATGCAGCTGCCTGTGATTGAGCTTGCTCCTGCAATAGAGGTTGCACTGTCTCTTTAACAGCCCGCACAATATCACCATAGGATAAAGCAGAGTCTAGAGTAGCAATGGGTGCTGCATCCAGTGCAGAAACCTTGCGAGGTTGTTTTTGTACCTGTAGTTCCACGGAGAGTGCAGTGTCTGAAAGCCCCAGGTTTTGAGCTGCTGCGGTGGCCATCTTGGATGTGGCATTTTTGTCACTATCCTTCCCTGATTTCAGGTGTTTCCCAGGCATGCTGCCGGCCAAGTGCCGCTCCATACATGGGAGGGGAACCCCAGAGAGGCTTGAGGGGTCAAGTGGTTGTGGTGGGGATGCCTAGAGAGGCGTTTCACCGGGTATAGAAGCGGCGGGCACCGGAACTGAGGAGAAGTGCTGCTGCTCCATGCGCCGCCGGAACCGGAAGTCAGGTTTCCTCCATTTTAAATTTATTCTCTTATCCAGCAATGCTGCCCTTTCCCTCTCTAAACAGTCTTATTTCAAAAACCTAATTTCCTTCCAGTCCTCAAACCCTTGGCATCTTTTCGTCACTGTCATCTCCCTTCTCTGCCCATCCCGTCTTCACCTTCACCTTCCCTCTTCACTCTCTGCCCTTGACTTTGCCACCTACTTCACATCTAAAAGTGACTCCATACGTCAAGACATCACATCCCACCACACCCACAAACACCTCCTCCCTTTCCAGCCTACTGCTCCCCATCCATGGTACCAACTCTGATTTCCTTCTACCCTGTATCTGGAGAAGCAGTCATGGCCCTCATCTGGACTTGCTTCCCTTCCACCTCCCCCTTGACCCTATCCGCTACCTCTCTGTTTTTTCTCATCTTGCCCATATCCTCAATCTCTCCCTGTCACCAGGCATTGTTCACTCTGAAATCAAGCATGCCCTCATCTCCCCAGTCTTTAAAAAACCTAAACTCTCCAACTATGGTCCCATCTCTCTCCTCCTCCCCTTTGCCTCCAAACTCCTTTAGCGCATTGTTACAACTGCATTACTACCTTTCCTCACACTTTGTTCTTGACCCCATTCAGTCTGGCTTAGACACCCTCCACTCCACTGAAACTTCCCTCATGAAAGTTTGCAATTACTTTGTTGCCAAATCTAGGGGCTACTACTCTCTGCTCACTCTATTTGACTGCTCTCCTGCCTTTGACACAGTGGACCACCCTCTCTTCCTGCAAATTATTCACTCACTTGGTCTATGTGAAACTGCTCTCCCCTGGATGTCCTACTACCTCTCTGACTGTTCCTTCTTTGTATCCTTTCTTGACTCCCCCCCTCCCACCACACTTCCACTAACAGTTGGTGTTCTTTGGACCCCTCCTATTCTTCCTCTATACGTCCTCTTTAGGTGAGCTCATCATCTGTTTTGACCTCCAGTATCATCTCTGCACTGATGATACTCAGATCTACCATTCCTCCCCTCTCCTCTACCCCTCTCTTCTAACTTGTATATTCAACTGTCTCTCTGCTTTCTCTTCCTGGAAGTTCTAATGCTTTCTTACACACAACATGTCTAATACTGAGCTAATTATCTTCCCACCCTAACACATAACCTCACTTCCCACAATTGAATTATCTATTGACAGCACAACCATCTTTTTTAGACCCTATGTGTGCTGTCTTGGAGTTAACCTTGACTACTCCTTCTCCTTTAAACCACACATTCAATACCTTTTTCCGTCTCAAACATATCTCCAGCATTAAACCCTTTCATGCCCTAGATGCTACTAAGACTCTCATCCACTTACTGGTTACTTTCAGGTTGGACTACTGTAACATCTTCCTCTCATATACACTTATAAAGCCCTCACCCATTCCTGTCCATTTATATTTGTGACCTAATCTCCCTTCACACTCCCGCTCACCCTCTTTGCTCCTCAAATAAATCTATCTCTTCTGTCAACTGATTACTTCCTCCCATTTCCACTTCCAAGATTTTGGCTGTGGTGCTCCCTTCCTCTGGAATTCTCTCCCACTCCCTATAAGACTCTCCACCTCTCAAAAAAAACTTCAAATGGGCTCCCAAGACCCACTTCTTCACCAAACCCAGCAATCTCTCTATAACCCAATGTCCCTTGCTTATCGTCTACCCAATCTGTGTCACCCTTGTCTGTCTGCCTCTCCCCTTTAGACTGTAAGCTCTCACGGACAGGGCCCTCTTATCTCATGAGCTTTGGCTTGCCTACTAATATTATCATCTACTACATGCTCCTTTCAGTGGCACCTAACCATCAAGTTTCTGCCACTATGCTGCGTATTTGAGTGCTATGACCACTGATCCAACAATGTTTGTAAAACGTGCTTTCTTTGCCTTGTCTTATATTTTAAGTCTCTGTTTTATTGTGTGCTCATGTGTTTTTGTACTTTTTTAGGTGCTGCAGAACCCTTGTGGCATCATAGATATATAAAACGGATAATAATAATAATTGCTTTATGTATAACTGTGTAGGTGACAGGTACACACAGTAGTGCTATTATATTAAAGTTTTAGAGGTTTTCATAGCCATCAACATGCAAACAGAGGCAGAAGGTATTTAGAATTGGGTTCTAAGGAGGGGCACTAAATTAATGCATCTTACATAAAAATAAAAATCTGCTGGCACATTTCATTTGTGTCTAGATGTAAATCTTCTCTGGCTAAAGCTTCTGATTTATTTTCCATTTCTATTTGAGATTGTTGGGAGGCTTCAGATGTAAGAACTACCTTGTAACCACTTGCAATCTGGAGAGATGCACTACATCTCGATGGAGAGACATGCGCCCACATCCATGCTGGTGGGAGGCCGCAGACCAGTGCTGGTTCCTACCACTTGAGCATGATTTGAGAAACAGCTGGTGTCCTCAGAAACAGACTCATTCAGATTCTAAATATAAAGCATCAAACTCTGCATGGGAAACTACTGAGCAAGTGAAATACAGTCAATAAGCGCAATTAGCAATTATAATGCCAGTGGATATCCTGAAATAGTTAATGGATGAACTAAACCACCTGCCAGATGTAATTATTGGCCTAGGCTCACGTCCATGTACATCCTGGAAAAGCAGATAAAGATACAGTACTCAAACAGCGCTAGAGTGTGTTGCAAGAATATATACTGTTTATAAATACTCTGTAACCTATGCAGAGCAATAATAGTTAAGGAAAAATTTAATGTGCTTTACTTTTCAAATCCGATGCATCTTCAACAGTTTCATCAACGCTTTCATCAACTGTATATGAAGTAGCAGTACCATTAAATACAAAACCAGTGAAATTTTGTATTAAATATTATTATTCCTATAAATCCAGCAACTAAAACCACTGAAGACTCCGCATCAGAATAGACGTATAGTAAATTTAGCCCTTAGATTCTAAATATTCCAAAATTGTTGTGAATCTCTATTAAAGCATCATGGCATATTTTATATCATCCTAAAATTAGCTTGAGATAATTTAGTAATGCACTTAAAAAAAACATATAGAACACACACATGTTCATATAGCACAGCATAAAAAGCAATTATTGTCTCTCAAAATTTAATTTTCATCCATAAATACAGGAGAATACGATTAGAAAATTATTAGAATAGAACTAATGCAAAGTAAAAATGAAATAATATAGAATCTTGAAATGTAGCTATTATAATCTTCCTACTATAGGCTAAAGAAAATAACTAGAAAATAACAATAAAAAAATGTTTTAAATGTAAACACAGGTCTAAAATAATCTACATCAGGCATGTCCAAACTGCGGCCCTCCAGCTGTTGTGAAACTACACATCCCAGCATGCCCTGACACAGTTTAGCTGTCAGCGAATGCTAAAGCTGTGTCAGGGCATGCTGGGATGTGTAGTTTCTGAACAGCTGGTGGGCCACAGTTTGGACATGCCTGATCTACATTGAGGACCCTTGACATGGTAGTTCCCCGCCATGGTTTGAATATGGCGCACTGGATCAGACATGATGATAATGTTGGCCTCCAATAATACAAACACCTTGAAAAGAGGATTAGAAATACATTGAATGCTTGCTGCTATTAGACTCAGCTGAAGTATATAAGTTCATGATATATTTTTTGCCAATGTGTTTCATCAGCTAATAAAAACTTTTTCAGAGCCCTAGAAATTCCTGTGTCATAAAGCATTTGTCAATTCTGTGTAGGGATAGCAATGTTTGGCTTTACTTATTGAAAGACAGTTTAAGCTGAAATATTTAGTTTATAGTAACAAAGCACAGTTGGGAAAAAAAAACAGTTTTAAAAAGAAAATAAGATTAAACCATTCTGTGTTTTTCGGTGTATTTGCCTCTTTAATGTGTTGGAGTTGTGTTAGGAAAAGGCTATATCCTTTGACTTGTTCGCTGTGGAGTGATCCAGTGTTAGATCCTTGGACTTGCAAGATGCTGTGGAGTACTCTTTGGGAACATTGCAGCCTTGGACTTGCTTGAAGTTGTAGGAAGCCCTGGTACTATTGGGGTGAGACTCCTAGAGCCCTCAAGAGGCTTTTCACCATTCGCAACCCCCTGCTGTTCCCTAAATGCTTGTTGCGCACATTGGTACTTCAGTGGTCCCCTGGACTTAATCCCTCGGAGCTCACCCAATAGACCGAAGATCCCGGGTTGCACAGAATTGTGACAATGAAGAGAAGATACGACAATGCTTGGTAACTTCCTTTACTGGGGCTGCATAGAGGTAGAGTAAGCAGTAGGCAGATGTAGACTGACCAGTATGTCAGGAACAGCTACGGCTCAACTGTTCAGGGTAACAGCTGTCAATATACTTGAACAGTAGAAGCTTAGCCTTGCGGGATGTTAGTAGTCAGGTCCAGTATGCAAGATTGGCTGAAGCTTGGCCCTGTAGGATGTCAGCAGACAGACCGGGTGTGCAGGACTGGCTGTAGGCTTGACTTTGCAGGATATCAACAGACAGACCAGGTATGCAGGATTGGCTGGAGATAGGCCTTGCAGGATGTTGCAGGCAGATCAGGTGTGCAGGATTAGCCAGAGCTAATCCTGATTTTATGATGCCAATATTGTACATGTTGACATGTGCAGTATATCGACATTTGAAATGCTAACATTCTGCATGGATTGGTATCTGAGGGAGGGATAGGGGAGGGGAGGTTGCATTAGGCACTGAAGGGGTGGAAGGTGGGGTTTAGTCACAGTTAGACTAACAGAGGAGTTTTAGATACATCTTGCTCATATTGACATTTCATTAGTGTTGACATGATGAATGTCAACCTGGTTGATGTCAACATTTGCAAGCACGTTGACATTATGACCATGTTGACATTATCATGTTGACATTGCAAGCATGTTGACATTAAGACCATGTTGACATTCTCTTGTCAACTTTTGAGCATGTTGACATTTTCATGTTAACATTATAAATGTCAGCAAAATATACCACACCCAACAGCATTTGCTATATACTTGTCAAAAACTCATTCCCAAAGTTTGCTTAACTTTAGTCTGTCCTTCATGATCAGTGATGGGATACAATGCTATACGCAACAACTACTGTAGTAAGGACACAACTGTATAGTGACTATAACAAAATTAGCTGTTTTTGCCCCTGCATGTTTCTAAAAATTATTACGTTGAACAATGTGTTGGAATGTCTTTATGCTGTCATATCGCTTTTTGAATAATAATTTTTTTCAGTTAAGCTAGCACCCTACCCCCATGGGGTGGCACTGTGCACAGTCTTCAGGGGTGCTGGATTGCCCCTATGCTTTATTGAAATGTATTGGACATGGCAGTCCTCTTGTGTTACGCAGAGGCCCAGAGGAGTCACTACTTCTATTTGCCACATTGGGTGGCAGGTTAAATTTTTGATTTTAGTGTAAAGAAATTGTAGACAACCCTTTTAAAAGAGAAACACAATGCATTCTGTTTTTTCCAAGGTAATAAGTAATGGCTATTAATTACCAATGTTTCAGAAATATGTATGAGTGAAAAATACTAGCTTTTATGTGTCGTTCACATATCTGCGCTTCAGTAAGCTATGCAGGTGTTGTGGTTTGACCACAGTCTACAGCAGGCATGTCCAAACTCCGGCCTTCCAGCTATTGAGAAACTACACATCCCAGCATGCCCTGACACAGCTTTAGCATTCTCTGACAGCAAAACTGTGTCAGGGCATGCTGGGATATGTAGTTTCACAACAGCTGGAGGGCCGCAGTTTGGACATGCCTGGTCTACAGCATGCTCAGTGCATTACAGATAGAGCATGCATTAGAGCACAGGTTCTCAAACTCGGTCCTCAGGACCCCACACAGTGCATGTTTTCCATGCCTCCTCACAGATCACAAGTGAAATAATTAGATCCACCTGTGGATCTTTTAAAATGTGTCAGTGAGTAATTACTACACCTGTGCACTTGCTGGGTTACCTGCAAAACATGCACTGTGTGGAGTCCTGAGGACCGAGTTTGAGAACCACTGCATTAGAGTAATGTATTCCTTTGGCAGCAGACATTTCTATCACATCCTACACTCTACCTTGTATGCCTCCAGCTCCCAAGGTACTAGACTTTCACTCGTGTGTTATATAGCCTTTCATCTGAATTTCAGAGTTACATGCTGAATTTGCCCTGTAAGTCAGGCATTCCCAACCGCGGTCCTCAAGGCACACCAACAGTGCAGGTTTTAGTGATATCCAGGCTGAAGCACAGATGGTTAAATCAAAATAACTGAGCTACTAATTAAGTCACCTGTGCTGAAGCCTGGATATCACTAAAACCTGCACTGTTGGTGTGCCTTGAGGACCGTGGTTGGGAAAGCCTGCTGTAAGTATTTGCATCATTTTTGTAAAGCATAAAAAAAGTCAATTAATTTCCATGTTCAAATTTAGTTACTACTAACTCAGGTAGAGAATGTGTTCCCTACAAGTAAATGTATGTTTAATCTATCCAGATGTTCCTCTTTCCTGTCTTCAAAACTTGACAGATTGTAATTTCCCCACTTAGCTGGCCTGTAGGGACTGAGACCAGCCTCTGACAAACACGGTTCACTTCCAGGTTTCTTAACCTACTTGGTAATTGTGTTTCAACTAATTGCATGCTGCTGTTCTCTTTATCACTACTTCTTAAACAAAAGGGAGCATGGAGAAGTGGTTTGATAGGTGCATTGGAGGAAGGCATGCTGTCACGGATACATTTTGGCTTTCTCTAGTAGTATAAACAAGATAGAAAAAATGTGTGTTCAAAGTCCGCGCACAACTGCTAGAAACATTTATACCCTTCACCTTATGAAACAGAGTCACAAAAATGTATACTGAGCTTTATATAGTAGTCCGACTCCTTTTTCCAAGTTGTTCACAGAGGTGAATTTGAAAGTTCATTCAATTCCAAATCACAGCAATTCTGTAGAAATAGATGTGTTCCAAACCAGTGCTTGATGGCAGCGGTATAGGAGTCACAGAAATAGAAACAATGATAGTGCAGTAGTAAAAACAAAGCTGATGTTTTAATAACAAATTTGCACTTACAACAACATATAATTAAAATCGCATTGAAATAGCCCAGTGGCACACAGGAATACAGCACAAAATCTCACGACTGTCTACAGATGACTTGGTAGCGACGGCCCCAATTCCGGAATTTGAAGTCGTCCAGTCCTCGAGGTATTGTGCAGCGTCCTCCAGTGTCCACAAAATGGGTAATCCACAATCACACTTAACGCGTTTCGGATCACATAGGATCCTTCATCAGAAGTGTGATTACCCACCCATTTTGTGGACACTGGAGGACGCTGCACAATACCTCGAGGACTGGACGACTTCAAATTCCGGAATTGGGGCCGTCGCTACCAAGTCATCTGTAGACAGTCGTGAGATTCTGTGCTGTATTCCTGTGTGCCACTGGGCTATTTCAATGCGATTTTAATTATATGTTGTTGTAAGTGCAAATTTGTTATTAAAACATCAGCTTTGTTTTTACTACTGCACTATCATTGTTTCTATTTCTGTGACTCCTATACCGCTGCCATCAAGCACTGGTTTGGAACACATCTATTTCTACAGAATTGCTGTGATTTGGAATTGAATGAACTTTCAAATTCACCTCTGTGAACAACTTGGAAAAAGGAGTCGGACTACTATATAAAGCTCAGTATACATTTTTGTGACTCTGTTTCATAAGGTGAAGGGTATACATGTTTCTAGCAGTTGTGCGCGGACTTTGAACACACATTTTTTCTATCTTGTTTGTACCTTTGGAGTATTGGGTGATTGCTCTTTGTGGGTTCTCCTGCTGCAGGTTACTGCTGGTTAACAGCGCACTATTTTAACAAGAAAATACTTTACATTTCTCTAGTAGTATTGCAAAATGCTTTTTAAGCCCAGAGTAAATTAACAATAAGAAATACAAAAGACAGGTTCTGCGTGTTTATCTTAATTTGTTTATGCCATGTATTGCATCCTTCCGGAACGTTATATTGTTTATTGTCACTCATATTAATTTAGTCTTCTGGCCAAGATGGAAGAAGCTGGTTTTCTAGAAGTGTAGAAAGAAAAAAAGAAAAATGCCCCCGTATGTTATGTTGGTATATCCCCCAACATTCTGAGGCACTACATTAGTCACCACTTGAACCACCCAAACCTAATTCTAATTTAGCAAAGCCATACAGTACCTTCAAGTGGGCAAGAAATGTGCCTTTGTACTTTGTCTTTGGGATAGTTGCAGGGTCAGACTGGCCCACAGGGGTACCAGGGAAACCACCGGTAGGCCCCACTGCCTGAGGGCCCACTCCTTCTTCTAGGGATCAGGTTCCAGACTGTGCACTTGTTTATACATGGTAGATATGTTGCATTACACTGCATTAAACTGTTGTGTATTTCAAGCCTCTGTGGAGTGTGGCTGGAGACACCCCCTTTGTAGGCTGGCCACACCCCTAAGTATGGGCCCCTATCACTGCATTCCCCTGGTGGGCCCTTTATGCCCCAGTCCGACACTGGATAGTTGGCATATATAATTGTAGAAATAGGATATGAAAACTGTCCCAGTGGTGATCACAGGGCTGTATTTAGAGTTGTGCTAGGCATTGTGAGTGAATAGATGCTAAATCATTAGTCCATGACCGCACACTCTCCTACACCTCTGTTCAATTCCACATCCTCCATTATTTCACACTTGTAAGTGCTGTTTTGTAAGAGTAATTAATCTACTGTTGTTTTAGACTGCAGATTTGCTGACAGATAACACAAATAATTTCCTTCACTGGCTCTTGTGATGTCAGATTAATGACGCAGGGTGGCCAGACAAATTAAATCCTGCAGTGAATATATAGGTTTCTAGGAGTTACCTGGATAATCTAAACTGATCGGAATGAAAATGATACTGTAAGTTACAGAACTACAGCACTGTATTTGGAAATATATTTGTGTGGCCAGAGATGTGCAAAATTTACAGTTGACAGTCCAGTTGTGCAACACGGTGTAACGAATCAGAGCAGTGCAAAGCTATGGCAATGCAGTGGTTCCATGCACTGCTATTCAGAAGTGTGCGCAGTGGCTGTATCTGTATAATGCTATGAAAGCCTGATTTACTAGCTTATGCTAATGTAAGTTTCCGCAGTCCTGGGGGGTATTCAATTGTTTGAAAAGTCAATTGGGTGTCTGTTTTTTCCTATCTAATAGACAGGAAAAGACAGACACCCAACTGACTTTTCAAACAATTGAATTCCTCCCATTATCTGAGGATCCATGTGGCGTTATGGGGAAAGCCGATCTGCCCACACTTACAATTTTCCCCATTAGTATTGGATCTTGCACCAACCCCGTGCCAGCTGTTAGAGCTTCATCTGACACAGGTTTCCTTTCTCCGTATGCATGACTAAGAATAGCCTGAAAGTCTAGCTACACGCTCTCCATATTATACTTACCACACACTCCCATGAGATTACCACAAGACAGAACAGCTCTGTGTGATTGCATTGTCTCCTCCCAGATTCCGCCTCGAAACACCCATTTCATGGATAGAATGATTCCGCAAAGATCTGTCCATCTCAGAATAGGATGGAGATGCATAACTTTGCATCTGCGCAAGCGCTGTATGCCAAAACTTGTGTCCATGCAAAGAGATCTGTTCGACTCAGAATCAGTCCCTGTATGTGTAATTTTAATTTTTGTAGAATGTAGAGAAATTTGATTATGTGTTATATTGTATGGCTGGGGTAGAACTGGGAGCGCTTAAGGGTAGTTCCATCTGTAAAACCTGCTAAAATGTGGAACACTTTTGGAAATGAATACCTTCTGTGGTGCTATAAGCTCGGGTGGACGTACTGATTTGGAAACAGACATGTTTTTTCAATATGCATACATCATTATGAAAAACATTTCAACATGAATAGTCTCAAATGCTGAAGCCTCCCCAGACAAGTAAGTAAAGCTCTTATATGATGGAGCTATGCACAGAAATGGACTTTAAACTATGGCAACTGTAAACCCATCTAAGGATCTACGCACAAAAAATGACAGTTACTAACTGATAAGTTGCTTGTGTAGCTTAAAATTTAAAAAAAACTACCTGTCAGAGCCTCGCAATGGAAGCAGTCATTTTGTCGTCTGAACCAATATTTATGATATTACAGCCTATTTATTTATGCACTTGGGACTATTGATATTACTGAGACATGAAATGAATCTGTTGCTTTTCAGAAATATTGGTATAGTCCAGTGGTGGCTCCAGAGGCTCCAGCTAGAGCGTACCTCGCTGTCACTGTGATCTGCCACACAGATTTTATTACAGGCTGATTCTAATTGGACTTTGCTACCTGTTTTGGAATACAACTTTCGGCCTCTTGAATCCCCGCTGACAAAGTGGAATCTTTCCTGAGCTAAGGAATAAGGGGACTGCTCCATACACCATTGGCCTACCGGTAACAGCACACTTTAAATGGGACATTGTTTCCAGCTACAACTATCCGGTTATTTTCCAGAATACAGGACTCTTTACTCCCAGTCCTAGTCCGTTTTTATATATTTGTGGCACTGTATATTTAATTGACACAGATCAGTGTGACTATTCATTGTATTTTCATCTATATAATATATATATATATGTATATATATATATATATATATATATATAAAACGCCAATTCCGGCAGCACTCCCAGCACAAAAGTAATGGTCCCGGTGCCTTCCTAGACCCGCACAGCCACGGATTAAATACACAGTCCACTGTAGGCTGCAAAAACAGCAGGTTGAAGCAACAACGTTTTGAAGTTTTAATGACCTCGTCCTCTGTAACCTATCTACAAGAGAGCCAGTAGGGTCTTCCAGGTTCTGTGCCATGCAGTAAAATGTGGTCCCCTACTATGAACATACTCTAGCCCAGGTCGGATTAAGGCTGGTGTGGACCTAGGGCAATGGAGGTTGTGGGGGCCCCCCCTACTAATGTCGCTGGCAAAGCACCCACATCACCCCCCTTCCTTCCCAACACACGCACACTTACATACACGGTGCAGGAAGGTCAGTCATGGCAGCGCTGCCCGAGCAGCACACGCTAGCGTCTTCAAGTCACTGTCTTGTGGGATTTCCTTTCCCTATCCCACAAGACTGACTGTGCAGGAGCTTCTCAGCAGAGCCACCAGAGACTCCTACAATTAAAAATGCACTGTGTCTGGGCCCCGGAATGGTTGCCCCTACCTTATTCCGGCCCTGCTCTAGCCCTATATTTCTCATTTTCCCAATGTGTTTGTCTGATATACATTTTAAAAAAATAACAGTTTAACGTTTTCTTGATGTAGGACTGAGTCTCTGATATTACTAATTAGGCTTCTTGTAGAACCCTTGATTCAGTACCGTTCCATTCTTTGCTTTCATTTTCCCAAGAGCACTATACAGTATTTCTTCTTACAATATAATAGCTTGGTAAGGGATATGTGTTAAATTGCGACCGCATCGCGGGTCGGCGCCACACATGCTGGGCGTCCCCTAGCATGTGAGTATATGGACACAGATTTTTCTGCAAGAGCAAAATCTGTGCCCATCTCTGAATAACCCCCTTAATTGGATACCCCCCAGAATATGAGAAAAGGCAGAGGTAGTTATTATTATTATTATTATTATTATTATTATTATTATTATCCTTTATTTATATGGCGCCACAAGGGTTCCGCAGCGCCCAATTACAGAGTACATAAACAAATAATCAAACAGGAAAACAGCAACTTACAGTTGATGACAGTATAGGACAAGAAAGGATAAGCACATGAGGGAAGAGGGCCCTGCTCGTGAGAGCTTACATTCTAAAGGGGAAGGGTAGACAGACAGGGGTGACACAGTTGGGGTACATAGAGAGCGTAGAACAGAGGGTTAGGATGAGATTTGGCTGGGTTTGGTGAAGAAGTGGGTCTTGAGAGCCCGTTTGAAGTTTTGTAGAGAGGTGGAGAGTCTGAGGGGGAGAGGTAGGGAATTCCAAAGAAGTGGTGCAGCACGTGAAAAATCTTGGAGGTAGGAGTGGGAGGAAGTAATCCGTAGGCAGGAGAGTCGGCGTGCATTAGCAGAGCGAAGAGGACGGGTGGGAGTGTAAAGGGAGATAAGGTCAGAGATGTAGATGGGAGAGGAGTGGGTGAGGGCTTTATAAGCGAGTGTGAGAAGCTTGAAATGGATTCTGAAAGGGAAGGGGAGCCAGTGAAGGTCTAGTAAGAGAGGAGAGGTGGACGTAGTGCGTTTGGTGAGGAAGATGAGCCGGGCAGCAGCATTGAGGATAGATTGGAGTGGAGAGAGGTATTTGTCAGGAATGCCAGTCAGGAGCAGATTACAGTAGTCCAGTCTGGAGATGACCAGTGAGTGGATAAGAGTCTTAGTAGCATCCTGGGTCAGAAAGGGTCTGATCCTGGAAATATTTTTTAGATGAAAATGGCAGGTTTGTGAGAGGTGCTGAATGTGTGGTTTGAAGGAGAGGGAGGAGTCAAGGATTACTCCAAGACAGCGCACTTGGGGGCTAGAGGAGATAGTAGTGCCATCAATAGATAATGAGATTGTAGGAGGTGAGGTTATGCGGGAGGGAGGGAAGATGATCAGCTCGGTCTTAGACATGTTAAGTTTAAGAAAGCGCTGGGACATCCAGGAAGAGGTAGCAGGGAGACAGTTGGAGATACGAGTGAGGAGAGCAGGGGAGAGGTCTGGAGAGGAAAGATAGATTTGGGTGTCATCAGCGTAGAGATGATATTGGAAACCAAAAGAACTAATGAGCTTACCTAGTGAGGACGTATAGAGAGAGAAGAGAAGAGGACCAAGGACAGAACCTTGAGGTACCCCTACAGTTAGTGGAAGTGAGGGGGAGGTGGAGTCATGAGAGGAGACAGAGAAAGAACGGTCAGAAAGGCAGGAGGACAGCCAAGAGAGGGCAGTGTCACGTAGACCAATGGAGTGAAGAATTTGCAGTAGGAGAGGATGGTCCACAGTGTCAAAAGCAGCAGAGAGATCAAGTAGAATAAGTATAGAGTAGTGTCCCTTAGATTTAGCAGCATGGAGGTCATTGCATACTTTTGTAAGGGCAGTTTCAGTGGAGTGGAGAGGACGGAAGCCAGACTGGAATGGGTCAAGCAGTGAGTGTGAGGAAAGAAAGGAAGTAAGACGGTTGTAGACAATACGCTCAAGGAGTTTGGAGGCAAAAGGGAGGAGAGAGATGGGTCGGTAGTTGGAGAGAGTGTTTGGATCAAGTGTAGGTTTTTTAAGAATAGGAGAGATGAGTGCATGCTTGAAGGCAGAGGGGACAGTGCCTGATGAGAAGGATAGATTGAGAAGGTGGGAAAGATGGGAACAAGCAGAAGGAGAGAGGTAGCGGAGGAGGCGGGAGGGGATAGGGTCAAGTGGGGAGGTGGTGAGGGGACAGGAACTAATGAGGGCCATGACTTCCTCTCCAGATGCATGGGAGAAAGATGTCAGAGTAGGTGCGAGGGATGGGGAGGGTTGGTAAGGGATAGGAGAAAGCTGGTTACTGATGGACTGGTGTGATGTGATGTGATGTCCTGACGTATGGAGTCAATTTTGGATGTGAAGTAATTGGCAAAGTCAAGAGCAGAGAGTGAGGAAGGGAGACGAGGTGGAGGTGGGCAGAGGAGTGAGTTGAGAGTGGCAAAGAGGCGCCGGGGGTTGGAAGACTGGGAGGAGGTGAGGTTCTTGAAGTATGACTGTTTAGCAAGAGAAAGGGCAGCACTGAAGGATGAGAGCATAAGTTTGAAATGGAGGAAGTCTGCCTTAGAGCGTGATTTCCTCCAGTGTCGCTCAGCAGTACGTGAGCATTTTTGCAGATATCTGGGGCATTTGGTGTGCCAGGGTTGAGGTATTAATTTGCGAGGGTGAATAGTGGTTGGTGGAGCAACAGAGTCAAGAGCAGAAGTAAGGGATGTATTGTATGTGGAAGTGGCTTGTTCAGGGCATGAGAGAGAGAATAGGAGAGAGAAGTGAGTCAAACAGGGAGGAAAGGAATGTGGTGTCAATAGCTTCAATGTTACGCTTAGTGGTGGTAGCCTTAGGAGGTAGAGATGGGGAAGTCGAGAGAGATAGGTTAAAGGAGAGCAGGTGGTGGTCAGAGAGGGGAAATGGGGAGTTGGAAATATCAGAAATATCACAGCGGTGAGTGAAGACCAGATCCAGTGAGCTCCCATTCACATGGGAGGGTGAGGAGGTCCACTGGGACAGACCAAGTGAAGAGGTGAGGTTAAGGAGTTTAGAGGCAGGGGATTGTGTGGGGATGTCAATAGGGATGTTGAAATCGCCTAGGATAATGGAGGGAATGTCAGAAGAGAGGAAGTGAGGAAGCCAGAAAGCAAAGTTGTCGATGAATTTGGAAGCAGTGCCAGGGGGGCGGTAAACGACAGCTACTCTAAGATGGACTGGTTGGAAGAGGCGTATGGCATGGACCTCAAATGTTGAGAATGTAAGGGATGGTTCTGGTGGTATGAGTTGGTAGGAGTAACTAGAAGGTAAAAGGACCCCAACACCACCCCCATGGCGACCCCCAGGTCGGGGTGTGTGTGAGAATGTGAGGCCCCCAGCAGAGAGAGCAGCAGGAGAAGTAGTGTCAGAGGGCGTAATCCAAGTTTCAGTAATGACTAGTAGGTGTAGGGAGTTGGAAATGAAAAGGTCATGAGTGGGGACAAGTTTGTTACAAACAGATCTGGCATTCCAGAGGGCACAGGATAGGGGGTATGAGTTTGTGGGAGAGATGTGAATGAGAGTATCAGGGTTGCTGTAGCGATGAGGTGAGATTAACTTTGAGGGCAGGGATGATGAGAGAGTAGTGATGGTACGGGTGCCTGAGCTAGGAAGGGAAACTGCAGTAGGTGGGCAGGGAGGGAGGTCAGTGTGATGTGGATGGGGATATGGGGAGGTGACAGAGAAGGGAGAGAGGGAGCAGGGCTGAGTTGTGGGGTAGCAGGACCATGGGGCAGAGGTAAATGAATGTGGGGTAACAGGAAAGGAGGGGGAAGGAAACAGAGGGATGGAGGGGAGACAGAGGAGGAGGTGTAGGAGACTAGGGGGGAAGGATAAAGATACATTATTAGGTAGACACTGAGTGATGTGGGGAGTATAAGAAAGCCTTGACATAGTGTTAAGTAGGTAAATAGGTTGAGGGAAAGTGGAAGTAGGAGTGGAGACTGTAAGGGAATCAGAGCAGAAGAATTGCAGAAATGCAGGTGAGAAAAGCAGTGTAGTCTCAAGGGGTGTAGATTTAGTATGAAATGAGTCAAAAGCGTAGATAAAGTGGGTGCAGAAATGTATTTGGGCTGTAAGAAATGAAAGGATTGTGAGAGGGTTAAGAAGCAATGGTAATTCTGTTAGATTTTTCAAGTGTTTGTAGATGAGAAGATGAATTCACAATTGTCCCAAAGAAGATCTTTGTAATCCTGATTATGGATGGAAACCAGATCTTACTAATGTTCTTTTCTGCAAGTGGGTTGCATAGTGTTCACAGATTGAAAATTGGAGGGTGATAAATTTGCATATGCAGTTGATATCTATAAGTAGTTAATCTGTTGTTGTTTGATGTTTTCTTTCAGTTTTTCGTCCAGTTTAAGTCCAGGCTAAGTCCAGGCTTTGATATTAAAATTATATATCTGCTCCCTTTGAGCCTCCTCCCTTAGAGTCCTACACCCTGGATCAATCAGCCAGGCTTAATCAGCCAAGTATACTCTAATTGATGTAGCTCCCTAAATGTAATAATAGTCTATAAAGAAATATAACATTATTATTATTATTATTATTATTATTATTATTATTATTTATTAACATTTACTTTCGTAAAGCCAGCATATTCCATTTTGCATTATAATCAGAAACAAAGCAATCTTACAAAATAGGTGCTGGAAATAAGGACTCTTTTGCAGGTTTTCCGGTTAAACACAATAGGGGTGATTCCGAGTTGATCGCTCACTGCTGTTTTTCGCAGTGCAGCGATCAGGTTACTACTGCGCATGCATATGTACCGCAATGCGCACACGCGTCGTATGGGTACAAAGCGGATCATAGCTGGGCGATGGATTTAACGAAGAATCCATTTGCACAGCCGATCGCAAGGAGATTGACAGGAAGAGGGCGTTTGTGGGTGGCAACTGACCGTTTTCTGGGTGTGTTTGGAAAAACGCAGGCGTGTCCAGGCGTTTGCAGGGGGCGGGTGTCTGACATCAATTCCGGGACCAAAAAGACTGAAGTGATCGCAAGGGCTGAGTAAGTCCAGAGCTACTCAGAAATTGCAAAAAAACTTTTTCATCCCGCTCGGCTGCAGACACGTTCGCACACTTGCAAAGTGAAAATACACTCCCCTGTGGGCGGCCACTATGCGTTTGCACGGCTGCAACAAGTAGCTAGCGAGCGATCAACTCGGAATGACCCCCAATATCTATACTGGCATCAGACACTGATCATAGTATGCTCAGGCTTAGGCATGGAAACACAGGCATAAACAGAAAATAAGCAAACAAACATAAAAAGTCCCAGCACACTTGGTGCACAGCAATGAGTTTGCTGCAATGGCAAGCTGCCACACATGCTTTCCTGGCATGGCATATGTCATCAGTCCCTGGCACTACAAACTGCAGCCTACTCGCTGGCCCCTAACAGGCATCAGTGCAATGTGCAGTGGGTGTATGGGAGTTTTAAACACCTCTCCTGCTTATGACTTCCTGCTGGCACTGGGTGACCTGGAATACCCAGAATTCTATTTTTCCACCTTGAGCTGTGCAATCCAAAAAGCCTGGCGTTCCACACTTCTACTGCAGCTGAAAAAGTGTGCAGGTCTTGTTTTCCTCTCCCTTGGAGGGAACTGATCCCACAGAAATGTGGGCAATTGTGGCGAGACACAATCCCTCTCACCAGACAATTTATAGGTAAATAGTTATTGATGCATGAAGCTATATGATACATATTGCAAATTGGACCAGCCAAACTGCAGAGCAAAACTTTATCTACGGTATACATTCCTTAGCACAAAATTAAGGTTTGTGTCCCTTTTCATACCTCAGATAAGCACTGATTCACTGTGTATATTGATACAGTAATACTCTTGCAATCTCTCACAGTTAATTCCAGAATGAAAATCCCCATGCCTCCCTTCCCTGATATTTATTTTATAAGTTTTGCATTATTGATGCTTTTAATAATTTACCTTAGCTCTATTTTTAAAAACAATGTTGGTTTAACATCATAAATGCGGATTCTGCATATCCCTGCAGCGAAAATAAAATAATTATTCCCGGTGGAACACATATGGACACAACAGATAGTCATGTGACCATCAGAGAACTGCTCTGAACTTGGGAGTCTTAATAGATGCTTAAAAGTATATGTGAAGTCTGGGAATTTATCAAGTACACTTAGATTGAATTGCATTTATCAATGAACTCTAGAACTTAACATCCCTGGATAAGTTCAGGACACCATGGGGGGCTGTTAGTTGAGTTGGAATTATCTGCTTGTACTGATTTTAAATGGGGATCTTTCAACCTGATTTACTGTACAGGTATGATCAAACCAACTAAGGTTGGCCGGTTTGGGGGCAGCAAAGTGATACAATAATTGGCATGCTGCCTCACAGCACTGGGGTCTTGGGTTCGATTCACACCAAGGCCATGTCTGTGTTTTTCTGCCTATTTGTATGGGTCTCTTTTGAGTACTCTGGTTTCATCTCACAATCCCAAAAATACAGGTAGGTTAATTGGCATCTGAGAAAATAAATGAACCCTAGTGTGTAAGTGTGTGTGTGCATGTTGTAGCTCAGTGGTTCCCAAACTTTCTTGAATCACGACACCCTAAAGTATCAGTATTTTTTTACAGCACCCCTAGGATAAAGGTTTCTTATTGATATATTTGGAAAAAAATATGAAATTAAGTAAACTGTGCTGACCTGTCATCCTTAGGTTCAGTTACGTGGTGGTAGACAGTTGTGCGTCTGTTGACATGTTTTATGATTGGCAGCCGCTAGCACTGGTTTTGCCTGTCACTTTGACCATAAATAATTTGATTTGGTCCTAGACCACCAATCCAAGGCACCCCTGCAAGAGCATTGTGGCACCCCAGGGTGCCTAGGCACACAGTTTAGAAACCACTGTAGCCAATATTGAATATAAGTGCTTCCCTGGGTCAATAATGATGTAAATGACTGATATATTCTCTGCTGCATAATGTGTGCCCAATATAAATAAGTGTTAAATAAACTACAATGTGAGCCCAGTAGAATGCCCTTTGGATGGTTCAAGAGCTGTGGACCATGGGTGTGAAAATTAACAAATGGCCATAGAGTATTATTTTAAACAAATCTTGGGATGAGATACAAAATGTTGAATCTATGCAGTTCTTTTGTCATACTTGCTATAGTAACATAGTAACATAGTATCTGAGGTTGAAAAAAGACAATTGTCCATCGAGTTCAACCTATTTGTGGTGTCCTATGCATGATGATTTGACTAAAATTTCTGACTGATGCTGCTGTCAGCCATTGCATTTAATCCCTATTTATAGTAACTATAATGCATGACCATGCACCATACCCCTGGATATCCTTTTCCAATAGGAATTTATCTAACCCATTCTTAAAGGTGTTGACAGATTCCGCCATTACAACTCCCTCGGGCAGGGAATTCCAAACACGTATTGTCCTTACCGTGAAAAAGCCTTTACGCCGTATTGTGCGGAATCTCCTCTCCTCTAACCTGAGCGAGTGTCCACGAGTCCTCTGTGTTGATCTAACCAAAAACAGGTCCCGCGCAAGCTCTGTGTATTGTCCCCTTATATATTTGTAGATGTTGATCATATCCCCTCTTAGTCTCCGCTTTTCCAATGTAAACATGCCTAGTCTTTCAAGCCTTTCCTTGTATTCCATCGTCTCCATGCCCTTAATTAGTTTGGTCGCCCTCCTCTGTACCTTTTCAAGCTCCAGGATATCATTTTTGTAGTACGGTGCCCAGAACTGTACACAGTATTCAAGGTGTGGCCTCACTAGTGATTTATATAACGGGAGTATAATACTCTCGTCCCTAGCATCAATACCCCGTTTTATGCATGCTAATATCTTATTAGCCTTCTTTGCTACAGTCCTACTTTGGATACTACTTCTTAGCTTGCTATCTATGAGGACACCTAAGTCCTTTTCCAGTACAGAATCCCCTAATTTTACCCCATTTAGTAGGTAGGTGTAATTTTTGTTCTTGTTACCACAGTGCATTACCTTACACTTGTCTGTGTTGAAGCGCATTCTCCATTTGGCTGCCCATGCTTCTAATTTAACTAAGTCGTTCTGAAGAGACTCAGCATCCTCCTCTGTATTTATAGCCTTACACAATTTGGTATCATCTGCAAAAATTGACACCATGCTCTCTAGACCTTCTGTTAGGTCGTTAATGAAAATATTGAACAATAGCGGTCCTAATACTGAGCCTTGCGGCACACCACTTAGCACTTCAGTCCAAGTTGAAAAAGATCCATTAACCACAACGCGCTGCTTCCTATTATCTAACCAGTTTTTGACCCAAGTGCATATTGTGCTTCCTAGCCCTGATTCTTGTAGCTTGTATATAAGTCTCATGTGTGGTACAGTATCGAACGCTTTGGCAAAGTCTAAAAAGATTACATCCACGTCTTTACCCTGATCTAGGTTTGCGCTTACTGTTTCATAAAAGCCAAGTAAGTTAGTTTGACAGGATCTGTCCTTCATAAACCCATGTTGATTCCTTTTAATGACCTTATTGGTTTCAAGGAACTTCTGAATACTATCTCTTAGAATACCTTCCAATACTTTCCCCACTATAGATGTAAGACTAACTGGTCTATAATGTCAAAGTCAGAAAAATATCTCTATACACGTTGCCATATTTGCACCGCACACTGGTCCGCGCTGCGCATGCGTACGCTCTCCCGTGAAGGCGCATACCCGCAATAGCGTGCACCCGCGGGCGCACGGTATGCGTATTTACGGTAGAGTTTGTGTAGTCGTAGCGTGCGACTCATTCGTTACACATTTTCATAATTAATGTAGTTTATAGATCATGATCCCTTTAATGGTTCCTGAAAGTTTGGTTAATATAGAACGTCCCTGAACGGAGGAATCCCTCTTTGTATGGTACGAAGGGTCTAACAGGAATCATATAGCAGTGTTTGGTACCCATCGGAAGAGTATTTAATTAACAATATTCCGGTGTTGGTTTGGAGCGTATTAATCGCTCGTGCGGATAGTTATGGACATAAGAAGTTTATGTCCATTTCTATTATTTACTCATACTCAGGTATGCGGCGGGAAACCCAGTTTCCCACCCACCTGAGCTGTTGGAAATCGTCACAGCCCACCTGTATGAATCAACCTATGACCTTTTGTTATGATGCGAAGCCGAATTCCTGTGTCCAATGGACGACAAGATTGTAGGGACCATTGGATTGCATTGTGTGTGGGGCATAAATAGGCAGGCCGACCACATCCAGCTCTCACTCTTCAACGGTTCTCATTGCTGAAAATCGGGTGCTGGATGTCCAGGCGCATGCGATCGTTTCCCCTTGTGCGTAAGTTTTCTCTCCGTAATCATTGTCTTACTGTGAGCCAATTTCTCTCATCTCTCTCCATTTCTCTCTCTCCCTTCTCTTTTCTCTCACATCTCCCCTAGACTAGTATTGTATTGTATTAGATAGTATTGTATTTTGGTTAGGAAGTCTCTGTTATATTGTAGTGTATCATTTGTACTGTTATTCTTTTTACAAGTATATTAGATATAATACAGTTAATAGGCTTTGGACCCTAAACCAGTATCTGTGTATTTTCTATAGTTTTAAGTGTACACTTGAGCGTCGGTGACGCTCAAGCAACTTTGTCGTTAGTCAAGTTACACAAGGTTGCACTTACACCCTGTATTCACATTAAGGTATTCTGTGCATTTCATTGGTAAAGGGTTTAGACAAAGGTATAGCGTTGTGAGCGTCCGCGCCGCTGGTGATCTCCTCGTGGTCTCGAGCATCCGCTACGCCATAGCGAATCATTACTCTAGTCATAGCCAACAACGTGCTGTCCTGTGATCACTGGGCCGTGAGCGAACGTGACGCTTGAGCGTCTCGCCTACGGCTGAGCGATCGTTACGCAACTGGCGTACCCTTCCGGTACTTCTTAAGTAAACAGCGTACAGTGTTCTTAGACTTCATTAAGGGTTGTTTATACGACAAAAGAATTTAGAATTGTCAATTGGGGACTCGTCCTGTCCTTCTCATATCTGCACTAGGTAGATCAGCAGACATTATCCTCCAGCAAAGGGTGGGAGGTTGTCTCGCAGTGCTGACGGGATAAGCGTCTGCTTCACTTAGATAAAGAGTGCTGAAGGAATCCGGGAACCGGAAGTAAGAACAAAACGCTTGTGTCTTTTAAAAACTGTTTATTTTTCTTCTGTCTTGCGTATACACGCACGCATACATATATATCTACATTTCTTTTTCAATTTCGTATATCACTATTCCTGTTTGCCAATTTTTATAGTTGATAGAAAGTGCAAAAAGAGATTTGCTGTTATTTCATAGTAGAGGTAATAGTTAAAGTATAGACCAACACACGGCTTGTCTAGAAGATAAGGCAGCCAGTGTGGTGTGCGGTAGATGATCAGGGATCATCTACATTGATAAAAGTAGAAATTGTGTTACGGTGGATCTTTGTTTTGCGTACACGTGTCTCTAACAAAGACTAGCGTACGCAATCCAAAGGCAGACGCACGCAGCGTACATTACGCAACGTAGCGTCCGGTTACGCCCACGTAGCTCAAGTCACGAAAAAGTTGGATTTTAGCGCAAAGCGATAATTAACGCAAAGGCGATAAATAACGCGACGCGGTAAATAACGCAAATCTATTTTTGGGAAAAAAATAAAAATCTGAAATTTAGTTTAACAGATCCTGCTCCTAATTGGTAACACAGCTGGGCTGAAGAAAATTTCTGCGCAGAAATAGATATAGAAACAAAGTGTACATGTGTTGAGTGAGTGTGTTTTTATCACATAAGTTTATATAACTTAGAGGTTGAACCAAAAGGAAAGTCGGGTACTCGTCAAGGAACATACGTGTAAGTGACATATACGGTGGCTAGGGAGGCATCCCTGGTTAAATAATATTTGAGCATTAAAGTATAGCGGACCATAAGGTAACAGACCAGGAGGTCATAAGGTAACAGACCAGGAGGTCATAAGGTAACAGGTAAAATAGACAAAGAGGTCCGCTATAAAGGTACAAGAGGCACAACGCCTGGGGTGTTGGTGCAGAACCCATATAGGCCATACAAGCTCATGCTGAAGGAATTCGCAGCCGAAATTTTCGATTCCATTGATCTTTCAGTACATGACAAGTAGTGCTTATGTACTGAACGATTGTACCGCACGTAATTGTGTACAGTAGTTAGTAATCTGACCTAATACCATTAGAGTAAAGTGGTCACAAACGCTATTTGTACATTCTGACGTGATTTGTGTAATTTTTTATTTTTAGAAGGGAAGTTCGCTGGTCACTCAGGAACTATCTAACAACCCCACCTTTACTGGAAAGAGTAAGTGTCCTGCGGGTAACCCTCATATGTTCCAGTAAACCGAAGGTTCCATAGGGGCCCTGTATCGAGTACGCCAGCACCATATCGGTGTGATCAGGTCGTATTGGTCGAGGTGGGCGAGTGAGTGGGGTACTCGGTAAACCGCCACCGCCGGCCTATTGTGAATAATTTGGTTTGCTGTAAGGGTTCGCTGAAGACCGTGATATAAAGATCACAGGAGTAGTAAGCAACACCTGCAGATTATGGGGGCCAATTGTTCAGGTAGGGGGCGATCAACCTCGGTTCGGGTTGATTCAGAGAACCGACCAGTAGGGTCGGCAAGGTACATCATGTGTGAAAAATACGGAAGTCACACAGAGGTTTTATGTGATGAATGGGAGAGAATGACTGTACAAGACAGGGACAAATTCCCAAGAATAGGTAGCTTCAGCACAGAAGTGTTACAAAATTTAAGGAGGAGGATATGTCTCATAAAATCAACAAAGAGACGAATTCAACATCATGATTATTTACAGTTATGGCACCAGGAAGGTGAGATACAGAGAGGTTTGGCTCTGGCGGCGGGGGCTGGTCCTAACAGAAAATTGATTGCAACAGCCCCGCCACCACCATATATAGCAGGAGAGAAGTTGATTGCGGAGAGAAACGCACTGGGTTGTAAAACACAAACACTTAGTAACCCTGTAAATGTTAATGATGTTAACCAAGTAACTCATGCAATTATTAACCCGTGCAAGTTGTACCCTGTTTTGAACCTTCCCCAGGAGTGTGATCAAGAAGACGATTCGGCAACAATTTCAGCTCTCTCTCTCGCAGCCACTATAGCAGAGACCACAGTAGGCACAGCAACACCTACGAGATTAGCGAAGGCCCCTAGCGGAGGGATAGGTGAGGTCGTGTCAACGGGTAAGTACGGCACCATGCATTACACTGAAACAATTTCACCACAAGCTGTAGGATCTACACAGAATGAAGTTGTTAGAGTTAATCCAGTTAAGGTGATAGTAGTTCCCAATGGGAAAACGGATGCATCAGGAGCAACACCCGTTAGGAACATTGCCATGTATTGCCCGTTTACTAGAATGGAATTGAGGACTATCGTGTCTGAATTCCCAGACCCCAGAAAAGATTTGGTGGCAAGCCAAAAATACATCAGGGATCTAGGAAACACTTTAGAGCCCAATAATAAGGATTGGCAGATAGTGCTAAGAGCTTGCTTACCTTCCAATGTCGACTCAGTTCAATTCTTGGCTGATTGTGGACTAGACAAAGATATACCACTTACCGATGTATACGACAAGGATAATGTGAAAAGGATAAATTTGCAGCTAAAAGAGTATTTCCCAGCTGTTGTTAAATGGAATAGAATATTTTCCATTAAGCAAAAGGAGTCCGAAACGGCAACAGAATATTTTCACCGGGCACTATTAGAAATGGCAAAATACACTGGTATAGAAGACATTAGGACCAACCCAAACCATCAAGAAGTAGCAGTATCTGTACTGATGGATGGTTTAAAGGAAACATTAAAGGCTAGGGTACAGACTACGCAACCATGTTGGCGAGGTCTGTCAGTGTCCACCTTGAGAGAGGCTGCTATTGATCACGACAGAAACATCACCAGGCACAGAGAGTCGCAAAGTGATAAGTTAATGTCAGTAAGTATACAGGCGCTGACCACAAAGCAACCTGCGTATGTACCATCGAATCCTGTAAGTAAGTCAACTGTAATAACTTGTTATTCCTGTAACAGACCAGGACACTATGCACGAGAATGTAGAGTAAGAAATGTACCAAAATCATACCAACCCCCTAGACAACGACACAACACAAGACATTGGGATCAGGATCCACAGAGGCGGAGTTATGAGCCACATACAGGGGAAACAAAAAGATACCCCCCGAACAGAGATTGGCATGCCTCTGGTAGTTCCCAGCTAACCCCCTCACAAGTAGTCGCTGCCAGCGGGATTCAGGGAGGTCAGCATACCCACTAGGGGTGTGGCCATACCTGTAATCTGCAGCCAGTAAAATTGATTGCCAGTCTTGGAAGTGAACCAGAGATCGCAATCAATGTAGCTGGTAAAACTTTAAACTTTCTTGTAGACACAGGGGCGGCCAAGTCAGTGATAAATTCGACAGTGGGCATGAGAACCACTGGTAGGACAATTCCAGCCATGGGAGTAACAGGAGTAGTCCAGCACTACCCTGTTAGCAAACCAGCCGAGATTACAATAGGGCCTTTGCATACCAAGCATTCCTTTTTGCTGGCTGCATCTGCACCAACTAATCTCCTGGGTAGAGACTTACTATGTAAAATGGGTTGCGTCATTTATTGTACTCCTGAAGGTGTATTCTTGGACATTCCTGAGAATCACGCTCAGGAGGTACGAGACATGTTAGACTCCCCATCAAAATTAATGTCACATTCCATTATGACAAATAGGAATCCATCCCAAGTAGAAGAGATGACATCTCAGATACCAGAGTCACTTTGGACAAAAGATGGACAGGACACTGGATTAATGGCAAACGTAGCTCCAGTAGTTGTACAAGTAAAAGATGGTAGGATAGCTCCAAAAATCCCACAGTATCCTCTGAAGCCAGAGGTGGAGTTAGGAGTTTTCCCAGTAATAGAGCGCTTGCTGCAACAGGGCATTCTGGTAAGAACGTCCAGCACAGCAAATAGTCCCATCTTCCCTGTTAAAAAGAGTGGGGGGAGGGGTTACAGGTTAGTGCAGGATTTAAGGGGGATTAACAAAATAGTTGAGAGTCAGTTCCCCGTAGTGCCTAATCCAGCTGTCATCCTAATGCAAATTCCTCCCACTGCCAAATTTTTCACTGTTATTGACCTCTGCTCCGCTTTCTTTTCGGTACCTCTGCATCCTGACAGCCAATATTTGTTTGCATTCACATACAGAGGAGTCCAATACACGTGGACTCGGTTACCCCAAGGTTTCATAGATAGTCCAAGTATATTTTCTCAGGCTTTGCATGATTGTTTACAGTCTTTCCAAACAGAGAGTGGATCAGTATTGATACAGTATGTGGATGATTTACTACTGTGTTCTGATTCATTGGAAGCATCCCTGAAGGATACGAAACAGCTCCTGTTTCATCTTTCAGACACAGGTCACAAGGTTTCCAAAGACAAGTTGCAATTATGCCAAACTAAGGTAAAATATTTGGGACACTGTCTAACACAAGGACTGAGACACCTGACCGCTGATAGAATCCAAGCCATTAGAGACATGACACTGCCACAAACCCAGCAACAGATCAGGACATTTTTAGGAATGTGTGGGTATTGCCGTAATTGGATCCCAGGGTTTTCCATATTGGCGTTACCTCTGCAGGAAATGGTCTCCTCAAACAAACCTGATAGGATCTCGCATACTGACGAATCCGAAACAGCATTTGAGAGACTCAAACAGTGCCTAACGCAGGCGCCAGCACTAGGTATGCCAGACTATGGGAAACCCTTTGAACTATACGGAACAGAAAGTGCTGGTTGCGCAGCAGGTGTACTAACCCAAAAACACGGTGACGCCAGCAGGCCAGTTGCATACTACAGCGCTCAGCTAGACACGGTAGCGCGATCCCTCCCCACATGCTTGCGTAGCGTTGCGGCGATAGCATTGCTAGTGACAAAAAGCGAAGATGTCGTGCTAGGCCACAACCTCACAATCCATACACCACATGCGGTATCTGCCTTATTGAATTCTGCCCAAACCAGACACGTCTCATCAGCAAGGTTTACAAGATGGGAATTGGCATTAATGGCCCCAGTAAACATCACCATAAGGAGATGCAGCGCATTAAATCCTGCAACATTTCTCCCAGGTGTGCCTGGTCAGACACAAAGGGTGGAAGGTGAGAGTGATGGGGAAGGAGGATTTAATACAAAGGAAGATACACATGATTGTATGGAATATTTGACCCAAAATTTTACCGCAAGGCCTGACATCAGTGACAATCCACTGGAAGATGCAGAACTCACGTTCTACACTGACGGTAGTTGTCATAGACAGTCAGACTCGGGAGACTTGTGTACTGGATACGCAGTCGTAGATGACCAAGACACCATAGAAGCGGAACCGCTAGGTCCACCTCACTCAGCCCAGGTTGCTGAACTGGTCGCCCTAACCAGAGCATGTGAATTGGCTAAGGGTAAGTCAGCCAATATCTACACCGATTCTAGATACGCCTTCGGGGTAGTACATGATTTCGGAGCCCTATGGCGCCTCAGAAATTTCATGACGGCAGCTGGTACACCGATAGCGCATGCAGCTTATATAAAAAGGCTTCTAACAGCGATACAGGAACCCGACAGAGTGGCTGTTATCAAATGTAAAGCACACACATATAGTCAAGACCCAGTATCCCTTGGTAACAGCCGAGCAGACGAAGCCGCAAAGCTTGCAGCTGCTACCCCCATACAGACAGACACCACACAACTGATGGTATTTAATACCATCAACACACAGAAGTTGTGTGAGATGCAGAATTTGTGTTCCACACAGGAAAGAGCAGTCTGGAGGGCAAAGGGATATGGCCAGGAGTCCTCAGGGCTCTGGACGGATGGACATGGTAAACCAGTGGCCCCCAGAGCATATCTTCCATGTCTGGCTGAAGCAGCTCACGGGCTGACTCATCTAGGCAAGGAGGGGATGTGCAAATTGGTAAGAGCATACTGGTGCGCCCCAGGATTCTCCTCTCATGCGAGTAAAAGAGCAATGTCATGCCTTACCTGTCTGAGAAAGAATATTGGAAAGGCAATACCTACAGAACCATCCCATATCCCACCTGCCGGCGGCCCTTTTCAGGTAATACAAATTGACTTCATTCAATTACCCCCATGTCGAAATTTGAAATATGTACTTGTTTGTATAGATGTTTTCTCGAATTGGGTCGAAGCTTTTCCAGCAGCCACAAATACCGCTATGTTTACAGCTAAGAAAATTGTGCAGGAATTTGTATGTAGATATGGTATCCCTAGAATCATTGAAAGTGATAGGGGTACCCATTTTACCGGTGATGTCTTTCAAGGAATGTGTAAGTTGATGGGAATTGATAGCAAGCTGCACACTCCGTACCGTCCACAGGCGAGTGCGAAGGTCGAAAGAGTGAACAGCACTATTAAAAATAAATTGAGTAAAGTAATGGCAGAGACAGGATTGACGTGGCCAGAAGCTTTACCCATTGTTTTGTATAGCATCAGAACCACTCCCAGGTCCCCTCTTAATCTGTCCCCTTTTGAAATCTTGTTTGGTCGACAACCGCATGTCATGATTAACCCTCAGGATGATTTGAAATGTAACAATGAAGTAACTGTAAAATACTTGATTAACATGAGTAAGCAGTTGAGGAATCAAAATGATAATCTGAAGTTGGTGATTCCTGATTTACCAGGTAGTAATTGTCATGACATTGAACCTGGGGATTATGTAATGATACGAAATTTTCTACGCTCAGGTTGTCTTATTGATAGATGGGAAGGACCATACCAGGTCTTATTGACTAGCACCACAGCATTGAAGGTTGCTGAGAGAGAGACTTGGGTCCATTCATCCCACTGCAAGAAGGTTGCTGATCCAGAGAAGTCCCGTGATAAGGAACAGACGGTAGAGGTTGTATCACTGGAGTGTCTGTTCCAGGAGGACTGAGGCGACACCTGAGCCTTGAAGACCGAAAGCAGTTGTCGACTCCCTTCTCCCTTTTATTGTTTTTCTCCACTTCCCATCCCCTCTTCCTTAAAATTTCTTTTTCCCCCTTCTCATTCTTCTCTATTTTCTCCTCAAAGATGGACTTGCCCCAAGAGACTGTGATCCGGATTTTGATGTTAACCATGATGTTGACCAGAGCAGTCTGTTCCGGCGAGAGTACCATAGAGGTCGAGAGAGGTTCTGGAATGGGTTCCGATTATGATGATGGAGGCGTAGTTTTCCAAGATCAACCAAACCAACAAGCAAAGGCGAGTATCAGAAAACGATCCGATAGAAGAAATTGTGATGGATTGTTAGCTGAAGAAAACTGTATCTGTAGGCTTTGTGACAATTTGATTGAAGATGGATGCATAAAGAAATGCCAATCCAGTTTGAATATCCATATGGACCGGCATCCATTGAGTGACTATCACTCCTTAGTGGGTAATGTATTAAACCAAACAGATTGTTGGGTATGCTCTCAAGTACCTCAGGGTCATAGCAAATCAGGGCTAGTACCATTTCCTTTAACGTTAGGGGAGGTACTTGAGCTAAGTGGTGGGAGACCGGTGGACCGGAGGTTTAACATCTCCAGCCCTCCTAGTTTGAAGCTCCACCAATACCATGTGGATAGGTCCCTCTTATGTTTTAATATCTCCAATCCC
Organism: Pseudophryne corroboree; assembly: GCF_028390025.1. NCBI lineage: Eukaryota > Metazoa > Chordata > Amphibia > Anura > Myobatrachidae > Pseudophryne > Pseudophryne corroboree. The sequence goes on along the minus strand of NC_086446.1, from coordinate 506,042,092 downwards.
CGTAAGCCGGGAAATTGGGAAGTGTCATGGAGCAACCTTACCATGACCTTTTCACACAGAGCAGATAGAATGCCTACAGATACAGAGCTTGTACGCCACATAGCCAGTAGAGGAAAATCTTTCCGGTATCGATATACCTTAGGAAATAGGATTACTAGAATTGGAGAGGTATCACCAGGATACTGTGCACATATCGTACAAACTGATACGTGCATTAAACAGATGGAAGAATTAGGGTCAGGAGAGTTCACCTGGAAGGTGTGTAACATGGTAATGTCCTTCTCCGTCCCATATGTTCTCCCCGATGATGCATATTTCATATGCGGGAGAAAGGCGTACAAGTGGCTTGCCCCAAACTCTGAAGGATTGTGTTATATTGGAAAAGTATTGCCTGAAGTGATGACTGTAACACATGACAAAATGAAGGACATACACCGTGGTGCCCAAGCTCCTTATACTCACACTCATTACGAGCACCGAGTTAAAAGACAACTGTCAGAAAGGTTAGAGCATCCGGCCTCTGATCTTATCCATGAATCCACCGGGATTCAGGTTCTGGTAGCGTTAGATTTCACTCGCACCGCTCGAGGAGTGATGAATTATAGATACATTTCCGCACTCGCCAATTTGTTAGATAATATCACTGAAATGTATGATGACACGTTTAGATACACTGGAAGAGAACTCCAAGCTTATAAAACAGAACTGGTACAGCATAGAATGGTTCTTAATTATCTTACAGCAGTAACAGGCGGATATTGTGTTACATTGGCAACACAGTACGGCATAAAGTGTTGCACGTATATCACAAATAGCACCGAGGATCCGGTAGAGGTCATAGACCAAAAGATGGACGACATTCTCCAATTGAAGTGGGAATTTCGTCGAAAACACAATCTCACCCTTGCTGCTGTAGGTAATGAGCTGACTGGTTGGGTGTCATGGTTGAACCCGCGAAATTGGTTCTCCGGTTTAGGAGACTGGGCTCAAGGAGTCATAATGGATGTTGGAAAGTTTCTACTATGTATCTTGGGTGTTGTTATATCCATTGGATTGATATTTAGATGCGGGCAGGCTTTAATGAGGTGCAAACAAAGTACAAAAGTGATGAGCTTGAGGAGTGAGGAAACCGTAATTAACCTGGATTTGATTTATGACCCAATGATAGAAACCAGGATGTGATGAAAATGCGATTATACGGTCCGTTTCTTTCACCTGTTTTTCTGCTTTTCTCCAAGATAACAAGACCCCCTTGGATGAGGAAGTTGACGCGACGCTATACAGACAACGGATGGACCAAAGAAAGAGTTTTGACCACTTGAGAAATGGACACTTGATGAACTTTGCCATGGATCCCCAGTTTCCCTAGTATTTTTAAACTCACGCTAGCCCAACATTCTTTGTAAATCTGATGGCACTGACAAAGCTTGTTGCTCATGCCTAAGGAGCAAAACAGCGCAAAGAAGACGACTTTCAACTGATACCGAACAAAACTTCGACGACAGATGTACATTTACCTGACATAGAATATCATTGCATTTTCCATAAGTGTTCTTCATCTTCATCTCTACAACCCTCAGGTAATAACACACATAGTATAGGGAATACAGGCACAGATATCAACAATCACATATTTCCCCATTCATGTATCATCAACTAAAATGTGCTCCCCATTTTGTTAAAAAAAAATCCGAAAAGAGCTCGGTAAAGTTTGACAGCCCATCCACAGACCTGTACCACAGGATAAGAAGGAATTCAAATGTATACTTCGCAATACCTCGAAGCTTGATTTACAACACGTACGGCACGATGATACATGACCCCCCCAAACATGGACTTATACACACATGCTTCTGCTATCTCACTAGGTCATACCCTCTTCACACCTACTCCTCTCTCCTCCCCTACCCAACCATGGAAATGAATTAACCCCTGACATATATTTTTCTCCTTTTGAAATGTTTTAGAAGGTGGCAGTTATTATTGACTGCCAAAGGGTGGACTGTCAAAGTCAGAAAAATATATCTCTATACACGTTGCCATATTTGCACCGCACACTGGTCCGCGCTGCGCATGCGTACGCTCTCCCGTGAAGGCGCATACCCGCAATAGCGTGCACCCGCGGGCGCACGGTATGCGTATTTACGGTAGAGTTTGTGTAGTCGTAGCGTGCGACTCATTCGTTACACATTTTCATAATTAATGTAGTTTATAGATCATGATCCCTTTAATGGTTCCTGAAAGTTTGGTTAATATAGAACGTCCCTGAACGGAGGAATCCCTCTTTGTATGGTACGAAGGGTCTAACAGGAATCATATAGCAGTGTTTGGTACCCATCGGAAGAGTATTTAATTAACAATATTCCGGTGTTGGTTTGGAGCGTATTAATCGCTCGTGCGGATAGTTATGGACATAAGAAGTTTATGTCCATTTCTATTATTTACTCATACTCAGGTATGCGGCGGGAAACCCAGTTTCCCACCCACCTGAGCTGTTGGAAATCGTCACAGCCCACCTGTATGAATCAACCTATGACCTTTTGTTATGATGCGAAGCCGAATTCCTGTGTCCAATGGACGACAAGATTGTAGGGACCATTGGATTGCATTGTGTGTGGGGCATAAATAGGCAGGCCGACCACATCCAGCTCTCACTCTTCAACGGTTCTCATTGCTGAAAATCGGGTGCTGGATGTCCAGGCGCATGCGATCGTTTCCCCTTGTGCGTAAGTTTTCTCTCCGTAATCATTGTCTTACTGTGAGCCAATTTCTCTCATCTCTCTCCATTTCTCTCTCTCCCTTCTCTTTTCTCTCACATCTCCCCTAGACTAGTATTGTATTGTATTAGATAGTATTGTATTTTGGTTAGGAAGTCTCTGTTATATTGTAGTGTATCATTTGTACTGTTATTCTTTTTACAAGTATATTAGATATAATACAGTTAATAGGCTTTGGACCCTAAACCAGTATCTGTGTATTTTCTATAGTTTTAAGTGTGCACTTGAGCGTCGGTGACGCTCAAGCAACTTTGTCGTTAGTCAGGTTACACAAGGTTGCACTTACACCCTGTATTCACATTAAGGTATTCTGTGCATTTCATTGGTAAAGGGTTTAGACAAAGGTATAGCGTTGTGAGCGTCCGCGCCGCTGGTGATCTCCTCGTGGTCTCGAGCATCCGCTACGCCATAGCGAATCATTACTCTAGTCATAGCCAACAACGTGCTGTCCTGTGATCACTGGGCCGTGAGCGAACGTGACGCTTGAGCGTCTCGCCTACGGCTGAGCGATCGTTACGCAACTGGCGTACCCTTCCGGTACTTCTTAAGTAAACAGCGTACAGTGTTCTTAGACTTCATTAAGGGTTGTTTATACGACAAAAGAATTTAGAATTGTCAATAATTACCTGGTTCAGCTTTACTTCCCTTTTTGAATATTGGCACTACTTCCGCTATACGCCAGTCTTTGGGAACCATACCTGATATAACTGAATCCTCAAAGATCAAAGATAGTGGTTTTGCCAGTTCAGAGTGAAGCTCCATTAGAACCCTTGGATGAATACCATCGGGCCCTGGTGATTTATTAATCTTTAAATGTTTTAATCGGTCACAGACTACTTCCTCGCTTAAATAAGTACCTATCAGTGTGATATTGTCATTATTGAGATTGTGTGTCAGTCCCTGAATTGGGTCCTCTCTAGTGAATACTGTTGAAAAAAACTCATTTAGTGTGTCCGCTATGTCATTATAATTTTTGCTTAAGACTCCCAACTTGTCTTTCAAAGGGCCTATACTCTCCTTTTTTAATCTCTTGCTATTAATGTATTTAAAGAATTTTTTGGGATTCACTTTGCTTTCCTTTGCTACTAGTTTTTCAGTTTCTACTTTAGCCGCTCTTATTTCCTTTTTGCAATTTTTGTTACATTTCTTATATTGCTGAAATGACTCTGCATCCCCGTCAGATTTGTATTTTTTAAATGCTTGCCTTTTCTTGCCCATAAGTTCCTTAATCTTTTTGTTAAGCCACATCGGTTTATGATTTTTATTCCCTTTTTTGCTACTCATAGGAATATATTTGAGTGTATTTTTAGCTAGCAGGAATTTTAGTACCTCCCATTTCTCCGTAGTATTTTTTCCTACAAACAAACCTTCCCATTCAATATCCCTGAAAAATACCCTCATCATTTCAAAGTTGGCTTTGCTAAAGTTTAAAGTCCTAGTTGAGCCAGTATAGGGCTGTTTGTAGAAACTGATATTGAATGTGACCATATTGTGGTCGCTGTTTCCTATGGGTTCCCCTACTATAATACCCGATACCAAATCCTGATTGTTTGTTAATACCAGGTCTAAGATTGCATTGTACCTAGTTGGTTCCTCAATTAGTTGGACTAGGTAGTTATCATTTAGTGTGTTTAAAAACATACTGCCCCTAGCAGTATCACATGAATCGTTTTTATATGGTTCTGTTATGACAGATAACAGAGGTGACACTGTTCCAACTGCAAGACTCCATGCCAAGTTACTAACATTGGTTCTTCAATTCCCCAAAAAAGTAATAGCTCAACAAAATCTGTCCTATTATACCCTATCAAATGTAATTTGGGGGACACATTTGAGCCACAAACCTTAAACCCTAATTGTCATTCTGATATGATGATACTGAGTCCTTCAATAACTTACTTCACAGTATTCTGCGTAAATTAATACTGTAAACTGGCCTGCAGTCTTCCTTTTATAGCTACATTTAAAAATATAGTCCATACAGCCACACACTCCTGCTTCTGGTCTCCTGAGAGATCAGCTTTGCTAGTTTACTGACCTAACCACCTGTCAGTAGCCAGCAAGCAAGATATCGCATTACACTGCTTGGAGTCTCTTGTGACTTTATTATACCTTAGCAACATGTCCTTCCCTGGTTGTTAATCTAGGGCCTAAAATGGAGAAAATTAATCCAGACAGCTGTGGTCATGAAAAAAAATATTAATAATTACACATGTTTTCTGTGGTGAATGCAGAATGAGGACCACCTTGTGAAAATTACCACTGGAATACCAAATCTCATTTCCTACGTCTGGGTGTGGGAAGGGTGACTACGTCAGATAGCTCTTTCTATGTTTGTTAATGGAGACCTATTCTGACTGCAGCAGGGATATGTTAGCCATGTTCAGCTGTGGAGTGAGTTTTCCAGATTCTGTTACTAACCAGTGTGCTTTCCTTTGGTCAGGAAGTGCTCAAAACTACCTCATATTTATGGTCATCTGAAACAAGCATCAGATATTTATTGTGCACATACTTGTATTGCTTATATATAGTATACTGTATATATGACATAAAAGAAGTTACACACACCAGACTTGGTGCACATACCTAAATACCTAATGTTAAAGGGGAGGCATTTGATATGCCTGTGGGGATCCCGGCGCTCTACATACCGATGCTGGTATCCCGACAGCCGGCATACCAACAACTATTCTCCCTCTTGGGGTGTCCACGACACCCCTGGAGGGAGAATAAATAGAGTAGCGTGCCACTGTGCCCACAAGGGGCTCTTTTGCGCTCACCCCGCTTCCTGCATGCCGGCGGTCGGGATCCCGGCACCGGCATAACATCCTACACCCTTTTAAAGTTCTTAACCCATCCACATATCTGTGTGACAGCAACCCCATGACTGTATTTTTCTGCATACTAGTAAATACCAATGAGTGTGTGTGTATGTATATATATTCATATACATATATATACATGAGTGGAATATATCCACAATGGAGCACAAGCAGATTTAATGGCGGCACTCAGAGACTCCACAGTCCGTAAAATGAACAATCTAATAAAGTTTTGGATTGTTCATTTTACGGACTGTGGAGTCTCAGAGTGCCGCAGTATAATATAAAGAAAAGAGAACAATGTGAAGTTTCTGTGCAGATGCTGCTCACCAGATATGGGAAAGAATTTTATTGCTATAATGGCTTCCAGATGTCTCCAGGAGGGTTCTTGATCGCACACGCTCTTTGATTGGTACAAGTACGTTAATGTTTTATTTATTTTTGTTTTACAAACTCTGGCTCTGCCTAAATAACCGTTTATGATTAAAAGCCCTCATAGTATACCCTGAAGTCAGAAATAACCCTTTTGAATTCCCAATGCCTGATCCATCATTTCTGCAACTGCTAAATCTATCTTGTTCATTATTTTCGCTGTGGATGGTCAGCATACAGTATATGTGAACAGCAGACTTAATGGATCTTCAGTTTTCATAGTTATTCAGTGTAATTATTAATAATAATTTTAACCTTTTACATGCTGAAAGAGGAAGTAATTTTTTAACCAGAAAAATGTTTTGCCCATTGAGACAAATGACTGCAACAGTTTTTATTATTATTATTATTATTATTATTATTATTAGTGGTAGTAGTAGTAGTAGTAGTAGTAATAGTATCTATATATTAATTGCAGAACGAGACTATTATGAGTGACATATTTCTATGATGAAGTTGCCTAAGCAGGGCACATCATATACCAAATTAAAGGTCTTGGCTGCTTCATTTCAGAGTTATGTGGCAACATCTGTCTGCCATTTACAGTCCATCACTATTGTGCTCTGGAAAATGTGATAGTTGGTGAACTCTCCCTGTGCACCTGCTGGGTGACTGGAACATGTGACCTTCTGGTTGCCCCCCCCCCCCCCCCCCCCCGCAACAATAAGGGAGGCACTGATCCACTGTAGTAGAGGAGCGGCAGATGGTCAGGCGAAATACCGCTGCCGCACTTTACAGCTGACAGGTTCCTTATTGCATCAGCTCAGTGTGTGGTCCTGGACTACTCCATGGTGCCACATCCTCCCCCATAGTGGCTCCACCCCCTCCCACAGTGGCTTCACTTCCTCCTCCCAGTGGGTCTGCGTGGAAACCCCCTGTAGCCACGGAGAATGTAACAGGAGTGGGGGTAGACCAAGCCCGGCCCAGCCTGCTCTGCTCCTACCCTGCTTGCCCTGACCGGCTCCCGGTGGCAGTGCCGCGATTTGCGGGTATTTAGGGGGTGGATACTAATGCCATGAAGTGGCCGCCCCCATAAAATACCTGTGCTGTACTGTAGTATGACAGTGTATCTCCGGCTGGCTTCCCCTTTCTCTCTCTCTCTCTCTCTCTCTTTACTCTCTCTCCTACCTCTCTGTCTCTCCTCTCTCTCCTCACTCTCTGTCTCTCTCTCACATCTCGCTTTCTCTCTCTCCTCCGTCTGTCTCTCTCTTCTCTCTCCTCCCTCTGTCTCTCTTTCTCCTCCCCCTCTCTCCCTTCCCTCTCTGTCTCTCTCTCCTCCCTCTCTCTCTTTCTCCTCCCACCCTTCTCTCTCTCTTCCCTGTCTCCCTCTCTCTCTCTCTCTCTTTCTCCTCCCCCTCTCTCTCCTCCCTCTCTGTCTCTCTCTCTCATCCCTCTCTGTCTCTCTCCTCTCCTCTCTATCTCTCTCTCTCCTCCCTCTCTGTCTCTATCTCCTCCCTCTCTGTCTCTCTTCTCCTCTCTCTCAGGGCGGGATGTACTAATATACATCGCCACCCAACACCACAATGCTAATCTCATATGTACTTACATGTACGATTAGCATTGCAGAGGACAGCTCTTCCGATAAGAGCTGTCCTCCACGATCCCCAGCAGCTGCCTGACTTCCGGTATTTGGCCCCGGGAGTTAGTCTGTGCATGTGCAGGGTGACGGGGTGTCACACAAGAAACATCTCATGATGGGTAACAGCCATACTTACCAACATCCTGGCTGCTCTCCCCAAGAGGCCGACTCAGCAGGAGGTTGGGGCAGGGTTATGATGCTTGAATGGGTGGGGCAGAGGTGAAATGGGGGCGTGGTTACCATGATTTTGCCGTTGTAGCCAAGCCCCTACTGTAATGCCAATGTTACCGGCATTATACTGCAATGGGTGTGGCTATGATGACGCAATTCAATGAGAATCACATCATTAACTGCCCGGACCGCCCGCTTTACGTGCTAAGTAGGTGACCGGGCAGAGGGGGACTTTCAGAATCGGGAGACTTGCCTGTTCTTCTGGGGTGCTGGGTCAGCCACCCGATTTTCGGGAGCCTCCTAACCATTCTGGGAGAGTAGGCAAGTATGCAAGTATGGTAAAAGCAAAGAGCTCTCTCAAGACCTTTGCTACCTTATTGTTGCAAAACATACTGATGGCATTGGTTACAGAAGGATTTTTAAACTTCTGAATGTTCCAGTGAGCAAATTTATTGTGCATTGCATGGAAAATCCCTATGATCTATGGGGGTCATTCAGCACAGCGATCAGGTCAGAACTGCGCATGTGCCGACGCTGCAGTGCGCCAGCGCATGGCTGACAGCCGACGACTGTCGTTGCCTAGCGATCGCCTCTGCCCGATTGACAGGCAGAGGCAATCGCTGGGCGGGAGGGGGCGGCATGGCGGCATTATGTCACCGTTTTGTGGGCGCCTTTCCGGCCAATGCAGGTGTGGCCAGACTGCATGGGGGGCGGGCCGCAGTGGCTTCGTGACGTCACATGCAGCCGCTGTGACCCAGGGCAGCGACGAGTATTTCCAGACCAGCCTGAGGAGTTGCACTGGCCGGGAGCTACTCTTCAAGTACAAAAGCATCGTCGCTGTGCAATGCTTTTGTACTTGTGCGGGGGGGCGGGGGGGGGAGGCCTGACATGCGGGGTGGACTAGCCCTGTGCTGGGCATCCCCCTACATGTCAGTGTAAGTGATCGTAGCTGTGCTAAATTTAGCACAGCTACAATCAGGTTGGAATGACCCCCTATGTGCAACCCAGACTTCTTTAATCTACTTTTTGCCATACCTTCATTTTTATGTTTTTTTGTGAACTCACTTGCAACCCATTATAACTTGTTACCTTACACCTTGTCTCTCAGGCACAAACTTTCTGTTAGTCACCATAAAAATTATACGTTTTTGTAAATATTATGTGTTATTCCTTTTGTAACTTTTGTTTTATCTGTCTGGCAATATATGCTGAATCTAGTGGTTTCCCAACACTTGGAGAACCACAGCTTGTACATACAGTCTTGTATTACAGCAAAATATATTTCAGTTAATATTTGCATAGGAAATACTATATACTGTAAGACTTGACATTTTACATTGACTGGGGTGTGTGGCCTGGGATCCGGTCTCTATGTCAACCGTAACTAGGTTGACACTATCTAGGTTGACCACTATTGGTCGACAGTAACTAGGTTGACAGAGTTTCTAGGTCGACAGGGTCTCTAGGTCGACAGGTCAAAAGGTTGACATGAGTTTTTCACAATTTTTTTCTTTTTTTGAACCTTTTCATTTTAACGATCCACGTGGACTACGATTGGAATGGTAATCGGAAGCATGGCGAGAGAAGCAAGCCATGCGAGGGGACACGGTACACTAATTGGGGTTCCCGGTCACTGTACGAAGAAAATGACAGCAAAAAAACATAAAAAACTCATGTCGACCTTTTGACCTGTCGACCTAGACCATGTCGACTTAAAGACCCTGTCGACCTAGTTACTGTCAACCAATAGTGGTCGACCTAGACACTGTCGACCTAGTTACTATCTACCTTCCATACCACATCCGTGTGGCCTTGCCTAAATAAGTTGTAGTGTGGTAGATCAGACCCTGATTATATTTATTTGATTATATTTAATTATACTTTTTTTGATCTTTTCAGTTGGGAATGTTGTCAGGTAAATGTACTTGTTCCAAATTTTATCAGCCACATGGACAAACTGAATAGCTCATAAAATCTGATTATCAAAGAGGTGTCCTTATACATCTAGCCTCAATACACCATCAGGGCCGGTGCAAGGTTTCTGGACGCCCTCGGCAAAACTTCAGCGTGCTGCTCCCCCCCCCCCCCCCCCCCCCTTCCCAACTCCCTCCCAAACCACAAACCAGTACCTACTATCCAGCTCTTCAGGTGAAAGTGTGGAGGTGGCATCTTAGAAGTTCAACAGCCACAGTCTGCATTAAGTTAAACAAGGATGCATCTCTCAGAGTTATCCTTAATTTTATGATAAGCAGACCCCCCAGATCCTGGCGTTCTAGGCAGCTGCCTAATGGTAGAGCCGTCCCTGTTCCTACCGCTTTGTCTGTCTGTTATTACCCAGTTTTGTTCTATTACTGTTTACAATTATAAAGCGCAACAGAATAATTAGAAACTCTTAATAATAATAATAATAATAATAATAATAACTTGCAAGGTCACAGAAGTAGGCAGACAGTGGGCCTGATTACGAGTTGATCGCACAAAGCTGCTTTTTGCAGCCTGTGCGATCAACTATACTTCGCCTATGGGGGTGGGTTTTTTCCCATAGCAAGGCTGCGATCGCTTGTGCAGTGCTGCTATGGGGGAAAATGTTGTGCAGTTCCTAAGTAGGTCTAGACATACTTACCAGCTGCAACGTTTTCAGCCTGTTCGGTCCTGGCTCTGACGTCAAACACCCGCCCTGGACACGCCTGCATTTCTTCAAACACGCCTGCATTTTTCTTACCACTCCCAGAAAACGGTTCCGAACGCTGTGTTGCCGCCCAGGAACGCCCATTTCTGTAAATTCTCAAGCGATCGCCGCTGCAATCACTTTCTTAGTTCCCTTTGTCATTGCCCGATGAAGCATCAATGCGCGTGTGCATTACGGACCCCGCGCATGCGCAGTAGCGATCGGGTCATAATGACCCCCTGTGTAGTGTCATGGATTAGTAGGCTACTGCTTGGGCCTCATGAACACTTATCTCTCTTACAATAATTCATCTCACAAAAGATAGTGGGTGGGATATACCAACCTCTTGCGGTACACCCGCCACTTACGGCACCGATAATAATAGTATATGTACTAAAATATGCCATTAGTATTGTAAAGGCGATGGCCGCCAGTCCTTGGACTTCCCAGTTTATGTCCCGGGCATCCGCCTGCGCATGTGCAGAGTGATGCCACAGCCGCAGGGGATGCAGGGAGGGATCAGATCTGATCTCCCTGATAGCACCAATGCAGAAAGAAACCCATAGGCTTCCATAGGGTAACGCTTTTGCTGGCATTACCTTCTGCATCGGAAACCCGGCGTGTCAGTCATTGTGCACACTTAGTACATACATACATCAGATGTCACTCCACAGGCTAAATCAACATACTTTATTGCTAGGGCATATAATATATATGTTCGTGCTGCTGGCTCGTTACACTGTACAAACGGTAGTAATTGTCCGCTCCTATCCGCGACAACACCCCGGGGTGGGTTGTACATATTCCCACACCACAACAACACTCTCCCGCGATGTCACGCCGCATTGTGCCTGCCCTCCGGCACCACCACCCGCGATTGCAGCCCGCATGCAGGGCCGGCAACAGAAATCATGGGGCCCTGTACACTGATATCTCTGGGGCCCCACCCCTCGACCCCCACTTAGGGCAGCACAGTCATATAAAGAGGCAATCCACTGTCATATAGAAGATGCACTGTCCTATATGGGAAGAAGGGGGAGGAGGGCTCAGTCATACAAGGAACACCCTGCTCCCCACACATATTTGGTACGTGTGTATAATATGCCTGACGCTCATTGGGTATAATCAGGGTAATTGGGTATATGTAGGAGAACCCCCTGATTCCAGCGTAGACATATCTCCAGGAATAGCGTGTGGACTGGGGCCAGCACAACTTCATTCTGGAATGCTGATTTACGAGGTTTGCACCTCTGTGCGATGCAGCCAGTCCCAGTGCCTAGACACCTATAGTGCGCACAGCCACCATTTGCCCCTGCAGTGCTGCCACCATGTAATAATCCCAGTAATGGGCATCAGGTGAAACATGTGGGGATCAGGGACCATTAGGACAAGGAATGCCCCTGATCCGCCTGTAGACTGTGCACTCACCGCTATGCTACAGTACAGAGACATGCCCATGCCCGGCCTGTAATGCTGGATACAGGCCTTCACCCACCAGTGTGCCACTCTCATTTTACCCCCACGGAGAATGGAGAGAAGCCAGACAGAAGCCAGGCTGGCACAAACACAGAGACTGAGACTGCCAGACATTCACACACACACACACACACACACACACACACACACACACACACATACACACAGAGATACAGAGCCTGGCACACACACACACACACACACACACACACAGACTGGCACACACACACGGGCAGAGAGAGAGAGAGAGACTGGCACACACAGATACTGTCAAAGACGGAGAGGCAGTGACGAGCACATACAGAGAGAGACAGACTGGCATGCACACATACACATAGAGACAAAGACTGGCACACACAGACAGACTGGCACACACAGATTGGCACAGAAACAGACACTGGCACACATACACACAGAGACTGGTACACAGAGACAGAGACTAGCATACACAGAGACTGGCACACATACACACAGAGACTGGCACACATACACACAGAGACTGGCACACACACAGACTGGCACAGACAGAGAGGCAGGGACTAGCACATACACAGAGAGACAGACTGGCATACACAGAGACTGTCACACACGCAGAGACTGTCATACATACACACAGAGACAGAGACTGATACAGACACTGGCACACCGAGAGACAGACTGGCACAGAGACCGGCACATATACACACAGAGACAGAGACTGGTACACATATTGGCACACACAGAGATTGGTACACATACACACAGAGACAGAGACTGGTACACATATTGGCACACACAGAGATTGGTACACATACACACAGAGACAGAGACTGGCACACATATACACAGAGACAGATTAGGAGGTAGTTCCTGCTAAACATCTACAATATAGAGAGATGCAGAAAACATGACCGGCAGGGCTGTGATTGCCATCACCTGAGGTGAAACACCTTTCTTATCAATTAACTAACTCACCACCGGTGATGGCAATCATACATTACCAGGAAAGTCCAGGAACAGAGCATTTTCTCCCTCATGGAGAGGGTCAGGTAGGCAAGTATGAATTCTGCATATGAAATGCTATGTTACAGTGTTCTCCATGAAAGCAATGCAAATAAGCTACATTTTAGTGGGGAAAAAATGTGCAAAAAGATGCCCGGCGTTAGTAAACGTGTTCACAGCTAGGTGTAACTAGAAGGGTTGTTTAACATGACTGTAGCAACCATGAAGGGAGGACCCATCTGTAGTTAAACTGTGTTTCCTATGGATTATAGTATGTTTTGTTCACTGATGACCCTCCTCTCTCCCCTTAATTCTTCCTTGTTACAATAAAACCCAAACGCTTAACAAATGCTTTGTAAATATAGCTTTATCTCTGGGGTATGTATTCTTTGATTGCACTATTAGTATCAGTTGATGCACAGATTCAGGCTTTGAAGAATAATGAAACACCAGGGTTTGTGAATAGCCACATTATATGTGTATCAGTTGAACAGATTGATCTTCTTATTGACACTTATGTTTAGGAGATAACATCCGAAACACCTGGCTTGCTACAGCTTCGGTCACTAGTCCTGTATAGCTAGAGAAGAAGAAATTTTGTAAATGTTATAAATTTAGATGGGCATCAGAAACTGCAGGGTAGATGGGAAGTGCTTATCATCTATAGGGCCCCACACACTACCGCAACATGTCCATCTGACATGTCGCTGGCGATCACCCCCAGCAGCCTCCCGGGGGAGCAATATCGCCCAAGATACATTGTATGCTGTCCTTTTGCATACGATGTATCTTGGGCGACCCTGGCTGATCCCAGCCACGCCTGCGGGGTTGGACCAGATTGAATGTGCAGCACATTCAATCTGGAGGATCCGATCCGATGCTCATGGGAACGCGCATCAGATCGAAAACGCCTCCAAAATGCCCAATTTCATCCGATATATCGGGCCGAATGCCCAAAATCGGATTAAATCGGGCATTATCGTCCTGGTGTATGGGGCCCTTATCACTTGATATTATTTCTACAGCGTTCTCCTGCTACTGGTAGCTGCTGCACAGGTAGGCACTAAATCTTAATTTAAAGATCCAGGAAAATATTGAATCCTGGATTTGTCAATATATGGAATTGTAGTGTAAACCATTCTAGCCATCTCCCTGACTTAAAGGGAAACCAGGCTGATTTTGCCTTTAAAATAACTTCTTTTAATCCAACAAAAAAACATTGCTGTTTATTGCATTTCACTTTATGCTCCAAAATTGTCATGATCTTTTCTTACCATTTTCTAGATGTTTACAATGATATTGTGACTCTTGTACATTTAAAACAAATGTATTTTAGGTCATTTGTTTTTGCCATGTACTGTTCTCTTAGGAAAACGTCATCTTCCTGCATAGCTTTCTGTGCTTTGTATAGCAACCCAGTTATGCTGCGCACATAGGGGGTCATTCCGAGTTGATCGCTAGCTGCCGTTGTTCGCAGCGCAGCGATCAGGCCAAAAAAATCAGCATGTATGTACATGCGCATGCACCGCAATGCGCAGGCGCGTCGTACGGGTACAATGAGCAACGTGGGTTTGCACAAGGTCTAACGAACATTCCTGTCGCACGGCCGAACGCAGGAAGATTAACATGAAGTGGGCATTTCTGGCTGTGAACTGACTGTTTTCAGGGCGTGCTTAGAAAAACGCAGGCGTGGCAGAAAAAATGCAAGCAGAGCTGGGTGTTCGCTGGGCGGGTGTGTGACGTCAAAAGCCGTCCCCCCGTCATTAGAATCAACGCACACGAAGACTAACTACAGGGCTGCTCTTGTTTTGCACAAAAAGATTTTGCAGGCGCCCTGCTGCACATGTGTTCGCACTTCTGCAAAGCAAAAGTACACTCCCCGGTGGGCAGCGACAATGTGTTTGCACGGCTGCTAAAAACTGTTAGCGAGCCATCAACTCGGAATGACTCCCATAGGGCCTAATTCAAGGTTGATTGCAAAACAACATTTTCCTCTAATGGGCAAAACCATGTGTACTGCGGGTGGGGTATGAGCAGAAAAAGTTAGATTTGGGTGGGGTGTGTTCAAAACAAATCTAAATTGCAGTGTAAAAATAAAGCAGCCAGTATTTACCCTGCACAGAATTAATATAACCCACCCAAATCTAACTCTCTCACTGTACATTATGGGGTATATGCAATTGCCGGAATTCGACCGTTTTTAAATTGGACAGTCACATACCCTCCCGCCGGGACCCGAATTCGACATATTCAATAAAAAACGGATTCGACAGTCCCGCTGTCGAAAAACGGACCAATTGACGGATATGTGCGTCCTGGATTCGACTTTTTGGACCGCACAAAAATGTTTAAAAAACCCAGAAAAAAATTGCGTGGGGTCCTCCCTCCTAAGCATAACCAGCCTCGGGCTCTTTGAGCTGGTCCTGGTTGTAAAAATACGGGGGGGGGGGGGGAATTGACAGGGGATCCCCCGTATTTTCACAACCAGCACCGGGCTCTGCGTCCGATCCTGGTGCCAAAAATACGGGGGACAAAAAGCATAGGGGTCCCCCGTATTTTTAACACTAGCACCGGGCTCCACTAGTCAGAGAGATAATGCCACAGCCTGGGGACACTTTTATATCGGTAGACAAAAAATTTGGCAGTTGCTCAATCATACCTGGAGATAATTATATATCAGGCGCTGGAAGGGGGAGGGGTCACAGACAAACAGACAGAGAGGAGGGGGGTGCAAATCCCCACCCCTAAATTCCCTTCCGCACACTGAAAATTACCTGTAACCATACCTGAACCTATCTGGTAATAAAATTCAGAGAATTAGTCACAAATGTTTGCAAACACATGTTTAGCTGCTGGCCACGTCACGGCTTCTCCGATACAGCAGTCCTAACCTACATAATAGCAGTGCCCACATAGGGCCATGTAATTTGTCACAGTAGGCCTCATGATAAAGGCTATTACTAAAACACTTCCAGACAGAGAGCTAACTTACCCAGGAGCAACCCCCAGGTTCTCCCATTGGCACTACAAGGAACAGCATGCCTTCCAAATGCTGCTCCCATTCAATGCCTCTTGCACACAAGCAGACAAAAAATTTGTCAGTTGCTCAATCATACCTGGAGATAATTATATATCAGGTGCTGGAAGGGGGAGGGGTCACAGACAAACAGACAGAGAGGAGGGGGGTGCAAATCCCCACCCCTAAATTCCCTTCCGCACACTGAAAATTACCTGTAACCATACCTGAAGTGTTTTAGTAATAGCCTTTATCATGAGGCCTACTGTGACAAATTACATGGCCCTATGTAGGCACTGCTATTATGTAGGTTAGGACTGCTGTATCGGAGAAGCCGTGACGTGGCCAGCAGCTAAACATGTGTTTGCAAACATTTGTGACTAATTCTCTGAATTTTATTACCAGATAGGTTCAGGAATGGTTACAGGTAATTTTCAGTGTGCGGAAGGGAATTTAGGGGTGGGGATTTGCACCCCCTCCTCTCTGTCTGTTTTTCTGTGACCCCTTCCCCTTCCAGCACCTGATATATAATTATCTCCAGGTATGATTGAGCAACTGCCACATTTTTTGTCTGCTTGTGTGCAAGAGGCATTGAATGGGAGCAGCATTTGGAAGGCATGCTGTTCCTTGTAGTGCCAATGGGAGATCCTGGGGGTGGCTCCTGGGTAAGTTAGCTCTCTGTCTGGAAGTGTTTTAGTAATAGCCTTTATCATGAGGCCTACTGTGACAAATTACATGGCCCTATGTGGGCACTGCTATTATGTAGGTTAGGACTGCTGTATCGGAGAAGCCGTGACGTGGCCAGCAGCTAAACATGTGTTTGCAAACATTTGTGACTTTTTCTCTGAATTTTATTACCAGATAGGTTCAGGTATGGTTACAGGTAATTTTCAGTGTGCGGAAGGGAATTTAGGGGTGGGGATTTGCACCCCCCTCCTCTCTGTCTGTTTGTCTGTGACCCCTCCCCCTTCCAGCACCTGATATATAATTATCTCCAGGTATGATTGAGCAACTGCCAAATTTTTTGTCTGCTTGTGTGCAAGAGGCATTGAATGGGAGCAGCATTTGGAAGGCATGCTGTTCCTTGTAGTGCCAATGGGAGATCCTGGGGGTGGCTCCTGGGTAAGTTAGCTCTCTGTCTGGAAGTGTTTTAGTAATAGCCTTTATCATGAGGCCTACTGTGACAAATTACATGGCCCTATGTGGGCACTGCTATTATGTAGGTTAGGACTGCTGTATCGGAGAAGCCGTGACGTGGCCAGCAGCTAAACATGTGTTTGCAAACATTTGTGACTAATTCTCTGAATTTTATTACCAGATAGGTTCAGGTATGGTTACAGGTAATTTTCAGTGTGCGGAAGGGAATTTAGGGGTGGGGATTTGCACCCCCCTCCTCTCTGTCTGTTTACTTTTATATCGGTCCCTGCGACCGTGGCATTAAATCACTAACTAGTCACCCCTGGCCGAGGTACCCTGGAGGAGTGGGGACCCCTTAAATCAGGGGGTGTCCCCCCTCCAGCCACCCAAGGGCCAGGGGTGAAGCCCAAGGCTGTCCCCCCCCATCCAAGGGCTGCGGATGGGGGGCTGATAGCCAAGTGATACAAAGAAAGAATATTGTTTTTGTAGCAGAACTACAACTCCCAGCAAGCCTCACCCGCAAGCTGGTACTTGGAGAAGCACAAGTTCCAGCATGCGGGGGGAAAACGGGCCCGCGGGACCTGAAGTTCTACTACAAAAAAAATACCCAAATAAAAACAGTACACGCACACCGTGAAAGTAAAACTTTATTACATACATGCCGACACACACATACTTACCTATGTTGACACGAGGTTCGGTCCACTTCTCCAAGTAGAATCCACGGTGTACCTGAAAATAAAATTATACTCACCAAAATCCAGTGTAGATCTGTCCTCTTCTGTTTTGTAATCCACGTACTTGGCAAAAAAACAAACCGCATTACTGGGACCACGCACTGAAAGGGGTCCCATGTTTACACATGGGACCCCTTTCCACGAATGCCGGGACCCCCTGTGACTCCTGTCACAGAGGGTACCTTCAGCCAATCAGGGAGCGCCACGTCGTGGCACTCTCCTGATTGGCTGTGCGCGTCTGAGCTGTCAGACGGCACATCGCACAGCCGCTCCATTATCTTCAATGGTGGGAACTTTGCGGTCAGCAGTGAGGTCACTCGCGGTCAGCGGCTGACCGCGAGTAACCTCACCGCTGACCGCAAAGTTCCCACCATTGAAGATAATGGAGCGGTATGTGCTATGCGCGTCTGACAGCTAAGACGCGCACAGCCAATCAGGAGAGTGCCACGACGTGGTGCTCCCTGATTGGCTGAAGGGACCCTCTGTGACAGGAGTCACGGGGGGTCCCGGCATTCGGGGAAAGGGGTCCCATGTGTAAACTTGGGACCCCTTTCAGTGTGTGGTCCGGGTAATGCGGTTTGTTTTTTTGCCAAGTACGTGGATTACAAAACAGAAGAGGACATATCTACACTGGATTTTGGTGAGTATAATTTTATTTTCAGGTACACCGTGGATTCTACTTGGAGAAGTGGACCGAACCTCGTGTCAACATAGGTAAGTATGTGTGTGTCGGCATGTATATAATAAAGTTTTACTTTCACGGTGTGCGTGTACTGTTTTTATTTGGGTATTTTTTTTTGTAGTAGAACTACAGGTACCAGCGGGCCCGTTTCCCCCCCGCATGCTGGTACTTGTGGTTCTCCAAGTACCAGCTTGCGGGGAGGCTTGCTGGGACTTGTAGTTCTGCTACAAAAAACAATATTCTTTCTTTGTGTCACTTGGCTATCAGCCTCCCATCCGCTGCCCATGGATGTGGGGGACAGCCTCGGGCTTCACCCCTGGCCCTTGGGTGGCTGGAGGGGGGACCCCTTGATTTAAGGGGTCCCCACTCCTCCAGGGTACCCCGGCCAGGGGTGACTAGTTAGTGATTTAATGCCACGCACGGAGGGACCGATATAAAAGTGTCCCCCGGCTGTGGCATTATCTCTCTGACTAGTGGAGCCCGGTGCTGGTGTTAAAAATACGGGGGACCCCTACGCCTTTTGTCCCCCATATTTTTGGCACCAGGACCGGATGCAGAGCCCGGTGCTGGTTGTGAAAATACGGGGGATCCCCTCTCATTTCCCCCCCCCCCCGTATTTTTACAACCAGGACCGGCTCAAAGAGCCCGAGGCTGGTTATGCTTAGGAGGGGGGAACCCCACGCATTTTTTTTCTTGATTTTAAACCATTCCCACCCCTTCCCACTGAAAACCATGCTCTGATCTCTCCATATTATTTTAGTCAGTAAAAAAATATATATATTCTTTTAAAAAATATATAAAAAATACTTGTGTCTCCTAATAGACAAACCAAGTACATAATCCCTTCTAATATAAATAGATATGCTATTAGCAATAAAAAAAACACACAAAAAACATGTTTTTAAATTTTTTTATTAGATTCTGCCAGCAAAGTGAGGCGGAATGAAATTGATGAAATTACTGTAGAAAAGCACTGTTGTCGAATCGACATTCTTCAATTGAATATACTTTTGTCGAAAAGCCGCATTTTTACCATTGCAGACATGTCAAATTTGACAACTTTCGAATTTCAAAAAGTCGAATCTGAAACGTCCGTTTTTTTGTCGAAAAGTATTGTATTGCATTGTCGAATTTTTTTTTGGTGTCGAAAATGTCCCGTTTTTCGACATTTGCGGCAATTCGACTGCAATTGCATATACCCCTATATCTGCTCCAACAGCAGTTTACATCTTTTTGCCTATTAGAGGAAAATATTGTTTTGCAATCAACTTTGAATTAGGCCCATAGTGCCTAATTCATGACAAGCTGCCAGATGTCATGTGCAATTGCGATTTTCTAAGCTACGGAACTGCTAATGTTAGCAAGTGACGCTGCCACCCAGAAATGAAAAGAGACGCACACTGGAGCCATCACAAACTCATTCGCAATTGCGTACACATTCGCAGCCTATACACAAAAATGTGGAACATTGATATTAAGACTAGGTCTATGAGTACGCAGACTGGACACGTCAGTAGTGGTGCAAGCAAGTGCCATGTTTTTGCACGTATGAGCTAGCAGCCGATGACAGGTACACGCTCTGAAAATGACTAAGATACGCCAGCGTTTTTCCAACCACCCCCAATTAACACCTCCATATTGTCTCTTCCTGTCAATCACTTCTACATGAAATCCTCATTGCAAACGGGATCGCATCAGCACACTGCGACCACAGCACATGCGCAGTTTGCTGATATTCGCTCTGGTACATGAACATCGGCTATTGCATACAAACCTGAATTAGCCCCATAGTGAGAAAGTGGCCCTTTTATCATGTTCTAGAATAGCTAATGATTACATATGAAAAATGACTCATGAAAACATTTTTTTTTGTTAGGTATTGTTAGAAAGACATTTATGCCAAAATATGGTTTTGTCTAGTAAGACATGGGAGCCCTGTACATGAAACCCTGACAGTGAGAAGTACAGCCATCTTAAAATGGCCATAAAGCATTTTTTTTATCCAGTATTTTTTTTAAATATTACATTTTAGAAATAAACCGTGTTTTTATCTTCTTTTTTTTTTACTCACAATACAGGGACTTTCGCTTCCACTACTCAAGCAAGCCAGTTCACACATAGGAACAAGAGCAGACACAGGTAATGCAAAAGTGTAAGTTAACTCTTGCCTCTCCAGGGTCTTATTGCTAGGACATTTGAGTAGTACTCAATATTTCTACCTTGGCAATATTTTTCATAAATGCAGGTGATAAGATAAAATAGATCATACACAGTGACATGAGTAGGGATGTAATGATAAATACAACACTTTTCTGAATGTGGTGCAAAGTTAGGCCTTGCTCTATGATCCAGGAGCCAAGTTTGAACAAAAGAGGCATGGTATATCAGAACAGACCTTGAGCTGGATTGAAGTCACCCCTAAACAAAACTGTTTCTTGTGTATAGCAAGAGCATCAGGATTTATAAAGCTTGTGGCTGGAACCTCTGCTATTCTTATCGCCAAACCACTCTGTTTATTTGGTTTGTGAGCAAACTTAGGAGAGTGCAGCTGCTTATACTGTTCCCTTGTTTCTACAATGTGCCCAACTGCTTACATTCATAATCTGAGGGAGAGGAAAGATAAGACTGGCTGTGTCTGCGAATTGACTTATTAAACAGCCAGGCAGGTATTTGGTTTAATCATGTGGCTTTCCTTAGATAAACTGTTTTTCAAAGCCCATTACAGACCCTGATACATTATCACAACAAAAAGATTTGCCCTGTGCAGTAGTGAAGCACTTAATGTGCAGCAGCCAGTTCATTCAGAGACAAGCAGATGTATCCATTCCAATATCACTGGTAAAGATACAGTATGTTTTCATTTTGAAAACAATCTACTTATTCCATTTTTGAAACACCTTTTCTTTTAGCAAGTGTTTTCCAAATGACTTCCTATTCCAAGGACTTTGCATAATTTGTCTCAGATCTGGTAATTGTTGATCAGGTCACAAACTCCTTGAACTCTTGTCTTCAAAAACCCCATAAAATTGCATAAAAAAATAAATTCTGCTTTTATGTGATACATACTGGCATTCTTATTTAGCAAGACATGTCCTTGGTTAGTAAAGTATGAATTAGAAAACAGTGAGCATGTAAAATAAATACTATTACAAGTTCCATGTCTTCCGTTGCGCAGCAGTCTGTAATGCTAGCACTTGTACGATGGCAGTGGTTCCCAAACTTTTTTGAATCACGGCGCCCTAGAGTATCAAAATTATTTTCACAGCACCTTATGGCCAAAAGTTATTGTTGAGCGATTCAGAAAAAAATCTTACATTACAGTAAGTAAATTGTGTTTATAGGTCATCCTTAGGTTCAGTTATGTGGTGAGGGACATGATTCACTTTTTTTTTTGTCCACATATTTTATGATTGAAAGCCTCAAGCACTGGTTTTCCCTATTACATTGACCATAACTAATTTGAATTTGTCCTAGATCACCAGCCCAGGGCACCCCTGCAAATGCTCCGAGGCAGTTTAGGAATCACTGTACTATGGTGGTCATTCCGAGTTGTTCGCTCGGTAATTTTCTTCGCATCGCAGCGATTTTCCGCTAATTGTGCATGCGCAATGTTCGCACTGCGACTGCGCCAAGTAAATTTGCTATGAAGATTGGTATTTTACTCACGGCATTACAAGGTTTTTTCTTCGTTCTGGTGATCGGAGTGTGATTGACAGGAAGTGGGTGTTTCTGGGCGGAAACTAGCCGTTTCATGGGAGTGTGTGAAAAAACGCTACCGTTTCTGGGAAAAACGCGTGAGTGGCTGGAGAGACGGAGGAGTGTCTGGGCGAACGCTGGGTGTGTTTGTGACGTCAAACCAGGAACGACAAGCACTGAACTGATCGCACTGGAAGAGTAAGTCTCGAGCTACTCAGAAACTGCACAGAGAAGTCTTTTCGCAATATTGCGAATCTTTCGTTCGCAATTTTGATAAGCTAAGATTCACTCCCAGTAGGCGGCGGCTTAGCGTGTGCAATGCTGCTAAAAGCAGCTTGCGAGCGAACAACTCGGAATGACCACCTATGGCACTGCAAGCAACTATAGGCAGTTGTCCTGATATCGCAGAGGGTATGATTAAGAGATGAATGCAATGCTTAATAATGATGATGTAGGATTGTGGGCCTGATTCAGTGATGTACACTAACCCGATGGTTAGCGCAGGATGTTGCAACCCGATGTTGCAACTCGATGTTGCGCGTGTGCAGCCCTCCATCTGTAAGTCCGCTCTCAGTGTTTTCCATCCACAGCTTGATTGACCAGCTAGGGTATTTGGCCTGTGTTCCAGGAAATGGGGATGGTACGTCCTCATTTTCCAGAAGGGACAAGGCCAGGGTCTCCGTGACGGCACACATTTCCTGGCCTTGCAAGCTGCCAGGAACTGGCCAGTCTGAGTAAGTCTACGCTTAGGCAGCCTGGCCAAACCTGCAACCATCGCAATGGATGGTCGTGATGGTGATTAGAGGCTGCGTCTACAGACACTGCACTTGGATCAGAAATGCAATGCAGCCGGAGTCTATTTCATATAGACACCTCCTACTGCATTTTGAGGGGCGGAATTGAAAATCCGCTTGTTTGCGGTTCTGCAATCTCGTCCATCTCTGAATCATGCACTGTAGTATGTGACCATTGGCATGATCATAAAGTATCCTTTGGTCAGTGGCAGAACGGTGACTCACAGTCAGTGGTAGAATGCCTTGTGCATGTAGCAGAAAATGCACAGCAGTTTCATTTATTACATAATTGAAATCCACACATTTTACCCCCTTCACCCCAATGTGCAGCATGAATTTGCTATAGCAAAAAAATTGACCACAGTGAGAATTTTTTTGGGGGAAGGGGTGGGGGTGGGGCGTAGTAATGCATTTTGGAGTAAAACTTGCCTTTTTGACTGCTCTACACAATCTATAAAAACCCATGATATGGTGATTTCATGCAACCTGAAATAACATACACTCTGAGTTGCTCTCATGCATCTAATTAGCTAAAAGTGACACTATGCATGTGTCCTGTGATGTGCATGCACATGGTACCAATTAAGACAAATAGCATCCAAAGTGTTTTGGAAATGTATTGGGCATTCCTGGGACTGAGAGGTGACTATTCAGACACTTGAAGATGGTCCGTCTTATGAGAGAGTCACAGGTTGCTCATATTGGAAGTCATACTCTGATGGAGAATCTGCACCTAGCATAGGGCTGGTGTAAGTTTCAGTAATGTGACCAATGCGACAGTTAGCAGTATATCCGAATCGAAAAACACTTATAGTGGGCATCACTGTCCTTTGCCATTCAGACACACGGCTGAAGACCAGGGAAGGGCTTCTACTAGTATTAGTATAACTTTGCATACACCAGCCCAGCAAAACACGCACACACGGACACTGTAG
Organism: Pseudophryne corroboree; assembly: GCF_028390025.1. Classification (NCBI taxonomy): domain Eukaryota; kingdom Metazoa; phylum Chordata; class Amphibia; order Anura; family Myobatrachidae; genus Pseudophryne; species Pseudophryne corroboree. The sequence continues at coordinate 506,018,189 of NC_086446.1, read as the reverse complement.
ATCCAACTGAGAATCAGGCACACAGTGTATAAATTAAATTAATTAGTACAACATTTTCATGTTAATAAACTACATGAAATGGCTTCTGTCCCACCTCCATTTGTTGGCAACAAGGCACAGTACTGTCGAACAGGACCCTAGCATTTATATGAAAGCCTCTCATTACTTTAATGCTGCGATGTGTGTTCCAGATTTGTCCTCACTTCCCTATTGGGAAAAAAAAGATAATTTTAACAACTGAGATTTTGTCACATTTTATAAGATTTGCAAGTGACTGTCAGTTTAATGTGCTGAGTCTTAAGTATGTGACTTATCTCTAACATGCAGCATTGTGCAAATCAAGCAAAATCACTCCAGATAATTACTGTGGTTTTTCAGAAGGGATTAATACATGATCAGGATGTAGTTGGGTTAACATCCTGTGTCAGTTTTATGTGCATTTAATGTAAGACGTTTAAACAGATTTGCATAGTGCTGCCATAAAGTGTTTCCGATAAGTTGATTTTAGTACCATCAACAAATAATAACCTTTTTAATTGCATGTGGAAAGAATTTGATGTGATTATACTTAAGATATCTTCATCCAGCAATGCCTTTTTTTTGTGTAAAGTTTTGTAGAGATGGGTACGCACTGTTGGGATTTATATGGCGCTTAATCAAAGCTGTAGGCTGAACCAATAACCGTGTAAATGCAGTTATTTCACTAGTAATCAGTGTACTGGCTTCTCTGCCATAAATTCTTGCTGTGTATTGCACACAGGCCCATGAATGATGGAGCACCACACCACAGGTCCATTGACTAATGTGCTGGAATAGGAAAAGGCGGCCCAGGGCCCTAGTCTGGCCTGCCAGGACTGGCATTGTAAATCTTCTTATAACAGAGATGAGCCCCTCGTCCTGACTGGCTCAGCTGACTGCTTCTCAGCCTAGGGCAATATCTGTAATCTCACATTTGAGTATACGTGTAGTCAGTTAGAGGGCCAGTGTTCATTCTAGCACCCTGCACCTGATCAGTAAGGAGGGAATATTTTAATTTTTAAGAGCAAAATTTTATACGTGATCTGTTGCTACAGTAGCTGTAGCGACACATCACATCTAAAAATTTGCCCTTCAAAATTATGTCAGTCTTATGTCAGTCAAAATTATATCAGTCATATGTTAGTGTTGCATAAACTATGTGTGCGGGGTGTTTTGTTGTTTAGAATCTGTGTATGTGCGTATGGGCCGGGCGCCATAGATGGTTTCTGATATTTGAGTGCCATTTCAAGTTCCTCTACAGAAATGACGGCATTCAGGAGCCTACGAGCAGATACATCAATTTGGGGTAAATTACAGGTATCTAAATGCAGTTGGGTCTCATATGCATGGATGGAAGGGTCAGCTGGCAGATCAAGATTATATAATGCCTGATAATAGTCTGAATAGTCTTGTTGATGAGTTTAAGGTCATATGTAGGGCATCTAGAAGGATCTTTAATTGAATAAATAGCCTGAGCAGCTTTTTTAGCACAAAGCTTAATAGCCAATAAGGTGTCGGCATTATTGTCCTTATCATAGAACTGTTGATTGGTGGCCCAATACAGAAATCGTTCAACTTTCTCATCATGAAAGGATTACAGCTCAGTTCTCCCCATAGAAAGTTGGATAAGAATGGGTATGCTTATTATTATATGTCCAGGTCGGCAATGGATTTGGTCAGGGAAGTGATCTGTTGGTCCTGTTCTTTATCCTACGGGAAGCATACTGGATAATTAACCTTTGTATAACTGCCTTGTAGGCCTCCCAAGCCGTCGAAAAGCTACAGTCCCCACACTCATTAAGAGCAGAATAATCTTGAATTTTATACGTTATCAGTACCTGAAAATAGGGAATTTTTAACAAGGTTCTTTGAGTCTCCAGGGAGACCTACCTCCTTTAAATTCAAAAGTCAAATGTAGCTGATAAAATGGAGTGGTCTGACCAGGTATTAGTAACTATCATGGACTGTATTGCAGTCTAGAAGAGATAGGCACAACATAGGAATAGATCTATGCAGGAGTACAAATCAGGAGGTGTAGAATAAACAGTATTGTCTTGGGTGGTAGGGTTGAGAACGCGTCATACATCAAATAACCCAGTTTGAGCTATACATTTTTGTAACGCTGATGAAGGAGGGGTTACTGTCCTGTGGGAGGAGGAGTCTGATGTGTCCAGAAGAAAAGTGAGAATCATGTTAAAATCTCCTCCTACCAGTATTTAGCCTGAATGATAGAGGCTGAGTTCATGAAAAAAATTATGAAAACCTAGACTGGCTAGTATTAGGTGCTTATAGGTTGACTAGTGTAATCTCCTCGTGCCCGATCCTACCTCGTAGCATAAGATACCTGCCCTTAGTGTCACATTTGGAATCTAGAAAAAAATAGAAAGAATGAATAAGTGATCAGAGATACCCCAAGAAACCAGGTAGTCAGCCAGAGAGGTAGAGCTCCACCGGGGTGGGAGCTCACGGGTGAGATAATATGCTACTATTAATGATAGGCTTTCTAAGAAGCCTAATCAATATATTAATGCTATAATCCTTTAAATTGGGGGGGGGGGGGAGTGACATGTGGTAAAACCACTGTTCACATCTTAGAGCTAAATATAATTTAAAAAATTGACTAACAACCTCAGGTAAAAAAAAGAACAGTAAAAAGTTGATAACAAATAACCTATGCCACACGAAAGTACACTTTAATCCAATGAAAGGGCGGTAACAAAAATAGAGAGAATCATAAGTGTTGTCAAAAGGTATATTAGTGTAATCTAGTAATGATAATAGTAAAACAGGTAACAAAAATGTTAGGTTACATTTGGGAAATAAGAAAGTAACATACAGGTCAATTAAGTATATACTAGGACTGGCCTAATTTTGAGGAAATACTGCAAAAAAAAATACAGCTTAAAACATTAAATAGAAGGGACTATATTAATGAGGAGATAAAAACAAGCAGAACATAAATAAAATTATCGTACATCAGTTAGAGCAGAATAAACATCAGATAACAGTATATAAAAAACAAACAAAGAATAGCTGCCATCACAAGTAATGCAATAATAGAGAATCAAACTTGAGTTGGAAGCAGTTAAGGTTGGTGAGGATGCTCCAGATCTGCCATGGTCAGGACCAGAGGCAGGTGCCAGGCGAAGTTTCCTTAGCAGCTGAGTCCCCTCTTCCACTGAACGAATAGAATGAAGATGACCTCCAACATTCACAGAAAGATGAATGGGAAATTCCCACTGTCTCCTTGTGCATCCTAGTTACATTGCATTGCGAATAAGATGCATTTTCGTAAGAAAACATACAAAAAAGACGCCCACTGCTAGAAGATTCTCATGCGACCTGGTGTGCCAAGAGAGACTATTTGGCGTGACTGCACCAAAGATGTTTGAGAACATATCTGTAACTGTTCAGAGATCTCATCTTTTGGCTATAGTTGCTGGTGACAAGTCCTGGAACCAGCAAAACAAACAGTCTGTGGAGATAGGGCTCTAGCTCTAAAGCAGCAACAGTTTCCATGGCATTCCTAATTCGCAAATTGTGCCATCTTTCACGGTTTTCAACATCTACTGTTTTGTCCCTGAGGTATTCTAATTCTCTCTGCAAGTAGTCCGTTTCACTGCCAATTTTTAGCTTGAATTCCTGATGAGTATCCATCTGTGATTCCAACATTGAAGTACAAATTTCAAAGGCAGCAATGTTGGACTTAAGTTCTCCAATAGTCGACTGAAGAGCAGATGTAAATGAGGTTTTGAGATTTGAAATCATGGTTTGTAGAGATTGTATGTCCTCTTTCATTGTAGGGGCTGACATGGGATCCATTATCAGAGGAGACATGTTAATAACAGGTGACTTAGGGGAAGCCTGTGACCCACATCGTGAGAATTTTGAGAGGTACAGATGGAACCATGCTAGTCATGGCTCCGTCTCTGACTAGGCGCGCCCTCCTGGGCACACCTATCACCGAGACCGTCCCCATCCGCCTGGGCGCACGCGCCCGCATCGGAGACATGCCCCATTCACTTGAATGGAGAGCGTCTCCGTCTGCGCCTCCGGACAGAGACGCTCTGAATGGGAGCGTCTCTGTGCACTCCAGCGTGTCTAGGCGGACAGATCGCCTAGTCACACCGGGAGTGCATGTTTGCGATGAAGCTGCCTCAGATGAGCATGGCTCCATCTGTTTCTTGCAAAGCAGCCTTTTTAGATCTGGCTTCTGCTCAGCTCATAATATCTAATTAGGTGAGAGCAGTATAGAAGGGTTCAAAGGCAAACAAAAAACCAATATGCTTGCTGGTAGCTTAGTAACAGGAGGGAACAGTAGTCTGGGATTCACAGCAGAAAAGGTATGGACCCAGAATTAGGCCCTGTATGGTTACTACTGCTCAGAGCAATGAGGAAACAAATGAAGCGGGTTGCTCATGGCTTCCCAACCCAGTAGCATATAGTTGGCCTTAATAGCTGGAAGGCAGAGTTGAAAGCAAGGTTAGAGGTGCATGGGTCCTCAGTTATATGTTGCCACTATGTCCTCCAAGGATAGGCACAGGAGCTATAGCCCAGATAGCTGCTGTGACCACTGTGAAAAGTGGATGCCCCGACCTTCCTGGGAAATACTAGAGCATCAGCCAGCATTATAGAAACTTCATGGCAAGGGCAAATGATAAGGGGGGTAACTCGTTAGGTCCCTGTATCAGGTCAGTCTAGGGGTTTCACTGAGGATGGAAGGCTGCAACAAAGAACCAGCTCTCAGATCTGCCGAAAGGACCAACAGGAGAGGGTGAGGCAAATATGATAACAGGTAGGCCACTTGGGAGTTAAAGAAGCAGAGTGTGATGGCAGGGGTCCGCAGCTATGAGCTGAATGAAATGGGGCCCCTCAGTTTAGACAACAGTCAAACAGCAGCTCACCAAGCAATGGGTAGAAAAGGCAATGCTCGGGGGTCACACTCCAGGGTTTCCTGCACAAACTATGATCCGTGAAAGTAGGTGAGATGAAAGAGTGTACCCTGGTTTTCAAGATTGTACCTGCTCTGAAAGTTCTTCTGTAGTGTCCATAGGGTAGGGGGCAGGCAATGCAGAACCCTGCAGGTGCTGGGGCCGGAGGAAACTCAGCGGTGCTGTCTGGTGAATCGCGGCTCAGAACCTCTGGGCACATTCCGGATGTGGAGTGGAGAGTGGTAGTCATGCCATTGGTAGGCCGCAGTCAAAGGAGATTTCGAGTTGTGCACCGGGATGCACACGCCGGTGTTTCTAGTGTCACTGGAGGCAGCAGGCACACTATGAGGATGGATGGGCAAGTAGAAGTCCCGACATTTATAAAGTCACAACATTTATAATGTAATAATGCCCAAGAGCCGAAAAAGAAGCACGTCCGCTCCCAAGCTCATTCAGGCCATAGCTCCAATATGTTCATTTTTTTAATAATCCATAAAACATAAAAAAGGATGAAAGGAACTGCTCCCCATCTGTGATGGATTACATACGTTTTACCAGTGGACAGGATGCCGGCTGTCAATATCCCGACAACAGCATCCTGCCTGCCAGAATGCCGGCAGAAGGACGAGCACTAAGAGTCTTCTTGTGGGCTCGGAGGCTCGCTGCTTTTGCCACAGGATCTATTCTCACTCTATGGGTGTCGTGGACACCCACGAGTGGGAATAGCCCTGGTGTGCCGGCATTTTAACTGCAACCGTCTGTGATCTTAAGTGATTTTCCAAAGCCATTCAGCCAGTCACAAGCAATTTCCATTGCTAGCCACAATATGATTTGTTTATCCTGTGGACTCCCTGCTATGATTACACATCAATATAGATTATTTGAATCTCTTCATTAATACATTAATGACGGTTGGGAGCTTGTCATGTCAGTGTAACTTCATTTACCAAAATATTTTATAAGGAGTTTCTATCAGTAATGTACAAATCCACTGAAGTGAATGGAACGTTAATGGTGAAAATACAGCACAATGCTGATAAAACTGTTCGTACTAACCTCTAGTGAATATGTACTCAATGCAATCCAAAAGAGCCCAGTGGAGTTTTTCCAAGTGAGGTGACCTAATTTGAACACATAACACACAAAAAGCACAATGTAGGCACAATTATAAATGGTAATGGATCTGGACACAAAAGAGTTTTTTTTACATATTCGGCACAGCTTTAAACAAAAATGTATATCTATGAACTATGAAGGTACAACATACTTGCCTATCCTTCCGGTAGCTGACGGAGATTTTCCAGGTAGTCCCCCGCAGCCCAGAAAGGGTAGGTGGCTATCCTGCCCTCTTCCTAGGGAAGTAAGCTGGATACGGTTAAAATGACTGGAATTCGCAAATTGCACCATTTAACCCCGCCCCTACCCATAGACTCACGATTTGTGGCCATTTTACAATCTTGGGAGCGGGGCCTAATGACACGATAGTCCGACCCCACCCCCCGAAGTGACCTGCAGTGTCTCCTCTCCAGGCTTTCCCCTGGTGAGGAGACAAGAAAAGTGGGTAAGATAAAGTATTCAGCGTTCCTCTGTAACTCTGTTAAAAAGAAATGGCACTCCATTCTAATCAACAGAAGCTACTCCCTCATTTTTACGAAAGTGTTATAAGGGTTACTAATACACACAACATAAAAAGTGGATATTTCAGTTATTTGACACGACTGGCCTGCCTTCTTTAAGACTCCTCAGCTACACAGTCCACTTCTGAAGAGCAATACAGACGGTGGGCCTAATTCAGACTGGATTGCTGCAGCGGCAGCAATCGCAGTCTGAAGTTCTTTGGGGAGTGCGCACGCTCCGGGAGGCCCAGTGAGATGCTAAAAGCATCTCAGGGCTGCGACTGCCTCTGCCTGATTAAGTCGGTCGCGGGGTGGGAGGGGTGTGCCAGTGGCGTCAAAACGACGTTGGTGGGGCGTGGTCCAGGCAACGCAGGCGTATCTGGACCGCTGTGGGGGCAGGCTGCGGCAGCTGCGTGCTGGGCATCCCCCCGCATGTCAGAGTAAACTGATCGTAGATGTGCTAAATTTAGCACATCTACGATCAGATCTGAATTACCCCCAGTGTATCAAGCTGTCAGATATTGTGTGCAGTTGACATCATTGTATTTCTTGTCTAGAGTAACCCCCTCCCGCAGCACCTGGGGATTGTTACCAGCTTGATTAGAGCAGTTTTCCACTATTTATTGCAGTTCAGTGAGGCATAGATGGAGCCAGCATTAGGAGGGCATGCTGGGTCCTGTGGTGCCATTTGGAGGATACAGGGGTGCCTCCAGGTAAACTAGCTCTCAATCTGGATATGTTTTGTATGTGCCATTATCATGTGGCCATTCATTAAGCAATTGTATGACCCATAGTGGATGTTATTATTATTATTATTATTATTATTATTATTATTATTATTATGCTGTGCATGGGTTTGGGGAGTGGTACCCCCCAGGTCTGGGGGGGCTGGGCCACCTTGGGGTAGCACGCCATATTATTTATTTAGCACTTATGTAACACTCCTATTTTTTCACTAATATTACTCTTTTGAGTATTTTATTAACACCCTTATTTTTGTAGCACTTTCTAACCCATAGCTTCTGCTTCTTTCTTAACACATATTAACACTTTAGTATTTCAATGGTGTGCTGCCCTAGGGTGGTCGGGCCTGAGACGACTTTGTGGGGTCCAAGCCCTGGACTTATGCTTAGTTAGGGACCTCCAGCAATAGAGCAGCCGTGAAGTGGCCTGGAGGCTTATCATATCTTTTGCAAAACATATGTAACGAAGAGCTCTAAATTTTCTATTATTACAAAGTGTATACAGTTCTTCTTACTAACAGCCAGCAGAGTGCGTGGGAAAAATCCCTTTTGTATTTCTTGTCTAGAGTAACCCCCTCCCGCAGCACCTGGGGATTGTTACCAGCTTGATTAGAGCAGTTTTCCACAATTTATTGGACATCATGGCTAGCAATTTCTGCCTCACAGTACTGAGGCCCTAACTGTGTGAAGTTTGTATGTTTGCCCGTGTTTGTTTGTTTTTCCTTTGGGTGCTCTGGTTTCCTCCCACAATCCGTAAATATATCCGTAGGTTAATTTGATTCTGATATTCCCTACCACATAGACACATTAACCTTAGTGTCTATGTGGTAGGGACTATAGATTGCAAGTTCCACTGGAGCAGGGGCTGTATGTGACAGACCAAATATTCTCTGTAAACCTCTGCAGAATATTTGTGTGCGATATTAATAAATGAGCATTTTAAAGACATATTAGCAGCATTTGCAATTCACCGACACAAAAGTAAAAATATGTATTGCACTTTATCCAGCTTCAATCATTTTCGCTAATAGCGTGACATGGCTTCTTCATCAGAAAGACTATGGGGTCATTCCGAGTTGTTCGCTAGCTGCTTTCGGTCGCAGCACGGCGATTAGGTGAAAAAGCGGCATTTCTGCGCATGTGTATGGTGCACAGTGCGCACGCGCGACGTACTTTCACACAAGATTATGCAGTTTCACACAGGGTCTAATGACGCTTTTCAATCACACTGCTGATCGGCGAGTGATTGACAGGAAGTGGGTGTTTCTGGGAGGTAACTGGCCATTTTCAGGGAGTGTGTGTAAAAACGCAGGCGTGCCCGATAAAAACGCAGGAGTGGCTGGGGAAATGGGGGAGTGGCTGGCCGAACGCAGGGCGTGTTTGTGACGTCAAAACAGGAACTAAACAGACTGAAGTGATCGCTAGCTAGGAGTAAGTTTCGAGCTACTCAGAAACTGCACAATCTTTTTTTGTAGCAGCACTGCGATCCTTTTGTTAGCACTTCTGCCAACCTAAGATACACTCCCAGAGGGCGGCGGCTTAGCGTTTGCACTGCTGCTAAAAACAGCTAGCGAGCGATCAACTCGGAATGAGTTATTTTTATGTGTGTTAGATTTATAAACAAATGTGCCTAGGAAAGAGCCAATCCATAACAACCAATCATATTCTAGTTGCCATTATTTTAGTTCAACTTAGAAAATAAAAATTCTGGTTGCTGTGGGTTACAGAACTGTTTTTCTTGTACACAATTGTCAGGATTTGTCTTATAACTATTTCCACAGGATAAAACATGGAAACAACTGATTAAAGAATGGATTCATCAAATAATAATAGAAGACTTCTCTCTTCATATAGTTTGGATGCGCAAAAGCAAAAATAAATTGGAAATGCTGTATTTTTCCTTATCATACCAATATATGGCTGTACTCCTGTCTCTAGAGTATAATTAGTGTAATGCACATCGGAAATTAAAATTGTTCTACAAGTACATGCAGTTAGATTATCATTCTGTGCATGTATTTTTGCCAGCTTCAGATCCCCCCAGCTGACCTCCGCAGATCAAAACCAGGCCCGTTTGGAAGCGATAAGATAATGCCAGATGTGGCATTTTAATTAGCACGATTTGCTAAACACTGGCTTAATTAAATGCAACTTGATAAGCACGCTAATCTCCGTACAAGCGTTTCCCAGATGTTTCTGCTTCTTGCCAGTCATATCCCCAGGCTAATTATACGTGGGATTAGAGAGCCGGGCTAGGAATCCACGAACCTGTCCGCAGTCATTTCAACTAACTTCCTTCAAACTGTGTCAGGGGCTTACAACGTGACAACTGTCCATTTAAAGAAAAAAAAATTGAACACTGGAAAATGAAGGCATTGGTAACAAAATTCACAGGAGAGCAGAAAGTGCATTTAAAAATGATTTATTGCATTTTTGTTATTTTGGGACCTTTTTGTGTGTTTGGGGTAGATGTATGAAGCAGTGATAAGATTGGAGAAGTGTGCTAGTGGAGAAGTGTGCCATGGCAACTAATCAGTGTTGAAGTAACTATTTATCAACTGCATTCTTTAACATACGTAGCAGATGATTGGTTGTTATGGCACACTTCTCCACTAGCACACTTCTCTACTCTTATCACTGCTTCATACATCTACCCCTTTGTTTTTAATGGTATTGACCGCCTTATTTGAGAACTCTATTTTAATTGCCATTCCTGACCAAACAATTCAAGTTTACCCTTACCTGCAGTCTTGGTCAGATTTGCTAATGACTTATCTGCCCACTATCCCCATACCTCCCAACTGTCCTGATTTTTGTGGGACAGTCCCATTTTTTTTAGAGTCTGTCCCGCTGTCCCATGGTTACCAAAAGCATCTCTTCTCTAATTTAGACATGGAGCCTGATGCCTCCCAATCTACTATATCTCAAATATGTCCATGTCTGCAAAACTGCTGTTATTGGTCGTAAAGCTGCCATTTTCTCATTTGCAGGTAAACGCACTAATTGTCACAAACACAGAGAAAGTTTGTGTTCTTGGTATATAACTTCTGTGGAGTTAGTTGCTTGTTTTGTGGTCTTCCATTAAAAAGGGAATGTTTCTCTAAATTTGGCTTATTTATCAATTGGATATCCTTCCCTATCTTCAAGATGCCAACATCTTGGCCATGCCTGTCATGTAGAAACATATACAATTAGGTAAAAATAGTCACAGGATGCCATTAAAAATTATTTGCGATGCACTTTTGTAAAATTCAATTTTTAAGTCATGTTAGCTATGTTAGAGCGAGCTATTGTCATCTGTCAGACGGCTCAAACAGACCGAGTTACATACTGCACAGTGCATAGTAAACTCAAAATTGTTCACTTTAGCAAGCAAGGGAACTACTGGTAGTATAGTGTAGAAAAATTTCAACCTATCTGGAGCAGATAATAATATGCACCATATAAAAATATTTAGTTTTTGTGTAATTGACCCAGTTTTTGTAGACAGCACTGAAATTATGTATTCAAAAAAATTAGATTTAACACAAAAAATCCCACAAACTGCATTCTGCATCTTTTAAATTGATACCCCGCAGCGTCACTCTATACAAGTACCTAACATAGTTTAGTTATTGTAGAATTTGTTGTTCCGCTTCAGCTTGAAAAAAATATAGTGTTACTCCACTTGTAGTCAACAAACAGCATTAAGATAAGTGGAAAGAGTCCTAAAATACTTCTAATTTATCCCTCAATTAGCTCAGCCTCTGCCCTTTCATTGTACATGGAACGTAGCCGTCCATCACTTTAGCCAGGAACTTAAACAGGGCTCTCTAATGGCCAAGAAATGGCTCCAGGCTCCATTTGTGATGTCCTGTAAATGGACAGATAATAGCAACGTTTTCTGGCAATTACAGCTTTCAACTAATCCAACATTAACTGCTGCTTTTCTTATATATTTCTTTAGGGCACGTGCTGGCTAGATTTTCCAAGAGACTCTTTGTAAGACCATTGACTTGTAAAATGACTGACAGTTCAGCCTACTGAAGCTAGTTTTGCAAAGCAAGAGATGAGATGAGCAAAAATGACACCTGCATCAATTTAACATGGTTCAGGATAAATGCAGTCTTGGGTTACATATTGGATGTGATAAAATAGTCTCAATTCACAGCAATTACACAATAGTTGATGCTGGAACCTTATCACAGATTGTTTACAAGTCCATTGGCCATTTAAAGTGAGCCTTAATTACATAGGTGTTTCAGTTTAGAATACAAATTTCCACTTGATGCTTATGTAAACATAGTTATTCCATAGGCATGCAAAATGTTCCAATAAAGCTGTAATGTCAAGCCATCACTTCTTTTCGTGAAGTCCAGTAACCCAGACTGTTTGTCTCTTTCTATCTATAGCAGTGCCTTTTCCCTTGTAGCTGGAAATGGTCACCGGTACTCTTTTGCTCCCAGGACTTTTGCGTACTTGTGTTTATTCCTTGGGTATAGAGAATGGAATAAAGTTCAGGGAAGACAAAGTTCCAAAACACATCAAGGTCAACAGTCAAATCTGTAATAGGAATACAGAATAATCAGACAGAGCAGAGGAACTGAATCAGGAACCAGAATAGTAAAAATATACAAAATCAGCAGACTTCGGTAAGGTCTCCAGAGCAAAATTCAGGGCTGCAGGAACGTAATATCCAAAAAGATGGCAGTAGTAAGAGCTCCCATGTAAATGCTATAACGTGTACATGTGAGAACCAGAGGCGGATTGGGCATAGGGTTTACAGGGAAGATCCCCGGTGGGACGACGCACCCGTGGGACCTGTTTTGTTTGAGGACATGTGGTCCTTTTTATAGACATAATGAATAAGATGCAAAATAATTTGCATATATGAAAATTACTTTGCCACTTAGCCTGTGATTGCAGATGATCTAGTGTATGCTCTGTCTGCCTGCTTGGCTGACATATAAGATTGAGTGAATAGTGGTTGGGATACGGTTGGTGTAATAAGCAAGAAAATATCTTTCTAAAGAATGATATAGTTTCCTAAACTCTGAAGGTGTATCATATAATGTGCTCATAATATTTAATCTTATTTCTTTTTAACTTCTCCCTTGATGGTGGACATGCCCACTATCTGGAAAGTGTTGGGGGGATGGTGCTGCTGCCATGGCCCATGGCTAGACCTTACACCTCTGGTGCTGTCCATGTGGGGCCACTAGTACAAATTTTTCCAGGGCCGCTTTTTATTCCCAATCTGCCCCTGGTGAGAACATACAGTATGCTTCTATCAGATGGCACATCTCAGTCATTATGGAGCATCATAATGGGCAATTCATGGACATCCATGGATATATGGATCTACATGTTATATCTCACCTTAGTACTTAAAAAAAAAAACAACTCTATAATTTATAAAATAATTAAACTGTATTCTTTCAAAGATAACCATACTCCTATTATAAACTGTTGTCTCTTAGAGAGTTGTCCATGTTCTATACATGTTATATTAATGGGATGTTGTCAAAATGCTGATTGAAAAAATTTCGACATATTTAAAAGGTTGACAGAATATTGACATGAACAAGGTCAACAGTTAAAATGTAGTCAGTAAAAATGTTGACATTGAATGAATAAATAAATATCAACAGGGTCAAAATGTAGATAGTTAAAAAAAATGTAAATACAGTTAAAATGTTGACAGTCATAGTAAAATAACACAGCTGCACTTGATGGAGGCGACTTCTTAGATGCCGGCAGTTTAGATGCTGCAGCATAGTAGCAGTGAAATAGTTCAATTTAATGGAAACAAAACTATGTGGGGTCCCTTTCAATCATTTACTAGATTGGTCCTATCAAAATATATACAGTACATGGTTAAAATGTCAACATTGATGATACTGTGTAAGTGTGTACATTTTCTAGTTGACATTTTGACCCTGTTGAAATGGCGACATACATAATATAGGGGCAATTCAAATGTTTTTTGGGGGCGCCAATCAGCAATTCAATTGTTACTCTGATCTGGCACCCACTGCTTTCTATGTGCCTAAATAGAAGGGGTTTAGCAGCGAATAGAAGATAATCCTGTCTAATGTCCTGGTTAGGGCCTAAACAATGGACTTGCACACATTTCTTCTCGCACCTCAGGAGAATGTGAGAAGAAATGTCACCCCCGTGGCTAATGGTCATCTAAACTGAGCAGCTCAAAATTGCACTGTTTTGTGCCCACTAGTGGTAAAAACAATTGAATTGCCCCCCATAGATATGCTTATATTACCATGTCTGTATTTTTTGATAGGGTCAAATTGACAGTCACAATGTCGACATTGATAATATAAGAATATCTATATTTTGCATGTCGATATTTTGAACATCTATAGGCAATCAATAAGTCAATATTGATCATATAAGCATGTCTAAATGTTGTATGTCAACATTTTTATATGGTCAAAATGTCCACTTTAAAAATATAGACATGCCTATAACACGAATGGAAATAGTTAAATGTAAGAAAAATATAATGTGTGTAGTCCCCACCACAAATCCACAACCTCTGGGCTGGTGTTAGAAAATGAGGGGTCCACTATTTTCCAATAGCAAGCACCAGGCAGCTGAACCAGGGACTGATGCTATTGAAAAGATACACACAGCATGATGTCCCCTTGATATAATGGCAACCAGCTCCAAATTGGTCAGCCTAGGGCTGGAATTCCTGGGAAAGTAGGGACTCCAAAAATAAAATGTGGGCCCCCTCCCAAAGGACAACCAGCCCTGGGTTGTCCCTCGTGTTACAGGCGCCAGCAGGCCTTTACTGTCCAGGCATCCTGGCACTTGTGGTTCTACAAGTACCATCATCTTGGGACAGTATTAAGGGCCCTACACACTTGGCGATGTTTACGATATGGACAATGTTAGTTTTCAACGATTAACGACATTTTCATAATTGGCTTGCTATGTTTAACGAGGGAAAACCAACGATGAACGACGGTGGGGACGCGCATCATTCATTGTTGGTGCCTCCACACTAAATGACTTCAACGATATATCATTCACTTATGAGCGATATATTGTTCATGCATGAGCGATATCGTTCACATCGCCCATGTATGTCGCCAAGTGTGCAGTGCCCTTTACTGGGATTTTTAGGCAGCCTGCAAAAAACAATATTATGAACTGTTTAAGGTCTATTAACCCCGCACACACCACCATCAGGGCTGGTTGTACCTCATGAAAGGGGACCCTATTTCTTGGGGAATACTGATTTTCCAAGGAATTCCGGCCCAGCCCTGGGCTGACCAGTATTGGGCTGGTTAATGTTATGGCAGGGGAACCCCATCCTGTGTGTCCCCCTGCTATAGCATTATCTGGTTCAACTTTTTCTTTTTCTGAATGTAACCATTTTGCTTCTCCAACGCCGCAGTGTCTAAACTGGTAGCTCTTACAGGCTTTTAAGATACCAGCTGCAGCAGCATCTGAAATGCACCATCCGTATGCTGCACCTGTGTACTTTTATTATGACTATCGACATTATGGCTGTGTCTACATTTTGGTTGTCAACTTCTGATTTGACTGTATTTTAAATGTCAATGTTTTGACTGTGTAAACATTTAAACTGTCAACATTTCAATCTGTCTATATATTAATTGTCTACATTATGTCCCTGTTGACATTTTGACTGTCTACAGATGTGTCCTCATACGTCATTGATGCAGTCGCACCAAACAGCCTCTCTTTGCGCACCAGGTCCCGTGAGATTCTGCTAGCTTTTGGCATCTATTTTTGCCAAAAATGCGTCTAGAATGTGAATATCTGTGTGCGACTGAGTCTCTGAATCTGTATACGAAGAGCTACAATGTAGCAGATGCAACTTTTTTCCAATACAAGTTCTGTTGTGCTCTGTATACGGCCTAGTCACACACAATATACAAATATCACATATCATATTAATTAACACAGTCTCCTTGTGCGTCCTAGCTGTATAGCTTTGCGTCTAAGATACATTTTTGACAAAAAAAGATGCCCAAAACTAGCAGAGTTGAATAGGACCTGGCGGCACACTCTGTCTACATTAAGTTATCTAGACAGGTAATCTTTAACTACAGCATATGTTATGTAGACAGGTAGTCTTTAACTACAGCATATTCCTCTGAGTCATATCCACATCCCAGTTTTGCCCTTCATGTTTTATTTTTGTCCTTCCTGCAGAGGGGTTTTGGAAGCCGACTTAAAGCTCGATTATTTAAAAGTACAGATTTTAGCTCTGTCATTTACAACCGTGTTTGGCCCTTCTTGTAGGGGTCCATATCTTTTTTGTGTTACCAGGTTAAGGGATTTGTCTTACAAGCCATCTTGTCTCCTCTTCCATGATGATAAAGCGGTTCTACATATTGACCCAATGTTTTGGTCTTTCACGTAAACCAGGAATAGTCTTTTACAGTTTTTCCTCCTTCAAAGAGTTTAAGTGACCGAGATGATCTGGCTCTACGAAACGCAGTTCAAGCTCTACAGATTTTCTTGGACAAGACTTTTTCTGTCCGTTGCACAGATTCTTTGCTTGTTATTTACAATGCACATACACTTTGGTGTACAGTTCTCTGGTCAAGAGAAGATAGAATGCAAGCGCAAAATCTCAATTAAATATATATTTTTCTGAATGTTAAAAAATGTATATGTGATGGTCACTTTAATAAATACCAAATGCAGCTCCCATTAGGTATCTGGTATACCTGATATAAACAAACAAGACAATCCCTTATAACAGGGGTATGAGAGAGCGCTGATAGGTATTTATTAATTCATTATAAAAAAATCCATAAAATGCACAAATATATATTACAAAGAAGTATCTTCCTTAAAACAACATATCTTTAACCAGATAACTGTTGTTATTATTAAGGACACAGCTTTAAATTAAATCAACATTTATCATATCCAAAATACAGATTGCTTTCATAAATGTCTCCGGTCAGGCAGCCTGAGTGTTCCCTCTCCTGGGGTTAGCTGTTGAACATCCCATGGTCCAGTGTTCCCAAGCGTTGCTGAAAGAGAAAAGAGGATTTTTGGTCATTTACTGTTGAATCCTTTTATCTGAAGCAGGCTGGGGAACACTGTGTTCCCTCCTTCACGCTGTCATTCGAGGTTTGGTTCTTGACCGTCTTTTTCTTAATGGTTTGTTTGATTGTTATAACAGTTTCACTGGGTTACTGGCTGCTACTCCTTTCCGACTCTTTCAGAGAAGTACTAGCATTTTGAGGTTGCAGGGGGGCGGAGCTTAGAATTTAAATCTACAGTTTAGTTTAAGTGCCAACTTAGAGCAATTTGGAAGCATTGCAGTAGTGGTCAATCTCACTTTCGGTTGTCTCTCACTTCAGAATTTTCAAATGTTTGGAGTCATTGTGACACAAGTACTGTGAGGCCGCAATGCAACCGTGATGCCCTATATTACTTACTTATACAGTATGACAAATGGTTCTAATTAACGTGTATAAAATTTGTGGTCACTTACTAATTTTTTTATGGTGCTCTGTACACAGAAATAAAGTTTATCATTTTAATATATCATTGGTAAATTTGGCATCATCGTTACAATAATAACATAACTGTAATCAATCATAAAACATAAACATTCAGTTTACTGATTAAAAAAATATTTTAATATTTCCTCATACTGTATCTGACAGAGAGATGACTGGAAAGTGTTGAGAAGAGCGACAAATAACGTTATTAGATTCTCGCACTGGTATGCAGCAATTAACAGATGCTAGATAGAGTGTGTGAGAGTTACAGTTACAGAAATATGTCATATCTGGTGCAGCAAGCCAAGTAGTTGATTTGAAAACCCTACTAATATTGGATTGGGAGGCTTCTAAAAGGACTTTGTTCATGGTTTGTTTTTGTTTTTTTTGCAAACAGTAACTATGATTGTATATTTATTAATATTGAAAGCAGTCATCAATGAGTCAAAATAAGCAAAGAACAGCTGCTCAGAAAGAAGCGTGATTTGAAATGTATGATTAATGAAGAACAAAACTTTTTCCAAAATTTCTTGATTTTTGATATATTTAAATTTTAATGTACATTCGGAAAATAATATGTACTTTCAAAGACACTGATGTCAGAGTTTGCGGGTATTTGTGAGCACTATGGCTGCCCCTATTGTCTAATGCTGGGCATGCACTGGCAGATAAAAATATCTGTCAGACCGACATGCCAAAAGCATCAAATATCTTGGCCATAAACTGACAGATATTTTATTTTAACACGCGCATTTTTTGCCCTTAAAATCTGCTGTGCTTTGTCATATTATTGTTCTCTCACAGGGGAGGGAAGATAGCTTTTGGATAATAGGCTGGACTACATCTGGGAAGTACTCTGCAGATGTGGGCATGCTGCAAATGGGATGTGGTTAATTTACCAGCTGTCGGGATCGAGGCAGTCATGATACCGATGTCGGAATCCCAACAGCCGGGGAAATGACCGCGGGTGGACTTGAGACAGAAGCCCGGTATTCCCACTCCCGTGGGGGAATATAATAGTGTGGCAAGCGACTAGTGTGGACTCACTGATCACTGCCGGGTTCTGGCATCTGTCTCTCCCCCCCCCCACACACACAGTATGGGAGAGGAGGGAGAGCTGGGCATAGGGAAAAAAGAGGGGACAGATGCACATTGCAGAACTGTCCCTGCTGCTTCCTCCCCCACACATTGCTGCTGGCATGCTGGGACCCTACTAATGCTGTAGCATACCTCTCAACTTCTTGGTGCATCAATGTGGGACCCCTGTGCAGAAAAGCCGCCTTCTCATTTGAAAAGGGGCATGGCCTCACAAAAAGGGGGTGGTTTTGTGGGAATGATGCAATCGCAAGCCACACCCCCATTATCATCACTGTGGGGGCATTCCCGTGCTCTGAGAGCTGCTGCCCATGCCCCCAGTTCCTCTGTTTCCCATGAATAGATGATGTGCGCATGCGCACAGCTATTCACCGCTGCTTCCAACTGAAGCCTCCCAACTGCCACCCCCACTGCAGGACACTGCGGCCCGCAGATGGGACAGTGCCCAAAAAATGGGACTGTCCCGCAACATTCGGGACAGTTTGGAGGTATGCTGTAGTCTACTGGCTACAGCACAACTGCCCCTTGCACTGCTATTCAGTGCTAGGGGGCAGTACGGATGGTGTAATGGTTAGCATTACTGCCTCACAGTACTGAGATCATGTCTCTAACTGTGTGGAGTTTGTATATTCTCCTCATACTTGCGTGGGTTTCCTCCCACAATCCAAAAATATACTGGCATATTTGATCCCAACAAAATTAACCCTAGCGTGAATGTGTGTATGTACAATATAGAATGTACAGTAAGCTCCACTGGGGCAGGGACTGATGTGAATGGGCAAATATTCTCTGCAAAGCGCTGCGGAATATGTGTGCGCTATATAAATAACTGGTAATAAAAAAATAAAATAAGTACACACTGTGCAATAAGTGGTAATGAGTGTGACACACATGCATATTGTAATTTTCACAGCCTGAAGTGCTTCCACCCTGTCTGCCACATGTGACACCGGGTGCCACTGTCCATGAAGTCAGCAGCTCAGAACAGCTGATCAAAGCAAAAATGGTGGTGAGTTATCTGCCCACACTGCAGAGGAAATGTCGGACACTCGGGGCAGGGGAAGCACACACTGCCCGATGCGGCCAGCTTTTAACTTACAAAATATTGAATTGTACTGCCATGCTGGAAGATCCGGCATGACCGATCAATATTACCAGATCGACCAGATAATTGTATAGTGTATGTCCAGCATAACTAACAAGTGCACTTTAATAGACACGTAGTATAGGAATTATTTTAGTGTGAAGTGTGTGTATATATGAAGAATTAATGTTTAATGTTATTAAATTTTTTTTTCCAAAGAACAGGCTGATGATATCCATATGTTATCTATATGGTCTGATAATCACAAGATGTCAATCACAACCACATGTAACTGGACACACTGTGCTATGGTTTGGTGTATTCTCTCATGTAAACCCCTCAAGTCACCTCTCATCACCCAGTGATCATGTCTGACAAACAGATTGGAAACACATTGTAATTATCTGGTTTCACTGCACATTATGTCTAATAATCTGTCTCAGTATTGAGCAAATTATTGAGACAAAGGGGGTAGAAATATTGTCTACCTCAGGGATAGAATGTCTGGAATGACAACTTTAAAGGTATTAAAAATGATAATAGCAAAAACTCCCCATATATACAATAGCAGTGGGCAATTATATATATATATATATATATATATATATATACTGTTTATATATATATATATATATATATATATATACACAGTGTATATATATATATATATATATATATATATATATTAGAGATGAGCGGGTTCGGTTTTACCCGGATTTACCCGAATCGCCTTATTGGCTATCGGACGTCACATGTTTTGGATAGCAGATAAGAAAAATCCAGAAAATAACAAATGGCGATAATTCTGGCGTAAATCCGAACCCACTCATCTCTACTATATATATATATATATATATATATAGGCATTGTGAAAATAGTCCACATAAACCAGCACACCTTAAGCAGCAGTAGATAATTTACTGAATTTTCATTTTAAAGTGCAACGCGCATACATTGATGTATACAGCTATACAAAGTGAATACTTAGCAGTTCAATGCATAGGTTGACCACTATTGGTCGACATTGGTATGGTCGACATGGACAAAAGGTTGACATGTGAAAATGGTCGACACGTGAAAAGGTCGACATGAGTTTTTTTACTTTTTTGGGTGTAATTTTCTTCGGAAAGTGACGGGGAACCCCAATTAGTACACCGCGTCCCCTTGCATGGCTCGCTTCGCTCGCCATGCTTTGGGCAAGGTGCCTCGCTCCGCTACTGCTGCGCTCGGCACAGATTACCATTCCCAATCGTAGTCCACGTGGATCGTAAAGTATGGAAAAGTTCCACAAAAGATTTTTTTTTTAAAAACTCATGTCGACCTTTTCATGTGTCGACCATTTTCATGTGTCGACCGTGTGTCCATGTCGACTGTCAATGTCGACCAATAGTGGTCGACCTAATGACTGTCGACCATAACATGGTCGACCATCCAAACGGATACCGTTTTCCCCTTACGTGATAATATTTGTGTGCATAAAATAGAGATAGATAAAGCTCCACTGGGGATTGGACTTATGTGAATGGCCAATATGTTTGCAATATATAATTAACTGGTAATAAAATAATAAATAAGAGTGAATATATATATGGTATGGAGTAAGTAGGAGATGAAGAAGAGGAGAAAAAGACTGTGGAAAAAAAAGAGGAAAGGAAAAAACAAAACCTAGACTGTACTGGGATGGAACAAGACTCAACTAACTCATTGTTGAAAAATAAAATATTAGAAAATATTTTCAAACCCTGACAAAGTTAGGTATTGTTAAGTAAAGATACTTCTGGCTAGATTTATTAAGCAACTGCTTTTTTTGCAAGCCACTAATTCTCTGCAGTTTTGGCCCCTGAAATTTAAATTGCCAATAATAAATGCAAAAAAGCCTGATTTTGCATATAATATTGGCCCTCATTCCGAGTTGTTCGCTCGGTATTTTTCATCGCATCGCAATGAAAATCCGCTTAGTACGCATGCGCAATGTTCGCACTGCGACTGCGCCAAGTAACTTTGCTATGTAGAAAGTAATTTTACTCACGGCTTTTTCATCGCTCCGGCGAACGTAATGTGATTGACAGGAAATGGGTGTTACTGGGCGGAAACACGGCATTTCAGGGGCGTGTGGCTGAAAACGCCACCGTTTCCGGAAAAAACGCAGGAGTGGCCGGAGAAACGGTGGGAGTGCCTGGGCGAACGCTGGGTGTGTTTGTGACGTCAAACAGGAACGACAAGCACTGAACTGATCGCACAGGCAGAGTAAGTCTGAAGCTACTCTGAAACTGCTAAGTAGTTAGTAATCGCAATATTGCGAATACATCGGTCGCAATTTTAAGAAGCTAAGATTCACTCCCAGTAGGCGGCGGCTTAGCGTGTGTAACTCTGCTAAATTCGCCTTGCGACCGATCAACTCGGAATGAGGGCCATTATTCACTTTTTTAACTGCTGAGAATCATTGATTAGCAAAAGCAGGTTTTAGTAGGTTTGGCCCTTCTGACCCTTTTGAAGTTACTTGTCCGGCATTCAGTTGAAATACACCGTAAAATAAGTATGAATCCAGTTGTCAACTTACAGGGCTGTTTTTCTATGCTTTTTTAACTTATTAAAGTGTTAGAAATAATTATGTTGATTAGATTTTCAAGCTACTTAGCGACATAAATAAGTAAAATTCAATAAATTATCAGAAGCAATTTATTGAAGCAGAGTAATTAAATGTCCTTCTAATTGCTTTGGAATGATTACATTTTCTATTATTTACCCCAGTATAACCCAAGTCCTCCTAATAATTTGAAACTTAATATCCCAGACATTGCTAAGCAAATCGTAGTTCATTAGTTTTAATACCTCCGCATCCCCACCCTTCTCCCTAACACCACCATCAGCAAAATAGTAACATACTGTATATGCTACGTCCAGTGGCGTAACTAGAAATTTTTCTCCCCCAAGCCAAAAAATTCTCTGGCGCCCCGCCCCCATAATTGGCACTAGCAAAGCGATGAATTTGCACGCGCCGAAAAAGGGGCATGGCCTTGCTGAAATGGGCGTGGCTTTGCATGTAGGGGCGTGACATTGCATGAAAAGACTACCTTATACCCCAGTTTTGCAACCTGCACGCCCAGACGTTGTCCACCACAGGAAAAAGAGAATCCTGATTCATGCCCCTTACATTATTTGTCATATTTCCTCCTTATAGTAATGTCCAGTATACATTATGCCACATACTGCAATGGCCCTTAGACATTATGCCACACATAATAATGCCCATTACACAACATGTCACACACCGTAATGCCTGTGACACATTATGCCACACACCGTAATGCCTGTGACACATTATGCCACACACTGTAATGCCATTATACATTATGCCACACACCGTAATGCCTGTGACACATTATGACAGGAATCGCAATGCCCGTTATACATTATGCTACACACTGCAATGCCCCTGATACATTATAGCACATACAATACCTGTGACACATTATGACACACACCGCAATGTCCGTGATATTTTATGCCACACACTGCAATGTCTGTGATACATTATGCCACACACTGCAATGACCCTGAGACATTATACCACATACCACAATGCACGTGATATAGTATTCCACACACCGTAATGCCTGTGACACATACCGCAATGCCCGTTATACCCTATGCCACACACCGCAATGCCCGTTATACATTATGCCACACACTGCAATGCCCCTGAGACATTATACCACATACCACAATGCCCGTGATATAGTTTGCTGCACACCGTAATGCCTGTGACACATTATGACACACACCGCAATGTCCGTGATACATTATGCCACACACCGCAATGCCAATTATACATTAAGTCCTAAAGTAAGGCTTCTAATTACTTTTAACTTACCTGCTCGTTGCCAGGGGTTTCATGCTCTTGGTTCCATGCACGGTGCCAGGGGTTTTCATGCCCAAGGTGTCATGCTCGTTGCCAGGGGTTTCATGCGGTAGGTGTTATGCTTGTTGCTTAGAGGTATCATGTGCTGGGTTTCGAGCTTGTTGCCAGGTGGTAATATTCGTAGCCAGGAGTTTCATGCACTGCGTGTCATGCTCGTTGCTAGGGGGTAATGCTTGTTGCTAGGGCTGTGCTCCCAGTGCCACATATGCCCCCAGTGGCAGATATTCCCCCACAGTGCCTGGTACACAAATGCCCCCAGTGCCAAATATGCCCCCCCCGTGCAAGGTACACATATACCCCCAGAGCCAAATATGCCCCCCCCAGTGCCAGGTACACATATACCCCCCAGTGCCAAACATGCTTTCCCAGTACCAAACATGCCCCCCCAGTGCCAAATATGCCCATCCCCAGTGCTAAATATGCTCCCCCAGTTCCAGATACCCCCCCCCCCCCCCCCAGTGCTAAATATGCTCCCCCAGTGCCAGGTACACCCCCCTCCCCCCTCTCCCCTGCGATTCGAGAAGGAGGGACACGGCACAGCGCACGCCTCTCCTGTGTCTCCCTCCAGTGTCTCCGGCAGCAGCGGCGTGTCTGTTAAATGAAGTGCCCGGCACTTCAATTAACAGACACGCCGCTGCTGCCGGAGACCCAGGAGGGACACACAGGAGAGGTGTGCGCTGTGCTCTCCGTGTCCCTCCTTCCCAGCAGAAAACAGTGGTGGCTAGGGCGCCCCGCAGCCCTGCGCGCCCCCAATCGCTCGCAAGGGCTGCGGGCCCGTAGTTACGCCACTGGCTACGTCTCCAGGTCAGAGCAAGGCACAGTCAGATACAAGTGTCTGTTGTGGTTATGGTACAAGTTTGCTGGATGTGTTTATCACTAATGCTGTGTCAGGAATCTGCATTCTCCGTCGCATCACTACTGTGGAACTACAGGTCATACTTGCCTACCTGACCCTCTCCATGAGGGAGAAAATGCTCTGTTCCTTGACTTTCCTGGTAATGTATAATTGCCATCACCTGTGGTGAGCCAGTTAATTAATAAGAAAGGTGTTTCACCACAGGTGATGGCAATCATACATTACCAGGAAAGTCCAGGAACAGAGCATTTTCTCCCTCATGGAGAGGGTCAGGTAGGCAAGTATGCTACAGGTTCCAGCAGTTCAGTTCTGTTCCAGTTCCAGTTTTCAGTCTACTGCAGCCTGGAGTACACAGTGCTTCAGCTAACCCACAGCTGATCTGAACACCTAATCCAGCAGGGTGTGTCCTCACAGATGCAACATCCAATCATCACAGACCAAGGGATATAAACTCCAGTTCCTGGCTCAGTCTCATCGCCTTGGACAACACGTCACATTCTGTGAACAGGCGGCTCCTGTTTGCAGTCATCTGTCTGCAGAGATAACCCTGTGTATTGGACCTGTGGAACTACAGGTCCCAGCAGTTCCAGTTCCGTTCCAGTTCCAGGTTCCAGTCTTCAATCCTTTGTTTCCAGCTGTCTTCTATTTCTGGCATCTCCAAGTCATCTCCCTGTTCCAGTGTTCCTGTGGAACTACAAACTCCAGCCACAGCCAGCCACAATCCACCAGCAGTAAGAGACTCTCCTCAGGTGTTTTATCATTATCTACCTGTGCACTCATTATCAGTTACCATCTGTGCATCTCAGCAGTTAAAATCTATTTGCTTAGAGACTGTCTCCTGCTTAAGCCTGTTAGGCTATCTGGACTTGTGCTTCATAGAGACTGTACATTTATCAGAGTTCTGTTTTTTCAAAGTTATTTCATCCTGAGTTATACTGAGACTGTGCTTTTTACAATTACCGGAGTTCTGTTTGTTTCAATCATAGTTACCAGTGACTTTTGAATATTTATTTCCTGTTATTTCTGGATTTGCATTTCACTGCAATTGCATTCCATTGCACCTGTTATTCAATTGCTTTGTGATCCCTGTGACATAATAAATATCAGCGCCTATGCGCAGGACTATTCTTCGGTCTCCTCGTGTATTACGTCACACCAACACTGACCCACTAGCGCCCCCGCCGGGGACAGACAAGTTACAGAATCCTGACATGTTGGTACACACTAGACCAGTGGTCTCCAACCTTGATTGGGGTGTGAGCTACTTTTGGAAAACGCGTGCGTTCCTGCGAAAGTAGTGTGGCCTCACAAAAGTGGGTGTGGCCTCACAACTACAAGTAATGCCCCCCCGCGTTGTGCAAGATACACAAATAATGCCCCTCAGCAGTGCCAGATACACAAATAATGCCCCTCAGCAGTGCCAGATATTCAAATAATGCCTCCACGCAGTGCCAGATACACAAATAATGCCACCAGCAATGCAAGATACAAAAATAATGCTTCTACTGCTGCCGGTGCTGCTCCTTCTGTATGAGGGACGGAAGGGGAGAAGAGCGCAGCGCCCGCCTCTCCTGTGAAGTCCAGAGAGCGGCTGCGGTGAGGGAGACAGTCTTCGGCGGCGGCGGGCATTTTAAAATATGGTGCCGGTAAGTGAGCCAATCAGGTGCCGCCACTACCGGTCCACAAGCTCTGATTGGCTGACGGCTGGCACCATATTAAAAATGAAGGGAGGAGGAGTACCAGTGACTGCCCAAGCCCGTGCGCTTTGTGAGCTACCGAAAATACTACGGCGAGCTATGGGTTGGAGATCACTGCACTAGACAATCGAGATTGTGGCCGATGGCACAAGATGTCAGTCGGTCGTACACACTGAACTTTATAGCGCACACTCATGCGCTATATCGTTCTTGGTCGCATTCAGCAGCATGACGTTGGCCGTCGGGTCGTCCCATTGGCTGCGTAGCATGTCCAATGGGACAACCCCAATGTCGACAATCAGGAGGACGCAGTACTGCGTACACACTACCATATTTTATTTTGGTCCGATCCACCAGATCAGATGACATATCACCTGGTTTGTACCCAGCTTAAGGAATGGTCACTGACCTGAAGTATTGCCCTACTGACAAATAGATACAGGTTGAGTATTCATTATCCAAAATGCTTGGGACCAGAAGTATTTTGGATATCGGATTTTTCTGTGTTTTGGAATAATTGCATACCATAATGAGATATCATGGCGATGGGACCTAAGTCTAAGCACAGAATGCATTTATGTTTCATATACACCTTATACACACAGGGGGTAATTCCAAGTTGATCGCAGCAGTATATTTTTTAGCAGTTGGGCAAAACCATGTGCACTGCAGGGGAGGCAGATATAACATGTGCAGAGAGAGTTAGATTTGGGTGGGTTTTATTGTTTCTGTGCAGGGTAAATACTGGCTGCTTTATTTTTACAATGCAATTTAGATTGCAGATTGAACACACCACACCCAAATCTAATCTCTCTGCACATGTTATATCTGCCTCCCCTGCAGTGCACATGGTTTTACCCAATTGCTAACAAAAATCCTGCTGCAATCAACTTGGAATTAGGCCCACAGTCTGATGGTCATTTTAGCTAATATTTTTAATAACTTTGTGCATTAAACAAAGTGTGTGTACATTCACACAATTTATTTATGTTTCATATACACCTAATACACACAGCCTGAAGGTCATTTAATACAGTATTTAAATAACTTTGTGTATTAAACAGTTTTGTATACATTGAGCCATCAGAAAAAAAAAGGTTTCACTATATACCATATTTGGACATATTGCTTTGTCTATGGCATTGGTGACAGTGTGGGATACCTGCCTGTCAGCTGTCTCTGCAGAGATTTCCAGCACCGACGTGGTGGGGTCCAGAGCTGCTGCAACCAGCTCTTTCCTGCCTGTGTTGCAGCGGCAGCGGCTCTGGACAGTCAGTGCCTCACGGGATTTCACATCATTATCCCGCAAGGCACTGACTGTCCAGAGCTGCTGCAACACAGGCAGGAAAGAGCTGGTCACAGCAGCTCTGGACCCCACCACATCGGTGCTGGAAATCTCTTGTACAGAAGATCCTCCGCGGCGGCTGCTGCTAGAGGACAGCTGAGCCACCGCAGAGGAAGAATTCTTTTATGTCAATTGCAGCGGTGAGTCTAGGGAACAGACTGTGGGGGCCTCTAATGTGTGGGGGCCCCTAGACGGCCGCCCCTGTCGCCCCTCCTATAATCCGGCCATGCCAATTTGCTTTTAGGACTGTCTAGATCGAGCAAGTTATTTAATTCCATTCACTGCTATCAAATGTGTGTGTGTGTGTGTGTGTGTGTGTGTGGGGGGGGGGGGGGGGGGGAGCGTAAAAGGACCAATAAGACGCAACAATAGCTTTTATTGTGGCTCTTGATCGTACTTTCTCCTGAACCCCTCCCCCCCTCTTTTTGCTGTATTGGGGTGGATTCAAATTAAACATAGAAACATAGAATTTGATGGCAGAACATATGCGGCATCTGCCGTGCTGCACAGCAAACTGGAAGATATTGCATGCGACCCTGTGCATTGTAATGAAGGACGGGACAAGATGTTGTGTCGTCCTTCATTGCATTGTCTAAGGGCAATCTGGTGTGATTACCGTTGTACAAGTGTGTACCCAGCCTTACATAGTACTGGTACTAGTAGGGTCAAGTAATTGTGTTTAAATAGTAAGTGGTAATGTTGTTTTTAAAAAATATTTCTCTAGGCATTTGTAATTTGATATAATATTTTTGAAAAAATTGTTTCTTTCCCCAAAGTGGCATGCAGATTAATGACAGTTTATTCGGTATGCCTGTTTATGGTGATGTACCTATGTTTATTACCGCTTCTGAATGTTACACCACCGACCGTACTTAAGCGCAGCTACAGGTCATAAGAGTAGATTGCGTTTATCTCTGGAGGACCACAGCCTCACATGAATAGAAGAGGAATGGAAAAATTGCTGTTCAATCATGTGTGACATTATATTGCACTAGTCTGATTAAGGGTGCAATTTGGGGTGGATGCAATTCTGATATTTGCGGATTTGAGCATTTTTTTTATAGCATATGCCTCTTAGTACAAATCGGACAGCTAAATCTCTAGGTGTATACCCATATTAAATCTATCCCTACAAATGTTTAAAAAAGTGTCAACCATTTTTGTGTTGACCATTTCCATGTCTACCTATGAATGTGTTGACCTTTTGTACCTGTCAATCTTAAACACTTTCATCCATCCATATTTTTTCAGATCCGCTGTGTCCGAATATGCAGTTGCCAATTCAACTGCATTCACCTCTGGATTGTGCCCTATATCTTCATGTCTGTTAACCTAATTGCTACAGGTAAATAAAGTATCAACCATAGGGCCTGATTCAGATATGGACACAGTAGCACAGCCGATGCGTCTTTGTATGCTTATGGAACAGGACGCATCTTGTGTAAATAGACACCTACTGCCGGCTTCCATGATCTGCTGCTGCATCCAAAAACACTACATCGGATCAACCGGCACGAACATCAATGCTGCCCACAAACGGCCGTAGCATGTCACTCATGCTGCGGTTAGAGAACACTGTGACCGTCATTGCAAACAAGGATTTGCACATGCTATTATTAAATTGTTTGTACCTATTCGTACTATGGCCCTCATTCCGAGCTGTTCGCTCGTTAGCTGCTTTAGCAGCAGTGCGAACGCTAAGTCGCCACCCTCTGGGAGTGTATCTTAGCTTAGCAGAAGTGCGAACGAAAGGATCGCAGCGCTGCTACAAAAAAAATTGTGCAGTTTCAGAGTAGCTGCAGACCTACACCTACCTTGCGATCACTTCAGACTATTAATTCCTGTTTTGACGTCACAAACACG
This sequence comes from Pseudophryne corroboree, assembly GCF_028390025.1. NCBI lineage: Eukaryota > Metazoa > Chordata > Amphibia > Anura > Myobatrachidae > Pseudophryne > Pseudophryne corroboree. The sequence continues at coordinate 505,989,522 of NC_086446.1, read as the reverse complement.
CCCTGCCTTTGGCCAGCCACTCCCCCGTTTCCCAAGCCACTCCTGCGTTTTTATCTGGCACGCCTGCGTGTTTACACACACTCCCCGAAAACGGTCAGTTACCTCCCAGAAACACCCACTTCCTGTTAATCACTCAACGATCAGCAGTGCGACTGAAAAGCGACGCTAGAGCTTGTGTAAAACTGCATCGGCTTTTGTGAAAGTACGTCGCGCGTGCGCACCATACGCATGCACAGAAGTGCCAATTTTCAGCCTGATCGCTGCGCTGCGAACAACGGCAGCTAGCGATCAACTCGGAATGACCCTCTATTTTCTTAAATCCACATGTTGCAGGGGGGCATGGCCCAGCGAACCTGCTGCACGGAGGCATTTTCAGGGGGCTCCAGACAACCGGCTCCTATTCCGCCTCTCTGCACGCCGCTGACAGCCCTTTCCAGTGCCCCACAGCCGCTCCTTACTGCCCGATTCCCACCGCTATAGAGGGGCGCTGCTCGCGGAGTCAGGGGATGCGTTTTCAGGTCCCTGCAGCCTGCGGCCGAGCTTCCCCAGTGAAGCCGCGGCCTCAAGTACCAGGCCGCTCCTGGAAGCCGTGCGCGCCTGGCGCGGGAGTCCGCGGTCCTGGCCCTACAGCACCCACAGTCTGGAGACTCTTTTCTCACCATCCTCCTGGAGCCTATACACCGAGACTGGGTTCACTGTGAGCTGATTTCCCCACTCTAAGGTGGGTGAGAGGTGTGTGTGTGTATATGTATGTATATATGTATATATGTGTATGTATATATATATATATATATATATATATATATAATATATATGTGTGTGTGTATATGTATATGTATGTATATATATATATATATATATATATATATATATATATATATATGTGTACCTAGTGCTTGCCTCCAGCCTACATCCGCCCCTCCCTCTCCTACTGTGTGCGGGAATACAGCCTGTAGCTGCAGCTATCATTAAAAATACCTACTGGCAGCCCTTGTCCCCACTGCTCCAAGACTGTTGGGTTCGGTGGAACCTACCACAGGCCGGTGAAGTGGTCAGTGGTCTGTGCTGGCACGTCCACTTCTACTACCACCCTGATCATCCAGTCCTCAATCTTTCTGTGTGGTCATGAAAAACTGATGCTGCAGGGGAGTTGAACATGATTAGTTGCTTCCATCACTTTGATATGTCCTAACTGATTCCCTGAATTTCGCTCCTTGGAACTGATTCTGATTTATCCTGACCCGGATTTGGACGGGACCTCTTATTGATTGATTGTCTTCAATATGCCTCCTAAACGACAGAAAGACCCTGCAGGTGTTCCTCCGTCACAGAGCGTCAAAATCCCACCCAAACAAGAGAGACATTCGCCCCAATTATCTGCTCTGATTGCGCCATTTGATCCGGGCTCGGGCTCACAGCTGCTACCTTTGGGAGACGACGCTCCTCTGACAGTAGGATCGATGAAGCATCTTCTGGCCTCGTTCAAGACAGATATGTCAGCGGAATTCAAATCTGCGTTACAATAATGTCAACAGGTGATAGAAGAAGTCGGCAATCGTACTGATCACTTGGAAACCAAAATGGAGGAAGTGGTTAAGTTGCATAACTACCTTATCACACTACATGAAGACCTCCAGGCGAAGGTAATGTCCTTGCACAGTAAAGTCTGCAATTTAGAAGACATATCACGAAGTAATAACATTAAGATTTGGGGAATTCCGGAATCAGTTTCTAATACGGAGCTGAAGGAGTATGTGACAGACCTATTCATGAAACTGATGCCTACGACTCAGATTACGGACTTTCTGTTAGACCGCATCCACCATATACCAAAGGCTAGGAATGCGCCTCCGGGCGTCCATAGCGATACCTTAATGCGCCTCCACTATTTTCATGTTAAAGAAGATATTTTATGGGCTTCTAGACCGTCCGACCTCTCCACTCCTATACTGGGTGACTTGCAGATATTTGTAGACCTTTCAGCGGCTACTCTGGCCCTCCGCAGATCCTTCTATCTGGTTAGTAAGGCTAGTAAGGTTAGTAAGGCTGGTTAGTAAGGCTTTACGGAAAGCGGATATACTCTACAGATGGGGTTTCCCCACGAAGCTTGTGATCCGGAAAAACGGCTTCACTCATATTGCCTCCACACCGGATGAAGGTGTAAAACTTCTTGTTTCCTGGAACTTGGACGTTGCACCCTCAAAAATTCCAGATGAATTACATATCCCACAAGAATGGTCTACAACGATCCGGTCTACTTGAATTCCATTACCTTATACACGGATTTGGAGTCAGTTTCTTGAACTCTTTTTCTATCCGGGTAACCCGCTACAATTTTGTGTGATGTCTGAGTCCCGGCTCGCCCAATCACTACTGGTTACGACTTTACTGTAACTTACTGTAACTAAGCAAAAATTTTCGATAATTTTGCTTAGTTATGTATGTACAACGGTTAACACAGCAGTTGGGCCTCCGGCTTCCCTGGAGGCCCTTTAGTAGTTTACTTTTTTTTCCCATTTGTCATCTTGTTAGGGTCTCCTGCCCTGTGCTGCCACGTCGTCATGGCAACCGGGAGACAAGTGCTAGCGGAGTAACCTGAGCGCAGCTGATACTCCGGTTCGGGTCTTTTGCTGTGCAGTGGTTACAGGCTCTGTGCACGGCAGGGGATCCGGTGCTGGTTTTTGTGCTCACAGTCTGTGAGGTCTGAGTGGGGCGTGGACAGCACCTGCTATATAAGGCCTCTTCTCAGGTTAAGCAGATGCTGCTGAATCTTTGTTGGTTAGTTAGTTCCTGAAAGTTAGCCAGTACTGTGTAGCTTTGTATTTGTTGTTGCTTACTGCATATAGGCCTTGGGATTTGGTACTACACTCTGCCAATCCAGACCTAGCAGTAAGACTGGAGTCAGTCGTTTAACTTGCTGGGATTCTTTTGCTACTCTGTGAACTTAGCAAGTTTGCGGCTGTATTCTCAGACTTGCCTGCCTAAATCCTGTCTTACTGTGCAAGGTGTTCAGGTGTCAGTTTAGTGGCAGTAAGCTGAACCTGTGCACTGCAAGTGAGGATTAGGATTGTGGAGACTCTCCTTTTGTCTATCATTCCATCTCTGACCAAGGAGTTTACTGCCACACCCGTTGGTAACCCTTTAGGGTTTTGCTGTTGCCCTTAGCAACAGCATTTCGGGTTCTCTACGTATTAAAACACAACATCTTGCTTTTTCCATCTGAGCATTCTTAATACTAGGGAGACACCCAGTTTCTTAGCCTCTGGGCTTCTCTGTTCACTTTGGGTTTATTTTGTTACCCTATCACCTTCTGTGTACGTAATGTCATATTCCCCAGTCTGTCTGTGAGTTCATTTGTTTTGCATCCCTATCTGTTCAGACACCAGTACATTCCTGCAGGCACTGGTGTGCATAACAGTTCAGACACCAGTACATTCCTGCAGGCACTGGTGTGCATAACATATTCAGCAGCCTAATACTCCTGTTGAAATTTTGTGGGAATATGGAGCATACCCCTCAAAATACGTTGCAACAGGTGGTCGATCAGGTGCAGGTCCTGACTCGACAATTTAATGATTTGTCCATTAAAATGCACACCTCCCAGGCCGCTGGCGGAGCTCCCGCAGCAGCAGCACCTTCAGGGGTTAAGGAGCCGAAAGTAAATCTCCCGGATCGTTTTTCTGGAGATCGCTCGCAGTTCTTTTGTTTCAAGGAGAGCTGCAAGCTATACTTCCGGCTTATGCCTCAGTCTTCTGGGTCGGAGATTCAGCGGGTGGGCATAGTGATTTCCTTGCTACAAGGAGACCCACAGGTCTGGGCATATGGGTTGCAGCCTGACTGTCCGTCGCTTAAAAGTGTTGATGCTTTTTTTACGGCACTGGGCATGTTGTATGATGACCCTGACAAGACGGCCTCAGCCGAGGCTCAGATTTCGATCCTTAAGCAAGGGCGAAGGCCAGTTGAGGTTTACTGTACGGAGTTTCGGAGGTTGGCCCATGATACCCAGTGGAATGACCCAGCCCTGAGACACCAGTACCGAAGAGGTATTTCTAACCAGATAAAAGACCAACTGGTACAATATCCCTTGCCTGATAGCTTGGATCAGCTCATGCAGTTATCCATCCGGGTGGATAGACAGCTGAGAGAGCATAGGCTTGAAAGGGAGACCGAGGTTTCCTTCTTTCCCAAGGGAACCTCAGACTCTGAGGAATTTTCCGAGGAGCCTATGCAGATTGGGGCTACCCGCCTCTCCTCGCGTGAGAAGACGCGGAGGAGACAGCAGGGGTTGTGTTTGTACTGTGGGAATAAAGGTCATGTGGTAGTATCATGCCCAGAAAAGCCGGAAAACTTCAGGGCCTGAGGGTGATGGGAAATATCCTGTCAGGCCAGAAGTCAGAATTTCCCAAGAAGACTTTTATCATTCCGGTGACCTTGAAGATCCTCGGTCAAACTGTCAAGACTGAGGCCTTTGTGGACAGTGGGGCCGACGGGGTTTTTATGGACCGCCAATTCGCCCTGAAACACTCTGTTCCCTTAGTACCCTTGGCATCGGAAATTGAGATTTGTGGGTTAAACAGGGAACCATTATCCCAAGGTAAAATTACCTCTTGCACTAGCCAGATTTCTTTGTTTATTGGAGCCACACACTCTGAAAAATTGTCCTTTTATGTGACTGTCTGTACTTTTGCCACATTGGTGTTGGGGTTACCCTGGTTAAGGACCCACAATCCTCAATTTGACTGGGTCTCTGGGGAGATTCTTAGTTGGGGTACTGATTGTTTCAGGAGTTGCTTGAGCCTTCCAGTCAGTCTCTCGCAGCTAAGTTTGCCAGGATTGCCAGGGTGTTATGCAGATTTTGCGGACGTGTTCTCCAAAAAAGTTGCAGAGGTACTACCTCCCCATCGCCCCTATGACTGTGCCATTGATTTGTTGCCAAATGCTAAGCTTCCCAAGAGCAGGTTGTACTCCCTGTCACGTCCTGAGACTCAGGCTATGGCAGAGTACATTCAGGAGAACTTGGCTAAGGGATTTATCAGACCTTCACAGTCTCCAGTTGGGTCGGGGTTCTTCTTCGTGGGTAAAAAGGACGGTTCATTGCGACCCTGCATCGACTTCAGGGAATTGAACCGTATCACGATTAAAAACTCATACCCACTGCCTCTCATTTCGGTCTTGTTTGACCAGCTTCGTACTGCCACCATTTTTTCTAAGATTGACCTACGCGGGGCGTACAATCTAATCCGAATAAGAGAGGGAGATGAATGGAAGACTGCCTTTAATACCCACTCAGGGCATTATGAATATTTGGTGATGCCTTTTGGGCTCTGTAATGCCCCGGCAGTCTTCCAGGATTTCATGAACGATGTACTCAGGGAATATTTGGATAGATTCTTAGTTGTATACTTAGATGACATCCTAATCTTCTCCCATTCCCTGGAGGAACATCGGAAGCATGTACACTTAGTCCTCCAGAAACTCAGAGACCACCGGCTTGGGGCGAAGCTGGAGAAGTGCGAATTTGAAGTTCAACAAATCGCATTTCTAGGATATATTATCTCCCCAGAAGGTTTCCAAATGGAGGGTTCCAAGGTACAGGCAGTCCTGGATTGGGTGCAGCCCACTAGTTTGAAGGCGCTTCAGCGTTTCCTGGGCTTTGCGAATTTTTATAGACGATTTATCGCTGGATTTTCGTCTATAGTGGCGCCCTTGGTGGCACTCACTAAGAAAGGGGCGGATGTTGCTCACTGGTCTTGTGAGGCTAAAGCGGCTTTTGCCCGTCTCAAAAGGGCATTTGTATCGGCCAAGGTGCTGCGACACCCAGATCCAGAGCGTCCTTTTGTGGTGGAGGTGGATGCCTCTGAGATGGGTATTGGGGCAGTGCTCTCTCAGATGGGAGTGTCTGATAATTGCCTTCATCCCTGTGCTTACTTTTCCCGTAAATTTTCGCCTGCCGAGATGAATTATGACGTGGGTAACCGGGAATTGTTGGCTATTAAGGATGCACTCGAGGAGTGGAGACACTGGCTTGAGGGGGCTAAGTTTGTGGTCTCAATTCTCACCGACCATAAGAATCTGGCATATTTAGAGTCAGCGAAGCGTCTCAATGCCAGGCAGGCACGATGGGCTTTGTTTTTTGCTCGCTTTAATTTTTTGATAACATATCGTCCTGGGTCAAAAAACATCAAGGCTGATGCGCTCTCGCAGAGTTTTGCTCCAATCCAGGAGACCACCGAGGAGCCGTTGCCCATTGTGTCTCCATCATGTATTAAAGTGGGCATTACCCAGGACCTCTTATCATTAGTCCTTAGAGCACAGGAGCAGGCTCCTCCAGACCTTCCGGTAGGTCTTTTGTTTGTGCCTCCTAGGTTAAGACAGCGAGTGTTCCTGGAATTCCATGCCAAGAAGTCGGCAGGTCACCCGGGTATTGCCAGAACTCGGGAGTTGCTATCTAGGGCGGTGTGGTGGCCCTCGGTGGCTAAGGATGTGGATCAGTGGGTTCGGGCATGTGACATCTGTGCCCGAAATAAGACTCCTAGAGGGGTTCCTGTTGGCCCATTACATCCACTCTCTATCCCATCTAAGCCATGGACCCACATTTCAATGGATTTTGTGGTGGACTTGCCCAAATCCTCGGGGATGACAGCCATCTGGGTTGTCGATGACAGGTTTTCGAAGATGGCGCACTTCGTTCCACTGGTTGGGCTGCCATCGGCCAGACGCCTGTCTGAATTATTTATGCTGCATGTTGTGCGTCTCCACGGGTTGCCACTTGATGTGGTCTCTGACCGCGGATCCCAGTTTGTGGCCAAATTCTGGAGGGCATTTTGTTCCGATCTCCAGATTTCTGTCAGCTTGTCGTCAGGCTACCATCCGCAGTCTAATGGGCAGACTGAAAGGGTGAACCAGTCCTTGGAGCAGTTCCTCAGGTGTTATGTCTCCAAGTGTCAGACTGACTGGGTTGCTCATCTGTCCATGGCGGAGTTTTCCTATAACAACGCGGCTCACTCTGCTACAGGGATCTCTCCCTTCCTTTGTGTGTATGGGCATCATCCTAAGGCCAATTCTTTTGACCCCCTGGACTCCACGCCTGGTGGTTCCTCTGTGGTTTCGGTCCTTAGAGGTATTTGGAGGAAAGTGAAGAAAGCCCTTGTGTCTGTGTCATTAGTGACCAAAAGGGTTTTTGATAAGCGGAAAAGACCCTGCAGCTTCAAATTAGGAGACTTCGTCTGGTTGTCTACCAAGAATTTGAAGTTGAGACAGCCATCTCATAAGTTAGGCCCCCGGTTCATCGGCCCTATAATATCACCAGGGTTATCAATCCAGTGGCATTTCAGTTAGATCTGCCCCGTTCTTTGGGTATCAATAAAACATTTCATTGTTCCCTTTTAAAACGGGCGATTAGTAATCCTTCTTCCAGTGGAAGACCTTCCCCTCTTCTGATACGTGGCCAGAGGGAGTTTGCTGTTGAAAGGATTCTTGACTCCAAGATGGTTCGGGGTCGGCTGTCATTTTTGGTGCACTGGAAGGGGTATGGCCCGGAGGAGCGGTCGTGGGTGCGCAGTTGTGATCTTCATGCCCCCAGACTGATACGCTCTTTCTTCTCGCAGTTCCCCGATAAATCCGGTGGTAGGGGTTCTTTGACCCCTCGTCAGAGGGGGGGTACTGTTAGGGTCTCCTGCCCTGTGCTGCCACGTCGTCATGGCAACCGGGAGACAAGTGCTAGCGGAGTAACCTAAGCGCAGCTGATACTCCGGTTCGGGTCTTTTGCTGTGCAGTGGTTACAGGCTCTGTGCACGGCAGGGGATCCGGTGCTGGTTTTTGTGCTCAGTCTGTGAGGTCTGAGTGGGGTGTGGACAGCACCTGCTATATAAGGCCTCTTCTCAGGTTAAGCAGATGCTGCTGAATCTTTGTTGGTTAGTCAGTTCCTGAAAGTTAGCCAGTACTGTGTAGCTTTGTATTTGTTGTTGATTACTGCATATAGGCCTTGGGATTTGGTACTACACTCTGCCAATCCAGACCTAGCAGTAAGACTGGAGTCAGTCGTTTAACTTGCTGGGGTTCTTTTGCTACTCTATGAACTTAGCAAGTTTGCGGCTGTATTCTCAGACTTGCCTGCCTAAATCCTGTCTCACTGTGCAAGGTGTTCAGGTGTCAGTTTAGTGGCAGTAAGCTGAACCTGTGCACTGCAAGTGAGGATTAGGATTGTGGAGACTCTCCTTGTGTCTATCATTCCATCTCTGACCAAGGAGTTTACTGCCACACCCGTTGGTAACCCTTTAGGGTTTTGCTGTTGCCCTTAGCAACAGCATTTCGGGTTCTCTACGTATTAAAACACAACATCTTGCTTTTTCCATCTGAGCATTCTTAATACTAGGGAGACACCCAGTTTCTTAGCCTCTGGGCTTCTCTGTTCACTCTGTGTTTATTTTGTTACCCTATCACCTTCTGTGTACGTAATGTCATATTCCCCAGTCTGTCTGTGAGTTCATTTGTTTTGCATCCCTATCTGTTCAGACACCAGTACATTCCTGCAGGCACTGGTGTGCATAACAGTTCAGACACCAGTACATTCCTGCAGGCACTGGTGTGCATAACACATCTCAGTTCCCTTAGGAGTGATGGAGGCACTAGCTTCTCTCCCACGTCCCCAATGTGCCGCTCTAGGAAGTGGCCTACTATAGCCCCTTTATGGTGCTATTTTTTTTTCTTCCCTATGACCCTTATGTCCTTTTCTACGTTTTTGTTCACCCCTCCTGGTTCTTTTTTGTTTTTTCTATACTCCCAGTTTGGGAAACAGTGTCCCAATGCTTCTATTTATTTTATTGATTTTCTCCCTGTATGGTCGCACACACCCATGTGTTTATGATACAGTATCTGTCTATATGGTGGTATTCCAACTTACTCAATTTTTTCAATGGTTAAGTTATTATCCTTAAATGTTAAAGGTTTAAATTCACCCAATAAGAGGCAATTAGCGCTACGTCACTTTAGCAAACTTAAAGCACACATTGTAGCCCTACAGGAAACTCGTTTATTTCAGTCCTCCCCTCCCAAGTTTTCAAATCCCACCTTCCCTCATTGCTATCAATCTAATGGCCTGCACAAAAAAGCAGGAGTGGCCATCCTTATCTCTAACACTTGCAATTTTATACTTGAACGACAGGTGGCGGATAGGGAAGGTCGTTACCTCATCCTCATAGGGACACTAGAAGATAAACAGGTGACTCTTGCTGTGCTGTTTGCCCCTAATACTAAACAGATCCCCTTCGTGAGGAGATTTTGTAACTCCCTCCAAGTTTCCCAGAAAGGGTTAGTTATGATTCTAGGGGATTTTAATATGGTTCTCGACCCGTCCCTAGATACATTTTTACGTGGCATTAGGCTTAGTAAACGACCTACTCATGACCTTTCGTCGGCGTTCAAATGAACCCTCTATGAATATTATTTATTTGATGTCTGGAGAGCAAAAAACCAGTCGACCAGAGATTATACTTTTTATTCTCCGGTCCACGGTACTTACTTCCGTATTGATCTGGCTATCTTGTATAAATGGGTATTGCAGCAGATTTTAAAGGCTTCCATTCTGCCGGTTGCATGGTCAGATCACGCAGCACTATGTCTGTATTGGGTCGCCGACTCGGTCAGGGTTCCTTCTAGTCCTTGGCGCCTAGCCAATCATTTACTATTTGATCAGGAGGCTAAGCAGACCATTTCGCAATCACTGAAGCTTTATCTAGAGACAAACAAGCCCGAAGACACTTCCCAATTTACCTTTTGGTGCTCCCTTAAAGCTGTAGTAAGATGATCCGCTACTCAGACGGCTGCTAGGCTACGTAAAAAAGCGGCCACCTAGCTGACTGACGTTGAAGTCCGCATGGCGGATCTGAACTTAGACTTAAACAGTCCCTTCTAACCTCAAACTGTATTGTGAACTGTTGAAGGTTCACGAGGAATGGAATGTTTTATCTTTAAAGGAGGTACGTTAGTCTCTTTCTATTCTGAAACAGACTTTTTTATGTACAGGGTGATAGATTAGATTAATTAGATTAATTACTGATGTGCAAGGAACTAAAGTCTCTGACCCATCAGACATTGCAAACGCTTTTGTTTTTTTTTACTCTAAACTGTATAACCTGTCTGATGACCCCTCCACCCCACATCCGTCAGCGGCAGAGATTGACAAATTCCTGGCTGCAGTGAACCTGCCCTCTATTGACTAAGATTCTCTTCACTCCCTAGAATGCCCTCGGTCTCAGGAGGAAATTTAAACTGTTATTCACTCCCTGCCGTCTGGCAAGGCCCCGGTCCGGATTGTTATACCAACATATTTTTCTCCTCTTTCATAGAAATCCTTTCCCCTATTTTGGCTCGGGTGTTTAATGAAGCCTCGACCTGTGGTAGCTTTCCGAAAGAAATGCTAGAAGCTAGAAAAGTTGCATTCCCCAAACCAGGAAAAACCCCAATATATTGGCCAACTATCGCCCTATCGCATTACTAAATACGGACGTTAAAATTTATGCTAAACTGCTTGCAAATAGACTTAATCCACTTCTCCCTTCGCTTATCCACCAGGACCAGGTGGGCTTCATTCAGGGTAGACAATCTCCAGACAATACCAGAAGAATTATTACTATCGTTGAAGCCTTCTCTGCAACTTCAGATCCCTTGCTGTTACTGTTACTGGACAGAGAGAAGGCCTTCGATAGACTTCACTGGGGCTACCTTAATGCGGTGCTTCGCAAATTTGGATTTGCTGGGCGTATCCTGACATTGATAGTGGCTTTGTACTCTGCCCCATCGGCTAGGGCATTTGTGATTGGCCTGCTGTCCTCTCCCTTCTTGATTACAAATGGCACTTGCATGGTAAGGGGCCCGTGTATTTCAGGCAAGATGTATAAAATCTGCTTATTTGTAGATGATCTGTTGATTATTGTAGACCCAGAAACTTCGTTACCCAATCTACATAGACTGAATGGGTCCAAAACTGAACTCCATATTAACTTCAACCTCGAACTTCTCCGAGTAATGCATTCTGATTACTCTTACCACTGACAGGATGGAAGCCTCAAATATCTCGGTATCCAGATTACCCCTAAATTAGAAAATCTAATACCATCTAATTATAATCCTCTTCTTCACAAATTATCCTTGATGACATCAGACTGGATGATGTTAAATGTGTCGTGGCTGGGTCGAATTGCAGCTCTGAAAATGATGTTACTGCCCAAAATACTGTACCTTTTTTGGACTATACCTCTATTGATTCCCAAATCTCTTCTAAATAAATTCCATACTGCCTTTATAAAGTATATTTGGAAAGGGAAAAGCCCAGATTGGCTAGGAAAACTCTTTCCCTTTCTAAGCATGGCGGGGGTGTTGCATACCCAGACTTACATAGCTATCAAATTGCAAGCATTCTTTCACAGGTGGGGGCTTGGTTTGCCCCTGACAATCCCAAAGTGTGGGTGACCCAAGAGCGGGATTTGGTTTCTCCCTTCCCAGTGACTGACTGCCTATGGCTCACCCCAACAGTAGACCTACACCCCTTAATTCGAGTTACATCGGTTTTGCATACACACAAGGCGTGGCTAGAGTTTTCTAACTCAAACCCAGACATCCCCCTTCACTGTACCCACCTCTCTCTTGAAGGAGTGGCCTCTTTAATCCCAAATCTTTCCTTTGCATCCTGGATTTCCCTGGGTATTTCCTCGCTAGCAGAGGCCACCTCTTTAGGATCCTTGCTCCCGTACACCCAGATTCAAATTCAATACTCCCTTACCCGTGGGGACTTTTTCAAATATCTTCAGCTTAGACATTGGTTGTTTAGTATCACTCCAACCTCACATTTGATCTCATCTTTCCCTACATATGTTTATGATAGATTGAAACGGGTAGATGGTAAAGGTGGAATCTCCTGGTGGTATTCCCTGTTGATAGAGCCTCCAGTATTTATCAAATTTCCATCTTTACTAAAATGGGAGTGTGACTTTACTGAATCCTTGATGGAGGATGATTGGCATTCTATTTTCAAGACGTGTTTTCATTTATGCACATTTGTTTCCCATTTGAAACTATTTTTTAAACTATTACACCACTTATACCTCATTCCAGTGCTGCTCCATAAATTCTGCCCATCTCACTCGAACCTTTGTTGGAGCAACTGTGGCAATGTCGGTTCACTCTTCCATATCTTTGGTAGTGCCCTGCCCTACATCCAGTGGTGTAACTTCATCCCAGTTGCCCGGAGGCAAGATAAATTGTTGTGTCCCCCTATCAAAAAATTATTAGTATTTTAACTGACTCCTCCATACCTACCACTACATCACTGACCCCTTTATATTCTACTCTAAATAACAACGCTATACCCAGTGTCGGACTGGGGCATGAAGGGCCCACCGGGGAAATGCAGAGGTAGGGGCCCATGTTTAGAGGCTTGGCCAACTTATAGTGTATGGTCTTGGCCCCTTGATAAATATATAGAGTAAATACATAGTCCTGTGCAGTATAAGGTAGCCTATGTATAGTGTATAATTCAAGTGCTGAGTCTGGAACCTGATCCCTAGAAGAGGATGTGGGCCTTTCGGGCATTGGGGCCCACCGGTGGTTTCCCCTGTACCCCTGTGGGCCAGTCCGCCCCTGGCTATACCCTACACCACAGGTTCTCAAACTCGGTCCTCAGGACCCCACACAGTGCATGTTTTGCAGGTCTCCTCACAGAATCACAAGTGAAATAATTAGTTCCACCTGTGGACCTTTTAAAATGTGTCAGTGAGAAATGAATTCACCTATGCTCCTGCTGGGTTACCTGCAAAACATGCACTGTGTGGGGTCCTGAGGACCGAGTTTGAGAACCTATGCCCTACACTAAACTATTGACCCATTTATACACTATACTAGTGGTTCCCAAACTTTTTTAAATCACGGCGCCCTAGAGTATCAGAATTTTTCTCATGCCAAAGAAATATTAAATTAAGTATATTGTGTTTATATGTCATTCTTAGCTTCAGTTATGTGGTGAGGGAAAGGATTTGCTTCTGTTTGTCCACATATTTTATGATAGACAGCCACCTGCACTGGTTTTGACTATTACATTAACCATAAATAATTTGAATTGGTCATGGACCACCAACCCAGGGCACCCCTGCAAGTGTCCAGAGTAACCCGAGGGTGCCTAGGCACACAGTTTGAGAACCACTGCCCTACACTAAATTACTGACCCCTCTGTACCATACATTACATCACTGACCCCATTTTACCCTATACTACATTACTAACCCCTCTATACCCTACACTACATTACTGACCTCATTGTAGGTAAAACACACATACATTGGCACAGATAGGACAAAAACACATACATTGGCACTGACAGAAAAATAATAAAGCACATAGGCCACAACAGGAAAATAATAAAGCACATCAGCACTGATAGAAAAATAATACAGCACATAGGCCACCACAGGAACGTAATACAGCAAATAGGCCCCCACAGGACCATAATACAGCACCTAGGCCACCACAGGAAAATAATATAGCACATAGGTCACCGCAGAATATAATACAGCACATCGGCCACCGGAGGAGAGTAATACAGCACAAAAGCCACTGCAGGAAAATAATAGCCCACATACAGTAGGCCGCCAAAGGAACATAATACAGCACACAGGCAACTGCAGGAAAATAATCCACCCTTCCCCTATGTGAGTGAGATCACAACTCCTTGCCCCCCCCCCCCCTCTTTTTGGGGTTATACAGTTTATTGGACTGCCAGTGCTTATTGCCGCCTGCTGCTCTTCCGACTTCCTCCTCACAGGCAGTGACAGCACGTCACCTTCCTCGCTGAGTCGCTGCACTCTGTCTTCTCAGTCAGTTTACTGTATAGCACAGCCAAATGAGCAGAGCAGGAGGAGCGCCACACTGATGCTGATCGGTGCTCTGCCTCCGCTCGGTGCACAGTCAGGTGACAATTGAGGAGCCAGGTGCCCCCATCACGGCTGGAGCATGGTGGCAATGGGCTTTCGTTGACTTCGGGAGCTCCACCCCTAGTCATGGCACTCTGACCCTAACTCTCTCTCAAATTACCGTCCCATCTCTCAGCTCCCATGCCCCTCCAAGCTACTTGAGAGACTTGCCTACACTCGCCTCACACACTTTCTTAACTCATACAGCCTACAGGACCCACTTAAGTCAGGATTTCGTGCCCAACACTCCACAGAGACGGGTGTAGTATGGTATGCCGGTGGCTGGGATCCTGGTGGCCCGCATACCGGCACCGGGATCCCGACCACCGGCATACCGGCAGCTGGGCGAGCGCAAATTAGCCCCTTGCGGGCTCGCTGCACTCACCATGCTGCGGGCAGTGTTATTCTCCCTCCAGGGGGGTCGTGGACCCCCAAGAGAGAGAATGATTGTTGGTATGCCAGGTGTCGGGATTCCCGTGTCGGTATATTGAGCGCCGGGATCCCAACAGCCGGCATACTGAAGACCACCCCACAGAGACAGCACTGACTAAGAAGGTAGTGAATGATTTGGTTAAAAAAAATAAGAAAAAAGAACGGCTGCGCAATATAGCAGGGAAATACACAAGGATAAGAGCCGACGTGTTAGAATATATAAAAATTATTTTTATTAAACTATTAACAATAAATTATCACATATAAAAATACATGTTTTGAGTGTATTAATTTATACCGAAACATAAATGTTGAATACCTTGTTATTATGATGGTATTGTGCCTGGAAGTTAGCTCTTTCAATAATAGAAAAACAATGTGTCCAATTTAGATCGCCATGAATATTCTCCACAGTCAAAAGAGGCAAAGACAGGTCAGTTAATTACTGATGGGAAGCATGCCGTAATATCAGTCCCAGTATGACGGATGGAATAGCCGGTGCCTGATAAATAATAAATGTATACCTCTCTTATGGGCTGGTCTGAACCGAGCGTCCTCTGTTATAGAGTCCTGCAATGCCCACTGATTGCTATGCAGCAGAGAGGTGATCAGGAAGCCGCCGGGCAGGTATGTCAGGTTGTTAGCGTCGTGCTAGATGGAGACCGCCTGCGGCAGTGGAAGAGCTGGAGTGGATAGCCGGTACGGAGAGCGCTCAAGTAATGCGACTTGCTTCCGTGGCGGATACCTGGACCAAGGTGTGCAAGAAGGTGGGATTCTAACGCGTTTTGTCACGCTCCATGTGACTTTGTCAAAGGTGTCATATACACCTTTGACAAAGTCACGTGGTGCGTGACGAAACGCTGCGCTATATAGGAAACTGTTAATAAATAAGTAAATCACTAAAGAGGAGTGTTGAGTACTCTGCTTGACTATTATATAACTTTCATTTAGTAGCACTGGAGGTGTATCTAATCTGCCATAAAGACATTATTACACTCTCTTGCTTATTAAACATGTAACTCTGTCATGATATATTTAAAGAGCAAGATAGCGTAATAATATATACAGAACAAATGCATCTCCAGTGCTACCGAAGGAATGTAAGGAACCCCCCCTCCCCTCAAAGCACGTACCCCCAACTCACGCACCCCCATAGGGCTAGCACTTACTAAAATGTCTGCATTTCTCTCATCTTCCAACTGCAAAAGTGAGAGCGTCACAGCCCCTTTCAGCACGCCCGCTCACAGCCCCTTTCAGCCCAGCTCTGCACGACCGCTCACAGCCCCTTTCACCCTCTCTCTGCACGCCTGCTCACAGCCCCCTCTGCACGGCCGTTCACTGTGTTCGGCACACTATCTCACGGCTCCTTATGCTCACAAAGAGATCCGCGACCAGAGCACTCAGTGAGAGAAGGTCACAGGGAAGCGCACCACTAATGATGATCCGCGCTCCATTCCGGCTTCTCTCTGCAGGCAGGACACAGGGGAAGATGAGGGGTGGCAATGGAGAAACAGGAGACAATGGAGGAAGTGCCCCCTAAAGGGCTGGAGCCCAGCGGCAGCCGACTCCATTGTCTCCGGCAGTTCCGCCCCTGCCTACATCCATTATGGTCTCTAGTTTTTGTTCTTATTTACACAGTTTTAAAAACTCCAATCACCCCAAACCCGGTGTTGGCGTTATTCCATCTCTATCGGGGGGACCTCTCGCATAATGATAAATATATCATGGGATACATCTTAATTACTACTAAATTCCTGATTGCACAAAATTGGCGATCTCCATACATGCCTACTATTGCTCAAGTCGAACAAAATGTTCATTCTCACTATCAAAGCGAAACAGCAGGTAGCTTTTATTCCTCCTCTTCCTCCAAACCCTTGATTCGAGGGCTCCCCTGGAATGAATATTGGATTACCAGATTACTGAATTAGGTTCTAATTTTCTTCTTATTTTTTCTCTATTATATGGTGGATGTACGGTTGCCATTGAGATTTTCCTTTTCAGTAATGTTGGCAGCCTCTGTTGCCTAATATCTTCTATGGTGCCCTAAACCTTTAATTTACTTTTTGATTGTTCTTATTAATAGACAGACGCTGTTGCTATGTGCTATTACTATGTTCTAAGTAATGTAAAATGTCTGTTACAATGCTGTGCTTGCCCTCTCTTGTTATATTTTTCTTTTTTTTTGTACTGAACATCTTGACGTGTGCTTCCCCGTTTCCCTCCCTCTCCTTTTTTTTCTGTATCCCTTCCCTTGACTCTTGTTTTCAAAAATCAATAAAAATTCAATATTGAAATCCACATGTTGCCACACAGAACAGTTCCACATGCAGACTATGAGCATGCTCCTCCGTGTTGTCAGATTGGTATAGTATTGAATCTGCTGCACATTTATTTAGCATTTGGTACTGTACATTGCCCTTATAGAAGGATTCCAGTGGAATAACTTTTGTACCAATTATTTCTCAGATTAGATTAAATGATGCTGCAGTATTTTCTGATAACCACAGTAGTTATATTCCTTCAAGTAAGCAGAGGTCATTGGTAGTTTTATCCCATGTACAGTCTGTTTTTCATAAATTGCATATACTACAATGTGTACATTTTCCCACATTCTGTCTAACGCTAATGGTCACATCATGAAGAACATGACAGCTACAGGAAATCCAGCACTTATTAAGGGAAATGGTGGGGGACTATAAACCTCTTTTTTATGACTCCACCTCTGGCCACAGAGTGAGAATTTCAGCATATTTATCGGAAGAAACTGGAGGTGAAGGAAACAGTGGCCAAGTCTTCCAGTGTCCTGCATTTTACCATAATGAATGGAGGTCGTTACTCTGTCAGACATACTCAGCATTTAGTGCTACATTAGCTGCCGATTGCCAGTCTCTTAAACTCTTTACTCTTAATTACAAGATTTGCATTGTCCTTGAGAACTAATAGATTCTAATGACTCTTAAAGACCCTATGCACTTTTATGAAGAACAGTCCGATTTATAAAATATCTAATCACTCTACCACCACCCCCCAAGAAAGTAACCATTAGTATGGTAAGATACTAGTTAAGTGATCCTTTGGAAAAGTTTTAACACCTCCAGATCATGACTAAGATCAACAGATCTCACAGAGTCTTGCAGGTTTATTTTATGACAAAGATGAGAGCAGGTGTTAATACCCATTATATGCAGCCTGAGCTATTTCTCCAAAATATCATGGATTTGTGCATTTTAAGGACACAGCAGCCATAGTTTAAGGCTAAACGCTATTGTACCAACTGCAAAAAAATGGGCATGGTGAAAACAGTAAAATGTTTCTTTAAAGTCCAGCTTAAAACTTACATGTTAGATCCACTCCCTATTATCCATGTAAAACATTGGGGTATATTTACTAAGGTCCCAATTTTGTCCGAGATGCCGTTTTTTCTTCAAAGTGTCATCTCGGTAATTTACTAAGCAGAAATCACGGCAGTGATGAGGCCATTCGTATTTTTTTGCAAGTCCAACAAAAAAAATACGAATGAATACACCATCGGTCAAAACGCGGCTGTTTAAGTATGAATCTCGGTCATTTACTAAGAAGTGCAAAGCCAAAAAAAAAAAAACACTGCCGTGAAAAAATACAACTCGTAAAAAAGTGCTAAAAAAAAAACAGACCTGCTTTTTTGAGCCGTGATTGGATAGGCATGCACGGATCCATGAGATCCGTGCATGTATATCAGTGGGAAGGGGTGGGAAAGTGTTAATTTGTTGCAAAAAAATTGCGTGGGGTCCCCCCTCCTAAGCATAACCAGCCTCGGGCTCTTTGAGCCGATCCTGGTTGCAGAAATATAGGATAAAAAATGACAGGGGTTCCCCCATATTTAAGCAACCAGCATCGGGCTCTGCACCTGGTCCTGGTTCCAAAAATACGGGGGACAAAAAGCGTAGGGGTCCCCCGTATTTTTAAAACCAGCACCGGGCTCCACTAGCTGGACAGATAATGCCACAGCCGGGGGTCACTTTTATACAGTGCCCTGCGGCCGTGGCATCAAATATCCAACTAGTCACCCCTGGCCGGGGTACCCTGGGGGAGTGGGGACCCCTTCAATCAAGGGGTCCCCCCCAGCCACCCAAGGGCCAGGGGTGAAGCCCGAGGCTGTCCCCCCCATCCAATGGGCTGCGGATGGGGGGCTGATAGCCTTTTTGTCAAAGTGTAAGATATTGTTTTTAGTAGCAGTACTACAAGGCCCAGCAAGCCTCCCCCACATGCTGGTACTTGGAGAACCACAAGTACCAACATGCGGCGGAAAAATGGGCCCGCTGGTACCTGTAGTACTACTACTAAAAAAATACCCAAAAAAAGACAATACACACACACCTTGAAAGTAAAGTTTTATTACATCCATCCACACAAACATACATACATACTTACCTTATGTTCACACGAGGGTCGGTCCTCTTCTCCAGTAGAATCCATGGGGTACCTGTTGAATAAATTATACTCACCAGATCCAGGGTACCAGGCTCCTCGGATAATCCTTTTGTAATCCACGTACTTGATTAAAAAAATAAAACGGATACCCGAGCCACGCACTGAAAGGGGACCCATGTTTTCACATGGGTCCCCTTTCCCCGAATGCCAGAAACCCACTCTGATTGATGTCTAAGTGGGTTTCTTCAGCCAATCAGGGAGCGCCACGTTGTAGCACCATCCTGATCGGCTGTGTGCTCCTGTACTGTCTGACAGGCGGCACACGGCAGTGTTACAATGTAGCGCCTATGCGCTCCATTGTAACCAATGGTGGGAACTTTGTGGTCAGCGGTGAGGTCACTTTCGGTCAACCGCTGAGCAGAAAGTTCCCACCATTGGTTACAATGGAGCGCATAGGCGCTACATTGTAACACTGCCATGTGCCGCCTGTCAGACAGTACAGGAGCACACAGCCGATCAGGAGGGTGCTACAACGTGGCGCTCCCTGATTGGCTGAAGAAACCCACTTAGACATCAATCAGAGTGGGTTTCTGGCATTCGGGGAAAGGGGACCCATGTGAAAACATGGGTCCCCTTTCAGTGCGTGGCTCGGGTCTCCGTTTTATTTTTTTAATCAAGTACGTGGATTACAAAAGGATTATCCGAGGAGCCTGGTACCCTGGATCTGGTGAGTATAATTTATTCAACAGGTACCCCATGGATTCTACTGGAGAAAAGGACCGACCCTCGTGTGAACATAAGGTAAGTATGTATGTATGTTTGTGTGGATGGATGTAATAAAACTTTACTTTCAAGGTGTGTGTGTATTGTCTTTTTTTGGGTATTTTTTTAGTAGTAGTACTACAGGTACCAGCGGGCCCGTTTTTCCGCCGCATGTTGGTACTTGTGGTTCTCCAAGTACCAGCATGTGGGGGAGGCTTGCTGGGCCTTGTAGTACTGCTACTAAAAACAATATCTTACACTTTGACAAAAAGGCTATCAGCCCCCCATCCGCAGCCCATTGGATGGGTGGGACAGCCTCGGGCTTCACCCCTGGCCCTTGGGTGGCTGGGAGGGGGACCCCTTGATTGAAGGGGTCCCCACTCCCCCAGGGTACCCCGGCCAGGGGTGACTAGTTGGATATTTGATGCCACGGCCGCAGGGCACTGTATAAAAGTGACCCCCGGCTGTGGCATTATCTGTCCAGCTAGTGGAGCCCGGTGCTGGTTTTAAAAATACGGGGGACCCCTACGCTTTTTGTCCCCCGTATTTTGGAACCAGGACCAGGCGCAGAGCCCGATGCTGGTTGCTTAAATATGGGGGAACCCCTGTCCATTTTTTTCCCATATTTCTGCAACCAGGATCGGCTCAAAGAGCCCGAGGCTGGTTATGCTTAGGAGGGGGGACCCCACGCAATTTTTTTTAAACATTTAAACTTTTTTTTTTTTTTAAACAAAGTGCACAATGAAGCCCAGCACGGATCTCTCAGATCCAGCCGAGATTCATTGTATTAAAGTCGGCAGTGTTTTACAAGTCACTCACGTAAAACACTGCCTAAAAAAACGAATGACATCGACATCGGAAAACCCGAAAATGCAGAATACGGCAGCTTAGTAAATTAGTCGTAATAAATTCAAAAAGTTGCAGTTTTACACTTTCGATGTAATTCGTGATTATTCTCCCACCAAATCGGGAGAATTACGAATGTTAGTAAATATACCCCATTGTTTCCTAAATAGCTTCAGTTGTACAGTATATTAATCAGTCATGATGGTAAGAGGACATCTGGACTGTTGCTTTTTTGTCTTTTATAGGTTGAAGTGCAGCCTATTTCTCTCTGCAAAGCCTCTGAGGTGCCAGATTGCAATATGCAACTGTCAGGTGCAGTTTTTTGTGAAAATACAATAATACATATCTACAGTAGATATGTATTTTCATACAATACTGCCTCTGACAGTTGCATATTGCAATCTGCCACCTCAGAGGCTTTGCAGAAAAAAATAGCCTGTGGCTTTATTTCAGAGCAGAGAAGTTCCCCCCAAATAGTTTGATGCAGAGCAATGACTACTAAATATGCGTATATTCACCCAGTGTTGTGGGCGTGGCAGTGAAAACGAGTGTGTCTACAGAGTCTATGTTCAGGTGGAGAAACTGCACGGATGGTGGTATGTTCTGAATCACTGGTGGTGTTACTGCATGCAGAGGCATAGAAAGTGGGCGTCTAAGTGCTGCCACTTTTAGGCACATAAAGGGAAGAGCGATCACATCAGCATCCACCTAAGTCAGGCCCCTAGTTTCATACCCATCACCATTATTAGTGCGCCCTTGCACCAGTCCTGTATTAGTTGCAAAAGATTCATCTGCCAGCTCTCACTGAATTAGTCTATGTGAGTACACCCTTTCAAAGCCAGTTCCATGTGGAGACGCGTTTGCTTTATGAACGACTCTACATAGCCCTTGGTTGCTCACACTGGCTTCAGGAGCTTCCACAGAGTGCAAAAATGTAAGATAGACTTTGCAAAAAGACTAGCATTCAATTCTGCATTAGCCCCTAAATGTGCATTCTTCATCATTTATTTCATTCAAATAATCTTGAGTTGCAAAACAAAATCTTAATTTCTGCACATGGGTGCAAAGGTAGATGAACTTAGCACTTAGGGGCTGATGCAGAGGTGACCACAATTTATAGATAGAAAAAAACAGTAATTTTGCATATATGTAAAGCTGCAACTATCAGAAGATATGCGCAGGTAGCTAGCGGTAGCTTTTGTGCCCGGTACAGGTCATATGCACTTACAAACATGTTTGTAGCCATTTGTTTTGTTTGTAAAATACTAATTTTGCTATTAGGCTTCAATAAAACTAAAGACACTTCTCTAATACAACAGGAACGGCTACCCATCTTGTGTACAAAGTTTTATTTTTCTTGAAAGAAAGCATGCAAAAGCATAATACAATGGGGAGTATTCAATTACACGCAATCATTGATTGTGGGTAATTGTATTGCTGGGGGCTATTCAGTTAGCCCCGATAAGCCAGCGCAAAAGTGGTTTATCTGGTATTTTATTTAATCTGCCTCAGGCAGTTGAAGCAAAATCCCTGAAAACAGACCCATTTACATCCGAACACGAGGCTGTTTCTACCGAAAAACACACAGTTTTCACTGAACCTGTGTGTTTTCGGGTGAAAATAATTTTTTTGGGGGGTGACCTAATTGGATACGCCGAAAAAAAAAACACGAAGAAACATTGCGAAAAACTTAATTTTTTTTGCTAACAATGCTTCTTCACGGGTAATTGAATACCCATTTGTATATGCCAGAGCAAACGAAGAAAGCACCAATCAGCATCAGTGGTATTTACTCAGACTGCCATTCACAAGTGGTTCACTAGTCCTGGTGACTGTACCCATCATCTACTATGTGCACCTGCCCCTGGTCACTTACATATTATATGGCTTTTTTATGTACTGTTTATGTGTATTTGACTTCTTGTACCAGCGTACAAGTATTTGCAATAACGCAAACCAGCTCTTACTGTACTCTGCCTATGTGCCAGTATCATGCAAATCAGGCATTTTATTAATACACATGAACAATTCACACCAAACAGTACAAGTACAAACAAAAGATATATATATTTTTTTAACTTGCAGTTCTGTTAAAACTGCGTGGATCGCAGGGCTTATTAATCCTTATAGAATCCAATTCACCTGAGAATCCGACGCCAGGAGGATGATGTTCAGCCTCGGAGTGGGATCCGAGTCTGGTGGGAACACCCGAGTCAAGGATCCCCAGTGTTCGGAACAGGTCAGATTCCGCAGAATCATCTCTAACTAAAATAGCCTTCTTTTAAATTAACTCAGTAGCAGTGATTCCCCTTGGTGGAGTATTAGAATGCAGACTGCTAGTAATTGTATTTAGATTTGCTGTGCAACTGTCTGAAAGCTATTGTATGTTATTTATCAGTTATTTTATTCTAAAAGATGCTGACTGCATTATCTTTCAGTAGGATTATTGGGTCATTACATAACAAGTGGACCAGGGGCCCCAACTTGACCATCTCCAATTTTGATTACATTTTGCAGGAAGGTTGGTATATATGTAGAACTAGCTTTGGTAAAGTTTCAGTTCACAGTATGCAATAGTAGTGGAGTTGTGGCCCTGCTAGTGGAGGTAGATGAAAAGGTCACTGACTCCGCTGTGCACAATCAGCAATGTTCAAGTAATTGGCCCGACACACTGCGGGATCCGCCGCCGGGCTGCCCGACGGCGGATACGACCGACGGGTGACCTGGCGGCGGGCAGTGACGGGGGGAGTGAAGTTTCTTCACTCCCCCCGTCACCCGGCTTCATAGCAGTGCATGCTAATATGGCCGAGATTGTCCATATTGGCCTGCATGCACAAGCGACGGGGCACCAGCGATGAACGAGCACGGGGCCGCGCATCATTCATCGTTGCTGCCTCCACACTGAAAGATATGAATGGTATCCCGTTCATTAATGAACAAGATCATTCATATCTTTCACTCATATCGCCCAGTGTGTAGGGCCTATAAGTGTTGTGGCAGATTTATGAGAGAAAAAGTTGTGAAAGTGCACATGCTTATACAACTTATGATGCTGATTTAAAAAATCGCTACTTCAAGACTTACATAAAAAGTAATTTTTTGACAGTATGAGGCCAAAGTAGGCCAAAAAAATCTGTTCTGTTTGGAATTCAACTGCCAATATCTCCAAAGGAAAACATTATTTTAGTATAACATTAGTATAGCTAACTATCCAAGTGGACACCATCATAATCATAAAATAACATTTTAACGTTACTTAATTCCTGTGATAATGTATGTCATCCAAGATTGCTTTCACAAATCGTGTGTTAAATTTTCCGCCATCTTCGAAGTCCAATTGCAAAAAAGAAGCATAACCGATTTTCTTGAAACAACATTCATTAAAAAGAGCAGACTTTAAACTACAACAGGGGTGGGGAACCTCCGGCCCACGAAGCCGTTTGGTCTGGCCCACCAGCTTGTGTCAGTGAGACACACTGCCGCTCACTCCGGCGCGCACACACAGTACCTCTAAGGGGCAGAACTACTGGGGAGCAGGGTAATTTTTTAAGTTGAGAATTTTTGTATGGCCCCTGAAGGATTTTATAAATATCCAAATGGCCCTCGGTAGAAAAAAGCTTCCCCACCCCTGAACTACAACATATGTTTATTATTTATTATAGGCGTTTTGCCTCAGAAGGGAGAAAACAGGCTTAAAAATTAGGTCACTTTCTGCTTACAGAGTACTTAATCTTATGGACAACTTTTTTCTAAGCCTTGAGGCAGCCATTTTTGAAATCAGTATGAAAAGTTGTATAAGCATTTGTACTTTCACAATTTTTGCTCCCATAGATCTGCCACAGCAACTGCTTGATCATTGCTGATTGTGTACCGCGGAGACGGTGACAGTTTCATCTACCTCCACTAACAGGGCCACAACTCCCCTACTATTGCATAATGTGAACTGAAACTTTATCAAAGTTAGTCCTACATACATACCAACCTTCATGCAAAATGTAATCAAAATCGGAGATGGTAAAGTGGGGACAATTTTAAAAATTGGTCCTTTTGACACGGAATACCCCTGCTGACAGAAAGTCATCGGTGTTCAAGAAACAGCCTTCACCCCAATCACAGGTATATAATAAATATAGGTTCCTAATATTTTACATATATGAGTTTTGCTAAATAGCTTTTTGGTAAAAGGCAATGTGTATATTATAATACCATATTTACAGTAAGTGGCCTTTAACTTTCAAAAGACATAGCATAGTCAATAATTTGATAAATAAGTAGAAACACAAATTTTTATATCTTAAAAAATATACACTAAATGGATATACATTTTAGCCTTCAAAGACATGACAGTAATGCCAAACAACCCGTAACTCTTTCACGGCCATTACAAATATGCCTACTTTTGCCAAGTTAGAAATCTGGACCCGTCTGGCTTCAAAGCATGATCAAAGTTACGTCTGACTTCAGAGCATGATCTGTTTCCCTGGCACTTTTATCCCTGTGATGTATGCTGCTTCTCATTTTGTCAGGCCCTGTGATCTCTTAAAAAAAAAAAAAGACCGGTTTCATATTTAGCTATATACTTCCCTGCATTTTACTCAAAAGCCAGAATTGAGATGTAGAGCGAGCCACTGCCACCATCTGCCACAGCACTCTGGCTTTTTACAATGGATGTTTTATTGTCTGTCAACTTATGAAATGAAAGAATGAATTTTGAATGGAGTCAGATAAAGACATTTTTATTGGTCTGCAATCTGATGGATTGTTTGCTTACCTGTCTAATCATATATCAAAAGACAAAGAGAAAAAATACAGAAAAATTTGGAATGCAAGACAAAATAAAATAATGAATGAAAAACCACACCCAGCAGTTACGTAAATTTTTGGTAGGGTCCTCAGCTGTTGAAAATTTATTAACAGCTCAAGTTACTCAGTTCCCCCTGTGAGTTACCGTGTGGATTGAGATTAGCATTGGCCACAGATTGTGTTTAATTACTGTTTATACAGTTACACTGCACAGTTATGTTTGACTAAACGCCCGCATGGAAATCAATATACTAGTATTTTGGATAGTGGCCACCTGTTCCCCACTGGGTTGCAGAATCTAAAAAATGAGTTTGATGTTTAGCTTATATGCCTGAGCTCATTTCTCCAAGCCCTTGAAAGGCTTTCCAGATCTTATGTTAAATGGATGGAGGGCCGAAGAAGTGGCCCCCACTGGGAGTGGAGAAAACTGCACCTATTATCAGAGTGAAGTCATTTAGGATTATCCAGCAGCTCTGACCCCTCCTCCTCCTTGCCAGCGGTAAAGCTGACTGTAATCCGGCCACTCAAGCACTTCTTTCTTTACATGGTACATGGAGGTGAGATGGCTGTGTAATATCAATAGCTTGCCCTGCGTGCTGGCTCCAATTAAAGCACTAGGTGAATGAATGAATACACTGTGCCCCCTTTTGGCTGGGCTGTGATGACACGAAGGTGAGAGGTTTGAATGAGGAATGCATTTTATCCCAAGCCAAGTAATGAAATGTTAACCTCTTTATCACCAAGACTCAAGTCCCATGTACATACTGTACACCACAAATGGATAGAGCATAGTTATTTAGTTATTAACAATTATTTCTGTAGTGCACACATATTCTGCAGCGCTGTACAGAGAATATTTAGTCATTCACATCAGACCCTGACCTGTTGGAGCTTATATTCCCTATCACATACAGTATACTAACACATAAATACTATGGTTCATTTTTTTTTTCCAGAAAACTTAGCTGTCAGTTTTTGGATTGTGAGAGCAAAACGGATCACACAGATAAAACCAAGGCAAACATGATGAGAACATACAAATTCCATACAGTTAGGGCCTGGTGTTCATTCCTACATATTCGCATTGTACTGCTGATTTATTTTTAAACAATGTGTGAAATTTACACAAAACAAGGATGTTCTCATGTCTGGGAGTTACCATGTTAAGAATGTAAATTTGATGGGCAGTACGGATGGTGTAATGGTTAGCATTACTGCCTCACAGCACTGAGGTCATGGGTTTGATTCCCATCATGGCCCTAACTGTGTGGAGTTTGTATATTCTACCCTTGCTTGCATGGGTTTCCTCTGGGCACTCCAGTTTCCTCCCACAATACAAAAATATACTGATAGATTAATTGGCTATCAACAAAAATGAACCGTAGTGTTCAAGTGTGTCCATGTACATGGTCAGACTAGATGGGCCAAGTGGTTCTTATCTGCTATTTGTTTTGTTCATATGCTTGTAATTCCAACCATTAGGACACAGAGGCATGTGAGTTAACTGCTGTGCTCTTTTATTCCATTACCAACTCCAGGCACACTGCACACTGGACCACCCACTTCCAAGCATTCCCTCTGGTCCTAGGGACCATCACTGAAGATTCAGGCTTACACATATTAGTAAGGAAGTAACTACAAACATTAAGCATTCTAATGCAATAACATCACACTGTCTAGTAAGCTTTGACGTTCTTCGTCGTAATTTGGACTCTGAAGAGCACTGTTGTGTTGTTGAATACTTGTAAGGCTTCTGTATTTTTTTAAATGGAAAACAGGACAGGACAAGTGGTCTGTATAGAAAACACATTTATACTTACATGGGAGCACAGTGCTTTCATTCACATAGTGCTTTAATTGAAGCTAGCACACCGGGCAAACTACTGATCTTACACAGCCCTCTCACATCTGAAAAAAGATTTTATTGATAAATATACAATACTGTGCAAACGTTTTAGGTAGGTGTGGAAAAAATGCTGCAGAGTAAGAATGCTTTCAAAATTAGAAGTTTTAATAGCTTATCAATTAACAAAATGCAAAGTGAATGAACAGAAGAGAAATCTAAATCAAATCAATATTTGGTGTGATCATCCTTTGCCTTCAAAACAGCATCAATTCTTCTCGGTACACATGCACAAAGTCAGGAATTTTGAGGGAATATAGTCAGGTGTATGATTAACCAATCATACCAAACAGATGATAATGATCATCATTTTCATATGTAAGTTGAAACACATTAACTGAAACATTTAGGAGGCTTAAAACTGGGAGAGGAATAGCCAAACTCTGCTACTGGAAGACATTTCATGTCACAAATCATGCACCATGGCAAGAGTGAGCACAGCAACAAGACACTATGGGGTATATTCAATTGAAGTCGGATCCATTCTGACATTCGTCAGAATGGATCCGACCTGGGCTATTCAATGACATCTCAATTCGACTTTAAAAAAAAGTTGAATTGAGATGCGGGAGGGGAGACGGGGAGAGCCGCTGGCAGATGGTGGAGAGCAGCGCTACATAGCGCTGCTCTCCCCCGTCTGCCCGCGGCTCCCCCCACCCCCCCCCGTTTCTCTGCCTCTCCCCGTCCCTCCTCTCCCAGTCCCTGCATCACAGCCGCCGCTCACGGAAGCGTCCACCCGGCTCCAGCAAGCGAGATCTCGCTTGCTGGAGCCAGGTGGATGCTGCTGTGAGCGGCGGCTGTGACATCCTCCAGCGCTGCTCACACCGTCCCCACCTTGGCTCTCCCCGTCTCCGGGGCTGCTCTCCCCATCTCATTTCGACTTTTTTAAAGTCGAAATGAAATGGTGGAAAAGGGGGCCACCCCGTTTTTGACACAAGCACGTGGATCGGCAGCTATTCCGCCGATCCACGTGCTTTTCGACAAGTCAAATTCCTTGACTTGTCGAATAATTTGGCATAAGATTGAATAGGTCGGAACCCCTTCCGACCTAAAAAAGTTGAAAACTGCCGTCTTTTCAACAGACGACAGCTTTCGACTTCAATTGAATATACCCCAAAGTAGTTATACTGCATCAGCAAGGTCTTTCCGAAGCAAAGATTTCAAAGCAGACTGGTGTTTCAAGATGTGCTCTTCAAGCTCTCTTGAAGAAACACAAAGAAATGGGCAACGCTGTTAAAGCTCTTTTGAAAAAGCGCAAAGAAATGGGCAACTCCGTAGATGTAGTGGTCGGCCAAGGAAAGACACATCATGCTTATGTCCCTTTCAAATCGGTAGCTGTCCTGCACTGCCATTAGCTCAACTGCAGAAACCAGTGGGACCCAGGTACACCCATCTACTGTTCAGGTAGAAGTGGTCTTCATGGAAGAATAGCGGCCAAAAAGCCATACCTTCAAAGTGGAAATGAGGCCAAGCGATTCAATGATGTACGAAAACATAGGAACTGGGGTACAGAAAAATGGCAGCAGGTGCTCTAGACTGATGAGTCAAAATTTTTAATATTTGGTTATAACAGAAGGTAGTATGTCCACCAAAGGGCTGGAGAGCGGTACAATAATGAGTGTCTGCCAGTGAAGCATTGTGGAGGGTTCTTGCAAGTTTGGGGCTGCATTTCAGCAAATGGAGTTGGGGATTCGGTCAAGATTAATGGTATCCTAAATGCTGAGAAATACAGGCAGGTACTTATCCATCACGCAATACCATCAGGGAGGTATCTGGTTAGCTCCAAATTTATTCTGAAGCAGGAGAACCACCCCAAACATACAGCCATGTCATTAAATACTATCTTTAACATAAGGAGGACCAAGGAGTCCTAGAGGTAATGACATGGCCTCCACAGAGCCCTGATCTCAACATCATTGAGTCTCTCTGGGATTACATTAAGAGACAGAAGGATTTGAGCAAGCCTCAACCTCCAAGCTGTGTTCCTTCGAAACCTGTGTGCCAGTGTACCTAGAAGGATTGAGGTTGTTCTAAAGGCAAAGGGTGGTCACACCAAATATTGATTTGATTTAGATTTATCTTCTATTCATTCACTTTTGCATTTTTGAAAGCATTCTTACTTTGCAGCATTTTTTCCACACCTGCCTAAAACATTTGCACAGTACTGTAAATAATGACAAATTAATCAAATAGTTAATATTTTACTGCTGCTCCATTCATTTAGATAAATTAAAACGGATAAGCAATATACTATATATTATTTTATTAATATTTTTAAGTCATTTTAATAATGAAAAAATGCTTTATTCACAAAATAATTAGTTTTGTGCAGTATCTGGCGATAACAGTAAAGGAGTTATCACCAGCAACAGCGGCAGCTTTAATCTAATACTGTAAAAAACAAGCATGGGCAGTAAACTGTCCTCCGGGTACTGTCCACTCCCAGTATAAGCAGGCCCGGCAACGAGGGGTGGGGGGTCGGGGAGGTTCAAAGGGGACGCTTGTATCTGGCCCGAGATACTTGTGCTTATAGTCTGGTTGTGTGTATATGAGTGCATATACTGTATGCCTGATATAAGCCTTGTGTATAAACTACAGGTGCAGAGCTGGATGTATGTGGCTCAGCATGTGGGCATAAGTATGTTTTTTTTTGGGGGGGGGGGTAGTGTCAGCAGCTTTATTCAGCATAATTTCTATTCAACATTCACCCAAGTCAACATCAGACCCACGATTCTCTCTATGAGTGATCCATAGAAGAACAGCTAGTTAGTCTTTTTATATAGTAACATGTTTTGATGTTTTACTGAATATGTGTATGTAGAGATGAGCGGGTTCGAATGTAACGCCAGAATTAACACCAGTTCGGTTTTATCCGGATGTTTCTTATTGGCTATCCAAAACACGTGACGTCCGTGAGCCAATAATATGCCGTTTTGAGAACCGAGTAAATCCGAGTAAAACAGAGTAAAACCGAACCCGCTCAATTCTATGTGTGTGTATGTATGTACAGTAAAAACAAATCATACAGAGTTACAGAAACTATTTTCCCTCTTATTTAGCAAATATTCTTGTAAACAACTGGGACACAAGCTGAAAAGTACATAATCACTAAAGATGTGCGGCGGGCACTTTTCGTGTTTTGGATCTGGATCCTCGCTCGTGTTTTGGTTCTGGATTGGTTTTGCCAAAACCACCCTTTCGGGTTTTGATTTTGGTATTGGATCTGGATGATTTAAAAAAAAAAAAAAAACAGCTAAAATCACAGAATTTTGGGGTAATTTTGATCCTACGGTATTATTAACCTCAATAACATTCATCCATTCATTTCCAGTCTATTCTAAACACCTCACACCTCACAATACTGTTTTTAGGCCAAAAGGTTGCACCGAGGTCGCTGAATGGCTAAGCTAAGCGACCCAAGTGGACGGCACAAACATCTGGCCCATTTAGGAGTGGCACTGCAGTGTCAGACAGGATGGCCCTTTTAAAAACTAGGCCCCAAACAGCACATAATGCAAAGAAGAAAAAGAGGTGCAAGATGGAATTGTCCTTGGGCCCACCCACCCACCCACCCTTATGTTGTATAAACAGGACATGCACACTTTAACAAACCCATCATTTCGTCGACAGGGTCTGCAACATGACTGTGGCAGAAATGACTGGTTTGTTTGGGCCCCCACAAAAAAAACCAATTAATCTCTCCTTGCACAAACTGGCTTTACAGAGGCAAGAATTCATCCTCATCCTCATCCTCCGATTCCTCACCCCTTTCAGTGTGAACATCCTCCTCCTCACAGAGTATTAATTCGTCCCCACTGGAATCCACCATCACAGGTCCCTGTGTACTTTCTGGAGGCAATTGCTGGTAAAGGTCTTCCTGGAGGAAATTATAATTAATTTTAATGAACATCATCTTCTCCACATTTTGTGGAGGTAACCTCTTACGCCGATCGGTGACAAGGTTACCAGCTGCACTAAACACTCTTTTGGAGTACACAGTGGAGGGGGGGCAACTTAGGTAAAATAAAACCAGTTTGTGCAAGGGCCTCCAAATTGCCTCTTTTATCTGCCAGTATACATACGGACGGTCTGACATACCTACTTGGATGCTGTCACCCATATAATCCTCCACAATTCTTTCAATGGTGACAGCATCATATGCAGTGACAGTAGACATGTTATTATTATTATTATTCTTTATTTATATGGCGCCACAAGGGTTCCGCAGCGCCTAATTACAGAGTACATATGCACATAATCAAAAAAGGAAAACAGTGACTTACAGTTGAAGACAATTTAGGACAAGTACAGGGTAACTAAGCATAACTACACCAGTAAATGACAGAGATAAGTTCCAGGTGGCCAAAAAACTGCGTGATTTGAGCAGTTGAGGATTATTAAAGTAAGAAAAGGATAAGCACATGAGGGAAGAGATCCCTACTCGTGAGAGCTTACATTCTAAGGGGAGCGGTAGACAGACAGGGGTGACACAGATGGGGTACATAGAGAGCGTGGAACAGAGGGTTAGGATGAGATTTGGCTGTGTTTGGTAAAGAAATGGGTCTTAAGAGCTTGTTTGAAGTTTTGTAAAGAGGTGGAGAGTCTGAGGGGGAGAGGTAAAGAATTCCAGAGGAAGGGAGCAGCACGTGAAAAATCTTGGAGATAGGAGTGGGAGGAAGTAATCAGAAGACAGGAGAGTCGGCGTGCATTAGCAGAGCGAAGAGGGCGGGTGGGAGAGTAAAGGGAGATAAGGTCAGAGATGTAGATGGGAGAGGAGTGGGTGAGTGCTTTGTAAGTGAGTGTGAGAAGTTTGAATTGGATTCTGAAAGGGAAGGGAAGCCAGTGAAGGGCTTGTAGGAGAGGAGAGGTGGACGTAGTGCGTTTGGTGAGGAAGATAAGCCGGGCAGCAGCATTGAGGATAGATTGGAGTGAAGAGAGGTAGTTGTCAGGGAGGCCAGTTAGGAGGAGATTACAGTAGTCCAGTCTGGAAATAATCAGTGAGTGAATAATGACCTTAGTGGCATCCTGGGTGAGAAAAGGTCTGATCCTGGAAATGTTTTTGAGATGAAAATGACAGGTTTGTGAGAGGTGCTGAATGTGTGGTTTGAAGGAGAGGGAGGAGTCAAGGATTACACCAAGACAGCGTACTTGGGGGCAAGAGGAGATAGTCGTGCCAGCAATGGATAATGAGATTGTGGGAGGTGAGGTTGCGTGGGAGGGTGGGAAGATGATCAGCTCAGTCTTAGACATGTTGAGTTTAAGAAAGCGCTGGGACATCCAGGAAGAGATAGCAGAAAGACAGTTAGAGGTACGAGTGAGGAGAGCCATGGAGAGATCAGGGGAGGAGAGGTAGATTTGAGTGTCATCAGCATAGAGGTGATACTGGAAGTTAAAAGAACGAATGAGTTCACCTAAAGAGGACGTATAGAGAGAGAAAAGGAGAGGACCAAGAACAGAACCTTGGGGGACACCAACAGTTAGTGGAAGTGGGGGCGAGGTAGCATCATGAGAGGAGACAGAGAAGGAACGATCAGAGAGGTAGGAGGACAGCCAGGTGAGGGCAGTATCGCGTAGACCAAGAGAGTGAAGGATTTGCAGAAGGAGAGGGTGTTCCACAGTGTCAAAAGCAGCAGAGAGGTCAAGAAGAATAAGCAGAGAGTAGTGGCCCTTAGATTTGGCTGCATGGAGGTCATTGCAGACTTTTGTGAGGGCAGTTTCAGTGGAGTGGAGAGAGCGGAAACCAGACTGGAATGGGTCAAGCAGTGAGTGAGAGGAAAGAAAGGCAGTGAGGCGATTATAGACAATACGCTCAAGAAGTTTGGAGGCAAAGGGGAGGAGAGAGATGGGTCGATAGTTGGAGAGAGTGTTAGGATCAAGGGTAGGTTTTTTAAGAATAGGGGAAACAAGAGCATGCTTGAAGGCAGAGGGGACAGTGCCTGATGAGAGGGAGAGATTGAGAAGGTGTGCAAGATGGGAACAGGCAGAAGGAGAGAGGTAGCGGAGGAGGTGGGAGGGGATAGGGTCGAGTGGGGAGGTTGTCGGGGGGGGGGGGAATGTATGAGGGCCATGACTTCCTCACCAGATACATGGGAGAAAGATGTCAGAGTTGGTAAGAGGGAAGGGGAGGGGTGGCAAAGGATGGGTGGTGGCTGGTTGCTGGTCTGGTGGGATGTGATGTCCTGACGTATGGAGTCAATCTTGGATGTGAAATAAGTGGCAAAGTCAAGAGCAGACAATGAGGAAGGGAGAGGAGGTGGTGGTGGGCAGAGGAGGGAGTTAACAGTGGCAAAGAGGCGCCGGGGGTTGGAAGACTGGGTAGAGATGAGGATTTTGAAGTATGATTGTTTAGCGAGGGAAAGGGCAGCACTGAAGGATGAGAGCATGAATTTGAAATAGAGGAAGTCTGCTTTAGAGCGTGATTTCCTCCACTGTCGCTCGGCAGTACGTGAGCATTTTATTACATGTCAGTAATCGTTGGCAGCTCCTTCAGTCTGGACCAGATGTCAGTACTTGCTCCTGACTGCCCTGCATCACTGCCAGCGGGTGGGCTCGGAAATTGTATCCTTTTCCTCACAGCCCCAGTTGCGGGATAAAATGGAGGAGGAGCTGTTGACAGGTCACGTTCCACTTGAGTTGACAGTTGTCTCACCAGCAGGTCTTTGAGTCTCTGCAGACTTGTGTCTGCTGGAAAGCGAGATACAACATAGGCTTTAAACCTAGGATCGAGCACAGTGGCCAAAATGTAGTGCTCTGATTTCAACAGACTGACCACCCGTGAATCCTGGCAAAGTGGATGAAGGGCTCCATCCACAAGTCCCGCATACTTAGCGGAATCGCTCCGTCTTAGTTCCTCCTCCAATTTATCCAGCTGCTTCTGCAAAAGCCTGATGTGGGGAATGATCTGACTCAAGCTGCCAGTGTCTGAACTGACTTCACGTGTGGCAAGTTCGAAGGGTTGCACAACACGGAAATCATTCTCCACTGCGCTTGAGTCAGGTGCATTCCCCCTCCTTTGCCTATATCGTAGGTGGATGTAAAGGCTTGAAAGGCCTTTTGCTGCTCCTCCATCCTCTGAAGCATATAGTGTTGAATTCCACCTCATTACCACCTTTTGCTTCAGGTGATGGCAGGGCAGGTTCAGGAGTATTTGCTGGCTCTCCAGTCTTCGGCATGCAGTGGCTGAATGCCGAAAGTGGCCACAATGTTTTGAGCCACCAAATTTTCGGGCCAACGGCAACATCTCCTGCACGCCCCTGTAATTTGTCTAAAAATTCTGCACCAGCAAATAAATTGTATGTGCAAAACATGGGACGTGCTGGAATTTGCCCAGATGTAATGCACGCACAATATTGGTGGCATTGTCCGATATCACAAATCCTCAGGAGAGTCTAAATGGGGTAAGCCATTGTGCGATGATGTCCCTCAGTTTCCGTAAGAGGTTGTCAGCGGTGTGCCTCTTATTGAAACCAGTGATACACAGCATAGCCTGCCTAGGAACAAGCTGGCGTTTGTGAAATGCTGCTAATAGTGCCGCTGCTGCTTTTGTTGCGGGAGGCAATACATCTACCCAGTGGGCTGTCACAGTCATGTAATCCTTAGTTTGCCTTGCTCCACTTGTCCACATGTCCGTGGTTAAGTGGGCAGTGGGTTCAACCGCATTTTTTCAGGACACTGAGGACACTTTTCTTAATGTCCCTGTACAGTCTGGGAATCGCTTGTTCAGTGATGTTGAATCTAGACGGGATTAGACTTCCCCTTTGGGATGACGATCGACTCCCAGCAGCAACAACAGCAGCGGCAGAAACAGCAGCAGTAGGCTCAAGGTTCCTCTGGAGCAATCCCGGTTAGGAGAGGACTTGTCAGTCATGCCAGTGACATAGCCTGCAGGATTACTGACATTCCTGACATTGAGGAAATTGACGTTGAGGGAGTTGGTGGTGTGGCTTGCAGGAGCTTGAGTACAAGAGGAAGAAGGGATTTAGGTGTCAGTGGACTGCTTACACTCTTACCCAAAGTTTCTGAACTTGACAATGACTTCTGATGAATGCACTGCAGGTGACGAATAAGTGAGGATGTTCCTAGGTTGTTAACGTCCGATTGGCAAAGGCAACACACAGCTTAACACCTGTTATCCGGATTTGTGGAGAAATAATTCCACACCAAAGAGGTGGCTTTTTTGGTATTTTGCCCAGGCATCACAATGGGCTTATTCATCCCACGGACAACAACTATCTCCCCCGTTGCCTGATTTAAACAAACCACATCAATATCAGAATCCTCCTCGTCAACTTCCTCCTCAGCGCCAGCAACACCCATATCCTCATCCTGATGTATTTCAACAGTGACGTCTTCAATTTGAATATCAGAAACTGGACTGTGGGTGCTCCTTCCAGCACTTGCAGAGGACGTGCAAATGGTGGAAGGAGCCACCTCTTCCCGTCCAGTGTTGGGAAGGTCAGGCATTGCAATTGCCAACACATTTGGACTCTCCTTGGGGATTTGTGATACATCTTAGAATGCACAGTAGTGTTTACTCTAGAATCCGGGCCGCGCAGGGCGCCGGTTCTAGAGGGGCACTAGGGCGCACCGAAAAAGGGGGCGTGGCCATGAAAAATAGGGGTGTGGTCAATGCGGGTAATAAAAGGGGGCATGGGCGGCCGTTGGCGTCACTGTTGGGGGCTTGCCCAGCACCTACGGAGGTGCTGGGCTTCCCCCAAGCACTTTCTCAGCGTGAATGGACTCTGCGCGCATGCGTGTGGCATCTTTACACACTGTGAGGGCAGGAAGCAGGCGGCAGTTTTAGCAGGGCACCGCAGATAGGGCAGAGCGGGTTTTGCCCTTAAAAAATTAGGCAGGGGAGCGGCGCCCTACTAAAACTGCCTAGTGTGAACACTACACAGTTCTTTGCTGTGCTTTTGCCAGCTTAACTCTTTTAATTTTTCTAGCGGGAGGATGAGGGCTTCCATCGTCATGTGAAGCTGAACCACTAGTCATGAACATAGGCCAGGGCCTTAGCCATTCCTTGCCACTCTGTGTCGTAAATGGCATATTGGCAAGTTTACGTTTCTCCTCAGACCATTTAAATTTATTTTTGGGGGGCATTTTACTGAACTTTGGCTTTTTGGATTTTACATGCCCTCTACTATGACATTGGGCATCGGCCTTGGCAGACGACGTTGATGGCATTTCATCATCTATGTCATGACTAGTGGCGGCAGCTTCAGCACTAGGTGGAAGTGGATCTTGATCTTTTCCTATTTTATCCTCCAAACTTTTGTTCTCCATTATTTTTCTGGAGTTATGTAACACAATATGCGGCACAGGAGAGCGTACCCCTACACCAAACAGGGCAAACCCTATAAAAATTATTTGGATTAAATATTAATAACCCCTTTATTTGGAGTAAATAATATACAGCACAGGACAGCACCACTGGACTTACACGGCAGTACCCCTGAACTTATACGGCAGTACCCCTGGACTTATACGGCAGTACCACTAGACTTATACGGTAGTACCCCTTAACTTATATGTCTGCACCACTGGACTGGACTCATACGGCAGTACCCCTGGACTTATACGGCAGTGCCCCTGGACTTATACGGCAGTACCCCTGGACTTATATGGCTGCACCACTGGACTGGACTTATACGGTAGTACCCTTGGACTAATATGGCAGTACCCCATGACTTATATGGCAGTGCCCCTCAACTTATACGACAGTACCACTGGACTTATACGGCAGTACCCCATGACTAATATGACAGTACCGCTGAATTTATATGGCTGCACCACTGGACTGGACTTATACGGCAGTACACCTGGATTTATATGGCAGTACCCCTGGACTTATATGGCAGCACCACTGGACTTATGACAGCACAGGACACCACCACTGGACTTATGGCAGAACAGGACTCCACCACTGGACTTATACAGCAGCAGCACTGGACTTATGGCAGCACAGGACACCACCACTGGACTTAGGGCAACACAGGACACCACCACTGGAATGATGCAGCACAACACAGCACCACTGCACTGGACTGGACTTATACAGCAGCACTGGACTTATGGCAGCACAGGACACCACCACTGTGACTTGACTGATGCAGCACAAGACACCACCACTGGACTGATGCAGCACAAGACAGCACTGGAATCATAGCCAGATTAATAGGGGATGCAGGGCATACTGTATCCCGGGCCCCCCTTTGTCAGGGCGCTCCCCGGCCAGAGCACACTGACATCAATAGCTTTTCCTCTTATGCAACAGAAAAACCAGGCAGCCAGAATGAGAGCAGGACAGTATACAGTGCAGACAGAGACACAGGAGTATCAGGTTTCATGAGATATCGACCAGAGTAGAGATAGGAGGGTGGAGAGAGCTGTAAGTGACACAGTGATCCCAGCTTCTCTTCCTCCCTGCCTGGGAGTCTGGGTCCTGTGTAACCTGGACCCAGAGGCACACACACAAAGTCCTCCTGTGTCCTGTCCCAGTGTGCAAGTTAGCTCAGAGGATACTGCTATTCTTTCATGTGACAAGATAAATTATAGATTTTCTATGTGCATTTTAAGGTTAAGTTGCCTTCATTGTACTACAATTAGGTGGAGCTATAAACAGTACCCAGGCATTATTAAACTATTAGTTTAAATCTAATATACACCATTGGTTTACATTTAATATAAACAATCCATACAGCCCAACATGACCCATTCCAGGAGGGACAAAATGCTCTCTACCTGGTCTTCCCTCTTAAATTACAGTATGATTGCAATCACCTGTGTTGAAACACTTTCTTATCAATTAAGTAGTTCAACACAGGTGACACCAGTCATATATACACAATCTAATATACACCCCTACTCCACCAGGGCCCCCCTGTGTTTCATGCCCAGGGCACCCCCAAGGCTTAATCCGGCCCTGACTAGAATGACACATAAGAGCAGGTCGCCACCCCACGCACAACACCACTTTCCCGCACAGACACTGAGGAGACACATCCTCTCGCTTTACTCTCCAGGACTGAAGTGAAAATGGCAGCAACGCGCAGCTCCTTATATGGAATCCAAAACCCGCGAGAATCTGAAGCGATCCCGCTCATCCCTAATAATCACCTGAACTAAAGTGTAGATCTTTTACTCAAGTTGTTACTGTGTTCTAACCCTCTCAGAGGATATTTGGGTAATTTCAGTTGACCATGACTTGTCTGTAGGTAGTAGAGAAAATAATAGTAGACACGGACACATTGTGGCTCAGCCGGCTTCTCAAGCCTCATTTCAGAAGGTAGAGTTTCATGTTTTGCCAGCTGACTGAACATGACACTGCTCCAACCAGTTCCATAGCAGAAGAGAAGTGTATGAGGAATCCTCACGATGCAAACAGCAGTGGTTCTCCGGGAACTGACAATAGAGCAAGAGCTTTTAAAACCAGAAGCGTTCATGCTCGGACGACTGTCTATGCTTTCCCATTGGGTGCTTTGCTTAGTATGAAATTACTATTCACTCTCTGTAAGAGAACTTCCTCTGCTTGGGTCAGTGGAGAAGTACGGAAGGAAAGATAGCATAAGTGCACTTCTAATGTTTAAAAATAATGAACGTGTCCGGAGGAGAAAAGAGTAGGGGGTTAGTAGTGTTATAGTTTGAGTATAAATGACCCACCATTTAATCTTGTTGACCAGCTGCTGAAACAAAATTTGCTCTATAATGCATGGAATAATGACTTAGGGCTGGATTTACATTTTGTACCCCAAAAGCCACTTTTCCGTACAAAATTCATTCTCCTTTGTTACATCCCATAACATTTCAATAAAATAACAACATACCTGTAACTTGACCTATGATTAAATGTTTCAAATATGCAAATCATAAAATTATGCTATACAAAATAAAAGCATTGAAAGGGACACAGTGCTGCCTATGACCCATTGCTTCCCTATAGCAAGTGCTTTTTTATGTTTTTACCTAGAAGTAAACACTGCTATAAAATAGAATTTACCAGAGAGTACCAGAAAGTTTCTGCAATGAGCATGATGCTCTGCCGTCTCTCCAGACATCGTTATCATTAGGAGCCTGTAAGACAAGCTTTTCTCTCACCTAGTTCTGTATTGGACTTTTTGAATTCATCTAAACCAGACCAAACTATGTTATTTCTTTTAATAAACACGTGGCCCTAGTAATGATAAAATCATTTAATGCTAATCACAGTAAAGAAACCTGTAATACTGTAATTTAGAGCACCAGCAACAGTTATACCTCTGATGCCTTAATCCTAATTTACTGCTGTTTTCTGTAATCACAGGTGTCCCTCTTAACTGCTGAACCACTGAGAGCTCCTACTGACTGCTGAACCATTGTGGTGCCCCCACTGACAACTGAGCCACTGACGTGCTTCTGCTAATTACTGAACCACTGAAGTGCTCAAGTGGCCTTATTGATTCCTTCAGTGCCCTTAATGATTACTGCACCACTGAAATGTCCCTGTTAACTACTGAAGCGCTGAGGTGCCTTATTAAGTCCTGAAGCACTGAGGTACCCCTACTGACTACTGAACACCTGAGGTATCCATTTTCACTACTGATGTACTGACTGCTGAAGTGGCCCTAATGACTGCTAAACCACTGAGGTTCTCCTACTGTCTGTTGAAACACTAAGACGCCCCTGTTGACTACTGAAGCACCCCTACTGAAGCACTGAAGTACCCCTATTTACGACTGAAGCATTGAGGAGCCTTTACTGACTATTGAAGCATTGAGGTGACCTTATTGACTGCTGAACTGCTGAGGTGCGCCCATTGACTACTGAACCACTTAGGTGTCCCTACTGGCTACTGAAGCGCCTAGCTGCCCCTATTGACTACTGAAAGCATTGAGTTGCCGGTTATGACCACTGCATCCTGTATGACACCAAATCTTTGTTTACTAATATCAGTTCTAGCTCTATATCACTGTGAAGCAAGTTCACAGTTTTCAGTTACTAGTGACCAACCTCCTGTATCACCATGTATAAGCAAGCACAATAACTCGTACAGTGACCTCTCTACAGCAACTTTTGCAGTTAGATGCACACTGTCTTGTAAATTACTATTTCAATATGTGTGTTTGCAGGGACGGACTGGGGGCCAAAATCGGCCCTGGCATGCATGTGCCGCTAAAGGGGGTGCGCGGACACTAGCAACGGGGGCGTGTCACTAAAGGGGGCATGGACCCACCAGCCCGTCGTCCCTTCTGGCATTTGCTAGAAGTGCATATGGCAGTCTGGCCCTGTGTGTTTGCCATTTCTATCTACGTTTGTAAGAAGTATCAGAAATGGGGCATATGTTTGTTTTATACCTGAATTATCACTCAGGTTTATGTATACAAATACAGAGGACGAGCAGAATCTTTTTTCTTGTTCTGCTAATTAGTATACCTTACTTAAGGTCATTTACACGGTCTTCTATGCCACTCTATCGCTGGGTATTTATGTATGTATACTACTGACATAAATCTGACACATATGCTAATGTTGTAAAACGTGAACATATTTACATAATTAATATCCTTTTCTTGCTCACATTTGAGGCACAAATGCATCCAACCACAGTATACATAAAACTCAGTTTCTGCAGATTTAAATGTATGTCTAATAACTATCAGAGTTTATGATCCATGCCGCTTATAAAAGCTGCACGCTGTACTGCACCGATATGCAAGTCTAAATCAGACTTCCACTACATGAGCGTAACTATAGTGGGTTTAAGAGGTGCCATTGCTATGGGGCACAGAGGCTTAGGGGGGCCTGGACCTAGGTTATAAAGTTGCATACCAATTTCCTTGATGCCTGTAAAGCAAGTGCGTCTGATCCATTGCCTAGCATAAATTGTGTGACATTACATTTTATTATTATTATTATTATTATTATTATTATTATTACTACATTTTATTTATAAGGCGCCATACGTGTTTCGCAGTGCCGTACAAAGGACAGTACAGGGAGACAAAACATAGCATTACAGTAAATAAATAACAGAAATAGAGTACAGGTAACATAGAGCACCACACATTCTCAAGACATAATACAGCTAAGATGTAAGTAGTGAGGGAGTGATCATCGTACTACTGGGGGCAATAGATGGAGATGAGCCTTTACCAGCAGGAGAAAAAGCGGTAAAGATGGTCGCTGAGTAGGGGAGAGCTGCGAGTGAAATGTGTAGAGAAGAGGGCTTAGATAATAAGAGGAAAGAGGGCCCTGCTCTGAAGCGCTAACAATCTAGTGGAAGATTGGCGAGAGGAATGTGTAGAGGATTTTATAATGGTAAGGAGTACTGTAATGTGACATAATATGAACTGGAGGCCACTGTAATGTATCATAATCTGATCTGCTCATTGTAATGTGGAGGGCACTGTCACGTAGCATAATTTGAACTGTAGGGCACTCTAATGTGGCACAGCATGGACAGATGGCCCTGTAATGTGGCATAATATGAACTGGGAGCACTTTATGTCATACTTTGAATTGGGTATACTTGGCCTAATTCAGACACGAACACAGCCGCGCGTCTGTACGCAGTGGCTGTATTTGGGTGGTCTGCACATGCGCGCTGGTCATAGTGCACGTGCACGACCCTAGACATTGAGGCAGCATCCAGGCAGGATGCGGCCGCAGTGTGATTGACAGCGGATGCCGTCATGGGAGGGGGGCAATTGCCTCGCGGCGTTGGGGGGTGGGGCATTCCAAACGGGTGCGGGCCGGGACCATTTTTGGGGCGGCTGTGTGACGTCACACGCAGCTATTCCAAGTAAAAAAATGTCAGGCGGCTGCCTGATAGCGCAGCCAGGCTGTGCTCCCACAGGTCAACCTTAGTTCTGATGCATCTGCAATCTAGTTACGGACACATCGGGGGGCAAAGTCATCAATGCTGGGCGGCCTTGCCCTGTGCTGGGCGGCCCCTAGCATGTGAGGAGATGAATGCAGATCTGGCTGCGTATACAGTGATTTGGGTTCATCCTTTGAATAACCCCCCCATAATGTGTGTGGCAGCCCTACAATGATACATAACTCATAATGTAAACTAGGGAACTACGATGATCCATAAAATAAACTAGAGTAATACTATGTGGCATAATATTAACTAGGGCACTATTATGGTTCAAGAAATTAACTAGGGCATATTATAAGGCATAAATGTAATAACTGCTGCAGAGAGGTGTCTCTCGAGAATCATTTGTACAGGGGCCGCTTCAATATATTGCTGTGGGCCCCACTCTAAACCTTCCATACCAATGGCAATTTGCAATGCAGCAAGATGTGCTGGTAGAATGGGGGATGGGAAGAGTATCAGCAGGTCAGAAAGATCAATGATGGTTCTATTGTTATGAAATTTGTGTTTCCACCCGTCCATTTAAAATTCTGTTGAGTGAGTAGGTATGTTGACCTTGTCCTATAGATGACCATTCTCCAGCTAAAGTGACATTAGCCTTTATTCTTAGAGGTATATTTACTAAAGTGTGGGTTTTTAGAAGTGGAGATGTTGCCCCTAGCAACCAATCAGATTCTACTTATTAGCTAGCCCCTTCTAGATGATAATAGATAGAATTTGATTGGTTGCTGTGGGCAACCTCTCCATTTATATAATCCCTCACTTTAGTAAATATACCCCTTTAGAGTCATATCTGTGCACCATAGATTGACACTATTATACAGTACTTCATAACTACATGTGTGATTATAGTTGCAGACTCACAAAGGCGTGTTTTGCACTGTTCTTAATAATTGATCCTGTAATGTACATTATGAAATGTTAATGGATACTCTAGGTGCTATTTCTGTACTAGAGAACTGGAACCTCAAATAATAGTGCAAAACCGCGAACAACAACGCCCTGCCTATTTTCTGGAAATGGGAATCCCTAGCACATGGAGATGCAGAAGCCACACTCAAAATATAATGAAGGATTACTGGATGGTTGTACACTTTGCTAAATGGAGACATGTCTCAGCCATGACTCACAATACCAGGACCCCGTTATAATCAGACAATAGCTCACCGCAGCTGGGACAAATCCACACTTCTTGGAAGTTTCCATTTGGTAGAGTCAGTGGTTAAAGAAGATCTCGCTTTGTAACTCTCATCCAGAGCTGGTGCCTGTCTGCACAGTTTAGGTATTTAGTGGCAGCGGAGTACAGTCATTGTGCCAAGGTGTAAGCTAAATCATATTTTGTCATTGACATTCATTTATTTGCCAAGGACTGGGGTTACATGACTGATTACAGTAAATAGTGTTTGTATGCAGCATATTCCTAGAGGAGGATGGAAGCTGGAAAAAGGCACATATACTTTAGG
This sequence comes from Pseudophryne corroboree, assembly GCF_028390025.1. Lineage (NCBI taxonomy): Eukaryota > Metazoa > Chordata > Amphibia > Anura > Myobatrachidae > Pseudophryne > Pseudophryne corroboree. Next base: position 505,946,079 of record NC_086446.1, on the reverse strand, counting down.
GCTACTTCTCTACATTTGAAAGAGATAACAAAGCTTGGAACCCATGAAGTGCTACAGTAAATCTTAATTCTCAATTTTCTCTTCAGCTAGTCTGATCTTCAGTCTTTCCATTTGTTCGAGTACATGACATAAGGTACATGTGTGTTGATAATAGTATATGTAATTCATGATCAGAGGCCTTAATAACCTGAAGCATCTGTCAGCATCAGTGGGGAAGGAATGGAGAGGGCAAGCCTGCCCACTGGAAAGGGGGGCAGCACAATGGATATATGACTCTTGCTCCACAGCTGCACTGGCAGTGAGACTGAATATATATTTGAAGTATACACTCACAGATAGATAATAAATACAAAAGGAGCAGATACAAAGTTTGTAACCAGAGTCCAGGATATAAACTCGCAGGAGAATCACCAAGTACACATCCGATTCCACACTAAACAGCAGCCAGGGAGTGAAGAAGAACGCCTTCACCAGTCTGATGTGTAGAGGCAATGCAAGCATCATCAGCAGCAGGGGCCTATATTTGGGCAGCTAGTCTGCAACAAAGTATCTCAGTCCTGCGCAGTCCTGCCTGCTTCCTTGCAGGTTAAACCATAGGCTTTGGCCTGGCTTGGCTCGCTGCCACAGCTCCGCAAATGCACTGTCAGAGTTTGGTTGTCTACCTATCTCCTAAAGGAAGGGCCAGATTATAGGACTAGGAACAGGGGCAGTCATCCCAGGGCCCCCACACATTAGGGGCCACCACATACTTTCCCACACAATTGACCACTAGCACCACTATTGTCACACCCATGTAAGCATACCCAGCCTTGGGTGTTCCTCCTGACTCACTCTGCCATAGGGACCCAGGAGCCACCTTTTTGTCTCCTCTCTGAGTTCCCTGCTAAATGTGGTCCCATCCCTCAGCAGCCACCTCAGACTTCCCCAAGCTACCGCAAGTCCATTTACTGCCCAGACCTCCTCCACACAGTGCCGCTCTGTTCTCTGCAGTTTGGCCTCTCACACAGTTCAGCTCCGTTCCCTCACACTGCCCACCTCTTCTCTGACATCAACAGCATTTTCTAATTCCTTCATATCCAACTTCATCAACTGTAAACAGTCATGAGAAAAAGAAATTGAATATTTTCTGATCGTGATCCTGATCTGTACCCAGACCCTGGGAGTTAACATCATTATTCTTGTACATACTCGTATTGCAAGGTAAAATTTGACACAAGAAAAATGTAAAAACACATGTCAACCTTTTTATGTTTCGACCATTTCCTTGTTGACCTTTTGTGACCTGTCGACTTAGACATAGAGATGTGCACTTGAAATTTTTCGGGTTTTGTGTTTTGGTTTTGGGTTCGGTTCCGCGGCCGTGTTTTGGGTTCGACCGCATTTTGGCAAAACCTCACCGAATTTTTTTTGTCGGATTCGGGTGTGTTTTGGATTCGGGTGTTTTTTTCAAAAAACACTAAAAAACAGCTTAAATCATAGAATTTGGGGGTCATTTTGATCCCAAAGTATTATTAACCTCAAAAACCATAATTTCCACTCATTTTCAGTCTATTCTGAATACCTCACACCTCACAATATTATTTTTAGTCCTAAAATTTGCACCGAGGTCGCTGGATGACTAAGCTAAGCGACCCTAGTGGCTGACACAAACACCTGGCCCATCTAGGAGTGGCACTGCAGTGTCACGCAGGATGGCCCTTCCAAAAAACCCTCCCCAAACAGCACATGACGCAAAGAAAAAAAGAGGCGCAATGAGGTAGCTGTGTGAGTAAGATAAGCGACCCTAGTGGCCGACACAAACACCGGGCCCATCTAGGAGTGGCACTGCAGTGTCACGCAGGATGTCCCTTCCAAAAAACCCTCCCCAAACAGCACATGACGCAAAGAAAAAAAGAGGCGCAATGAGGTAGCTGTGTGAGTAAGATAAGCGACCCTAGTGGCCGACACAAACACCGGGCCCATCTAGGAGTGGCACTGCAGTGTCACGCAGGATGGCCCTTCCAAAAAACCCTCCCCAAACAGCACATGACGCAAAGAAAAAAAGAGGCGCAATGAGGTAGCTGTGTGAGTAAGATAAGCGACCCTAGTGGCCGACACAAACACCTGGCCCATCTAGGAGTGGCACTGCAGTGTCACGCAGGATGGCCCTTCCAAAAAACCCTCCCCAAACAGCACATGACGCAAAGAAAAAAAGAGGCGCAATGAGGTAGCTGTGTGAGTAAGATAAGCGACCCTAGTGGCCGACACAAACACCGGGCTCATCTAGGAGTGGCACTGCAGTGTCACGCAGGATGTCCCTTCCAAAAAACCCTCCCCAAACAGCACATGACGCAAAGAAAAAAAGAAGCGCAATGAGATAGCTGTGTGAGTAAGATAAGCGACCCTAGTGGCCGACACAAACACCTGGCCCATCTAGGAGTGGCACTGCAGTGTCACGCAGGATGGCCCTTCCAAAAAACCCTCCCCAAACAGCACATGACGCAAAGAAAAAAAGAGGCGCAATGAGGTAGCTGTGTGAGTAAGATAAGCGACCCTAGTGGCCGACACAAACACCGGGCCCATCTAGGAGTGGCACTGCAGTGTCACGCAGGATGGCCCTTCCAAAAAACCCTCCCCAAACAGCACATGACGCAAAGAAAAAAAGAGGCGCAATGAGGTAGCTGTGTGAGTAAGATAAGCGACCCTAGTGGCCGACACAAACACCGGGCCCATCTAGGAGTGGCACTGCAGTGTCACGCAGGATGGCCCTTCCAAAAAACACTCCCCAAACAGCACATGATGCAAAGAAAAAAAGAGGCGCAATGAGGTAGCTGTGTGAGTAAGATAAGCGACCCTAGTGGCCGACACAAACACCGGGCCCATCTAGGAGTGGCACTGCAGTGTCACGCAGGATGGCCCTTCCAAAAAACACTCCCCAAACAGCACATGACGCAAATAAAAATGAAAGAAAAAAGAGGTGCAAGATGGAATTGTCCTTGGGCCCTCCCACCCACCCTTATGTTGTATAAACAGGACATGCACACTTTAACCAACCCATCATTTCAGTGACAGGGTCTGCCACACGACTGTGACTGAAATGACGGGTTGGTTTGGACCCCCACCTAAAAAGAAGCAATTAATCTCTCCTTGCACAAACTGGCTCTACAGAGGCAAGATGTCCACCTCATCATCATCCTCCGATATATCACCGTGTACATCCCCCTCCTCACAGATTATCAATTCGTCCCCACTGGAATCCACCATCTCAGCTCCCTGTGTACTTTGTGGAGGCAATTGCTGCTGGTCAATGTCTCCACGGAGGAATTGATTATAATTCATTTTAATAAACATCATCTTCTCCACATTTTCTGGATGTAACCTCGTACGCCGATTGCTGACAAGGTGAGCGGCGGCACTAAACACTCTTTCGGAGTACACACTTGTGGGAGGGCAACTTAGGTAGAATAAAGCCAGTTTGTGCAAGGGCCTCCAAATTGCCTCTTTTTCCTGCCAGTATAAGTACGGACTGTGTGACGTGCCTACTTGGATGCGGTCACTCATATAATCCTCCACCATTCTTTCAATGGTGAGAGAATCATATGCAGTGACAGTAGACGACATGTCCGTAATCGTTGTCAGGTCCTTCAGTCCGGACCAGATGTCAGCATCAGCAGTCGCTCCAGACTGCCCTGCATCACCGCCAGCGGGTGGGCTCGGAATTCTGAGCCTTTTCCTCGCACCCCCAGTTGCGGGAGAATGTGAAGGAGGAGATGTTGACAGGTCGCGTTCCGCTTGACTTGACAATTTTCTCACCAGCAGGTCTTTGAACCCCAGCAGACTTGTGTCTGCCGGAAAGAGAGATCCAAGGTAGGCTTTAAATCTAGGATCGAGCATGGTGGCCAAAATGTAGTGCTCTGATTTCAACAGATTGACCACCCGTGAATCCTTGTTAAGCGAATTAAGGGCTCCATCCACAAGTCCCACATGCCTAGCGGAATCGCTCCGTGTTAGCTCCTCCTTCAATGTCTCCAGCTTCTTCTGCAAAAGCCTGATGAGGGGAATGACCTGACTCAGGCTGGCAGTGTCTGAACTGACTTCACGTGTGGCAAGTTCAAAGGGCATCAGAACCTTGCACAATGTTGAAATCATTCTCCACTGCGCTTGAGACAGGTGCATTCCACCTCCTATATTGTGCTGAATTGTATAGGCTTGAATGGCCTTTTGCTGCTCCTCCAACCTCTGAAGCATATAGAGGGTTGAATTCCACCTCGTTACCACTTCTTGCTTCAGATGATGGCAGGGCAGGTTCAGTTGTTTTTGGTGGTGCTCCAGTCTTCTGTACGTGGTGCCTGTACGCCAAAAGTGTCCCGCAATTCTTCTGGCCACCGACAGCATCTCTTGCACACCCCTGTCGTTTTTTAAAAAATTCTGCACCACCAAATTCAAGGTATGTGCAAAACATGGGACGTGCTGGAATTTGCCCATATTTAATGCACACACAATATTGCTGGCGTTGTCCGATGCCACAAATCCACAGGAGAGTCCAATTGGGGTAAGCCATTCCGCGATGATCTTCCTCAGTTGCCGTAAGAGGTTTTCAGCTGTGTGCGTATTCTGGAAAGCGGTGATACAAAGCGTAGCCTGCCTAGGAAAGAGTTGGCGTTTGCGAGATGCTGCTACTGGTGCCGCCGCTGCTGTTCTTGCGGCGGGAGTCCATACATCTACCCAGTGGGCTGTCACAGTCATATAGTCCTGACCCTGCCCTGCTCCACTTGTCCACATGTCCGTGGTTAAGTGGACATTGGGTACAACTGCATTTTTTAGGACACTGGTGAGTCTTTTTCTGACGTCCGTGTACATTCTCGGTATCGCCTGCCTAGAGAAGTGGAACCTAGATGGTATTTGGTAACGGGGGCACACTGCCTCAATAAATTGTCTAGTTCCCTGTGAACTAACGGCGGATACTGGACGCACGTCTAACACCAACATAGTTGTCAAGGCCTCAGTTATCCGCTTTGCAGCAGGATGACTGCTGTGATATTTCATCTTCCTCGCAAAGGACTGTTGGACAGTCAATTGCTTACTGGAAGTAGTACAAGTGGGCTTACGACTTCCCCTCTGGGATGACGATCGACTCCCAGCAGCAACAACAGCAGCGCCAGCAGCAGTAGGCATTACACTCAAGGATGCATCGGATGAATCCCAGGCAGGAGAGGACTCGTCAGAATTGCCAGTGACATGGCCTGCAGGACTATTGGCATTCCTGGGTAAGGAGGAAATTGACACTGAGGGAGTTGGTGGGGTGGTTTGCGTGAGCTTGGTTACAAGAGGAAGGGATTTACTGGTCAGTGGACTGCTTCCGCTGTCACCCAAAGTTTTTGAACTTGTCACTGACTTATTATGAATGCGCTGCAGGTGACGTATAAGGGAGGATGTTCCGAGGTGGTTAACGTCCTTACCCCTACTTATTACAGCTTGACAAAGGCAACACACGGCTTGACACCTGTTGTCCGCATTTCTGTTGAAATACTTCCACACCGAAGAGCTGATTTTTTTGGTATTTTCACCAGGCATGTCAACGGCCATATTCCTCCCACGGACTACAGGTGTCTCCCCGGGTGCCTGACTTAAACAAACCACCTCACCATCAGAATCCTCCTGGTCAATTTCCTCCCCAGCGCCAGCAACACCCATATCCTCCTCATCCTGGTGTACTTCAACACTGACATCTTCAATCTGACTATCAGGAACTGGACTGCGGGTGCTCCTTCCAGCACTTGCAGGGGGCGTGCAAATGGTGGAAGGCGCATGCTCTTCACGTCCAGTGTTGGGAAGGTCAGGCATCGCAACCGACACAATTGGACTCCCCTTGTGGATTTGGGATTTCGAAGAACGCACAGTTCTTTGCGGTGCTTTTGCCAGCTTGAGTCTTTTCATTTTTCTAGCGAGAGGCTGAGTGCTTCCATCCTCATGTGAAGCTGAACCACTAGCCATGAACATAGGCCAGGGCCTCAGCCGTTCCTTGCCACTCCGTGTGGTAAATGGCATATTGGCAAGTTTACGCTTCTCCTCCGACAATTTTATTTTAGGTTTTGGAGTCCTTTTTTTACTGATATTTGGTGTTTTGGATTTGACATGCTCTGTACTATGACATTGGGCATCGGCCTTGGCAGACGATGTTGCTGGCATTTCATCGTCTCGGCCATGACTAGTGGCAGCAGCTTCAGCACGAGGTGGAAGTGGATCTTGATCTTTCCCTAATTTTGGAACCTCAACATTTTTGCTCTCCATATTTTAATAGGCACAACTAAAAGGCACCTCAGGTAAACAATGGAGATGGATGGATACTAGTATACTTATGGATGGACTGCCGAGTGCCGACACAGAGGTAGCTACAGCCGTGGACTACCGTACTGTGTCTGCTGCTAATATAGACTGGATGATAATGAGATGAAATCAATATATATGTATATATAATATCACTAGTACTGCAGCCGGACAGGTATATATTATATATTTATTATGTAATGACTGATGACGGACCTGCTGGACACTGTCAGCTCAGCAGCACCGCAGACTGCTACAGTAAGCTACTATAGTAGTATGTATAAAGAAGAAAGAAAAAACAACAACCACGGGTAAGTGGTATACAATTATGGATGGACTGCCGAGTGCTGACACAGAGGTAGCTACAGCCGTGGACTAACGTACTGTGTCTGCTGATAATATAGACTGGATGATAATGAGATGAAATCAATATATATGTATATATAATATCACTAGTGCTGCAGCCGGACAGGTATATATATTTATTATGTAATGACTGATGACGGACCTGCTGGACACTGTCAGCTCAGCAGCACCGCAGACTGCTACAGTAAGCTACTATAGTAGTATGTATAAAGAAGAAAGAAAAAAAAAACAACCACGGGTAGGTGGTATACAACTATGGATGGACTGCCGAGTGCCGACACAGAGGTAGCTACAGCCGTGGACTACCGTACTGTGTCTGCTGATAATATAGACTGGATGATAATGAGATGAAATCAATATATATGTATATATAATATCACTAGTACTGCAGCCGGACAGGTATATATATTTATTATGTAATGACTGATGACGGACCTGCTGGACACTGTCAGCTCAGCAGCACCGCAGACTGCTACAGTAAGCTACTATAGTAGTATGTATAAAGAAGAAAGAAAAAAAAAACAACCACGGGTAGGTGGTATACAATTATGGATGGACTGCCGAGTGCCGACACAGAGGTAGCTACAGCCGTGAACTACCGTACTGTGTCTGCTGATAATATAGACTGGATGATAATGAGATGAAATCAATATATATGTATATATAATATCACTAGTACTGCAGCCGGACAGGTATATATATTTATTATGTAATGACTGATGACGGACCTGCTGGACACTGTCAGCTCAGCAGCACCGCAGACTGCTACAGTAAGCTACTATAGTAGTATGTATAAAGAAGAAAGAAAAAAAAAACAACCACGGGTAGGTGGTATACAATTATGGATGGACTGCCGAGTGCCGACACAGAGGTAGCTACAGCCGTGGACTAACGTACTGTGTCTGCTGATAATATAGACTGGATGATAATGAGATGAAATCAATATATATGTATATATAATATCACTAGTACTGCAGCCGGACAGGTATATATATTTATTATGTAATGACTGATGACGGACCTGCTGGACACTGTCAGCTCAGCAGCACCGCAGACTGCTACAGTAAGCTACTATAGTAGTATGTATAAAGAAGAAAGAAAAAAAAAACAACCACGGGTAGGTGGTATACAATTATGGATGGACTGCCGAGTGCCGACACAGAGGTAGCTACAGCCGTGGACTAACGTACTGTGTCTGCTGATAATATAGACTGGATGATAATGAGATGAAATCAATATATATGTATATATAATATCACTAGTACTGCAGCCGGACAGGTATATATTATATATTTATTATGTAATGACTGATGACGGACCTGCTGGACACTGTCAGCTCAGCAGCACCGCAGACTGCTACAGTAAGCTACTATAGTAGTATGTATAAAGAAGAAAGAAAAAAACAACAACCACGGGTAGGTGGTATACAATTATGGATGGACTGCCGAGTGCCGACACAGAGGTAGCTACAGCCGTGGACTAACGTACTGTGTCTGCTGATAATATAGACTGGATGATAATGAGATGAAATCAATATATATGTATATATAATATCACTAGTACTGCAGCCGGACAGGTATATATTATATATTTATTATGTAATGACTGATGACGGACCTGCTGGACACTGTCAGCTCAGTAGCACCGCAGACTGCTACAGTAAGCTACTATAGTAGTATGTATAAAGAAGAAAGAAAAAAAAAACAACCACGGGTAGGTGGTATACAATTATGGATGGACTGCCGAGTGCCGACACAGAGGTAGCTACAGCCGTGGACTAACGTACTGTGTCTGCTGATAATATAGACTGGATGATAATGAGATGAAATCAATATATATGTATATATAATATCACTAGTACTGCAGCCGGACAGGTATATATTATATATTTATTATGTAATGACTGATGACGGACCTGCTGGACACTGTCAGCTCAGCAGCACCGCAGACTGCTACAGTAAGCTACTATAGTAGTATGTATAAAGAAGAAAGAAAAAAAAAACAACCACGGGTAGGTGGTATACAATTATGGATGGACTGCCGAGTGCCGACACAGAGGTAGCTACAGCCGTGGACTAACGTACTGTGTCTGCTGATAATATAGACTGGATGATAATGAGATGAAATCAATATATATGTATATATAATATCACTAGTACTGCAGCCGGACAGGTATATATATTTATTATGTAATGACTGATGACGGACCTGCTGGACACTGTCAGCTCAGCAGCACCGCAGACTGCTACAGTAAGCTACTATAGTAGTATGTATAAAGAAGAAAGGAAAAAAAAAAAAACACGGGTAGGTGCTAGGTGGTATACAATATTATATATATATTATATACAATTATATATATATATATATATAATATATATTAAACTCATAAACCGGTGGTGATTATTACACTGGTGGTCAGGTCACTGGTCACACTATCAGCAACTTGCAAGTAGTACTCCTGAGTCCTAAGCAGACAATCACAATATATATTATACTGGTGGTCAGTGTGGTCACAAACAATGGCAGTGTGGCTGGCACTCTGGCAGCAAAAGTGTGCACTGTACGTTATATGTACTCCTGAGTCCTGAGTCCTGCTCTCAGACTCTAACTGCTCCCCACTGTCAGTGTCTCCCCCACAAGTCAGATAATACAGTCACACTATCTCTCTCTATCACTTCAGCAAGTACTAGTAGTAGTAGTACTCCTCCTAATGCTCCCCAAATTACTACTGTGTCTCTCTCTGTCTCACTCTCTTCTCGAATCTCTATAAACGGAGAGGACGCCAGCCACGTCCTCTCCCTATGAATCTCAATGCACGTGTGAAAAATGGCGGCGACGCGCGGCTCCTTATATAGAATCCGAGTCTCGCGATAGAATCCGAGCCTCGCGAGAATCCGACAGCGTGATGATGACGTTCGGGCGCGCTCGGGTTAACCGAGCAAGGCGGGAAGATCCGAGTCGCTCGGACCCGTGTAAAAAAACCTGAAGTTCGGGCGGGTTCGGATTCCGAGGAACCGAACCCGCTCATCTCTACTTAGACACTGTCGACCTTCTACTGCCGACCTATTATACCTTAACCATCCAATTTGGCGACACATCCCATGTAATAAAAGGATAACGCTGTTCCTGCCTCTATGGGGGGAATTAAGGGTTGGGTGCACCGGCGACCACTATATGGCACCCAATGGAGCATTTCAATTACATTGCGGACGCATCAAATTAAGGTTGACCCCTGCTGCGCTGTCAGGCTGTCCGTTGCCGCCCCGAAAATGCTCCTGGCCCGGCCCCGCTCAGCCCATCACGCCCCCAATGCCGCGTCGCCGCCCTATGAACGCCTGCTGCTGTCAATCATCTTGCAGCCACATCCTTCCTGGATGCGGCTGTAAGGAGAAGGGTCAGGCACGCACACTGCGGCTAGTATGCGTGCACAGAGCAGATGGATGCGACCACTGCGTACGGACATACGGCTGCGTCCATCTCTGAATCAGCCCCTGACTGAAGTGTGTATTGCTTTATTTAGTAAATTGAACATTTTTAGAAATGTTACTATTAGCCACAGTTATATTTCCACATTTGAGAGCCACTATGTTTCTAGCCGCCCAGGTAAGATGTGAGCCTAACGGTGTGTACACATGGCGAGATCCTTGTTATGTCCAATTTTGACTATGCAATTTCCTTTGAACTCCCCCAGAGCCCAGATAGCCTCAGTGGCAAACGCAGGATTTGCATGGGGGGGTTTCCAGAACTGGGTGGAGCCAAGCACGGGGGTGGGGACTGAGGTTACCCAGTATATGCTGGGTCCGTAAAACTAGTGTGTCTGTGTGTATATATATATATATATATATATCTACATATCTACACATCTACACATATATATATATACACCATATATACACCTATGTATATATTTATATACATATACACATATACACATAGCATATTAAACATGCATATATATATATATATATACAGGTTGAGTATCCCATATCCAAATATCCGAAATACGGAATATTCCGAAATACGGACTTTTTTGAGCGAGATTGAAATTGTGAAACTTTTGTTTTCCGATGGCTCAATGTACACAAACTTTGTTTAATACACACAGTTATTAAAAATATTGTATTAAATGACCTTCAGACTGTGTATATAAGGTGTATATGAAACATAAATGAATTGTGTGAATGTAGACACACTTTGTATAATGCACAAATTTATTAAAATATTGTCTAAAATTACCTTCAGGCTGTGTGTATAAGGTGTATATGAGACATAAATGCATTATGTGCTTAGATTTAGGTCCCATTGCCATGATATCTCATTATGGTATGCAATTATTCCAAAATACGGAAAAATCCGATATCCAAAATACCTCTGGTCCCAAGCATTTTGGATAAGGGATACTCAACCTGTATATACACACACATACAGTACACGTATATATACGCATGTATATATATCATATGTGTGTGTAGTTTATATGTATGTATGTATGTATGTATGTATATACATGTGTATATATGGATGCACAAATTGCACATGGATATATATGTACTATAATTAAAATAAAGTGAACTTTTATTAAGCACTTACAAGTGCCACCAGGAAGAAAGCAGGCTGCAGAGGACGCTAGACAGCCATTAATAATACTCATGCAAAAAAAAAAAAAGGAGGGGGGTCTCTGGGTGCTCGGACCAACCCCTCCCCCCCCCCCCCCCCCCCCGGGTGCGCCACTGAGCCCAGATAGCACAGATTGGCCCTCATTCCGAGTTGTTTGCTCGCTAGCTGCTTTTATCAGCATTGCACACGCTAGGCCGCTGCCCTCTGGGAGTGTATCTTAGCTTAGCAGAATAGCGAACGAAAGATTAGCAGAATTGCGATTAAATAATTCTTAGCAGTTTCTGAGTAGCTCCAGACCTACTCACAGATTGCGATCAGCTCGGTCCGTTTAGTTCCTGGTTTGACGTCACAAACATGCCCTGCGTTCGGCCAGCCACTCCCCCGTTTCTCCAGACACTTCCGCGTTTTTACCTGGCACGCCTGCGTTTTTTAGCACACTCTCAGTTACCACCCAGAAACGCCCCTTTCCTGTCAATCATTCACCGATCAGCAGTGCGACTGAAAAGCGTCGCACGAACACCAGCAAATCTACTAAGTTTTGTGTTAAATAACTTAGCGCATGCGCTCTGCGTACCATGCGCATGCGCATTTAGCAACAAATCGCAGCATAGCGAAAATCGGCAACGAGCGAACAACTCGGAATGACCACCATAGTACAGATTTTAACTATCTGTACTGGAGATTTTGTCTATGGGGGGGTCATTCCGACCCGTTCGCACGCAGCGGTTTATCGCTGCGGTGCAAATGGGTGCGGAATGCGCATGCATGGCGGTCGCAGTGCACGACGTTGCCCGGCTATATAGTCAAAATCTTACAGATTTATCTCACCGTGTCTATCACTTGACGCTCACATTCTGACCGAGAGTCTCTGCTGTTTCGAAGTTCCGTGCCAAATATAAATAAAGCTGTATCAGTCACTGTCAGGGCCGGCGCTACCACTAGGCAGCTTTAGGCAGCTGCCTATGGGCGGCGACACCGCTTAGTGAACGAAAGTGAAAGAGAACACTTTTTTATCATCTGCCAAACTCCTCCTATTCTTTAAGAAACAGAGGAGCAGCTCGTGGGCGCCCACCACGTCTCTGTCTGCCTGTGCCTGCAAACGTGAGTTGACTGACTGTGTGCCTACTTCTGCAACCCTGACGTGCCGCCGCCCCCCTTCCCCACCCCCTCTGCGATCATAGCCCACATAGTGGAATGTGTATGTGATATGTGCAGCCTGCTTCCGCCTGCCGCATGTGCCGTTATGACTGGCTATCAGTCTATCACTGACTACCCGCCGCTCCCCCACACGATGGTCTCCCGCGTCCGCGTCCCCCCTCATCACCCCTGCATTTGGGCACAGGAAGGAGTCACCCGTGACCCGCTGGCCCTGGTGCGCTTCGGGCGCCGCCTCCCCCTACAATCCAGTGCAAATTATGGTCCGCTCCGCTGCCGCATCGGGCGCCGCCTCTCCCTACAATCGAGTGCCAATTGTTATCCGCGCTCCCCCCGCAATCCCGCGACTGGCTCCCGCATCTGGCTCTTTTTGTTACCAGCCTCCACAGCTATTGGGCTCCGCTGCTCTCTCTCCCCCCTTCCTGCATCTTGTTCCTAGCTAGGTTCATGTCTCTCCCCCCCCCCCCCCTCTGCTGCTGCCTCTTCTTATTACCAGCTCTCCCCCGCAGCTATTAGGCTCCCGCTGCTCCCCCCCCCCTTCCTGCATCTTGTTCCTAGCTAGGTTCATGTCTCTCTCCCCCCCCCCCCCCCCCCCCTCTGCTGTTGCCTCTACTTATTACCAGCTCTCCCCTGCAGCTATTAGGCTCCCACTGCTCCCCCCCCCCTTCCTGCATCTTGTTCCTAGCTAGGTTCATGTCTCTCTCCCCCCCCTCTGCTGCTGCCTCTTCTTATTACCAGCTCTCCTCCGCAGCTATTAGGCTCCCGCTGCTCCCCCCCCCCCCTTCCTGCATCTTGTACCTAGTTTCATTTTATAACCTCCCCGCCTCTGCTGCTGCCCCTCTTCTTATTACCAGCTCCCCCAGTGGCCTCCCATATATTACCCACTCCCCCCCTCCGTTATTGGGCTCCCGCACTCAACATCATTATGTCACCCGCCACCCCCCCACGATTGAGCTCCCGGACTCTCGTATGTCACCCGCTCCCCCCTACGTAATTGGGCTCCCACATGCCGCTTCTTGTCACACGCATCTTGTAACCTGCTCTCTCCCCTCCGCCCCCCCACGCCTTCCCCCGACCCTGCTCCCGGTGCCTGTTACCCGCACCCACTGGGCTCCTTCATCTTGTAACCTGCTCTCCTCTCTCCACGCCCCCCCTCCCTGCGACTCTGCTCCCACAGCTTGTTAATCGCACACACTGGGCTCCTGCATGCATCTTGTAACCCGCTCTCCTCTCTCTGTGAGGGCGGGATGTACTAAGCGATGCTACTATTACAAATCTGCCGCGGAGCGGCCGCAGTGGGAGTTCAGGGCTGAGTTTCCCCACTGATTGTCCGATTCAGTCCTGGTAAGGGCGGCGCTGCGGGGTCCGGTAACCTCAATGTTATTCTATTATTGCTGCTGCTAAGGGCTGTATCTGGCAGTAACTCCCCATGCCACGCCCAGGACGGGGGAACGATCCAGTTACCCAGCTGCGGCACAATGTACGTCCCGTGTACTCGGGGTGGCGGGGGCGATCTGACCGTGCCAGAGCTGGGTGCAGGGTGAAGCTGTGCCTGTAATACGCCAGACGCTGCCCAGCTACAGTACCTCTGCCCTGCTGCCCCTGCCTGGGTGAGAGTAGCATGAGGGCTCCTGGCGGGGTGCTTCTGATTTTATGTAGTGTGTGTCATTTACTGTGCGTCTTACTGTGTCATATTTTATATTGTGTGTGTCACTGTAATAATGTGAATTTCGGCTCATTCTGTGTGCTATAATGTGAACTGCGGCTCATTCCGTGTGCTATAATGTGAACTGCGGCTCATTCCGTGTGCTATAATGTGAACTGCGGCTCATTCCGTGTGCTATAATGTGAATTTCGGCTCATTCAGTGTACTAAATGTGAATTTCGGCTCATTCAGTGTGCTATAATGTGAATTTCGGCTCATTCCGTGTGCTATAATGTGAATTTCGGCACCAGTACTAGATAGTATAAGGGGTCCTACTATTGTGGTGCATAATGTGTATAAGGGGTATATGGTGTGGTAAACTATACTGAAGGTCACGTCCCCTTTTGAGTGGCCATGCCCCCTCTCTGGAGCGCACGCGCGCTAAATTGCAACCTTTACTTTTCCACACACCCACTTAAAAATTTCTACTTCGACAGCTGTGTGTATGTGTGTGTGTATATATATATATATATATATATATCTATATATCTGTCCGGGAGCAGGGCCGGATTATAAGAAGGGCGACTGGGGGGGGGTTATGCCTTAAATTTTGCCTAGGGTGCCAAAAAATCTTGCACCGGCCCTGGTCACTGTCCTTCCCCTTTACACACAACTGTACCATTACATTGTTTTTATTTTAATTGCGTTTTTTTAATTTTTTATTAGCGAAGAAAGAATTAATTCCTGTATTACAATTTACAAACAAAATTCAAATTTCTATGAAATGCTTCCTGCTGACGACAAATAAATAGGCAGCTCTGACTGTTACCATGAGATGTTTCTCTAGCATTTCCTTTTCATTATAAAACTTTTAGGTCTCAGAAGAGAAAAAGACATAGAAAGGGCCAGGTTAGGATTGATTTATTTTTCTGCCATCTCTTTTTATTTTATTGATGCAGGATTCATAAAATATAGTCGTCCTGAAATTGTGACCTCCATACAGGTCTTGCTCTGAAGGTTTTGTGGCCTCACAAACAGGCTGTATATTTTGGGACCTTCTACAGTCACCGGATATGAGAAAATTCATTAGCACAAACTAATACAACACAAAGCAATAAACAGAGTGACCTGCTGCCCACCTCTTCCCACCCATCTACTCAGAACCTCCTCTGTCTGCTTTGCTCCACACAGCAACCACAGCCTGTTAGTTCACTGCAGGAGTTAACCCCTTGCAGGTACAGTCATAAGTGTTTTCTACTCACATCAACCTACTGTATTTGAAGTGCTATGCTGGGTACAGCCGGTGAATGATATATCATCCTAGACATTTTAGCACTGCGTGCGAGAAACACCAGCCCCCCCCCCCCCAATATACAAAATAGTGTCATTGTGCGTGGCAAAAATATAGGGGCGTGGCTTCATGTGGAAAGGGCGTGGCCACAGAGCTCTATTTTACACCTTACGGCAGGCAGAGCTCTCTTTTACAGTTTACGGCAGATAGGAGGTCATTCCGACCTGATCGCACGCTGCCATTTTTTGCAGCACAGCAATCAGGTCACTACTGCGCATGCGTATGCACCGCAATGCGCAGGCGTGTCATACGGGTACAAAGTGGATCGTTGCTGTGTGATGGATTTAACGAAGAATCCATTTGCACAGCCGAATGCAAGGAGATTGACATGAAGTAGGCGTTTGTGGGTGTCAACTGACCGTTTTCTGGGAGAGTTTGAGAAAACGCAGGCGTGTCCAAGCGTTTTGCAGGGCGGGTGTCTGACGTCAATTCCGGGACCGGACAGGCTGAAGTGATCACAAGGGCTGAGTAATTTCAGACCCACTCAGAAACTGCAAAAACTATTTTTGTACCGCTCGGCTGCAAAAGCGATCACACCCTTGCACAGCAAATATACACTCCCCTGTGGGCGGCGACTATGCGTTCGCATGGCTGCAAAAAGTAGCTAGCGAGTGATAAAGTTGGAATGACCCCCATAGAGTCCCCTTTTTACACATTACGGCAGGCAGAGTCTCCTTTTTACACATAACAGCAGAGTCCCCCTTTTTTAAACATTAGGCAGGCAGAGTCCCCCTTTTTAAACATTAGGCAGGCAGAGTCCGAGAGAGAGAGAGAGAGAGAGAGAGAGAGAGAGAGAGAGAGAGAGAGAACGTATTACACTATTATATAGCTAGTTACGGCCCTGGATGAAGTTATTATAAATATTATAAATTTAGAGGGAGTGAGGCATAGAGAAGGGGTTTATACTACCCCCCCCCCCCCCAAACTCCCTCTCTATGCCTCAATCTATTTAAATTTATAACTTTACCTCCCCATTAATAACCCCCCTCCCTATGCCAACTTAATTTTCAATTTATTTCATTTATAACGTAACCTTCCTTTCTTGATACTTCTACCTCCCCCACCTCCCCCACCAATCATTACTTATAATTATAATTATATTTATATACAATAACAATTTATTTTATATTCCACTCACCACCATCAAGTGAAGGCAGG